>NC_045489.1:20040648-20680512 GCF_009650955.1 Corvus moneduloides
TCCTGGACCAGAGGGATTTTTATAATTCAGTTTTTAAGAAACCAAACCAAGCCCCCACCGAACCCACAGGTGACAGTAACTGCAGATGCCAGTGCCAGACAACACAACACCCACCCCATCGCTGTCCAGAGGCTTTGGAAAAGAAGGGTGGTGAGGAAGGATCCGTTCCTGGCAGTGTCCAAAGTCAGGTTGGACAGGACTGGGAGCAACCTGACCTAGTGAGAGGTGCCCACAAGATTTAAGGTGCCCCCAGCACAAATCCTCCTGCGACTGTGCAGGCTCTGCCCCACAGGTACTCACTGGCTGTGCTGAGGAAGGCGCCGTAGAGCTCCCTGGGGATCAGGGGATCTGGCATATCCCGCAGAAACTCTTTGAGCAGGGCAGCCACATCATGAACACTTTGATGCTCATCCAAGAAAACATCCAGCCCTCGGTCAAACTCTTCCCTCAGCTTGGAGACGGAAGAAATGAGGAGGAGGAAAATCACAGTTGGTTCTGGTCTGTTTTAGACCTCTCCACACCAGTGTCAGCTCTATCCATCCCCATCCATGCAAACCTCTGTCCCTGACAAGGCACAGCCAGAGGATGCAGCGAGTGTCCCCTTTACCTGCTGGACTCTTTTCTTGGAGCTCCCGACACGGAAGATGCCGACTGTTTGGAGCCCTGGGGGACAGACAGGTTAGTGCTGTGCCTTCCCACGGCTCCCTGCCAGCCCGACTGCTCCTGGGAGCACCTCAGCACTGTGGCAGGGCTCCTCCTGCATGGCTCTCCCTTCTCCAGGCAGTGAGGAAAAGGAAAGGCTGTGGAGCCGTGAGATTTCCTTGGGTTGTCTGAGGGAAGGGAGGAGATCTCATCCCTCCAGTCACTGTGAGTGAGGGCTGGATGTGCAGCAGGAGTTAAGGCCCCAGGAGACGGTCACTGGCACACACAGTGACATTCCCCTCTCAGTGACATTCTCCTCTCAGTGACATTCCCCTCTGGCGCTGCATCCAGCCCAGAGCACTCCCCACAGGAGGCTTTTTGGGAGATGCCCTACCCAGGACTCACAGAATCATTAAGGCTGGAAAACCTCCAAGACCATCGAGTCCAACCTTCGGGTGACTCCCACGATGCCCACTAAACCAGGTGCCTCCTCCCACCCTGGGGGTGCCCAGGCCAGGATGTCCCAGTGACCACACCGGGAGCTTTTCCAGCCCTTACCATGCGTCTCAAGGTGAGTGCAGCACCTGTCCACGATCCGTGGCACCTGCCAGCTGATGGGGTTCAGGCTCAGCGCCTTCTTCTTGCCCCGGCTCCTGCGAGGGTCCAGCTCGTGCGGGTGTGAGAGCTGCAGTGCCTCCAGCAGCTCGGACGTGTCGTCACTCAGGTCCGTGATGGAATCCACGGACATGGCCCCCTGCGATGGGGCAGAGGGGGTTTGCAGGTGGCAGGAATGACCCCACAGAACCATCACTGCCGCGACCTTGGGGGCTTCTGGGAAAGGACAGCACCCAGTGCCACCCCTGCCATGGGCAGGGACACCTTCCACCATCCTGGGGAGCTCCAAGCCCCAATGTCCAGCCTGGCCTTGGACACCGCCAGGGATCCAGGGGCAGCCCCAGCTGCTCTGGGCACCCTGTGCCAGGGCCTCCCCACCCTCCCAGGGAACAATTCCTTCCCCATGTCTCATCTCTCCCTGCCCTCTGGACCCTTAAATGTCCCCTGGTAACCTCAGCTCCATAAGAGCTGCGCTAGTGAAGGCCTCCCACTCCTCAGAGTCCATCTCTGAGGGGACTGGGGGCATCACCCTTTCCCTGAGGACAGACTGGGATCGGCCCAGCCTGGGACACAACCGACTCAGTCAGTAAGAAAAGATCCCGGAAATTCCCATTTATCGCTGAATTCAGACTCCCCATCCCAGAGCACCATCCCGGCCCATTTTGGGGACCATACCCTCCGCTGGCTCCAGGAGCTCTTGTCCAGCAGCGCTGGGGACAGCGGCTCCTCTGGGAAGCCCCCGTCGGGTGCCCGGATGCAGCTGGTGCCCATTCCCAATCTCCGCTGCCTCTGAGCCCGGAATCTCGTCACTGTGGCCTCCACCTCCAGGCAGAGCCGGCGGCTCTTCCCCACGGCCTCCTGCAGCTGCCGGCAGGCGCGGTCGTTGGCGATGACCTGGGGGAGTGGGACCCCGAAGGTGTGGGGAGAGCAGTCTGGGGAAACACGGGAGGGAGGGAGGGAGGGAGGGAAAGGCATCGCCGCTGAGGGAGCTGCTCTGTGCAGCCCAGCGTTCCTGCCCCTGGGAGCACCTGGAGCCGGTGGTGCATTCCCAAGGAGCCAGGCAAGCCCGAAGGGAGCTGCTCCTCCTGGAGAGCAGGAAAGGTGTGCTGGGACCCCGGGGGCCAAAGAGCCGAGCGGGGAGGGCACGGTGTGGGAAATGGGGTGCTGGAGGAAGAGGAAGGAGACACCAAGGACAGCTGCTCTCGGCAGTGAGCTTGCTGGAGCCTTTCCCAGTTTCTCCTGGAGTTTCTCCTTTCTTTAACTGGGTACAGCTCCATGAAGATGCCATGGGGTCTATGAAGCAACAGCTTCATGAATCACCTTCCCAAATTCTAACCTCCAATTCTCTACAGGGTTTGCCTCGGCTACGTCTGCTCAAGAAAAGTCTAGGTATTCGTGGCATTTTTCCCAAATAACTGTCCCTGTCCACCCCCCTAGCAAGGAGGGCTCTCCTCACCCCCAGCCTCTGCACTGCCCTGGGGTTTCACACCCGGAGCAGAGCCACGAATCCATTTGGTAAAATAGGAGGCATCAAGGTCAGTCGTTCCCTTGAGTGGGCTTCGTGCTGGTGTGGGGAAGCTCATTCCCACCTGGCTCTGCTCTAGGGCTCTGTGTGCCCTGGGATTGTCACCGAGGTCCTTCAAGGGACGATAAAATAGGACTGGAAGCAGCAAGATTGGGGCAAAATGGGCAGAGAGACACATTTCCAGGTGTACAGCTTGGAAATGCAGGTTCATATTCCACACACCTGTCTGTGCCTTCCAGGCTTGATGGAGCTCGTGCCACCCCAGGAACAGCAGAACAACCTGGGATGAAGCATCCTGCTGGATTCGGGCACCTCCCACCTCACCAAAAATCACCAGTTCCCCTGAGAGCAGGGACCAAAGCAGGGTAACAGGGAGGCTGCTCACCTTTCCTCTCCTTTGAGAAGCTCTCCAGCTTCTGCCGGATGGATTTAATGCCTTTGGAGCCATCTGCGAGGAGAAGGGCAGGTTCAGCACCAGCATTTTGGGGCTGGTTCAGCACAGGCTCCCTGTCCCTCTGCAGCCTCCAGCCTGGGGACACTGCAGTGACAGCCACAGCCCCGAGGGGGTCCAGGAGTCCCCCGGGACACGTGGTGGGCAGCAGCTGGCCAGGGAACAGCCCTGGAGATGGACATTCCTAGAGATGGGCACCGTCCTCCCCCGGTGAAGGGATGGAGGGACCCCGCGGCACCACACGAGCAGTGTGGCCCAGAAAGGCTTTGGGGAATGTTTTATGGGGCACAAAGTTGTACAAAACACCATCACAACTCCCATCCTGCTCTGGAGCACTCCCACCTCACACATCCAGCAGCAGTGAACAGAGAATTCGGTCACTGCCCACCCTAAATCCTTCCAGGACACATCCCCCTATTCTGGCTCATACTCCTCATTCCTGAGGAATTCTCTTCCTAGGAACAGCTTATATCTACTTGTTTGGGTTATTTTGTAAGCCTTAGAGGAAAGCTCTGACAGCTGGAATGAGGAACGTGAGTGTGGAAGCCAACATAAATTATCCAGCAGCACGCTGACCAACCAGGAAGGAAATATTGGGGTCTGGGGTTGTTTTTGGCACTGCACTGGTCCCTAGAGAAGCTGCTGCTGGAGGGTGTCACTGCAAGGGGGATCACAGCAGCCCGAAATAAAACAGAAAAGGAATCAGGATGTTTGTGGTCAGAGTCCTCCAGGGACTGGGGCTGCAGCCCTGGAGCAACTGGGAGTTCTGGGAGGGAGAGGGGAGCTGTGCTGGACTCTTCATGAAGCCATTTCATGGCATGAAATCTTCGGAATATTAAGGGGAAACCAAACTCGGGTGTCCCCTCAGGCGCTTGGTGCTCGGTGTGAGGCTGGGCTTTGGGAGATGCTCCGTCCCTGGGAGAGGTTCCAGAGACCTGGGGCCTCCATCCTTGGGGCTGCTGTGAGGGGAAGGGGGGCTGGAGACCCCCAAGCTCCCTCTGCACCCCCCAGCCCCAGATCTGGTGAGCTGGTAGCATCCCCTGCCCTGCTGGGACATGGCCCAGGGCAGAGGAGGCACATCAAGGGGGTAAGAAGTGAATTTGGGAAGGAGTCTGAGGAACCGCAGCTCTCTGGGCTTGCTGATGGGGGATACAGGCAGCCCTGGCAACCCTGACAGGGCCTCTGTACTCAGCTCCTAAACTGATCCACCCTCAATGTCCCAGTGCATTACCCACTGTCTCACATGCCCCTTTCCAGCACTGGGACTTAGTGCTGGACGCGGATCCGAGCAGCAAATCCCATCCCAAGGGCACTCAGACAATCCCAGTGGAGCCCTCGCTGAGTTGTCACATCTGGTTTGGGTTTGGAGGGTCATGTTCTCACACTGCTGTGGACATGCAAACCCCTCCACAGGCTGATCAGGCCCTCGGGGCTCAGAACAAAGCAGGAATGAGAAATAAAATGGACCAAAAAGTGTCACAAATGTCTTTCCATAACCATCGCCCCGGGCTGTGGTGCGGGGGTGAGCAGCATGAATGGCTCAGCCTCAGCCCCCCTCCCATCCCCTCCCTCCCCTCCCTCCTGTCCCATCCTGTCCCATCCTGTCCCATCCTGTCCCTCCTGTACCTCTGTCCAGACTGAGGTGCCCCACGAGCAGCCTCTCCTGCAGCCAGAACAGCGCCAGCTCCTGCAGACTGGCCCTCTCCAGCTCGGACAGGCTCTGCAGGGCCACGGGCTGCATCCCAGGGCCGGGGCCTGGCACAGGGGCCGAGCCAAAGATCCTCTGGAAAACAGACCTGTGTGAAAGGAACACACGGCAGCGACACCGGCTTTAGGAGAGAAGGCGCCGGGAACACCCCTGGGGGTCTTTGCAGGAGACACTTGTCCCTCTGTCACCTCTCCAAGGAGCCAGTGGGGCTGCAGATGCCCCAACCACATCATCTCACTTCAGCCTTCCGAGCAAAACCCTTGGAGGCATCAGGAGAAGAGACTTAGACTTGATATTGGGAAGGAATTCCTCCCTGTGAGGGTGGGGAGGCCCCGGCCCAGGGTGCCCAGAGCAGCTGTGTTTGCTCTGTCCCTGGACGTGTCCAAGGCCAGGCTGGACGGGGCTTGGAGCATCCTGGGATAGTGGAAGGTGTCCCTGCATGGAACGAGATGAGCTTTAAGGTCCCTCCCAACCCAAGCAGTTCCACAGTTCTGATTGATCTCTTTTAAATCACATGACCAGAGGTGCCAAAGCCCTTTACCCCCAGCACGGGCTGGACCACAGCCCATGGACACAGCCTGGACACCCCATCCCCTGTCCCAGAGCTTTGGGGAGCCCTCCCTGTTGTGTGCAGGCTCTGGGAGAGCCCGCACAGGGAGCTGGTTCCTCACCCCACACTGACCTGGCTGCCTCCAGCCGGTGCCACCTCCTCCTGCTGCCACCTGTGCCACCGCCCCAGCACCGGCACCGCCCGGCACGGTCCAAAGAGCAGCAGCAGCCCAGAGGGAAGACAGGACGGAGGTCAGAGTACGGGCTCTGAAAGGAGCCTCCCCGAAGAGGCTTAAGGCAAGAATGAAAAATAAATGCCTGGAAGTGTCAAGGGATGAGGGTGAGACCCCCAGGAACGGGACAGGGCTCCTTTGTCAGCCTCAGCCAGGGCTGCCACCCCCTCCAGCTCCTGAGACTGGTTCCTTCTGGCCAGGTTTGAAATTCCAGTTTCTAAAGGTCTTTAGAAATTACATAAACTAAAGAAGAAAACAAATATAAAAGAGCTGTTCAGAGCTCCCCGTAAGGACACACCGAAGAGGGAATTCAGCTACATCACAGAATCCCACACTGGTTTGGGTTGGAAGAGACCTCAAAGCCCATCCAGTGCCACCCCTGCCCCGGGCAGGGACACCTTCCACCGTCCTGGGGAGCTCCAAGCCCCATCCAGCCTGGCCTTGGGCACTGCCAGGGATCCAGGGGCAGCCCCAGCTGCTCTGGGCACCCTGTGCCAGGGCCTCACACCCTCCCAGGGAACAATTCCTTCCCAATATCCCATCCAACCCTGCCCTCTGTCAACTTCAAGAGACGCAATGCAGGGAATTTTACAACTTCCATCCTGCTCCCTCGGGACAGCCCGGAGCCCGTGACTCCTTGGCTGTCCCCGGTGAGAGCATCTCCACATGCCAGAGACAGCTCCTGTGCCTCTGCTGCACCGGGAGCTCCCAGCAGGGCGGGAGCAGCTCTGCCGTGGATGGATGGATGGATGGATGGATGGATGGACGGACAAACCCCCAGACACTGCAGGGAATTACCTTTGTGCAGGTGAAGCTCCACTCTCTGGCGGAGCCCACGGCCACAGCCCCTGCCTGAGCAGAGCCCTGGGGGTCGCAGCTGCCATGGGGTGAGGAGGAGGAGGAGGAATCCCAGTTAGGAGAGGGAGCAGCAGAGGGAAGGCAGGAAGGAAAGGCAGGAAGGAGAAGCCTGGACAAGCTGCTGTTTATCTGCCCGACCACAGGCACCACTCGAAGAGCGCTGTGACGTGCCACCAGCACTGGCACTCCCAAAGCTCATCCTCCAGGAGTTAACCCCAAACACCTGCCCCTGCTTCTCACCCCGGGTGTGGATTTACATCCCTGGGAACAGCTGAGATGGGGACCAGCACCTCCAACCCAGAGGCATAAGAGCAACGTGGGTGTCCCTGCAGGGGACAGGGATCAGTGATCCCTGCAGATCCCATGGGACAGGAGAACTCACCAGCCTGGACAGGCCCCGGGGCTCCCCACAGGGAAGGAAATGCCAGCCCACAGTGGGGGCAAAGCCAGAGCCCCACAGAAATCCTCCTTTGGAGGGGATGCAAGAGCAGGAATCTCACTCACTCAAAACAGGACCAGTGCTTTTTCAGGAAATCTCATGGGGAAAACTCAGTCCAGCCCCCTCCATTCCCAAGGAGCAGTGGCTGCTCCCCCAGTCTCAGCAGCAGAGTTTCTCTCTTCCCCGCTGGAACAAAGGGCCCACATTTACCTCGCAGCAGGACCAGCAGCTCCTGGCTCTTCCTTTGGGATGAAGGTTTTCACAGCAGCGTCTCCTCAATGGCTCCAGGGGCCCTTCCCAGCCCACAGGCGGGAGGAGAAGTGGGGAAGTGATGGAAAGGAGCTGCCAGAGCTGAGGGGAGGAGAGAGGGGATGAGAATGTGAATTTTCTGCCAAAGAAATGAGAGCCAGAAACAGCGTGTGGAGAGAGGGCAGGGTTGGATGGAAGGAGCCGCGCTTCCCACGCTGGACACTGAGCCTTGGCAGGGATCGGCCATTGCTCAATCCCCTCCATCCTCGGCTTCCCCGCTCCCACCCGAGGGTGACCAGGACACCCCCGAAGCATCGGCTGTGCTGGCAGGTGAACCCTGCACTGGGAATGTGCTGGGAACGTGCTGCCTGGGCTGGCTGATGAGGGCCAGTGGGTGGTTTCCACCTCAGCTCTCTGTGCAGACCCTCCTGGTGCTCCCTCATGGCATCTTCCCGGTGACTGAGGGTCTGGCGGGGGCTGGCACAGCCTGGGCACACGGGTGCTCTCCACATCCAGGTTCCCTGTAGAGCTCTGGTGTTGAGGAGCTCACAGCCCTGATCAGGTGGATCTACAGCTCAGGTTGTTCCTGGAAGGTTACAGACCTTGGAGAGCCTTCCAAACCTCCACCAACACCCAAAATTGGCACTCCCTTGCCCATTAACACATCCACGAGCCCTCGGGGGCCACAGCCAGGCTCCTGGCCCATGATCATGGAATGGTTTGGGTTGGAATGACCTTTAAGTTCATCTCATTCCACCCCTGCCATAGGAAGGGACACCTTCCACTATCCCAGGGTGCTCCAAGCCCCAATGTCCAGCCTGGCCTTGGACACTGCCAGCGATCCAGGGGCAGCCCCAGCTGCTCTGGGCACCCTGTGCCAGCTCGGTATCTCCAGAGCATCTTTCCTTCAGGAGGGCCTGGGCTATCCCCAGGCTCCCCTTTAACCTCAGCAGCTCCTGCTTGTTTGGGGATCTCTGCCTGTCCCAGTCCAGCAGCCACCAGTCACCCCCAGCCTCCTTCCCCACAGCAGCTCCGTTCCAGGGCCACAGCCCCGCTCGCAGCTCCCTCCCAGCCCAGCACAGACCCCCGGGGGCTGCTCAGTTCTGTTTGCTCTGCACCACCTCCCTGACCGTGCTGGTCACCAGTACAAACTGGTGCTGCTGGGCCACGTCCACCCCACCACTGCCACAACCTGCAAACTCCAGCTGCTCTGCGGGGGGAAGGTGCTCATGGACCAGGAATTCGCTGCCTGGGCTGGGGTCACCGGAGAGGCTGCAGAGGGAGCAGGGAGCAGCTGGGGCCTGGTGTTTGTGAGTGCTCTTGAGATTCACAAGGAAGCTGGAGGACCTGGGATGGAGCATGGAAGAGGAGCTGGGAAGGAGCACAGCCGAGGAGATGGGATGGAGCCTCTCCTTCCCCCGGGCAGGCAACAAACACAAAGAAAGCAGCAGGGCCAAGATTTGCCCATAAAAAATGTTTATTCCTTAAAAATACAGCATTCATCTGCAGGGACACAACTATTCAGAACATTTTTTAACAGTTTTTTATCTGCTCCAAGTGTGGCAAGTGCTCAGTGTTGGGAGCAGGGAGAGCAACAGCCCACGGGAACAGCTCGTCCCGAGGGAAGGGCTCTGTCACCCACCCCTGGGTGTCACCTCGGCAGCCCATCTGCAGGACAGATTTCTCCTGGGAGAAACCTCAGCCCCTCTGGAAAGGCCCTGGTAGGGAAAGCTGGGAGAGGGGAAGCAGCAGGACCCTGGGGTGCTCCAGCCCTGACTCACTTTCACAGCACCAGCCATTGCTCCACAGGCCCCGGCTCCTCTCCCTCCTGCTGCCCCATGGAACAACCTGCCCGGTCTCTCCAACAGCCCCAGCCCCCTCAGCCCCCCGGGAGGGGGCTCTGGCTGCCCACGGTGCCCCGGCCCCATCCCAGCTCCCACCCCGCAGCCCTTGTGCCGCGGGAGCTGCCGCGCTGGGGAGCCCAGCCCCGGCCCCGCTCATCCCACGTCTCCCCTGACTCCAGGTGTGCTCCAGCCACGGCTGCTCTCAGGGCTCTGGAACCGTCCTGATTCCTGAAGTTTCTTCCCTGATTTTCCCAAGGAGAGGTCTCACCTCACTGCCCTCTCTCCACCGGGCTGACCCCAAGGGACAGGTGGCACAGGTGCCACATTCCCACTTGGCACAGCAGGGGCGTCCCCTCTGTGACCATCCCAGCTCCCCCAGTGCCTGGGGAGAACTGGTGCCAGGCCCTGCCAGTGGGAGCAACAGGGAGAGGATGGTTCATCTGGGCTGGAGGATGAAGGTGCAGGAAGAAATCCAGGGAATCTGGAGAGACCTCAGGGCCTTGGGACGAATGGATGAGGGAGCAGAAGCACAGGGAGGGCTCTCCTCTATCCTTCCACCTGCAGGGAATGGTGAGAGGAGAAACAGAGCCAGCAGGTCAATGCCTGGCTCCAGGCCTGGTGTCACCAGGGGAATTTTGGGGTTTTGGATGAGGAATTGGCTCACACAACACCAGGTGTCTGTGTCAGCTACACGGAACACTCCAGAAATGTCCCTGTGCTCACCTGGGCACCACCTCAGCCATGGCACAGGGTGGCGAAACACCTGGCACAATGACACCAGGGCTGGGGATGTGTCACAAATTCAGGAAGTGCCTGAGAACAGGAACGTAGGAACTGGGGCTTCTCCCCCAAAAATGAGGCGGGATCGACAGCCCAAGTGAAGCACACCAACACCTGGGGCGTGGGGAACGAACAGGAGGGGCTGGAAGAGTGCAGCTGGAAAACCAAGAGAGAAAAAAGAGTGAGAGCTGCTGGGCTGGGAACAGTCAGGATGTGAGAACAGGAACACTGCAGGTGACAGTGGGCAGGGCAGGGATGTGGGGCTGCTGGAGCAGGGGATCCCTGCAGGGCCCAGGGCAGGCTGGAGCGATGGGCTGAGCTGTGCTACCCTGCACCTCTGCACAGCTGGGGAGAGCCTGGTGTGCACTGGGAACACGAGGAACAGTGCTGGGAAGGTTCAGGAGCAGAGAGTCTGTGCTGCTTGAGCTTGGTCTCCAAAGCAACATAGGTGGAGGAAGTGGGTGGTAAAAATCACCAAAAGCCAGGCTGATGTAGCTCTGCTCCATCCACAGCCCCAGGAAATTAAACACCCTTCCCACGTGAAAGGTTTTGTACAGACTGACCCAGAGCACGAGTGGCACTGCCAGAATCCCCCTCTGCCCCACCTCAGCTTAACTGCTACCAGAGAAAACAGCACAGAAAGAACCAATGCCTTGGCTCAGAGGCTCCTGAGCCATCTAAATCTTCTGTTTAAACATACCTTGGTTTTTACTCATAGAAATATCTAAAAAATGCCTTTTTTTGTCCCTTTTGGTGATCTAGAAACCAGAAGATGCCCCTTGGTTGTTGCTTCAGGACAGTCTATGGCTGTTCCCAGCAGAAGGAAGGCTGAGGAGGGGGAATTTGGGCACACAAGCACATACAACATTGGCAGAACACGGAGTCGACACGCTGTGCTTCAAAGGGTCAGGCAGGAGCTTTTTCCCCAAATATATTGAACAGCACTTGCCCATTAACAAATAACTGACCAAAGGAGTTGCAGAATGTTCCTTCCAGTGCTGCTGTGGACTTGGTTTCACTTTTACACCTTGTACCCCGAGGCCGTGGTGGGAGGGAATCATCAGGAACAGAGGGAGGAGCACCCCGGGTTTTCTCGGCATCCCCATCCCACTGTTTCCAGTGTTAAGTCAAAGTTCAAGTCATTTTCAACCCATCAAAGCCACAAAACTTCCACCTCTTCTCCAGGCTGGCCCCAACCCCGCTCAGCTCCTGCCGGAATGTGTTCTGCAGTCGTGTCATGAGAACTTCCACCTCCGCCGTGCAGATCTGGGGAACACAAGGAAAGCGTCACTGAAAGCGAAGATGGAAGCCCTGCTGGCTGGGGATCATTCAAACTCAAGGAGTTACATTGCTGAGGTTCACCCAGGTTTTCCCTGAACTCGTGGGGATAATGCTGGGTCACAATGGGGGGTGAGATGGCTGCAGGACCAACACTGGAGTCGGGGCAAAGGGGCAGGCTGAACTTCTCCCCTGTGGAATGCAAGAGAATGGATTTAAACCTCCCAGGTATTGAAGTCACTGAACAGGGAGCACTTTTATCTTTATTTTAGTTTAATTCTCACATCCCTGATGGGGCAGGAGCTGCTCCAACAGAGCCAAGAGCTAAAACTGGGGTTGCACCACTGAGGAGAAGGAACCTGAGGTGAGGTGGGTTTGTCAGCCCCAAGGTCCTGCCAAGCCACACTCAGGGCTACAGACAACTTCTGAAGGGCTCCAATCCACCTTGGATCGTGATTTTTGTGCTCTCTGCTGACCCTCTTGGCGAGAATGATAGACAGGGAACAGGGGAAAGGTATCCCCTTCCTTTCCTGTTGGCAGCTTCAAGAAACCAGGTTGTACTTCCAAGTACTCGCCCTCCTCCCGCCTCACCTCAGGCCCAAAGATCTGCTCAGGGTTAAAAACAACATCCCAAACTAATGTGAGCTCCTGCAAGAGTCAAGGAGGAGACAGAAGAGCTCAGAAGGAACACAAAGGACAATGGGAATAGCCCTGAGCGTGAGTGAACACGAGGAGACTGATGCCATAGCACAGGTTAAAGGGTGGGCTCTGCACAGGGGCTCTCCCAGGCAGAAGCTTCCAGGAGCCCTTCTCTGCACTGTGGAGACCAGAGAGGAAGTTCCAGAAGGCAGCTGAATGCAGTGATGGCAGTTTTATAGGAGCTCCAAACCAAAATAAAGGCGGCTGTTGGCCCCACAGACAAATTCCAAGCTAGAATGAGGAGATGAATTATTAACTCTGTCTTTATAAGGCTGAAGTGAGCCAGCCCAGGGAGTTGTGTTTTCTTAGGAAAGGGTAAATTAAACACTCAGCAAATCACAAACACAAGCAGCTGGAAAAGTTCCAATCCCAAGACAGGATTCCCGTGCCTGTGGGGCCTCCTGTCCCTGGGACTCTTTAAGGAAGACAGTTGGAGAACAGGATAGAGGAGAATGAGCTGTAATTCCTTTGCACAGACAGGAGCCTTTGCACAGCAGCTCCCATTTACTCAAGGAGCACAAAAGCCACCTGTCCCACACCCCCCCTGTCCCCACACCCACCTCACTGTCCCCACACCCACCTCGCTGTCCCCACACCCCCTGTCCCCACACCCACCTCGCTGTCCCCACACCCCCTGTCCCCACACCCACCTTGCTGTCCCCACACCCACCTCACTGTCTCCACACCCACCTCGCTGTCCTTACACCCCCTGTCCCCACATCCACCTCACTGTCCCCACACCCACCTCGCTGTCCCCACACCCCCTGTCCCCACACCCACCTCACTGTCCCCACACCCACCTTGCTGTCCCCACACCCACCTTGCTGTCCAGGCGCTGCAGGTAGGAGCAGATGTACTCAATGCTGGCTCCAAAGGGGTGCACGTGGAGAAATGTTGAAATTATCCCTGGGAAAGGAACACCACAGAGGTCATTGTCATGAGACAAAAGCCAGCTGGGAACACCGGCCCTGCGCCACTGCAGGCAGCACAAGGTCACACCCTGACCCCAGCAAAGCTCAAGGTTTTCCTCAGTTCCAGGCCTGCCACCTCCCCTGGGATAACCAAAGGAGCCAGAGGTGGGCAGGAGGTGTGCAAGGTCACCTTGAAGCAGGTTCCCCCAGCATCACCACCAAGCCCAGCAGGACTCACCAACCAAGAGAACTTCTCGCTCAGATTTCACAGGGCTGTTGCTCAATGTCTTCTCCACTGGACATTCCTTCTCTTGGCTGCAGGCACAAACTCTGGACGTGCTACCCTCCTGCAAAACAAACCCCCAAGGCACGTTCCAGACAACCTGGCACACCAGGCACTGCCTTGGGCAGGCTCAACAGGCCATGCAGGGGTGTTTTCCTGGTTTCTGAGTCACTGCAGCCATCACTGCTGTATTCTCTATTTTCCAAAATGCTCCCAACAAAGCACAGCTGTGTCCGTGCTGCTGGGCCTGAGCCACCAAGTGAGATGAAAAGGCCACGAAGTTCACCAGATGTCACCATGCACCCTGTACCAGCCCTGCTCTCTGACATGACGTCTGCTCCAGAAGGGCCTTGATTTAAACAGCAAAATACAAACCAAACTGTGGCCTTGCCATGACTAATTCAGCTGCAGAGGTTTGTTTTACACATGCCCAAACTGAGACAAATGTGATTAATCAAGTGCAATGGGGCTGCACAGGGCTTAGGATCAGACTGTTCCTGACTTGAACTTGTGGTACTGAATTAAAACAGAATTTGGCACCATTTATTATCCCTGACACAAACACAACAATGCAAAGACGGTGGCTGCACTAAAAGCAGGACTCGCTTTTATCCCCTAATTTTATGCGGAATTCCAGTGGCCTGAGAGCTGTGGACAGCTATAACCGGGAACAGCTCCAGTGACCAGTGAGATGGGCTGGAGGGAGGCCAGGGACGAAGATAGACTTGAGCGGTCCCCTGGGTCTGCTCAAATTCTTATACCAGTGCAGTTCTCAGCTGCACAGGGCTGAGGCTGCACCTGAATGGCCTGAGCCCCCACATTTGCTTCCAGGGGAGAAAGAGGAGCTCTGCCCTGTGGAAGCTGATCCAGGGACTGGATCAGCACTGCAAACCCACAGGCTGCCTTCTCCTGGAGATCACAGAATCATGGAATGGGTTGGGTTGGAAGGGGCCTTACAGCCCACCTCGTTCCAGCCCCTGCCACGGGCAGGGACACCTTCCACCGTCCCAGAGAAGCAGCTCTTGGACTTACATTCCCTTGGCAGTCAGCTGCATCTCCCTCCTTGTCCTCTTCATCTGCCATGCTCTGCTATATATGGGCAAGGAAAGGCAAGATTACTGATGATAATCTGTCATTTTTGTTTTGAAGCTCCTGCTCTGATGATTATGGGAATACACAAAACCATTTTTAGTTAGTAGAATAGCATTTATTATCTTCCTTAGCTCCTGGCACAAAAAAGTGGGACTAAAGATGGAAAATGAGATAAACCCAGTATCAGGCTGTGTGGGCCACGGGGGAGAGTGCTGCCTCATGCTTCTTGTGTAATTGTGTCTGTGCTATAGAGGAAAGGACCAGGCAAGTGTAGATTCATGCCCTGATCCACAATCAAATCAGAGTGGATCACACCTGAGAAGCAGCACTATGGATTTCTGCTTGGAATTCTGTGTGGATTTCTACTTGGAATAAACCCAGCGAGCACAGAAGTGTTAGAACACCCAGAAAAACTTCCCGTTCCAAAGGAGGGCATATCAAAACATGCTCCTAAACCACAACTGTAAATACCAGAGTCTGATAATTGACACCTTTTTCTTATCTTTTAAAGGCTCAGGTTGCAGAAAACCCCATTCCAGCTGTGATGCCACTGTACACTGTTCAGTGACAGTTATATTTTATTTATACAGTTGCTGAGATTGTCTCACAGGTACATGAAGCATCAGCAGGTCCACTACTGACAGACATCCTGCAATTTGACAGGTAATTTCTCCTCACTTTCCAAGGACAACTGCTCCAAACCAGGGCTGGGCATTCTCACCAAGAGTGCAGCAGGACAGAAGTCCTTCACCGCGCTCCTGAGCGACCAGAAAACCCAAGCACTGCACAAGGAAGACCTGGATGGCACATACCTGCTCCTTCAGGTTTTCTAGTAATGTTTCTATTTTCAGTTTGTCTTCTTTCACTTTTTCCAACTCAGCTTCTCTCTTTTTGTACTCCTCTTGGACTTTCAAAAGATGCTAGAAGAGACAAGATAAACTCTTAATCTGCCTGCCACCTTCTTAACCTGCCTTCCACCAACTATTGTTCAAAGACTATACAATTTAGAAGGGCTTTTCCATGAAGACCAGACCGGTCATGTCCATCATTACAAGACGAAGCATAAAACAAGAAGGATCTACCTCAGACATGCCTTTGCCTACCAGCATACAAAAAAGCACGGTTGTGTAAACATGGGGCAGTAATTCCATCCCCAATGGACGGATTTCCCACTTCCTTACTCAGCTGGTTATGGACAGACTGGGCACTTTGGAAGTCACGGTGAAGAGCACACGAGGAATCCATTAACTATGGATTGCTTCCACGGGACTTATCAGCTCACACACAATCCCTGGTTTCAATATTTGCTTTGGGGTTTTTTTCAGCAACACTGGAAACGACAGAGTTGCTCCCCCTTGGCAGTTTGGATCCTGCTTAAATCCAGAGTGTTTTTCCACAGGTTTCTGCCGCCCATCCCAGCCCCTTCCCCTGCAGCGTGGCCCCAGCTATGGAAAATTCCAGGCCCACCTTCTGCATGCCCTGCAGAGCCTGCTGGAGGAGCTTCATCTGCTGCTCCTTGGTGGTGTCCTCGTCCCTGGTGGCCTTGCCCTGCTCCTGCTTGAGCAGCTCCACCTCGTTGCGGTAGGCGTCCAGCTGCCAGCGCAGGCTGTCGTTCTCCTCCTTCAGCGCCTCCACCTGCGACACCAGCGCTGGGGACAGCACCAGGGTCAAACAGCTGGGAGCAAGAACCCCCTGGGAGCTCTCCCCACCCTGCACAGGGGCTCAGCAGCTCCCAGTTACAAATCCTGAGCACCCAAAGGAATGGCTTCTGCTGTTTGGGATATCACAGGGCTGGAGCCCCTCTGCTCTGCAGCCAGGCTGGGAGAGCTGGGGGTGCTCACCTGGAGAAGAGAAGGCTCTGGGGGAGACCTCAAAGCTCCTTCCAGGGCCTAAAATGGCTCAAGACAGCTGGAGAGGGACTTTGGACAAAGGATGGAGTGACAGGACAAGGGGAATGGCTTCCCACTGCCAGAGGGGCAGGGATGGATGGGATATTGAGAAGGAATTGTTGCCTGGGAGGGTGGGCAGGCCCTGGCACAGGGTGCCCAGAGCAGCTGGGGCTGCCCCTGGATCCCTGGCAGTGCCCAAGGCCAGGCTGGACATTGGGGCTGGGAGCAGCCTGGGACAGTGGAAGGTGTCCCTGCCCATGGCAGGGGTGGCACTGAATCAGCTTTAAGGTCCCTTCCAGCCCATCCCATGATTCCAGCATCTCTTTAGTAAACAAGCTCCTCTGGACAAAGAGGCCCTCTCAGTGTCAATGCAATGTTTAGGATGGAAGAGGTAAAAAAAAGGAGGGGAAGAGCATCCCGAGGCAGACTCAGGAGTGCACTGGAACGGGACAGCTCCAGGGTGAACCTCTGCCCCTGGACACCACCTGCACAGGGCAGGGAGCTTCCAGCTCCTCCACATCCAGCTCCAGGAATCCCAACCCTCTCCCAGGAACAGCAGCTCAGACACTGCTTTCGGTTCCCCTGAGTGTGGCAGGGAACAGTGACAGACCCTGGCTGCAGACCCAGGCACCGAGAGGAAACAGCTCCAGAACTGCACTGGTTCTGCTCTGCCCGTGGCCACTTTGGGGCACAAAACACTGAGAATGGGACTCCTGAAAGAAACCACTGAAGAGAAGCATGTTATGAGCTGCAAAAAGGGATTTTACCTGACTCTTCTGTTTCTTTCATCTCTGATGGATCTTCTATTTCTTCGTCAGACATCTCCATCTCCTCCTCCCTCCGAATGCCCATCAGCTCATCATTGTGGATGTTACGGATTTCCTGGGGTTCAGAAAGCAGAGGGGGTTTCAATACACGTTTCGAGGAACAGGTTGGCTGGATGAAAAGTTGCTGAAATCTAGGTCTGCAAAACACAACTCCAGGATAAGATTCAAAAACTGGCACAGATTATTAGATCAAGGGCAATATCCGGCACACTCTGCCAGTGCTACTGGGATTACTGACTCTTCCATCTCCCTTCTGCTCTTGTGATGAGGCAGGTCAGCCTTGCTGTGTGAGGAACTGGAGTCAGCCCTAATTCTCTGGAGCCAAAAGTCCCAACCTGAGGTGGGACAGAGCAAAGCAAGCTACAGCTTCACCCCTGCGTGTACAGGGACCTCCTCAAGGTGACCCCAAAAGGCTGAGAGACCCTTTAGCCAGCATCTGATATCTACAATGAGCTGAGAGACATTTTAAATTACACCTGAAAATGCATCATCTACTCACAACGTTTTTATAAATATATCTGCCAACATCTGTACCAAGAAGCTGCATCTTGTGGCTTCCACCTTCCCTTAAGAGCAGTCCCTAAGCTGGGGGAGAGCAGCAGACTGAGCCCTGGCAGCTGAAGGGCTCCTGAAAGAGGCCTCACCAGTGGTCTCACAGCCTCCTCCCACTGGGAGAACTTACCTTGGAACAAAAGACAGCTCCAGCTGGAGAGAGAGCTCCCACCCCAGCCACAGCCAGCAATCAGAAGGCAGGGAAGGACAGGAGCACTGAGCTCAGAGTGAATCTGAATCAGATTGCACTTGTGCAAATCAGATTGCACAGGTGCAAAAGGAACCTTGGCTCCTCTTTTAGCTGCTACCAAGGTTTGACTCAGTGGGCTCTGACAAGTCTCACAAGTGCAGTCTCATGGGGGGATCACAGCTGGGAACTTCCCAGGACAGCACGGACATTTAGAGTGTTCCAGCATGGTGCAGGATCAACCACCTGCTTGGTACCAGCAGGGCCCTGGCTGGGCATGATCCAGAGCCTTCTCAGGCTGCAGCTGTACAGCAAAGTGGCCTGGACACCCCAGTCCATGGGGATCACAGGCCTGGACACCTCCAGCCCACAGGGATCCCAAGCCTGCACATCCCTGGCCTGCAGTGACCATGGATCACCAGCCTCTCAGCTTTGCCCAAATTCACTCTGGTTGTTAAATAATCTTAAAGGTGAAAGGCAGCTCCTGGCTTTGCTGGGATAGACTTCCTTTCCAAGTTTGTTGTAAGGAACTCAATATCCCAGACAAACCCAGAACCACAGGAAGATTTGCACCAGAGGTAAGGAATGACAGCCAAAGGGACCAGGACAGGGTGGAGGAGTGGGATTAAACCTCATGAGACTCAACAAGGCCAAGTGCAAGGTCCTGCAGGCCCAAGGTGACAGCTGGCAGCACGGATTTCACCACAGCCCCCAGGACAAACATCTCCCCACCCATCACTTCCCAGTGGACACCCTTTCTTTACCTCAGCTTCCTTATTTCTGACATTGTGCCTGACTCCTTTATCTGATTTGATCAAATCTTATTGGACTAAGAACTATTCTTCCTCCTGCAGGAAGAGCAGTGGGAGTGACAAGCCTTCTTCCATCAGCTCCTTCCTGATCACCATCTTTAAACCACACATTTCATCATGTCACTTCATGGGATAAATACACAAACATGAGAACATCCGCCCTCAAGCTTTCCAGGCTGTTCATCTGCAATCATTTCCACCTCTCAAGGTGGAAATATCACATAAAAACGTGATCAAACAGATTCTGATGACACTTAGGGTTTGTTGTTGCTTTTTTAAACATCTCTCTAGAAATCCTTCTTGCTTTAGTATTAAAACCAGCAGAAAAATCCATGTTTATTATCATTATTATGACTGTT
Organism: Corvus moneduloides; assembly: GCF_009650955.1. Taxonomy (NCBI): domain Eukaryota; kingdom Metazoa; phylum Chordata; class Aves; order Passeriformes; family Corvidae; genus Corvus; species Corvus moneduloides. The sequence continues at coordinate 20,059,431 of NC_045489.1, forward strand.
ACTGTGCACAACTTCAATCAGCAGACGGGTCTCGATGTATTGCTACTGGTGACACAAATACCAAGAGAAAATTTATTACCTGTACCACAAGAGCCTCCTGAGTGATCCCCACCTCACACTGTGAAGGAAGGTGTTGTTATCCACGCGAGCATCGTGCAAACTGAACATCAACATCCTGACAAGCAAGAGACCGTGCTGGAGGATCTAACACAAGAAAAGATTACCAACCTCTGCTTGTTTGCACCACACGCTGATGTTCTTACGCTGAGCTTTCGTGAAATGGTCCCAAGCCTTTTGTTTGGAGGCAGAATGGTACACGGCCACTATCTGCTCGACTGGAGTAGCAAATCAGCAGCAAATCGGGCCCGAATAGCATCCAGAGAGGGCGAACAAGAGGAGTAAAGGAGTAAAAAAGTGGAATCAGGCAGGTGGTTTGGCTCCCCTTTTCTCATAACACTGCCCTGCGCTGACGCTACGCTCAGGGAAGGGGCTCAGTGTCTGGAAAGAGCCCTGTGGGCTTCACCAGGCCAGTGCCAAACGCTCACGGAGCAACGACCAACTGGGGAATGGGCTCTGCTCTCAGCTGGGAAAAAGGCAGGACACGTGGAGAAAAAGGCAGCACAGGTGCTGAAAAATAGCCAAATATGCTGTGTGAGGCTGGCTGGGAGTGTAAGTTCAGAGGGGCAGGACTCACCTCTGAAAGGGGGTGATGAGCTACAACCACGAGTTCTGGCCCTTGGACAGTGCCACAGCCTGTGTGAGCTACAGGAAAAGCACCAGGATCAAAGCAAAGGCACCAGCCATCACCTTTTCTTGGTCCTGGGATTTGTGCCTTCTGCTTGTCTAGAAAATTCACAGGATTTGGAATACACAAAGTGCTTCTCCTTGGCTGAGAGCTCACCCACAGCACAAAGCACATCCACTTGACTTTTTTCTATGCTTGTGATGCAGCACCCATAATTCTCACAAAACAAACACATCTCCCTGCTCCTTAGAGTAACCTAAGAGTGGCTGAGATATCCATCTTGGTTTCAGAGAGTGGAGTTACACACTAGTCTCTATTACTACTTACTCTGCAGTGCTCACTGTATGTCCCTCTGGACCGTGTGCCCGTAGTTTTTACCATTAACAGAATTTAAAGAAAAAAAAAAATTAAAAAAATCAACTAACAGCTAAAATCATTAGATACAAAACCAAAAGTTAGGAATGTTCACAAGCTAGGCAAGGGGCTCAAGGAGAATTAGTACAACTGTGGAGAAGGTACTCGGAAAGAAGTAAAAATACTCAGATTTATTAAAGCAAGGATGTGTAAGAGGCAAGGAATGGTCTGAGGAATTGTTACAAATCACATCCTGGAATTAATACAGTCCATGCCTCTTCCTTGATTTCCTGGTTTTTAAAGTACTGGGATTTGAAAGACCCAGGTTCTGCAGCAGGGTGTCAGAAGCACTCTGCTGCATCCTACCTTTGGCGAACAAATCCTGCACACTTGGCTGAGGCACCAGATTCCCAGGAACTTACCTTGTCTGTGCACAGGAGGGGTTGAAAAGATGACAGAACTAATAACAGACGATAATTAAGAGGAAACAAATTCAGAATTCATTCTCTCCTCCCCCCAGATGTGGACTCTTACTCCAGTAAAAAGTCCCACAAGGAATTTTTGCCAGGTTGGTGCCATATGATTCCAAATCAGCCATAGCTGCACAGAAGCGATTGCCACTTCTTTTCCCAGAGCCCTTTTAGCGGGGCCTCTCCAGACTCTGGAAATTAAAGAGTCTTCCCTACAGCAGACAACCAACATCCAGCATGGAGACACCACTCACACTGCACCAGGATCCCTGAGAGAGCCAGTTTGAACTTCTCTTTAGCTTCTTCCATCTCCTTCTCGTGAGCCGCCTTCTCGTTGACGAGCCTGCGGATGTGGCTGTTGGCCGACTGGATCATGGAGTAGAAGTTGTTGGCAGTTCTCCTGTTCACTTCCCCACGTTCTATCCAGGTCAGCAAGGTCTGGATGGCTTCCGAGAACTTGGTGTCATCTGCAGCAAGAAAGGACAGCTTTACACCACAGCTCTGGGGTGGCCTGGGCAGCTTTCAGGTCCTTTTCCTGGAGCTGAACTGCTCCTTCAAAGGTCAGCATCCTTCAGGTGACTGATCATGACTCCTGGAAGCAGGGAAGGATCTGAACACGTGGCTGTACAAAGGAAGGCAAGACTAGCACCAAGCTGATGGAGCAAATCACCTGCTGAGGTGCAGCAAGAGGAGGAACGAGCACTAGAAACTTACTGGAAAATTTCATGTCTACTCAGATGGGCCCTGAAAGGAAATGTCCTCCAGCTCCAAAATCATCAGGTCACACATGAATCTCAGGCTTCCAAGAAGGTCTTACACTAGTCCTTTCAACCTTAACCAAAATTATCTGGAAGAAACTTGTACTGAACAGTTTTGATTTGAACAAGTTTGCTGCACTCAACAGGTTTGTTCAGCCTTGGGAAAATAAGATTATGGGGAGACCTCATCACTAAATCCTGGGGAGGGCTATGAAGATGGAAAGGATGAGGGGGAATGGGTACTCCTGGGGACAACTTTTCACAATGGCAGCACTGTGGAAGCGCTGGGTTCCCCAAGACCAGAGGCTTTCAAGACTGGGCTGGGCAGAGTGTTGGGCCATCTGGTCTAGACCGTGCCTCTGCCAAGAAAGGTTGGGCCAGGTGAGCCTTCAGGTCCTCTCCATCCTGAGCTTCTACAAATACGATTCAAGCGCAGGGGGTTTTTCTGACAAAAAGAAGGAATCTGGCGGAGAGCTGCTGCACCCCCGGCGAACACAGAGCTGTGCCTGCCCAGCCCCTCTCACCTTTGAGCTTCTCGGCCACCACGCTGCACTCGTGGTCGGAGTAGTGGACGACGGGGGGCGGGGAGGGCGGGCGGAAGCGCTCCTCGGCCAGGCGGCGCCGGTGCCGCTCCTCGCGCGCCAGCATGCGCTGCTTGCACTCCCACTCGTACAGGTCATCCCGCGCCTGCGCAAAGTCCACGTGCAGCCGCCCCATGTCCTTCTTGTCCGTGCTGGAGCCCAGCCGGATGCGGTAGCCTGGCGGGAATGAGGGTGCTCAGGTAGGACGGGGCTTACCTGGGGCTCCCGTGGCAAAAGGAGGCCACGGGGTTCAGCCCCGATGGCTGACAGGGAAGAAAATCCTACCAAGCCAAGCCCATCAGCCAAATAAAACCCCACGAAGTCAAGCCCAGCCAGCAAATTAGGAGAAACTGTCCATTTTTGTAGGCACTATCTATAGAATTAGCTGGGCACTTATCCATGTAAGATGGGGATAGACTCTGTACCTCAGCCCAATGTTTTGTATACGTTTTCAGGTGACAAAGCATCGCTGCCTTTCCTCTCAGGAGCTGCTTTCTTGTATTTAAGCAGAAATTCAACAGCAGCAGAAGGCAAACCGACACAGCATCAGAGAAATCTGCCCCAGTTCCTACTGTTCTGTCTATAAAGGCACCATCACAGTTCTGTCCCAGAATTTTAAGCTTCCCTCTGAGCCAAACACACCCACCAGACAGGTAAAGTGCCTTGTCCACCATGAACTCCTCAGCAAAGCGGATGTGGCAGAAGTTCTTCTTGCTCTTGCGGATAGCTATGACCTCCCCACACTGCTCAAACACCTCCATGATGATCTGCTCTGTCCCATTTTCTGGCAGGCCTCCAACAAACACTGTCTTGCACCCTGGGGGCCTCTCTCTCGTGGCCGGAGGGGGAAGATCTGAAGGGAGAAAGCAGAGCAGGTCAGGTTTTGGGTTGCCAGCACACATTCCTTCCACCTGCTCCTCTCTCCTGAGGGATGACCACACCTTCCTGGCTTCCTCCAAACACACACCTGGCTATGCCACACACAGATTTATGGAGTGGATCCACAGCACTGCTGAGGTGCTGGATAAAAAAATAAGCACATTCACCAGCGTGTTTCCGAAAGACCTTGGGAGCCTGGAGCCCTCCGAACACTCTCCCAAGTGCAGGAGGTTCACTGAGCTGCTGTCAAAGAACACAAGCAGCACCAGGAGCTCCCAGCTTTAGCATGGGAGGTGCTATAAAATCACAGCTTAAAAGAGTGCCCTAATGTAAATAACACATACAAAACTTGCTCAGGGGATCCTCTGTGCTGCAACTGCATGCGCTCCAGACTTGTGTGCTTGAGCTACACCTCACACTACACACGAGAATCAAACCATGAACACCTCAAATACCCAGCAACTGGAATGGCTTTTTCCCCAGTCCTTACCAATCTAGCAACTGCAAAGGCTATTTCTGGAGATGGCAAACACTCAGTGACAAGAACAGGCTTTTCCTGTTGCTCTGTCACCTTCCTGCCAGCAGTGAGTCACGGGAATGGCCCTTTTCTCACACACACCTGGGGTTTATAGAAACACGAGCATGGGGATACTCCTACAGAGACACAGCACAAGCAGACACTTACGTGGGTTAGGTGGGAAGAGAGTGCAGCTCTTGCAGTGGATGATCTCCTTCACGGCCGGCATGTCCGGAGGGATGGGAGGTGGGACGATCCCCAGGCCTGGCATCATGGGGTTGATCGGAGGGATTCCAGTCATCATCCCAAGAGCAGGATCAAAATCTAAGTGGGGGAGAGAACAAGGGAGTCAAGTGGGGGGCTAGAGTCACACAGCAACTGTGAGCCCTGACAGCAAACGGGGAACGCTCCCACGCCTGCCGGTGAAAATCGGGAACGTGACAACATCAAACTTTACATCTGCGCCCTTAAAATAATGTTTTAAAACTATTTCATTGCTCATTGCCACAGCCAAGTAACTTTTCTCTGTTAAAATAAACTACTTCCTTCTCTCCTCTGTAGAAACCAGCTCCCATCCAGTGTCAAACCCTTCCCAGAGAGGTTTGTCCACAAAAAGACACCTGTGACATAAGGAAACAGTGGAAAACCTGACCCAGTTTGGTTGTATTAAGTAGTTCAGCAGCACAGACAGCTGTGACACAGGCTTAAGGGCATCAGGAAGAATTTGTACATGGAAAAGGTTGTCAGGCACTGGAAGCAGTGGAGTCCAAGGAATGACTGGATGTGGCACTCAGTGCTCTGGGCTGTTGACAAGGTGGGGAACAGTCACAGGTTGGACTTGATGATCCTGGAGGTCTTTTCCAGCCTAAATGTTTCTGGGATTTAGGGCATCATCTCACCAACCAGGCAAGTGCAGCAACTCCAGCAGCAGAGAACCTGCCATCTCCTCAGTATTTTGAAATACAGTCATAGCAAAAACACGGATCTGAGGCCAACCCTCTGCCATCAACCGGCGCTTTTGGAGGAATGGACACGAAACCTTCCTGTTTCAACTGTGAAACATGGACGTAGGAGCACATGGGAATTGTATCCTTATCCATGGGAGAGATTTGATTTTTACTTCACAGAAGAATGTGAGCATGAGAAGGACATGGAAACACCATCTCCACAGCAAAGCCACATGTGAACCAAGGCCTTGGGGACAGGAGAGAACTTTCTCTATTACTACTGAGAGAGTTGGGGCTGTTCAAACTGGAGAAGAGAAGGTTGTGTGGAGACCTCACCACACCTCCCAGTATCTGAAGGCACTACAGGGAAACCGGAGAAGGACTCTGCATCAGGAACTGGAGTGACAGGACAAGGGGGAATGGCTTCCCACTGCCAGAAGGGAAATTTAAGTGGGATATATGGAAGGAATTGTTCCCTGGGAGGGTGGGCAGGCCCTGGCACAGGGTGCCCAGAGAAGCTGTGGCTGCCCCTGGATCTCTGGCAGTGTCCAAGGCCAGGCTGGACAGGGCTGGGAGCACCCTGGGCTCATGGAAGGTGTCCCTGCCCGTGGCAGGGGGTGAATAAGATGAGCTTTAAGGTCCCTCCTAACCCAAACCATTCCATGATTCCAAGAGCACAGACTGGAGGCAAAACTTAGGGCAAGTTAAGTGGTTGTGTTAAATACAGGATTGGCTGCACAGCAACCCACCTGCTGTGTGCCACAAGAGCAGAAAGGGGATGGCAGAGTGCTGCCAGCACAGACTTCCCTCCCCAGGTGAGCAGGCTGGTCTTGAGGCAGGGGAGAGCATCCTTCTAAGTGCAGCAAAGCACTGGAACAGTCAGTTCCACTCAGGACTTTGATGTCCAGCATCCTGCACTGCTGGGCAATCAGGCACAGCTCAGCTCTGTTCCTGCAGGAGCTCTTTCACCCAGTACAAGGTGACTCACCCATGCACATGTATTTCAGACTATAAGGCGGTCATTTCTGGAGCAGAATCTTCCATTAATTTCTGCTATATCCATTTTGCTGCCCTGTTGCTTTCCTCTTCACCTTCCTCCCATCCTTCCTTATAAGCCATTCCAGTTTAGCTCAGAGTAACTCGTTCCTGGATATCATTGGCTTCCTGTCCTGTGTGGCACCCTCCTCCTCCTGCTCCTCTGCAGGGTATCTAGAGGTACCCCACAATGACTATTATTTGCATTAAAACACATGTATCCTCGCTTCCTCTCAATTCAGGTCTCTAAATAAATCACGTGCAGAATGAATGCATTTCAAACATAGCTCAGTTTGTACGTGGGGGTGTTTGCCCAAGAGCACCGAAACAGGCTATTCCCAAAGAGCTGTGGCAGGCTCAGCTCACCAGGCAGGAGGGGCTGTCCTGTCATGCCCATGGGAGCCATGCCCAGGTTGTTCATGGCGGTGGCCCAGGCGGTCGGGTCGGACATTGGCAATCCCATCGGAATGGAGTCCAGGCTCAGATTTCTGCCACCATCTGTTGAGAGAAACATAAAAGTGATTAAGGGCTTAGAGCAGATCTCAGCTCTGCCCAGTGAGGCTCTGCAGTGTCAGCACCCAAAACCAGAGCTCAACCCACTCTCAGGGAAGAGCCAGATTCTGTCCAGCTATGAAAATAAATCTATTGGGACAGGTACAGAGAATCACAGAAGGGTTTGGGTTCGAAGGCACATGAAAAACCATCCCATCCCACCCTCTGCCATGGGCAGGGACACCTTCCACTATCCCAGGCTGCTCCAAGCCCCGTCCAACCTGGCCTTGGACATTGCCAGGGATGGAGCAGTCACAGCTTCTCTGGGCACCCTGTGCCAGGGCCTCCCCGCCCTCACAGGGAACAATTCCTTCCCAATATCCCATCTAACCCTGCCCTCTGGCACTGGGAAGCCATTTCCCCCTGTTCTATCACTATGTACTCCTTGGGGAGATCCCACAATCGGAGCCTGGCTCCAGGCACAGCAGTGGGGCTGCAGCAGCACCAGAGCCCAGCTGCCCTGCCCAGCCTGCACAGCCACACCCCAGCACAGCAGCTGCACTCAGGCTGGATTCAGGGATTCCCTGTCTACTACCAGCAATGGAGCTGGCACTCGGCTCACCTGGGGGAACGCTGCTCCTCTTCCTCGGGTCACTTCCATCCTCAGCCGGGCTGTCCGACCCCCGCGGGCCAGCAGCGCTGCCCAGCCCCAGGGACTCGGTGCTGGCACGATCAAAGGGCAGGTGGTTTAAACCTAAAGGAGAAGAGCACACTTAGAGGCTTTACTTAAACTGGTTTGTGATGCTTCTGGATCACAGCAGTGAGAGAAATGCCCAATTGTGGGCACAAGCAGCACTCCAGGCCCTGAAGGAATCCTGACTGCTGCTTACAGGCCCCAGCTCCACCTGATCTGAATGTTACACAATAAAATATTACTCACCAGCATCAATTCCACCACCCACACAAATCAAACTGCCTGACAGTGTAAGCCAGGGGTGCATCTTCCCCGGGTTGAGCAGCATTTCAAGCCTGGAAACTCAAAGGACGGGATTTTTCCCTGTTTCTTCAGTCCAGGAATACACTGTTAATAATTACTTATGTTTCACCAGTGGAGAATTTACCTGGAGTCATTTACTACCAAAAAACAAGGCACAACTGAGATCATCTTCAAAACGAGAAGATGCTGCTGGAATTTTTGTTCCAAGAGCCTGCCAGACAGCTGCTTCTGGTCATGGCTGTGGAAGGGGCTCTGGGATGCACATCCCAAAAAAGGGGAGCTCCAGACCCCCACTGGCTGCACCCTCCTGTCAGGGAGCTGTGGAGAGTAAGAAGGTCCCCCATGAGCCTCCTTTTCTCCAGGCTGAAGAGATGGGTCCAGCGCCCTGAACTGACTGACCATCGAGTTCCTCACTCCACCTTGCCACAATCAGCACTTGCAGGGATGCAAGTCCAAAGGAGCATTAAAATATCGAGTTTGATTTACCTCTGTCTCAGCAAATTCACTCTGAACAGCCAATACAGAAAAAAAAAAAAAAAGAAAAAAACCAAACAAATCTTTTTTGTGGACCCATATAAAGTGATACAGATAACCACATTTCTAAGATACTCTGTGTTCCCAGGGGAATCAGCAGAACTCCCAGAGCAGCAACAATGATAATTATCCCATCCCAAGGCACTGATGGGCCGAGGCATTTGTACCAAACCTTCCCCCAGACTCTCTGCAGCATTGTGGTTTCTGTTCCAGAGGATTCCACTTCCAAGAACTTAACAAACGCGGCTGCTGGGTCTGGCTGTAAATAGCCAAGGGGATACAGGGAGCCTGGAGGGCTCCTCTCTGAGCCACTGAAAGGTGAGAATGCAAGAAGCAGCCAAAAAAACAAGGACTATTCAGCTGGCAACAACAATAGTCACGCCCGGCTATGCAGGATGCCTACAATGCTGTGTCTTAAATATTCCAAAGTCAAAATATCATGGAGGTCATGAGGGCTCAGGAAAACAAATCTGAATGCAGTAGGTTAAAAATAGAGAGGTTGTACACGGGGAAGACAGCAGGAGAAAGGAAAAGGAGCAGTTCTAAGCTTACATTGATATTACCCGTGTGACAGAAAAGGCAAAATTGAACTCAAACAAACGTTTTCCCATCCTTGGGAACAGGGAAGGATGGAGAGAAGCAGCAGTACAGCCGGACACTGGTGTCACCAGGATGGACAGACACCCTGCTCTGGCTGAAGACAACGCTGTGGAGACACCTGGCACTGACCAGCACCTGAATGCCAGTGGACACTGCTCCAGCCACTGCTTTCCAGCCCACTGGGGAACACAGGCAGCCACTCACTCCAGGCACTTCCAGCCCCAGGTTGAGCTGGGATGCTCAAATGTCCCCAGGGCCAGCTGACAGCCAGAAACAAATCACCTGGAAGGCTCTGGGTGGAGGCACCCGTGTGACCTGGAGCACGAGCCTTGTACTCAGGGCTCCCCAAAACAGGACCAGCTACCATCCACCAGAACCTAACAACAAACATGGGGGAGCAAAACTCCTTGGGAAAGCTTTGCTCTCACTTCACCAGGATGGAGAAAGAGCAAATGCCCCAGGAAAGCTAAGGGCAGTATGGAAAGTGGGCGATGGAAGCAGTAAAAGGGACCCTGCTTGCTGCTCTTGCAGCAGCGAGTTTGCTCCAAAAATTAAAACAAGCCAGAGATAAGATTCCAAACACCCTCATTATGTCAGATTTGCCACCCTACACAAGATAAATGCCGTGGACAGCAGCCAACTTTCAGACCTGCCTGCCTCTCTCCTGTCATCTCAGCGAACAGCCGGAGCTCCAGCCACACCCCACTGGATACAGAGAACGGGCTCAGAAGAAAGCTGAGGCTGCAAAAAATCCTCCCTCCTGGGCACAGAGCAGGATGAAAGCTGACAGGCTCAGCCAGTACAGCCAGGAGGCACAAACAGGAGCATCTCTCTGTCCTTTGTGCCAACCACAATGAAGTGTCCTTGGCCATTCCAAGCTGCTCTGCTCAGGAGGGAAGGGACCAGCACAGGAGCAAACCACGGGGGTTTGCTCAGTATTCCTGCAGTGAGCCAGCCTGCAAAGGCCAAAATCAGATTTCTGCATTTGCTGGGAAATGCTACACAGAAAGTAAGGGGGGGAGAAGAAAATTTGGGTTTCCAGCAAGTGTCAGAACCGGTGTCAGCACTTCCAGAGCCATATGTGGCACAGGTGTCAGTGTGCCCTTCATCTCCTCATCCCTATCTCCAGGGACTTTCAGAAGAGTCAATTTTTGAGAGTGAGACACGAGGCACTGCCATAATGCAGTGACTAAACATTTAAAAATAAAAACTTGGGCTAGAAGATTCCTCAGTAGAAAAACGGATCAGGGAAAGAAGGGGGGATGCTGAAAGATGAGCAGAAGGCGACTCTGAGCAAGGCCTCTCCCTCAGCACAGCGGGTCCCTGTGGGCGGTTTATCCCTCTGGAAATAGGTGCTGAGCTGTGCCTAATGGGAAGAGTCCACACTTCCCACTGGCCTAAGAGCACTGACAGTGCAAAGTCCCCCCATTCCACTGGGGTGGGATCAATCCAGGGGCTAAATATGGCTGCAGCTTTCACAGCACAGCTTCAGAAAGGGGCTGGAGAGAGAGCAAAGATCTCAATGTTCCAGGCGTAAATCAAGGCAAGTATCCATCCTCACTGGGTCCCATGCCAGACCCAGGACAGGACTTGGTTTTCCAACCCTGCTAACTGAGCTTGGCCATTCACCTTAATGACCAGGAGGAAAATAAACCCCAAACAGTCCCTGAGGTGAACTGAAAAGCCTGTTCTAAAATCATTCCCATTACCAAGAGCTGGAAACACTGGAAATCACAACCAAAACACGGGATTGTGCAGCTCCTGTGCAACACTCCTGGAACCACCTAGAAACAACACAGCACCTACAGGGCTGCCACCTTGGGATGTGGGCGAAATGTTCCCTGCTGGGTTCAGGAACACTCAGTGAAGGGTGGCACGAGCTCTGCCACAAGCCTGGCACTGCTCTGGAGCCACACACTCCGACTGCAGCCTCATCCTGCCCAGGCACTGGAACAGTTTTCCTGCCATCCAACCAGTTAATAAACAGCAGGAACATAAACCTCTGCCCCAAAACTCAAATTACAACTATGAACAGGTACTCTGACACTGTCACACACCTAAAAGCCTTTCAATGATACACTCAAAAAGGCTGTGCAGGCTGGTGCTTGTATGGTTGTATTTTGGGGTGTCCTGGAACCCCCTCAACTACTCTGGGTCACACTTTGGGGTGCCCCAGGTCCCTCTGAGCCCCTCAGGTGGTATTTTGGGGTCCCCTGGGCTCCTCTGAACACATATGAGACTTCTCTTTCCCAGCATTGGGGAAACTCCAGAAATGGGCTGACACAGGCTTTACTATAAATATGGATTTACCTTTTGCCAACATTGGTAAATACAGGAAATAAGCAGTGCTCAGTCTGAGCAGGGTGCCTGTGTTTGTGGGAATAAACTGGATTCCAGGATACACTGTGCCATTGATTACACAGTGCTGGTTTTAAGCCCTCAAGAAATGCACTTTAGAAGACACCAAAGTACATCTGCAGCAATCAATTAGAGCACAGGAGAAAAGAGACCAGCAGGGAAGGGAGAGGGACACCGAAGCTCTGAAGTTACATTTTGATACCAATCATTTCCTTTTGAAAACTAATTCCCAGATTCAAAAACTATTGCTGGGCTCGCGCATGTTCCTCTACCGCACTCCTGGCTTAATTATCACTGGTAGGGCTTCACAATCATCAGCCTGAGCTGGGAGCTGGCCAGGCATGCTGATGAGAGCAGCACAATTCTGACAGTGACTTCTGTCAGCTCCAGATAATCCTACAGGGCAGCAGGATCCGTGCAGGGAATCCCAGAACCCCCCCGCATTACCTGCGAACTGCACGAGGAACATGGCAAGATGCTCGTCATAAGGCAGGAGTGCAGCCAGTTCTCCCACTGCTCCCAGCTTGGCTTTTGGTCTGAAAATCCAAGTGCCAGGCTGAGCCCCCTCGCTCTGCTCCCAGCACAAGAGGAAAGCTGGGACCTAGTGACAGCAGAACTGCCCGGGGGCAGGCAGGACAGCCCAGGCGTGAGAGCCCAAGCCAGCCTGGGGCTGGCACCCAGCAGCTCCATGTGTCACCATCCGTCTCCTGTGACTGACACCCATAGGCAGATTCCAGGATGCAGGGGACGGAGGCGGATGAGCAGGTGGGGAGGCAATTAACAACCAGAGCATCTGAATTTGCCAGGGATTTCATACATCACTGCTCTAAGCACTGGCACGCAGCTCAATAAACCCTGTTTGCATGCCCGAGATTAGTGGCCTTTGCACTGAAAGATTAATTCCTGGTAATCCCTGATGGTAAGAGGCACACTGCTCGCTTTCCTTGATTCTGGAAACTTGTACTTGAAAGAAATATATTAATTTCAGGCAGCTAATTATTCTAGCAGGGCACTGTAAAACCAAGAGGCACGAAGAGCCCCTTTCTCCTTTGCGCCGAGAACACAGCAGTCAGCAACCCCAGTCAGGGACACCAGCCTGCAGAGTTTTCACAAAAATACAGCCACAGCAGCAAAAATAGGGGTCTAACCAAGGCCTGTGTGAGCTGTGCTCTTCACTCACTGTTGTAACCCAAAACAAAGGAAAAAATTCCTTACCAGCATGTGTGTACATGCATGCATGTCACCAGCAGCGACCCAACACAGCCCCCGGTGCTTCCCAACAGAGGAGCCTGCCCTGCTCACCACACCAAATTATTAAATATTCCACAGGACGTGTTCAGGGTGCTCACAAGGCTCTGCCAAACCACCCTCCCTCTGCACACACATCTAGGAACTCTAACGCTGGGATGTCCAGGGGGGAGCTGCTCGTGCTCCATGGGGTGCAGAGCAGGCAGCTCATCAGCCCCATCCCTTTCTGTCCTTCCAGACCCCCTCAGCGCTCCTGGAGAACAACACCCAGCACGTGCCACCTCAGAACAATGCTCAACAGCTCCTGTTTTCAGAAATATCTTTTTGAAAAGCTTGGAGAAGAAAACTGATGGGCAAAGGGATGCAGGACTAACTACGCAGAGCTACTGAGGAAGAAAAAAAGGGGGAAGAAGAAGAAAAAGAGGGGGGGAAAAAGGGGAATACACAAATAAAACTCCAGGAGAGCCAGCAATCAGGATCATCAGAAAACCCCAGCGCAAAATCCTGGACTGATGGGCAAGAGAGCCTTGTGGAAAGCCAGCACCAGCATGAGGAACTGCTGGCTGAGAGTGGAGCAGCTGGACGGGATGGACCTGCTGGAACTGGAATAATGTCAGCAGAAAAGTTGGGGATTAAGGGAGAAATCTCACACCATCTTTGGAAGGTATACAGAATTCCTCAGTAGCAACACCTGATCTTTGAAATGAGTCGGTGATTGAACCTCATCCCTGATACGAGCTCCAAACACATGACCTTCAACACGGAAACCTGACCTTACCACAGCTCCCACACAGCTTTCAACAACTCTGCTCAAGGCGCTTTTTAACTAGATCCTCAAAATTCCTCAAATAAGCCTTGAAGAAACAGAGAACCCAACCACTTGGCTTCCAGCACAGGGAAGAGGATGGCTGGAGTAAGAAGGAACACAAGTTGGAGGGACAAACTCCTACCCCAGGTCACCTCCATGCTTTCCCACCACCTCACAGCTCTGCTGCAACTTTCTGCGGGAAATACAAAAAAATACAATGGCTAATAAATGTAGCTACAGGGGAGGTAGGAATGGTGCAGACTAATGAGGAGCTTACCCAAGGATTAATGTTTGTGTAACAAACACATGCCACTAAAGAACAAAAACATCTCCACGCAGAGTGACCTGGATGGACGTTACTGGTAACAGCACACAGCACCAAAACAGGAGGAAAATAAGAGTAAGAAGCACATAAACTAAAGAAGCTCGATATAAACGCTCAAGGAACCAAACAAACGAGTGCATGTGCATATATGAGTTACAGTCCAGGGCTGTGGGAGAGCTGCAGCCCACGGCAGCTGTGGGCACCGGCACGAGCGTCCCCAAAGCTCCCTGTGCTGCCCACGGACCATCTGCTGTGGCACCACGGATCCAGCACAGCCCAGATACACGTGTGAGCCCCGGGAGAAGGGAGAGCACAGCCAGGTGCATCCCTCCCCGGGGGGAAGCTGCTGCCACCTTCACCCCCCATCCGTTTTGCAAACCACTCGCTCTTGGAGCATCAGAATAATTTCTTTATATGCAACCAATTTCTCCTTGTGCCACTTTCACAGGATCATCGGGGGTGAAAGAGACCTTCAAGACCATCCACCCCACCAGCACCACCACAATAACCCCTAAAACACAGCCCCAAGTGCCTCCTGAACACTTCCAGAGGTGGTGCATCCACCACCCCCTGAGCAATTTATTCCAAGGCCTGACCGCTCTGGTAGAGAAACCATTGCTACTAATGCCCAACCCGAACCCCTCGCACCTTGGGGAAACACGACACGGCACAAGATCCCGGCCCCCCGGCTGCCCCCTCCTGTCAGGGACTTGTGCAGAGCCACAAGGTCCCCCCTGAGCCTCCTTTGCTCCAACCTGAGCCCCTTTCCAGCTCCCTCAGCTGCTCCTGCGGCTCCAGACCTTTCGCTGGACACTCTCCATCCTTTCTGACGCGATTTTCGTGTTCTTTTTGAAGTGATTTTAACTACCACTGAACCCAAACAGTGGCCCAGACGCTTCCCGCATGGAATAAACTTTCCCACACAGCCTGCCCACCACCCGGACGGACCGGAGCCCCGCGGGTGTCCCCGCCAGTCTTCCGAAGTCCCGACGGCTCCCACGAGGTTGTTCAGACCCTCCACAAAACTCCCCGGTTGCTTCGGCCCGGCCGGAGCCGCGGAGGAGGCCGGTCCTGCCCGGCGAGCCCCGCTGACGGCCGGGCAGCGGCCCGGAGGGCGATGGAGAGCGGGGCGGCCGCTCCGCACGCCCGGGCCCCGGCAGGGGAGCGCTCCGGGCCCAGCCGCGGCCGCCGCCCGCTCCCCGCCGCCCGCTCCCCGCCGCCCGCTCCGCCTCTCCCGCCGGGGCTCCGGGACAGGGCGAGGCCGGGCCGGCCCCGCTCCCCCCGATTCCCGCACTCACCGCCCGGCTCGGCTCGGCTCGGCTCGGCTCGGCTCGGCTCGGCTCGGCCCGGCCCGGCCCGGCCGCTCCCGCACGCGCCGCCGCTGCCGCCGCTGCCGCCCCGCCCCGCGCGCCCCCGCCGAGCGCGCCCATTGGCTGACCCGGGGCAAGGGGCGGGACGGGCGCTGCGCGCGCACCGGGACGGGGCCGTGAGGCGTCCGGCGGGGCGGGACCGGCCACACCCCACCGGGACCATCCCACCGGGACAGGCCACACCCCACCGGGACCAGGACTGGGACCATCCTACCGTAACAAGGGGCCATCCCACCGGGACCGGGACCATCCCACCGGGACCGTCCACACCCCACCGGGACCGGGACCATCCCACCGGGACAGGCCACACCCCACCGGGACCAGGACCGGGACCATCCCACCGGGACCGTCCACACCCCACCGGGACCGGGACCATCCCACCGGGACAGGCCACACCCCACCGGGACCAGGACCGGGACCATCCCACCGGGACCGTCCACACCCCACCGGGACCGGGACCGGGACCGGGACCGGGACCGGGACCACCCCACCGGGACAGGCCACACCCCACCGGGACCGGGACCAGGACCAGGACCGGGACCGGGACCATCCTACCGGGACCGGCCACACCCCACCGGGACCGGGACCATCCCACCGTAACAAGGGGCCATCCCACCGGGACCGGGACCATCCCACCGGGACCGGCCACACCCCACCGGGACCGGGATCATCCCACCGGGACAGGGATCATCCCACCGGGACAAGGGGTCATTCCACCGGGACCAGGACCATCCTACCGGGACCGGCCACACTCCACCGGGACCGGCCACACTCCACCGGGACCGGGACCATCCCACCGGGACCGGGAGCATCCCAGAAGGAACATCCCACCGGCAACACCTCACTGGGACAGGGCCGGCCCCGCAGCCGCGGGTCTGCTGCTGTCGCCCTCCTTTTCCCCGCCCCGGTTCTGTGCTCGCCCTCCTGCTGCAGCCCGGATGCCCCCGGTGCCGCCCCGAGCCCCCGGTACCGGAGCAGAGACCAGCCCAGCACAAAGGCGTTTATTGAGCAAGCGCCCTCTGTGTCTCCCTGTGGGGCAGGATGATCGAAGCCACGGCCGGCAGAGCTCACCAAGAACAGGCAGCAAATCGCCGGTGCGGGGAGGTGACGGACTGAGCCCAGAGCTGAGCCGGGCTGGATCCACACACAGCGGCCCACGGAGCCAGACTGCTCTGGGCAGCCTTCCCCCGGGCTGAGTCCGTCTGGCACGGCCAGGAAGAGTGTCTGCCGTGTGGTACGTGGTCCCAGGCCTTTCCCAGGCCGAGGGGGATGCCACAGAGGGGCTCTTGTTTTGGGGTCTTCTAAAGACACTTTCATTTTTGTCTCTTTCTGTAGGATCAGGAAGGCCTCAGCTCCATGGCGAGTTCTGGATGCGAGTGGATACAGCCCTGAGCCTTCATGTCTGCTAGTGGGGCAAGAACAGAGGTGGGAACAGCTGCTGTTTCATGCAGAGCACCCTCATTTTCAGGGGAGGGTACATTTTTAGTAAATGAACCTCTTCTAAGGGAAGTTTTCTTGCCGTGCAGATGAAACGAAATGATTTTATGAGAAGCAATTAAATACCAGCATAGCCTCTGGCAGGGGCAGCCATCTGGCCACTGGGGCAGAAGGGGGGGTCCCATGGGGTGAGTGGGTGTGCAGGGACCCTTCCAGTCCCAAATCCTGAGTGCGACACAGCAGCTCTCCTTCGTGGGGACCTCTGAGGCAGCCGATCCTCCCTCTCCCTGTTCAGCCAGTTACTCATTGACTCCCTTTACAGCCTGGGTAAACAGTGATGGCAGTGCCCAGGCTGCCCCCTGCCCTGGGGCTGCCCCCCCTGCCCTGGGTCACACCAGCCCCCACACAGGCAGGGCCACTGCTGAGCCCTCTGTGTTCCCCATGCCCAAACCCCTCACCTGTGCTTCATGTGGGCACGAAAGCCCAAAACAAACACAAAGTCCTGTGTAGGACTGAGAGGTGGGTTTGGGAAGGGAGTAGGAACGCCTGTGGTCCAGGAGAGCTTGGGGATGTTCACACCCTCCCAGCCTCTGCTGCTGGGGCTGAGGGGTTGGAGCCCTCCCTGTGCCCACACCGGCCCCAGGCACGGGGGGTTTGCTGCCCATGGAGCCAGTGCTGCGGACAGAGGGGAGGGCAGGGGGTGCACACCTGGCAGGGGAAGCTGGGCAGGGATGGGCGAAGGGGCTTTGCCTGTGGAGTGAGTGGGAGAGCTTGGTCCAGGAGACACGAGGCTGCTTCAGAGGAGGCTCTCCAGGGACAACCTGCAACCTGGGGTGCCCGGGGCTGCGGCCAAGCCAGCTGTGCTGGGGGTTGTGGGGCAGTGGGCAGGCTGGAATCCGGCCGTGGTGGTGTCTGGGAATTAACATCCAGATTGGTCCCACCCATCTGTGATCTCCTTCACAGCTGGCAGGCCCTGAGCTCGTGGTCACAATGCAGGAGGGGAGCTGGAAAGCCGAAGACAGCTGCTCCTTACCGAGTCAGTCCTGGAGCTCCAGGCAGGACACAGCGGGAACAGCCTTGGTGTCTCTGCCAGGGAAACAGCGGCCGTTGCCCAGGTGGAGCAGGACCCTCCTCTTCACACCTGCAGCCAGCTGGGAGAGCTGGAGCTGCACGTCCTTCTGCCAGTAGGAATAGAGCAGTGGGTTCAGGAGGGAGTTGCCCAGCCCCAGCAGCCAGAGGAAGCTCTCGATGACTTTGTAGGGGAAGCACTCGGGGCAGACCATCTGCACGATGCTGGCGATGAAGAAGGGCAGCCAGGAGAGCGTGAAGCACCCGATGAGCATGGCCACCGTGCGCATGGCCTTCATGTCACTGATGGCACGGGGCGGGGGACAGCCCCCCTTCAGCCCCGCCTGCTCCACCTCCTGGATGTGCTGCACGTGCACCGAGGCGATTTTCAGCATGTCACAGTAGAGGTAGAGGAAGAGGAAGAGCGCGGGGAAGAAGCCGAGGCAGAACATGGTGAGCAGGTAGGAAGGCTGGAAAACGTTGAAGAAGGAACACTTGCAATGGTTGGAGACCTTCTGGAAGCGCGGGATGAGGACTGGGAGGAAGCCGACGACGGCAGCAACCAGCCAGAGCCCCACCAAGCACACCCCAACCCGCAGGCCTGTCACCAGCTGGAAATAGTGGAAAGGCTTCCGGATGGCCAGGTGCCTGTCACACGCAACCAGGATCAGGGACAGGATGGAGGCAGCAGAGGAGGAAGTCACGAAAGCCATTCTCAGAACGCAAAAGTTCTGGGAAGGATAAAAGGGCTGGGAAAGCTCATCCATGGCCACGCCCATGACTGTGAAGCCAACCATGGCATCTGCCAAGGCAAGATTGAGGACAAAACAGAGCCCCTTGGAGCCACTCTTCTGGATGTGGCAGAGCAGGATGATGGCCACCAGCACGTTGGCAGCGATGATGAGCGAGGCCAGCCCGGCGAGGATGGCTCCCAGGGCCTGGCTGGCCATGGCTGTCTCCTGTGGGACACAGCACAGGGATGGTGCATCCCCAACGTGATTCTCAGGCATTGCTCACCTGGGGCCTCTCAGCAGGTGCAGCTTGGCAGCCAGAGCAGCAGGAGCCCGGGGATCAGCAGGAGCCTGGGGAGCAGTGGGAGCTTGGGTAGCTGCAGGAGCCTGGGGAGCTGCAGGAGCCAGGGGAGCAGTGGGAGCCCAGGGAGCTGCAGGAGCCTGGGGAGCAGGGGTGTCTCTCAGGGAAGCAGAGCTCTGCCAGCAGCCGCCCGCAGAAGGGACTGTGGGACTCGCAGCAGCCGCTGTGCCCACGGAGGTCCCTCCCCTCCAGCCACGTTTCCAGACAACCCTGGAGCAGGGGGTGAGCAGGGAGCACCTGGGCAGGAAGCTGCCACGGTGGCACATGGGGCGGTGGCCGTCCCCCCCAGGCAGCAGGGGCTGGAGCAGAGCAGTGCCTGCTCAGACACCAGGGCTGGGAATGGGGACAAGCACAGAGAGTTCCCAGTGTCCAGCACAGCTCGTGGGGCTCCTGGGGCTCACTGCCAGACCCGGGACAGTTTCTTCCTGCTGGGACGAAGGGAACAGCACTGACACCTTGCTGGAGCAGCAGCTCTGAAGGCGACCTGGTTACAGTGGTGAAAAGCACTGACAAGGGATGTGTGCTTAAATACAGATGGAGAAACATCTGCCAGCCTGAGAAACCAGCACTGACAGCTGGGAACCTGCAGTGCCCTGGGCAAGCACAACAGGGAGCCCAGGGCATCCTTGGGGAGGTGGAAACCAAGGAATTGCTGGAACCTGCAGGGCAAAAAACCCCCACAACCTGCAGAGGGGCCTCGGATCCAGGCAGAAGGCAGCCACGGCCCTCCAACAGCTGGTGTCCTCTGCCCACTCATGGATCCACGCAGAAGTAACTGGCTACTGCCCAAAAGAGCCTCTCTGTGTCCCAGAGCTCCCCCTGCACAGCCCTCAGACCCCCCGGAGCACCAGGCTGACTCCAGGCTCCATGACCCAGGTCATATCCACAGAGAGACTTTGTCCATTGACTGACCTCACTCCTGGGAGAGTTTAATGATCTTTGCCGTGATACTTCCGATGAAATCTATGTAAGTGCCACTAACAGTAAAAGGTAATGGTTCTATACACGCTCGCTCACTCTGCTAATCATGAGTGTATTTACCTGACTAGGAAGTAACTCTAACAAAGAAATTCACTAAAGCCTCTGCATCCTTGTGCTACAGAATCCCACAACATCCCTCACACCTCCCGGGGAGGTTGACCTCCGCAGGGTCTGACAGTGACAGCTCCAGCCCCTACACAGTGTCACAAGCCTCTTCTGCCTCGTGAGCTGGAAAAATCCCAGCTGCCAGGAAACGGGCAGGACTGAGCCTTCTCTGTCAAACAGTAACCTGGGGAGAGGCCGGGAGGGGCCACCCGGGGAGGGAAGGAGCAGCAGGCTCGGGAATGGTGGGCACTGGCTGCAGCTCTGGAGCCAGGAGGCCCCTCGGGAACACCCGGGCTCTGCAATGCAAGTGGCCACAGGAAGGGTTCTGGTGACCTTACACACCCACCATTTCTGTTTGCCCAGGGAGACATTTGGGGAGCCTTTTCCCTGATGTTGGAGAGGGTCCAAACCCCCGGAACGAGATCAAGGACAAGGGAGAAGTGGCAGTACGGCAAGTACAGGCTGGAGCCAGTGCCTCCCCGTCCTGCTTTACTGCCATTTCTGGCTTTCATGGATCAGGACCACACGTATTTCTGCCTTAAACACCTGGGGAGGGCTGACTGGTTTCCATGGAGCCTCCTATGTCAGAGTTCCACACCCTGGACCTTCCTGTGGGTGCAGGGGAACAGGTACAGACTGCTCAGGTGTGTTCCTGCACACTGCCTGGCACAGCCTGCCGAGCTGGACGCTGCAGAGAGCCCTGCTCAATGCAGGATTTCAGTCCAAGAGCTCAGTAGAGTCGCCCTCCCTACACCTGCAGCTTCCCCAGGCAGCTCTGACTTTGTAACATCAATTTCTTCCCACTTTTCCCAGCGGGATTTGGCTGAACATTCCTTGTGTGGCTTGCACAGAATCTCAGCTCACAGCAGGCTCAGCCTGGACACGCTGCTGTGTCACAAAGGGACCTTCATCCAAACCAAAGCCACCCCACAAAGAGGAAAAGGAGCAGGAACGTAAGAACTATTTGCTTCCATAGCCATGAACGTTAAAAAATAACCAAAAACAGAAGAGGGTGACCAAAATATCCTGCTCAGCACCAGAACCACCATTTTCAAGTGCTGAGCTGACCTTTAAAGCACAGTACCTGGCTTTGCAAATGATCTAAGCAAAAATAGTGTAAGTAATAATAATGTAAGCAGGGATTTAAGGGACTGAGGTTTGGCAAAACTGAGCTGAGAGGGCAACAGGGTCATTTTTTGACACTAACAAACTTGGGTTTAGAAACATCACTACTGCAGTGAATCCTACAGATTGCTTTTATATAAATATATGGAGAATGAAGGTATCTGTAGTGTGGTGAAAACCAGCTTCTGTGCTGGGCAGACACCCCTGCAGTGAGGGAGCACAGACCCAAACCCAAGCCATCCGGTCAATAAATAATTTAATGAAGTTACAGTTCTGCAAGAAACATGACAATGGCACCTTCCCGGGCCCCAGCCTCACCCCGCGGGCACGGGAGGACACCCACACCTGCCAACCATGAGCCACAGCGCCCCAAGGGCCACTGGAATGCCCCAAGGGCCACTGGAACGCACAGATCTTCACAGAAGATATTCCTGCAGGCCCAGGCACGCGGACACCTTCGGGTGGGGAGCACGGCTCCGGGCTGCCCCCAGCAGCTCGTGCTGCAGGGACCATGCATTGGGGGAGAGCCCAGCCCACAGGTACCAAACACCACGACATGGGGATGGTGGGATGAAGAGGGAGGCGGCAGCACAGCTCAGCTGCCAGTCCCGAGGATGACTCTGGTGAGATGAAGGCAGCTCTCAGAAGGGGAGGCGCTTCAACTGCTCGTATGTGATAAAAAACTGAAGGGAACGTCAAGGAATTGGGACAGATGTGAGGCAGCTGCCTGGCAGGGTGGGCAGAGCATGCAGCTGGGCTGGACATCCCAGGGAGCTCCTTAAACCCACCCACGGAGCTCCGTGCCCAGGCAGCACAACCCGACCTGCCCAGGCAGGACAGAGCTGGGCACAGGTGCTGCCAGCAGCAGGGACACGGACCCAGAGCAAACCCAGCCCTGCCCAGACCACTGGGAGAGGGAGGTGGCTCCAAGCCCAGACTGGGAGCTCTTCACAGTCAATTCCCCACCAGTTTCAGCAGGCAGCATGGTCGGGGTCAGCACACAGCAGCACTGGCCGTGCACAGGGTCAGCACCTGCCTCAGCAGCGGAACGTTCCCCACGATTCCCTCCCAAACAGGAGCCGACCCAGGAGCCTCCTGCAGCCCAGGCCAGGGAAGGTCTCAGCCAAGCCCCCAGAGGCTCTACAGGAACCATCAGAGGTGCCCAGTAGGGTCCCCAGTGCAGCCCATCGGGGTGTCAGCCCTGCCCTGCCCTTCCCAGCTGGGTTCTCCCCGTGTCCCAGGGAAGGATACGATGATGTTCCAGGGACCCAGACGAAGCCAGTTGGGCCAGAAGCCTTTGTAGAGTGCAAAGAAGCCCTCGCTCTTCCACGTCTGGGAGGAGAGACAAGTGGATGAGGAGACACATCAGGCCCATGCCCTGCCCACCCCCCCAGTGCCACGCGTGACACTCCAGCTGCTGCAGGGAGCAGACAGGCCCGTGCGAGTGTGTGAAGCACCACTTACAGCCTCTGAACCCAGCTAACTGCATCACGGCCTGAATTCTGTCCCAGGAGGCTGGGAGAATGCTCAGGCTGACAATGGCCTCAGGGAAGTGACTCTGGGCCCTCTCCTGTCTCACTGACGACAGGCTGTGTCACTGTAGGATCTCGCTGCTCCCATCAGCATGCTGCTGGTGCCTGGCCAGCCTCCCAGGACAGGGGTGTGCCCACCTCTCCCCTCACCTTGACGAGGCCATCCAGAGTGCCCTTGTAGAGCTCCGAGCTGCCCACGATCGCCCGCTGGTTCATCATCCGCGTCCGCACCACGTCCACGGGGTTGGAGGCGATGGCCCCCGCCAGCCCGCACGTGAAGCTGGAACTGCACACACCAAATCAGGGCGGGGACAGCCCTGGACACGGCCACTCCTGCTCAGACAGGCACTAAATACCTTCCCCCGGATTTTATCAAAGGCATTTGGCAGTGAATGTGAGCTGCACTACCTGCTCCTATCTGGGAAAGGGGCAGCGGCAGACCTGGAGCCTGCAGAGCTCCGGGGAGGGAAATGCTCAGCTCTGCTAATCCAGACCCTCATCTGAGCCCACAGTGGTTCCTCAGGGCACTGGCAGCCCTGCAAGGGTCCCAGGTGCTGCCCAGGTGACACAGACCTGAAGGCATCCCCTGGGAGCGCACAGCCTTCCCACCAGAGCAAACACTTCTTTGGGAAGGAGGGAGGAAGAACAAAGGCCCAGAAGGGATCACAGAGCTGCCAGTCTCCCCCTCCACGGAGGGTCCAGTGCTCCCCACCCTCACCCCAAAGCCAATGGAAGCACTGCAGCATCTGCAGCTGAGGAACGGGAACATGAGGTGGAAAAGGACTTTGGTGTTCTCTGCCAGCCCTGCCCAGAGCAGGCTGACTGCAACACCTGCTCTGGGTCCTGTCAGCTTCGTGTCTGTTCCTCTCTCAAGGCTCTTACAGCAGGGGCTGCAAGGTGACAGGGTCTGGCCAGGTGAGGACTAGGGACTGGAGCAGCTTTTGAGGGACTGTTACAGGTAGCCACACACAGGGATCTCCTGCCTGGTTCATACCAGGGCAACAGCATTTCTGTCATCAGCCAGCTGAAACCAAGCTGGCATTTCATGTCACCAAAGGATTTCTGCCAGGTCCTTCCCCGAGGAGGTCTCTCTGGGATGTGGGGATGGATTAGTGGTGGCCTTGGCAGTGCTGGGGGATTGGCTGGACTCGATGGTCTTTGAGGTCTTACCCAGCCTTAATGATCCCACACCTGCTGCTGACTCTGACCTGCTCCAGTTGACTGGGCAGGTCCTTTGGAAGCACCAACCCTGCTCCCTGCAGCTCCAGAGCACTCGCTCCATGGCCTCTCCCAATCCCACCAGGCTCCTCCGCTTCACACCCCCCCAAGCCTGCAGCAGGGACTCACACGAAGTGGGCAAAGATGGTGTCCCCCATGAGGCCTGACAGGATCAGATGCTTCTTGGTGATGTCGTAGACTGGCAGCTCCACCCCCACCACGATTGCAGCTCGCTGGGCCGTGGGGACAACACCCTGTGGAGAACGGACACTGTCACCAACTGCAGCCACACCCCCCAGCTCCTGGGGCCTTCTCCTGACAATCCTCCCTGTACCCTCCCTGCAGGCACACCAACTGCATTAACTCCACACTGCTTCCCTCCTCGCAGCACACGGGAGCCAGGCTGTCACCCCCTCACCTTCTGCACCAATTTCAACACTGGGAGAGACTCTGCCCCACCAAAGCAGCAGTTTAAGGAGCCAGGAGGGGCTCCAGGTGCTCCCTGCTACAGAACAGCAGGAGAGCACCTGCTTCCTTGAGATTTCTGTTAGTTCTGACGCTGGTGGGGGATTCTGGGAGTTGGTGCTCACCCTCCAGAGGCCTCGGGTACCTTCCTGCTGGTAGATGTCGATGAAGCTGCCAATCATCCCGCCCTGGAACAAGCTGCCCTGAGCCTGCATTCGGATCTGAAAGGAAGGGGAGAGTCAGCAGGAGGACATCAACACCTGTCCTGACAGCAGCAACTGCCCAGAGGGCAGGGATGGCAGGGACAGCAGGGACAGCAGCTCCATGGAACTCCTGGGAGAACAGAGCAGCTCAGAACACACGCTGCTCTCCACATCCCTCCCCCTGCAAACCACATGGACAACACAACGCTGGCAGCAGGCATGGGGCAGGGACAGCAGCAGGGTGGGAGCACAGGGACATGAGGACAAGGCCTTCCCACCCTGAAAGCAGTCCCTGAAGGAGGATCTACACAGGGAGAAGAGTGGGGAAGTTCTCCAGGCTCTCTCTGCCCCAAGCAGGGCTACCCTGAGCCCAGGGCCCCAGGCAGTCCCCACTGGGCTCTGCTCACTCCACATAACAGGCAGGCCCCTGGGGCAGTGCCAGCACAGTGACCAAGGGGACAGGAGCAGCTGGCTGCCACCCGCCCACCTGGCCCAGGTCAGACAACACAGCCTCCACCCCTCACCAGGACAAATGTCATGATCTTTGTTGCCCAGAGAAGCTGTGGCTGCCCCATCCCTGAAAGTGTTCCAGGCCAAGTTGGACAGGGTTTGGAGCAACCTGGTCTAGTGGGAGGTGCCCTTGCCCATGGTAGAAGGTGGAAGGAGATGGTTTTTCATGTCCCTTCCAACCCAAACCGTTCCAGGATTCTGTGACCTTTAAGAGCTGTTTTTAAACATCTGTTAATTACTCTGGGCTTTGGTCCCCATTCATTAAACAACCCCAAATGAGCAGGACTGGTGGCTCAGGGAGCACTGAGCTGCTCCTCCCACAGGTCCCACAGCCAGCCAGGAGCAGCCCTTACCTTCAGCACATCTGTGGGATTGGCCAGTGCAGAGGAGATGACCCCCGAGACCACCCCACAGATCACATTGATGAGCAACGTTTCATCTGCAACCAAGGAAAGAAGGTCAGACCCTAATGGGAAGGGGCACAGTAGGAGGGAACAAGGGCTGGGAAGAGCAGAGCAGCTCAGTTCTTAAATCACACGGTGAAGCTGAGGGAGCAGGGCCTGGGCAGGTGCCACAGCCCGTGACAGGTCTGTCCCCACACCTGCCAGGGACAGAAGGTGGCAGCTGAAACACTCAGCAATGCACTCTCAGAGGGTCTGACTGATGAGAACACTGGGACATGTGAAAATTGTAAACAATTATCTGAGATTTCAGTGTCCAGTGACACATTTCTCACAGCAGGGACAAGCCAGGACAGAGGCAGAGAGGGACAACCCAGCGTTTCCCCTGATACCAACTGGATTTGCCTACACACAGCCACCTGGAGCCAGCTGAGGATCAAGACCAGGCAGGGAGTTAGATGTGATTAGTGCCAGGGAATAGCCCGAGATTCGAGGCCCAGTATTAGGATGATGGTTACATTGGGAAAAGGCACAGGCCTGTGCTGGTACTGACCACGACACTTCCCAGAGGACACCAGGCTGCCCCAGGCCTGTAGGGAGACAAACATTCAGGCATGGAGCTCACAGCAGAAAAGGCTGAACAGCGAGGGGGATGTGGGGCCTGTACACAGACAGAACGAGGCAGGGACAGGCGTTATTGGAGCAGGACAGCAGCCCTGAAAGGACCTCTGGAGTCACAGAATCACAGAATCTACTGAGAAGGAAGGGTTCCACAAGGATCATCCAGTTCAACTCCTGTCCCTGCACATGCACCCCAACAACCCACTCTGTGCCTCAGAGCACTGTCCAAACGCTCCTGGAGCTCTGGCAGCCTTAGGGCCACAACCATTCCCTGGGGAGCCTGGGCAGTGCCACAGCACCCTCTGGGGAAAATAATCTTTTCCTGATACTGAACCTACACCTCCCCTGACACAGCTCCATACCATCAGTGTGCTGCATTTCGCCTGCCCATCCTGCTTTCCCAGGCTGGAATGGTGTTACAACATTCCCTCCTATCACACCAGGGATGAAAATCTCACCTGCAGATCTCGGTGCTCCCTCAGGGTGCACCCACCAGACTCGTGCTGCTCCACTCCCCAGGCAGGAGCTGCAGAGGGCACAGGTCAAGGGCACTGGTGGAACCTCACCTTTACAGTCAGGCCCAAAGCTACAGATCTGAACTGCACAATTCCCATCCAGAGGTTGTCCAGAGAAGCTGTAGCTGCCCTTGGATCCCTGGAAGTGTTCCAGGCCAGGCTGGATGGGGCTTGGAGCAACCTGGGATAGTGGAAGGTGGTGGCACTGGGTGGGCTTTAAGGTCCCTTCCAACCCAAACCATTCTGGGAGTTGTTCTAAGTGCTGCATCCCAGCACAAGGACTCAAAGGCTCCAGAGAGAAGACAGCACTCACTCCTGAAGCTTCCAATCCCTGTTACACATCTGCTGTACAGCTGGAAGGGGATGTCTCCCTGAGACGAATCAAAAAGAGATGAGCCTGAGGAACGACACCTTGGATTTTTGGTTCTGAGGTGCAAAGTCTCAACAGCACAAGAGGACAAAGCCCCAAGCCGTGCCAGGGGAGGTTCAGGTTGGACACCAGGAGGAATTTCTTCATGGAAAGGGTGGAAGGGGCTGCCCAGGGAGGTTTGGAGTGCCCATCCCTGGAGGTGTCCAAGGAAGGACTGGAGGTGGCACTCAGAGCTCTGGGCTGGGGACAAGGTGGGCATCGGGCACAGCCTGGACTTGGTGATCTTGGAGGTCTTTTCCAACCTCAATGATTCTGTGATTCTCCTATGATTCCATGAAAGGAAGGAACCTGGCTGGAGGGAGGTATTTGGGCAGGGACCACAGGCAGTGCAGAGCACAGTGAGGTTCCCATCGGGATTGAAACCAATCCTTGCTCTCACTGGCAAACAAAACCACGGCGCCCAGTAATGGAGCTCCATTCCTGTGGGAATCTTGGGGTGGGAAGGACAGAGCAAGGAACGAGCAAAACAAACAGCCCAGAGTGTGGGGAGCTGGGAGGTGCCTGTGCAGCTGCTCCCCAGCACCGACCTTCCATGCGATCCACAAAGAGCCGCTTCAGGCTCTGGTAGATCCCGATCTTGATGGTGCCATAGGACGCCTGTCTCAGCAGTGCCGGGGCGATCCTGAGGGGGAACGGACCCTGAGCATCCCTGCGGGCCAGCACGGGCCACTCCCCACCGCCCGCAAACTGCCGGGGCCGGGCACGGCCCTGCGGCGGCTCCGAGAAACGCAGCCGTGCCCGGAATAACCCGGGACTGCCCCACGCAGCCACAGTGCCAGGGGATGGCACCCACGCATCCCCGGCCTTGCTCCCCGCCTCGGGAAAACCGGGAATCTCCGCTCAGGGGTTCAAGGCCGAGAGGGATCCCAGGGGAGCGCAGCAGCGTGCGGGAAATGGGGGGGCCGGGATGGGCAGGGAGCGCGGGGATGCCGTGACAGAAGGTGGAAAAGGGGACCCGGGCTGGGGAGCGGGTGCCGACAGAAGCAGGGCCGGGGTGGGCGGAGGAGAACTCGGGATGGGTGGGGGAGACCCGGGGAAGGCAGGGGAAGATGCCGGGGTGTGGGGGAGGTCCCGGCGTGGGCAGAAGGAGGACCTGGGGTGGGCGGAGGGGGATGCCGGGATGGACGGGGAACCCGGGACGGGCTGATGGGGACGAACGGGACAGGCGGGAGCCCAGGACGGGCGGTGGGAGACCCTGAGCCAGAGGGGAAGGACACGGGGCCGGCAGCGGGGCGGCCCGGGTGGGTGGAAGGAGGTGCCGGGCCGCGGGGAGGAGCCGTGGCGGATGGGTGGGTGTCCCGGCACGGATGGATGGGGGTCCCGGGGGAACGTGGGAGCCGCTGCCGATGGGCCCCGGCCCCGACGGGCCCGGCCCGGTGCTCACCCCGAGTACAGGGCCCGGCCGCCCTCCTCGCGGCAGATGCGGAACAGCGCGTGGAACATGCCCCGGTACCGCACCTCGCGGAACCGCGCGTCGGTGCTCTGCCCCTGCACCTGCAGCCGCGTCTTGGTGAGGTCCACGGGGAACGTGCCTGCGGGGACAGCGGCGGCAGCGGCGTCAGCGCCCGCCGGTACGCGCACGGCTCCCGCCCGGCCCCGCCCGCCCGGCCCCTGCGCCTCACCGAACTCGGCCACGATGGAGGCGAGCCCGCCATACACGAAGGGTTTCCAGTTGAGCGCGGACATGGCATGGCGGGCGGACACCGCCGCGCGCGCCGCCGCCACCGGGCCGGGACCGGAACCGGAACCGCGACCGGAACAGGGCTCGGCCCCGCCGCGCCGCGCGCGCCCCCTGCCGGCCCCGGGACGGGGGAGCCCCGGAGCTGCCCCCCCAGCCCACACCGGGCGTCCCCGGGGAAGGACTCCCCCCTTGCGCCTGGAACGGGCACGGAGCCGGCCCGCAGGGCGTTCTCGTTGTAGGAACCGGAGCCAGGTAAAGCCCCTCCCTTCTCCGCCCTGTGACTCCCCCACTCCAGCGTTCCCGGTTTTCCAGCCAAATAAGCCCAAAAGCAGTGTAAGAAAAACAGATGCCACCTCCTCCCTGGCCCAGGGACAGGAATGCTGCTCCCGGGACCAGCTCCTCCCTAACAAGAATTTTTATTAAGAAAACTTTAAACAAATCCACGGTAAATCACCCCGACACACCGGTGCAGCCCTGCGGCTCCATCGTGGAATCCAGGAGATGCCAGGTGGGCACAGGGCCCAAACCCAGCCCACGAGGCCAGACAAGACACCCAGAAGCCTCTCCCCCCAGTGCAAGAGGGGGACATTGTCCCAGGGATTTAGGGAAGGGGAGCATCCTGCTGCTCCCAGCCTCCGCCTCTTGACACCCTCCCCAGTCGCAGGACAAACCCCTGTCCCAGCCGGCAGCACAGGCAGCGTGGAGAGCCCTGGCCCAGGCAGGATGAGAGGCAAAGGGAAGCTCCCAGGGGAAGGGTCCAGCCGTGTTATCCTGGGAGCTTGGAGCAGGTTTGGGCAGGCTCAGGGCCTCCCTCGCCCCAAACGCTCACCCAGAGCTCAGCAGCGGCTGGAATCTCTGCCAGAGCCCCGCTCCCTGTGCCTGGAATGGGGCTCCCGGGATCTGCCTCCCCTGGGGGACGCGTCTTGCCGACTGCTGTGCCCGTCCCCCCGCCTGCCAGCCTGTTCCCTCTTCTCCCGCTCTTCCCAGGAGCCGCTCTGGCCCCTCTGCTCGTGGCAGTTCTTGTCCTCCCTCCTGTCCGAGTGCCGCTGGCGCCGCCGCTGCTCCTCGTCCCGCTGCGTCCTGCTCCCGGCGCTCCTGTCAGCACTGCCGCCAGCACAGCGCTCGTACCCAGGGTCCTCCTTCTCCTTCTTGATCTTGATCCTGGGATGCGGCTCCTCCGCGCTCGCCCGCTTCCCAGCTTGCGGGCTCGACTTCGACCGTTCTGCTCTGCTCCGCTGCTTCTCTGGAATGAGGGGTCACACTTTGGGATGGACCAAATTCCAGGAGCAACTCGCTCCCCTGGGCTCTGCCTGCCACCATGGCACCATCCCAACTCCTCTTCCACTACGGATTCTCCCTCTCCACCCCTTTCCCAGCCTGCTTCCCCTTCAGGGAGATCCCTGTCCACTTCCAACCATGGCTTTTTCTCCTCCAGTTGCAGCCATCCCACTTCCCTCTTTAACACTTACATCATGTTCTTTCCAGCAAGGCGGGGCATTTCCACACCATTTGGAATGCCAAGAACCTCCCTTTCATTGCCCTTCCTCAGAAGTAGTGTGACCCACTCTGTGGAAATTACCTCTCCAGACCCAAGGACTCTTTTCCCTCTTTGCTCTCCTTCTCCTCTCTCATTTTTTAGCATCTCCTCAGCACTCTGGAGCAACACCTTGTTCCCACCCTCGCTTTGTGCCCATTTTCCTTCCTCCAGCCTTCTCTCCACTCAGATTCAAGTCTCCAGACCCTACCATGGGCACTCCCCACGTGGGATCCAGCCTGCCAAGAACACTCCTCACCTTTCTGCTTTTTCACGGGCACATCCTCATCCTCTGACAGGGAGTCAGACGAGCTGTGAGGTGGCGTTTTGACCCCGCAGCCCTTGGCATGGAGGGCTCTGGTCACATCATCCCAGTCCTCGGACTCCTTGGGGGGCCGGTAGTTGGCCACATGGTCCACGCGGATGGTCCGTCCCTTGATCTGCAGGGCCGGGCTGTCACGGGCAGCTCCCGGCTCCTGGGGCTGCTGCCCATGTGAGGCAGCACTCAGGGAGCCACGACAGCACCCGAGCTCCACTCACCTTGATCCCATTGAAGTTGTCCACAGCCAGGATGGTGCTTCTCTGGTCCTCATAGCACAGGAAGCAGAAGCCCTTGGACTTTCCGGTTTTCTTGTCCCGCACGAGGTTGATGTTGACGACCTCGCCGTACCTGTGACACACTGTGAGCACCCGCGGCAGCGCCCGCGGCGGCGGGGCCGGGGCTACGGCACTTACTGAGAGAACACGCAGATGACATCGCCCTCCGTCAGCTCGTAGTGCAGCCCGCCTGCGGGGAGAGGGGAAGGGAGGGAGCGAGGGAAAGGGTCAACAGCACCGGCCCCGCCGCGCCCCCAGCCCACTCCGTACCCACAAAGATCCAAGCACTGTCCTTGTACTCCGCGTGCCACGACACCGCCTCCTGCACGCCTAGCTCCGCTTCCCGCGCGTTCAGCTCATTGATCAGCTTCACTTTGGTCAGGGGGCTGCGGGCGAGGCACCGTCAGCATCGGGACCGGCGGGACAGACCTGAGCCCGGCCTTCCCCCCACACAGCCCTCACACCTACTTCATGGCGGCGGCGAGGCGCACTGCGCCTGCGCGGCACCGCCCCGCCCCGAGCCGAGACGGACGTAGCCGAGAGCAGCCGAGTCGACCGATTATAGCCGAGTTGGGCCGAGCGTGGCCGAGCCGGGCCGATTGTAACCGAGTCAGGTCAATAGTCACCGAGAGTGCCCAAGCACGGCCGGACAGGACCGATTGTATCCGAATCGAACCGACTGTAGCCGAGCGCTACACACCGAACCGGACCGAGCGTGGCCGAGCCGGGCCGATTACAGCCGAACTGGGCGATTGTAAGCGAGCTCTGCGGGCCGAACCGGACCGATTGTGGCCGAGCCGAGCCGAGTCGATTACGGCCGATTACGGCCGACCGGGCTGAGGCGCAAAGCAAGAGTCGGAGCGCAGGGGGCTCAGAGCCTTTATTGGGGTCCGGGCGGGTCCCGCTCAGCAGGGGCAGGAGCCTTTCCCGCTGGCCTCGTCCAGCCGCCGGGAATGCGGCTGGGGCTGCGCCGGCCAGCCCTCCGTGTCCCGGCAGGGCAGCGAGCGCTGCGCCTTCAGCCGGCACACCAGGCACATGAAAATGGCGTCCACGTTCTGGCTCTCCTGTGGGTCCTTGGCCGAGGTCTCAAACAAAAGCATGTTGTGAGCGTCGGCGAACTTGAGGGCCAGGCTGGATGGCACCTGGATCAGGTCTTTCAAGTCACACTTGTTCCCCACGAGCACCCTGGGGACGAGCGGGGGCACCGCGTGCCCGTTGCACTCCTCGATCCACGTCTTGAGGTTGGTGAAGGAGCTCATCTTGGTCACGTCGTACACGAAGACCACGGCGTGCACGTTGCGGTAGTAGTGCTCCACCATGCTCTTCCGAAACCTCTCCTGGCCTGCCGTGTCCCACACTTGCACCTGGGAAGTGAAGCAGACAAGGAAAGAGGCTACAGGAGTGCGGAGCATGGCCCTGGAAGGGCCATGGGAGGGGGCTACAGGAGGGCTTCCAGCTGTTCGGCTTTTAGAGAGTCCCAGCATGATTTGGACTGGAAGGACATTCAGTCCAACCCCCTGCCATGGGCAGGGACACCTTCCACTATCCCAGGCTGCTCCAAGCCCCATCCAGCCTGGCCTTGGACACTGCCGGGGACGGGGCAGCCACAGCTGCTCTGGGCAACCTGTGCCAGGGCCTCCCCACCCTCACAGGGAAGAATTTCTTCCTAATATCCAATCTAAACCTGCCCTCCTTCAGTTTAAGGCCATTGTCCTGTCCCTCCAGGCCCTTGTCCCAAGTCCCTCTCTGGCTCTCTTGGAGTCCTTTTAGGCCCTGGAAGGGGCTCTAAGGTCTCCCCCAAGCCTTCTCTTCTCCAGGTGAACAACCCCTGCTTTCCCAGCCTGTCTTCAGAGCAGAGGGGCTCCAGCCCTCAGAGCATCTTTGCAGCCTCCTCTGGACTCATTCCAACAAATCCATGTCTATTTGTGCACAAAATCCTACGCCATGAACAAGAACCCTGACAATTTCACAGAGGAAAAGAGAAAATGAGGAGGGGGAGCTACCCTTTGTGTAGGAGCACCGAGGGAGGGCCAGGAGCTCTGTGAGGATGGGTGAGAAGCCAACAGAGCTCGTGGGAGAGGATTAAAGAACAGAACATCACAGGTGACATTGCAGGGGGTCTCTGCTATAGACCACCTGGCCAGGAAGAGCAAGCAGATGAGGTGCTCCGTGGACAGTGAGCAGCAGCCTTGTGTTTGCAGCCCCTGGTTCTCACAGAGAACTTCAGCCACTCCAACACCTCCTGGAAGGACAGCACAGCAGGGCACAGGCAATCCAGAACATTCCAGGGCACCATCGATGACAACTGACCCAAGTGACAGAGATGCCAAGAGGCCTCTGGGCTGGATAAGCAGACAGGGAGGTGGATTGGGAACTGGCTGAATGTCTGGGCCTAGACGGTGCTGGTCAGTGACACCAGGTCTGGCTGAACACTGGTAACCAGCAGGGTACCCCCGGGGTCAGTGTGGGTTCTCCTGGTAATGTTTTGCAGCCTGGAAGTGGCAATTTCCAAATTAATCCATATTGCCCTGTACCCATGGAGACAGCACATGCCTCGGAGGCTTTCCAATTGAAAAACGCTGGCAAAGCAGAGCTGCTGCTCAGTCCTTTCAGAGCCAGTCTCTCCCAGGCAGAGCAAGAGAGGGAGGGTCCCTCTCCCACCTCTCACCTCCTCTCTTGGATACATATCCCAGGAAAAGGCCGGTTTGCTGCACTGCCTCCCACTCCTGCCCACTGGAGCTCAAATAATATCCAAAGGTAGAAAACCTGGCAACATTTTCCAGATAGTGGCAGCAAACAGGCTCCATGCCAGCCTGCACCACAGCTTACACCGGCACGGCTCCGTGGGGCTGGACAGAGCTGGGGAGGGCAGGGAGAATGAGCACCTCTAAAGAAGAGAGGGAAAAACATTCATGGACAGCCTAGAAGCACAACTAAAGCTCTCACCCACCGACACAAGCTCCGGTTTCATTGAGAGTTCAACTTTGGATCAGCCATCTGTCAGTACAGTGGCCATGTTTGTTCTTCCAGCACCAGCCTCGGAGGCTGCGGGTGCTGATCCCCCACAGCCGGGCAGGCCAAGCTCCACCAAAACTCTGCTCCCGGCTGGTTTCCTACCAGTGGCAGATTTGCTCTGACACACCAGCCAGAGCTCTCCAGGTCTGAGCTGATCATTCTTTACAGGTGTCACACCAGCCTTCATAAGCAAATTCATCCTGCCCCAGTCCTGCTGCAACCGCAGCTCCCGGTGCAGCTGGGAGCAGGTTCCAGCAGCGCTGTCACAGCAGCCGAGCCTGCTGCCGCTGGCCTGTGTGAGCTCTCGGCCTTCCAGCGTGGCTGCTGCCAGCCCACCGCCCTCTGCCCCCCCAGACCCCCTGGCTGTGGCACAGAGTTCTGTCCCCCATCCCTCCGCAGCTCTACCCCTCCACTGGTCCAGTGTCTGGAGCTGGAGCCACCCCAATGCTTCGAGGATCCAGCTGTGCCCATCAGAAGGGTGGCGGTGACTCACCCGGAGCCATCGCTTCTGGTCGCTGCAGCCTCAAGCCAACCCCAGAAATAGTGACAAGGCAGCAGGGACTGGTCCAGGGGCATCTCCGCAACACAGGGACGAGAATTCTTCCCTGGCCCTGCTCCCTCCCTCCAACTGGGATGAAAGGAAAAGCCCCCAGGAGGGCTTTGGCAAGAGGCAGCCCTGGAGCAGGGCAGGGATGAGGAGCGGCTGCCATCGCTGCTGGGGCTGCTGCCGGCCAGCTCGGGGCCGGTGCGGGGCCCAGAGGGGACAGAGCAGGGCTCACCGAGGATGGAGCGGGGCCCGGTGTGGAACCCACAGAGGGCGGAGCGAGGCCCACCAGGGCCGGTGTGGGACCCACCGGGGGCTGAGCAGGGCCCTCTGGGGCCGGTGTCACCCAGCCCGGAGCCGGTGCGGGGCCCACCTTGATGCGCTCCCCCTCGATCTCCACCGTCTTCTCGCGGAAGTCCACGCCGATGGTGGCCTCGGTCTTGCCGGGGAAGGTGCCTCCGCAGAAGCGGAAGGTCAGGCACGTCTTGCCCACGTTGGAGTCTCCGATCACGATGATTTTGAAGATGCGGGTCTGCACGTAGGGCTCCAGCGCGGGGTCGGGGCCCGGCGGTCGCCCCCCGCCGCCGCCCGCCGCCATCCCTCCCGCACCGCTGCCGCCTCACGGGCTCATAGGGGAGCGTCGCCTCGCGGACCGGCACCGGCACAGCCCCGGATAGCGGCACCGGCACCGCTTGTCTCCGCCCCACGCCCCAGCTACGGCACAGCTCGTCCCCGCCCCGCGTACCGGCACCGGCACAACACGGCTCCACCCCACGCACTGGCACCGGCACAGCCCCGCGCAGCGGCACCGGCACAGCCCCGCCCCACACACCGGCTACGGCACCGTACGGTCCCTCCCCGCGGACCGGCACCGGCACAGCCCCGCGCACCGGGACCGGCACGACACGGTTCCGCCCCACGCACCGGCTACGGCCCGGCCCGGCCCCGCCCCGCCCCGCGTAGCGGCACCGGCACCGCGCGGCTCCGCCCTGCGCTCCCCGCTCTGGCAGCGGCACCGACCCCGACCCGGCTCAGAGCTCCGGCCCCGGGCCAGCCCTGAGCCAAGCCGCAGACCGGGCACCGAGTGCCTTCAGCCCGGGCCGGCGCGGGCATCCCCAGCGGAGCGGCGGCGACCGGCAGGGCTGCGGGCAGCGGGCCTGGCCCCTCCCGGGAGGGAGCAAGAGACAGAGCGCACAGCGAGGCGGGACCGGACACCGGGGGACACCAACATCCGCACGTTCCCAGTGCCAAGAGGTGTCAGCGGGATCAAAACCAGCGGAATCACAACCAGCGGTGCCAGAATGACCCTCTCCATGTCCAGCTGGGCAGCCACAGCCCCCGTGTGCCAGCATGAGAGACCGGGAAGGGGCTGTGTCCGTCCTGTCCCCAAGGAACAGGGCAGTGGGGAGCCAGCACCCACGGCACGAGGGCACGGGAGCTGCAGCAGGAAGGACGCACACAAGGATTGCAGGAGGGGGGGGAGCAGGTGGCAATCTGCAGGAGGAGAGGAGAGCCATGGCAGGAGGGGATGAGGGGACTGGCCTGGCCTGGGACAGCATCAGGCTGTGGCACAGCAACGGTGCCATGGGGACCGATGGGAACATGGGGCAGAGCCCCAGCGGCTGCATTGCTCCTGCTCACACAGCCCAGGCAATCCCAGAAGAACTCATAGCCCCCCAAAATGGGCCTCTGAAAGATGACTCCTGCAGTGCCAGCGCTGATAGGACCTGGAGGAGCTGGAGGCTGGGAAGGATTTATCAGAGACCCCCAGTGGCCACCACCACCTCAGAGGGTCAGTGCTCAGCTTCTTCCAGCAGCATGGACATGAAACAGGGTGCACTAAGCCTTGCAGCAGATGAAAAAGCCTCAGGAAGCCGAGTCTGATGAAACACATCCCCCCATTCCCATTCTGGTCACGTCTGCAGGTCTGCAGCGCTGAATGAGACCCACTGTCTAACCATGGCATCGTCCTGCCCCCAGAATAAAGAGCAGCCACACAGCATTGTCCCCATTGAGGCTCACTCAGACTTGTTTTGGCCCACAAAGGGAGCTCAGATGAGAGACCCAATAGATCCATGGGCATCACGGCCCCACAGAACCATTTCTGACCATCCCCAGCTACTTCTGACCTGGCCAAAAACCTGTGGATCAGAAGTGAGATGAGGACATTGACTGCAGAGCAACTGCTCATCCGTCTCCCTGTGCAAGGAGACAACACCAAGGAGGCCCAGGACCAACCCTGTGCTCAAGGCTTGCTTGCTCCTCCTGGATGTCAGCCTCAATGTCCACCCAAGAAAGGGTTCCTGGTGTGAGCAAGGTGGGAGCTGCTGTCTCTCCGGAAAGGATGGCTGAGCAGTCAGTCTGCCACACCCATGGTTACAATGGCCTCAGCAGAGCACCTGACAGCTCCTCACACCAGACAAGGCCAAGGAAGGAAGTGTTCCAAGCCAGGTTGGATGAGGCTTGGAGCAAGCTGGTCTAGTGGAAGGTGTCCCTGCCTATGGCAGGGGGCGGAACAAGATGGGCTTTACATTCCTTTCAATCCAAACCAGACAGGAATTCATTCTATGGTTCAGTGAGAGACACAGGCAAGGGGATTGTAGTGGAGCCCCAGGACTGTGCAGGAAATTTCCTGTTTTAAGGTGATAAATATTTGCCTCAGTTGCTTTTTACATCCCATAAAATACATCAGGGCATAAGAGCAGCAGTGTTCAAACCCGAGGCTGTGCCCTTCAGTTCAGTCACTGACTCGGCTACTCAGATGTTCTGAGGGTGCTACCTGAGCTTCCCAAGCCCTCAGCCCCACTCACACCCCCACCTGCCCAGGCACGTGTGATCCTGACAGTGCAGCCCTGCCCAGACCGGCCTCCCACCCCTCCACACCACCACCACGAATGGGAGGAAAGTGCTTTTAACAGAGACAATGTTTTCCAGGAATTCCTGGAGGTTTTTATTCACAGAAGCTGTTTGTCAGGGACTCGAGCTTCTTGCTTTCTCTTCTTCATAGTTTCCAGCTTGCCCAGCCTGTGGAACAAGATGCCGGTGTCAGGTCCAAGCTGCCTCCCCTCAAAGGGACACGGCTTTCCATCATAGCGTGCCAGGAACGTCAGCCCGGAGAGACCCCTCTCTGCTGGCCCAACAGCCAGCCGGGACAGCAGCTTGTCTGCCACGTGTGGGACCACGGGCTGCAGGAGCGTCCCGTACACGCGCAGGCACTCCAGCGTCACGTGGAGGATGGTGTCCAGCCAGAGCTGCTCCGCACCATCCCTTCGGTCAAGTTTCCAAGGCCTGTGTCTCTGGAAGAAGCCGTTGGTCTGCCTCACACACTGGGCAATGCATTCCAAAGCCTTGTAGATCTGGAAGCCTTCGAAATAACTATCCACCTGCGCAGGCAGCGAGGCCACTGCTGCCACGAGCTCGTAGTCCTCAGCAGATGCCCTGCCTGTGCGTTTTGCCTCCCTGGAATTCGGGACCTTTGGGAAACAGGGCTCTGAGAAGCGCGGGTAGGTGTTGCTGGGGTTAATGCTGGGGGCTGTGGAGCGATTCAGCAGCCCTCCGAGTGCATCTGCCAGCTCCGAATTCACCAACTTCACCACCTTCTCCTCGTAATAGTCACAATCCCGCTCTGGGACGCCCTGCCGCAACAGGAAGTACCGGAACCCGTCCACGCCGTACTGCCCCACGCACACAGTGGGGTCCACCACGTTGCCCAGGCTCTTGGACATCTTCTGGCCCCGCACAGTCCAGTGGGAGTGCACCAGGATGCGCTCGGGGGGCTCCAGCCCTGCCGCCAGCAGCAGCGCCGGCCAGTACAGCGCGTGGAACTTGAGGATGTCCTTGCCCACGACGTGGTGCACGGCCGGCCACCACGCGCCGTGGCTCTCGGGGTACCCCACCACGCTCAGGTAGTTCACCAGGGCATCCACCCAGACGTAGATGGTCTGTGTGGGGTCACTGGGGACGGGGATGCCCCACTGCAGCCGGCTTCGCTCGCGGGACACCGACAAGTCTGGCAAGTCCTCGTCCAGCCAGCGGAGCACGCACTGGTAGAAAGGGTCAGGAAAAATGGCACGTGGGTTGTCCCGGAGCCAGTTCTGCAAGGGATCCCGGAATGCTGAGAGCCTGAACATGTAATTCTCTTCCTTGGTCCAGTGCACCTGGGACAGCAGGGGAGGAAAGGATTATGGCCCCAAGAACAGGCTGACAATTTGCACACACCGTTCTCAGCACGGAGTTTGTCGCACACTGCCCATGTCTGGGTGTCCTCCCATGCCATGGGAAGCTCTCAGCATCTTTCCAGGACTAGTAGGAACCTTCTTACCCAAGACACTGCCTCCTTGAGATCCCCAGGAACACACCTGAGGCCTCAGGCACCTGGGATGGTTCAGCATCCTGCTTCTAAAAACACTTGTAACCCTGGGAAGGAACACCCTTACACCTGCCAGGTTGATGTGACATCAGAAAGGAGTTAGGGAGATGAGAATACACCTTCTTAACAACATAGTTCTGCAATAATAGTGGAACATCACAAAAAGACAAAATGACATTGTAAATCCTGCCCTACTGCCACTCCTGGTGCCTGCCTTTGTTTTCCTGGGGCTGTACTCCTCTTTTTCCTCAGTTTATGCTTTAATGCCTCTGTCACTAACTTTGTTTGCTTACAGCACCGACAGCACTTCTCCCCCACAGTTAAATCCATTAAATGACACATTTAGCTAAACCAGTGAAAACTTGGTGGGTGGATGTGGTACGAGTGAGCTGTGTAAGGCACTCAGGGATCCGTGGCTGGGTCAGCAATCTTGCGGTGTACAAGGAAGACCTGAAGAACATCATTCAAAGACATCTTCACCTCCAGGCTCCACCAGATGCCAGAACCCACTCACTCACCAGAAGTCTGGCATGTGCAAACTCCCCCTTTTCCTTCACAAAACTCCCAAGGAAGGAACTGCCCAACCGCCTCTTTCAGGCTGGAGATGAACCTTCCCATCCCTTCCCACCACACTGCAAGAGCTTCTCTGCTCCATGCACACTCCTGTTTCCTTGGACTGTTCAACAGGCAAGGCCAGGAACTGTTCTCATGGTAGCTTGACTTTGAAGTCTGCTGATTGTTTTAGGTCTGAAGAACGATTACTTCGCTTGGAAACTTATATTTTCCCCAATTATCTTAGGTGCTTTCTCAAGAGTTACTATTTGCCAATAAAGCCCTTTCTGTGTGGACCAACACTCCCACATCCCAGCCTCATACAAACACCACAGGAGCATGACCTGTGCTGAGCTCTGAGCAGGATTATCTGTAGCTGCTGGATTAAATCATGTAACTCCACACTTTGTAGAAAGCAGTGGTAGAGAGACTCTTGGGCAGGTACCACACTCCTGGGCGCACCCATTTAGGCTGACCCCAGGCAGGTGATGTTACAGTGCTTTAGGCAGGACCAAAACCCATTTAAGAGATGGGTAAGTGTCCAGAGCCCAAACTGAACTGTCTCACAAAACAGGTTTGAAACTCTGAACCCCCAAGGAACGCCTCAGCTACTATATACCCATATCCTCCTGTCCAGCTAACTTCTCTCATCACCCCTGCAGAATACCATTCCCAGGCCAGCAGCCTGTGGAGCAGCAGGGGCTGAATCCTTCCTATGGCACATAGCTACAATGTGCCCCTGCCAGGTGGGGTCTGGCAGCTCTCCCTGGGATCCCCATTCACCACTGTAACACAGAGAATCACAGAATCCCAGAATGGTTTGGGTTGGGAGGGACCTCAAAGCCCATCTTGTTCCACTTGTACCCCGCTGCCACGGGCAGAAACACCTTCCACTACCCCAGGGTGCTCCAAGCCCCGTCCAACCTGGCCTTGGACGCTTCCAGGGATGGGACAGCCACAGCTTCTCCGGGCACCCTGTGCCAGGGCCTCTCCACCTGCACAGGGAAGAATTTCTGCCCAATATCCTACATAATCCTGTCACTCTGAATCCATTCCCCCTTGTTCTGTCACTCTAGGCCCTTGTAAATAGCATCTCTTCATCTTCCTCATTGGCTTCCTTTAGGTAAGGGAGGGTAATTAGGTCATCCCAAAGCTTCTCTTCTCCAGGCTGAACAATCCCAATTCTTTTAGCCTTTCCTCAGGGCAGAGCTGCTCCATTCCTCTGATCGTCTTGGCAGCCTTCTCCAGACTCGCTCCAACAGCTCCAGGTCCTTCCTGTGCCGGGACCCCAGGGCTGGAGGCAGCTCTGCAGGTGGGGTCTCACCTGAGTGCGGCAGAGGAGCTGAACCCCCCCATTCCTGCTGCCCTCGCTGGGGAATCAGCCCAGCACCCAGGGGGTTTCTGGACTGACAGGTGACACTCTATTGAAATACAGGTGAGCCTCAGCCAACAAAAATTAGCAAAAGGCTACGGGAAGCATTAAACACCCCAAATTTGGCCAGAGCAGAGTGGCAGGTGAGGGGGCAGCGCTCCTGCAGCGCCCTTACCTCGTGGCCGGTCTCCACGGACACCTTGCAGGGGCGGCCCTGGGCGTCCGTGCGCTCGGCCAGCTGGCTCTCGGGCAGGAAGCTCTCCTCGGGCGTGCAGTACCAGCCCTCGTAGGAGCCCTTGTAGAGCACCCCGCCATCGCGGAGGGCCCCCCAGAAGTGCTGCACGGCTCGCTGGTGCCGGGGCTCGCTGGTGCGGGTGAAGTCGGTGTAAGCGACGCCGGCCTGGGTCAGGGCCTGGCGGAAGAGCCCCGAGACCCGCTCGCAGAGCTCCGCGGGCGACGTCCCCGCCGCGGCCGCGGCCTGCTGGATCTTCAGCCCGTGCTCGTCGGTCCCTGAAACGGAGAGAGCCCGCGGGGCTGTGGGGAGAGGCCGGGGGGACACAGGGGCCCGGGGACACGGGGAGGGGAGTCAGCCCCGGCAGAAGGGGTCAGCCCCGGGGAGGGGGCTCGGAGCGGGGGCTTCGCTGACCCGTGCAGAGCCGGGCCGGGCCGGCGGCGCGCAGGCGGCGGTGGCGGAGCAGCGCGTCGGCCAGCAGCGCCGAGTACAGGTGCCCGATGTGCGGCGGCCCGTTCGCGTAGAAGATGGGGGTGGAGAGCAGCAGGCGGCGGCCGGGCCCGGTGGCGGTGGCGGTGGCGGCGGCGCGGCGGAGCGGGCGCAGGAGGCGGCGGGGCGGCCGCCACATGGCGGCGGCGGCGGCACCATCGATGCGGCGGCGCGGAGCGGCCGCCCGGAAGCGGCGGGAGGCGCGTGCGCGGCGGGGCCGGGCCGGGCCGGCGGGGCCGCGACCGAGCGACCGGCGAGCGACCGGCGACATGATCCGCTGCCGCGCGGCCCTGGCGCGCGCCCTGCGCCCCCCGCCGCGGGGACGCGCCCACGCGGGTCAGTGCGGGGCCGGGGCCGGGGCCGGGGCCGGGGCCGGGGCCGGGGCCGGGGGGCACCGGGCGCCATTCCCGCCGCTCCGTCCCGCGGCCCGGGGCTGGCTCAGGCCCGGGGCCGGATCCCAGCCGGGAGCGCCGTTTGCGGAGGGCACCGGGCCGGGCGGTCACCCCGCGGGATCGGTGCGGGGCCCGGGGCGCTGCGGGAG
This sequence comes from Corvus moneduloides, assembly GCF_009650955.1. Classification (NCBI taxonomy): domain Eukaryota; kingdom Metazoa; phylum Chordata; class Aves; order Passeriformes; family Corvidae; genus Corvus; species Corvus moneduloides. The sequence goes on from NC_045489.1 coordinate 20,101,078, forward strand.
GGGGCGCGGGGAGGTGCGGATGCTTCGGGAACGCGTTTGGGAACCGTGAATTACCCGGAGCTGCTTGAGACCTTGGTCGCCTTTCGGGTGCTGGTGGCTTTGGTGCGGTTTTTGTCACAAATAAGTGCCTTCAGGCTGGGGTGAGGCGGGTTCTGCACTCGCCGGGTGGGAGCAGGTGGAGGTGGGGGTGGAGAGAGCCCAAACCTCTCCCGGGAGCATCGGCCGTGCTGGGAGCAGCGCTCGGAGCCGTCCCCGCCATCGCTCGCTCCGTTTAGGGATGAGTTGGGGCGGCCGTGGCTGTGATTTGGTGATGGAGAAATGAAACGCTGTGCAGCGGCTCAGCCAGGGGTGCCCCTTGTCCCGCTTGCGCAGCGGGAGCTGCCTGCACCTGGATCTGCTCATTTCCACCGGCGATGCCCTTTTTGGCAGCAGAAGCCCGTTCCTGTGGTGGTTTATCCCGGTGGAATGAGCTGTGTGAGCAGAGCGAGTTTGGTTCCGGTGTAAGCATCCCTGCTGCCGGCCCTGGCCGGGTTAGCTCAGCCTCTGCTTGCTTGTGCTGGAGCCAGGTGCATCCTCGGACAGGAGAGGCCTGGAGAGGGTGTAGGAACCACCAATTCACCTCTCCGTGCTCGGCCAGCCCGGCGTGGCTGGATGCGGCAGCTGCAGGCAGCCTTTCCAGCTGCCTAGAGATGCTCCTGCTCTCCATCAGTTCAGTTACCCCTTGATCTCACAGGTATTTTGGTATCCACAGCTGCCCGGAGCACATTGTTGTGGCTCAGGATAAGTCGCTCAGATGTGGTGCTGGGTTTTCCAAACAAGGAATTTGTTTGGGTTCAGAACTGACTTAGTCTCTAAATTTCCAGACTTACCTTTGTATTGACAGTGTTTTTGTGTTGTTTTCTCCAACAAATTGTGTTCCTTAGGCACGTTGTTGCAGCGCTGGAATGTGCCCCCAGACCTGCAGCTGAGCAGACAAGTGGCTAGCACAGGCATGCCTGGGCAAAAGGGCAGTAATTCGGTTTTTGTCCTTATTGTGGGCTTGTCCACCTTAGGAGCAGGTGCCTATGTAAGTAGAAAGGTGGTTCCTGGGAAGAAGCCGCAATCCATCTCTCCTGTCGAGCATTTGCTGTATTCCAGCTCTCTTTACTCAGCTTTTGATCTCTGTAGCTTTATCTCTTGTTTCCTCCTTCAGAAAACTTCAAGGGGAGCTAAATGGAAATTAACTTCTTATGATTACTTGGGTTTTAACTGTAATTTCAGTTACCTTTTAAGTTTTTTTACCTTAAAGGCACTCTTGGGTTTTTTTGTTATGACCAACCACAGCTCTGTCTGTTGCCTTGTATGGGACAAACAATTCCTTGCCAAATCTCAGTTCAGAACATTTGTTTAACTGGTGTAAGTATACCAAATCAACCCCCAGCTGGGGAGCATTTATGTCCTACTCGAAAAGGATAAAGATTTTCAGCCTGACTTAAAGAGTAAATGACATTCCCAGAGAGCTGAAGAGTATCAGCATTGCCTGGGAGTGGATAGACCCCAGGCTTAAATCACACAAATCTTTGTTTCCAAGCTCTTTCTCTTGGAGGATCATGTTCATTAAAAGTTCAAAATCCCAATTTTCTCCTAAGGAAGCTCCTGGGGAAGGGGAAAAAAAATTCAAAACAGTGCATGGAAGAAAAATATTTTCCCATTACCTTTAAATATAATTATTTCCTGTGCCCTGCTGTCCTTTTCTCTGGCAGACAAGGTAGCTGAAATTACAAAGCACACTCTGCTTTTCCCAAGACCTGTTTAATCAAGAATCCTTCCTAATATTCAGCTCTTTCCCTCTTCTCTTCCATTGCCTGTCTTCCCCTGCAGTTTTGCAATGCCATCAGCTAAGATGCCCTTCTAGATCCCTGACGTCTTCAGGTGTTCCTGGCAAAGCTGGCAGCAACCTCTTGTTATACTTAATAGTGGGAGGAACAGTCACTGGGACAGGAGCTTATGTAAGACGCTTCCCTAAAGGTGTTTGTGGGGTGGGAGGGTGGAGGGGGGGCACCTGTCTGTACCTCCCACCCTGTTACCCTTCACTTCCAGCCCTCTTCGTGCTCCCTGGCCTCAGGTATTTCATTTTCAAGGGACATTGCCAAATAATTTAAGGTTACAAATTGGATACTCTCAAGTGGTGCAGTTCTTAGTGGGGAAACCTGCCTTAGAATTAACCTTTCCACATTAAGTAAATCTGAACCCAAACTGGCCATCTTTGGCTTCTGTCTGTGTAAGGGCACAAATTATTAATTAATGCACCTCTCCCAATATCAGTAATGTTGGCATGCAGAAAAGGAAATAATACCTGAATATAAGTGTGCTAAAGGGAAGGGAAGAAAACTTGTTCAACTTGGTGATTTCCTCAGGGAAGAGCACTGAAACATCACCCCATGTCCTGGCAAAGTATAGTTCTGTTTCTGACTAGAAATAACTTGACATTGTCCCATTGGAAATATTTATCCTCAAGGCCTGATCTCATGTTTTGCCTGTGCATAATAGTGTTTTTTCCTGAAGGATCAGATTTAATTTGCTGTATGCTGCCCTTTGGACTCGCTTAAAACCTTCCTGGTTCTGCCTGTAAAGGCAGAGGTGGTTTGTTAACCTTGGCTTTTCTGTCTCGAAGCAAAAGGCTTTAAAAATACTTTTATCTTAATTCTTCTCTACACTGACAAGTTCCTGGTTTCTAATATTTCTGACATTTCTCCAGTTCCCTGGACAGGCTTTTGTCCTGTGCTCTTTTTTGTGCCTGGCATTAAATTCCTCCATTCTCGTTTGAGCCTATTTGCTATAAAACACCAACTTGTGAGGATTGGCAAATGAAATTTGATGTCATGCACATGACAGAGACTATTAGCAAGGCTGGGTATTGCCTTAAAGAAAGGTTTGCTTCCCTCTAATTTTTTACCCTTGGGGAAAAATACGGGACACTGACCTGCTCCCAGCACTCCCAGTGTCTTCAGCTCCTGTCCATTGCCAGCTTTTCTTGGAAGCTAAAGTGACATAAGAGATGTCTGTCCCAGTAAATTGTACATGCAGGCTCTGCTTATGCTGTATCCCGAGTTTCACAGTCAGATGAGCAGATCAGCATTCAGCTGGAAGAGATTCCATGTCCAAGGGCCAGTACCTGGAGCAGCCCCGCTCCCGTGGCTCAAGGCCCTGCTAATGTCAGGGTGTCCCCACTGCCACCACCGTGCCTGTACCACCTGGCCTAGAGCAAGCCAGTCAGGTTGTTGGCTCTGCCCAGCTGCTCTGGGCTTTGGAAGCTGGGAGATGCTTTTTCTTTGGATTTGTCTCCATTTCTGCAGCCTTGTGTTGTGTCATGGCCCAGCTTGCATGTGGTCTTGGGGCTAGTTTGGCTGCATTTCCTTCATTGGAGCTGGTTCTCCTTGGAAGGGGTGTGCAGCCAGACACCTGCAGGAAGGTTCATTGCTTCTGGGAAGCAGCCAGACATCCAAGGCTCATCACACCAGGTGGAGCAGGTCATTTTCTGAGCCCATTCCTGATGGGAGCCTTGTCCAGGGAGGTGTATTTTGCCCCACATGTTGTCACTGGCTTTTCCAGCACGTGGGGTGGACAAAAGCCTGCCAGGGCCAGCAGCAGGGTGGTGCCTTGGTGCTGTAAGGTGGACAAGGTAAATGTCTGCTGTCTGTCTGCAGGTGTACAAAATACTGAAGGATAACAAAGAGCGATTCACCAGGCGGGTCTCGACGGTAACCACGCGGTCCCAAGACGATGAGCCCTCTGCCTCCGGTGGGTACCAGCCCACCAGTTCTGGGGTTGGCTCTGTTCTTTGTGAGCTTGAGGCCTCCAAAACAAAGGGAACAGAGGCTCTCTGGAATCACAGACGTGCCTGCAGAGGATTGTACCTCTCAGTGTGTGCCGTTGTTTCAGAATTCCCATTCAAGGCCAGGTTGGACAGGACTTGGAGCAGCCTGGCCTAGTGGAAAGTGTCCCTGCCCATGGTAGGGCGGTGGAACTGGATAAGCTTTAAGGTCTCTTCCAGCCCAGCCCGTTCTGGGATTCTGTTATTCTGTGACTTCCCAGCACAGAAGACAGCGCTGGCTCCATGACCCAGAACAGGCTGTTTTACAGAGGATGAAGTAGGATGTCTCCCGGGGCTGATTTCTGTCATTTACTCCTTCTGTGATAAAAAGAGAAAGGAGTGAGCCCTGCTTCTGGCTTTTGCCTTTGCACAGTCTAGCAAGTACACTGATTCCTGAGGGCCTCTTTCCCTGGCTGCTGGAGAGCCTGTTCATCCTGGAGTCAGCCCTGAACTGCAGCTCCCAAACTGCAGCCTGTACTTCGCTGAATTAAGCGGATTTCAGGTGCAGGTGCTGCTCCTGGGGGCGCAGCAGGTGAGTTCTGGTGCTAATACTGAACTGCCTGGTTAGTCCCTGCCTACGGATTAACCGCATGTTGCTCAGCAACAGGACCTGCTTGTGGGAGGAGGTGCCTTCTGCAGGAACTCAAAAGTTGTCTCCTTGAACAAAATTACAGAAAAACGTGCCTTGGCCTTTTGGGGAACTTCCCTTTCTTACAAAGTGTACACTGGTTGGCCAGTGCAGAGTTTTGGGCTTGCTGAGAAAAACCAGTTTGCTGAAATCTGACTGATTCCTGCAGGGAGCAGCTTTGGGAGAAGCAGCAGCGGGGTTCTTGGGAAGGATGCTGGGGCAGAAGGAGGACAATTTCCAAAGGAAGTCTGGATGTGGAAGGCCCCTGGTGACACACTCTGTGCCCTGGGGCTGGGCCATTTGCCTGTATTTGCAGTAAGCTGTCCCATCTGTCACCTGCAGCTCCGAGCACTCATCCCAAGGTCCCGTCCCACGTCCCTTTCCTGCTCATTGGTGGAGGAACCGCTGCTTTCGCTGCTGCCAGATCCATCCGGGCCCGCGACCCCGGAGCCCGGGTAAGAGCTGTCCTGCTCCAGAGCCCCTGTGTGTGCTCCCATTTGCCTGCTGTCGCTCCAGCTGATGTGTTTCCTGGCCAATTAAAGGTGCTGATTGTGTCTGAAGACCCTAACCTGCCCTACATGCGTCCACCTCTTTCCAAAGAACTGTGGTTTTCCGATGATCCCAACGTGACAGAAACGTTGCGGTTCAAGCAGTGGAATGGCAAGGAGAGGAGGTACGTGGCACTGCAGGTGACAGGGCGCAGGAGAGTGTTTAGTGACGAGGTGACAATGACCAAACTGTTCTTGGGAGAGAACCACCAGCCAGTGGAGCACTGAGGAGCAGGGAAGGCTGTGTCGGTGCTGGCAGGGGTTGAAGAATTCTGCTTCCCACCGGGGTTCGCTCAGGACTCGATACCTCTTGAACTTTGCTGTGATTCCCCTTAGACACATCCCTCTATGGGCAGGAGTCCTCTGAAATAAGTTAATAAAGGTGAAGCTCCACAGGTTAGAGCAGAGGTCCAGGGACATGGGATCACACTTGATTTTTTTGACTTCTGTGATTAAGCCTTTCTTGGTGGTTGGATTTGATGATCTTTTCCAACCTGACCAATTCTGTGATTCTGTGATCCAAACCCTCGAACTTCAACAGTGTGAAGACCCTAATTCTTAAAAATAGATAAATAATTGTGGAGCTTGTTATGGATGCACAGAGTTGTCTTTGTCTCATTGGAGCTGCTGAACAGCTGGATTTCTGGTGCCCCAGAGCTAGTGGAACCTGTTTGGTAATGGAGCTTCTCTCAGTATCTATTTCCAGCCGCCGTCTTTCTATGTGCCTGTCGAGGACCTGCCTTCTGTGGAAAATGGTGGGGTGGCAGTTCTGCCTGGCAAGAAGGTGGGTACAGCACTGGCTCTTGTTCCTACAGCTCTTCTAAGCAGAGCCTGCATTCCAAGGTGGTACTGAACCACTGGAGTTGGAGGGGGAGTTGGCTGGGAAGGGAATTTGTATAAGTTTGGGAAAAGTGTGATGGAGCAGAGACTATGCTACTCTGAAGTGAAGTTGGGAGAAGGCAAGAGGAATAGAAGTGAGCTGAGGGAAGATGATAAGGAAGAGAGGTGGATAAGTTTGGAGTCTGGGCATGGGACAAAAATATGTAGACCTTAGAGATGGGGTGTGACAAGTGGGAACTGGGCTGTGTGGGCTGGAGGGTGAGGTGAGGAGAGCACAGAGATCGAGGTAGTGGGTGATGAGGTGAGCAGGAGCACTGTGCCAAAGCAGCAGGAAGGTGGAGAAATTTATGGTGAACCTTCTAACATATTTATATCCTCAGTTTTTTGTATGTTGCTATGATAAATGTCAGTGATTCCTCTTCCTGCTGAGCTGTGCTCTGTCTGAGCCCATTTCACACTCAGACCATGGGAAGATCAGCCTGAGCTATGGTGACTCCCAAAGAAGTTGCCTCAATTCCCACTTCCAGTCCTCTCACTTCCCCACTCCTGCCCCCACCCTAAACCTAAAGGTGGGAGAATGTTAATTCCAAGATTGCATCTCTGATCAGCAGTCCATGAAGTGAAGAGCTCGAGCTCAGCTGGGTTCATCTTGCAGGTTGTGCACATGGATGTCAGAGGGAACACGGTGAAGCTCAGTGATGGCACCCAGATATCCTACGACAAATGTCTCATTGCCACTGGTAAGTGTTGGGTTTTGTCTCTTGTTCCTGGTCTTGTGCCAGGCTTTTTATTTCAGTGACATTTAGCTAGAGATAAATTCTCTGGAGCACCTCCCCTCTGGAGCCAAGCTGGGAGAGCTGGGGGGGGTCCAGCTTTAAGGTCCCAAACCATTCTGTGATTCTTTGGTTCTGTTTGAGAAGAAGTTTCTGCAGTGTCAAACATGCTGGGGAGCAGTCCTGTGAAGGACAGTTGTGCAGCCAGCCACGCTGGGTTTCTCACCTGCCTTGCATCATCAGCTTTTCTGGGACATTCAGACAGCAGCAGGGATACTGGGATATTCCCATACCGGAGCAGTTTGGGAAGCACGGTTGAGATCCGAGACAGCTTTGCACTGTCTGGATATCCAGTGCCATGGCCGTGGTGTCATTGGTCTCTCTTCTCTCCTCCCTGTGTCCAGGGGGATCCCCAAGAAACCTGCCTGCCATTGAACGAGCAGGAAAGGACGTGCAGAAAAGGCTGACCCTGTTCCGAAAGGTAACCTCAGGTGCTGCCAGCCGGCTGAGGCTCAGTGAGTCAGAGCCACTTGCCACTGCTTTCCGTTTTTAAACTCCTCTGCTTTGGGTCGGGACAGTCCTGCCTTGGCAGTGCCCCCCTCAGACGGTGCCCAGGAATCCATTGGCTGCTTATTCCTTCTCCCAGGCAGGAAACCAGGGTAGAGTCTACTCAACCACTCACCTGCTTGCCTCGGCCCGAGAGCTGTAATAGTGTGTGGATTATGGGGTTTAGGTATTTTTTAAAGTTTCCCTCCTGTGTGACTTTGCTGCACCTTCCAAAGTGAATAAAAGCCATTGAATGTGGCCAAAATCTTCTGGAATTTGCTGCAGAGTTGTTTGGTTTTTTTTTTTTTTGGCAAACTCTACTTTTCTTGAAGATGTGGGATTTGGAAGAAGAAGCATGCAGCCTTCCCTTTAGTCATGTTCAGGGAATGGATTGGGAATAAGAAGGCATATGGGAGTCTTGTGTTCTGTGCTGGACTTGCCCTGAGCTGTGGTCTGCTCAGTGGGGAAGGGAGGGATGGATGCTGTGAGCTGTGGCATCCTTGTACTGGGTGTGCTGTGGGACATTTGAGTTTAGAAGTTTTATTGTAGCTGCCCTTGAAATGTAGGGGGAAATGCAGGCATTTGAGATTTCCTGGACAGGGAAGAGCTTGCACAGACTTAAGGAATCCAGGGGGGTTTTTCTATGCAACAGGCAAACAGGAGGAAGGAGCAACACATGTCCTTTTCCAGGCTGGGGAGAGTCACTCTTATTTCAAAGGGACAGACTGGAGACAAATGCTTTCTGCTGCCATTCCTGTTTAGAGAGGATTGGAAATGGGGGTAAATGTTCTTTCAGATCGAGGACTTCCGAAGGCTGGAGAAGATTTCCAGGGAAGTCAAGTCCATCACAATTATTGGTGGTGGATTCCTCGGCAGCGAGCTGGCCTGTGCTCTGGGAAGGAGAGGTGAGTGTGTGTCCCCAGCTGTGACAGGCACTGAGTGGCAGCAGCCTCACATCAGAAACTTCTTTTCACTCCCCAGCTGCTCAGTTTTTGCACAGCCTCTGTCTTTGCCTGAAGGAAACAACACACGGGTGTTTTGTTGGCTGAGGCTCTCCCAGTTTCTCCCTCATTAGCTGCCCAGCAGCCCCTGACCACAGAGGTGGGAGCTCTGCAGGCCAGTGTGAGCTGCAAAGTCATTCCACCCTCTGAAAAGTCACATTTGTTCTCTGTGCTCAAAGCCACCCTCAAACTATGATTTTGAGGTTGGAACTGGATGATCGTTAAGGTCCCTTCCAACCAAAAGCATTCCTTAATCCTGTGATTTCAAAAAGGTGGTGAGCAGCTGGATTCTGACTGTCAGTGTGTGAGTAGTGCCTTTATGGTAATTTTAAAAAGTTTTTTGCCAAAATACCAAGCATTTACCCTAAAAGTCTGTTACCTAGAGTTTGCAGGTGTATGAGAAGCAGTGGTCAGTCACTTTGTGACCCCTTGGGAGTCAGAACTCCCAGATTTGGAAACTTCTGTCAAGCTCCTTGTGTAAAGTAAAGCCTGTGTGTCCTGACATCTGCTGCTGCTCTTTATCCTGCTGCTCTGTGCTTCCCTTCCAGCACGAACCCGAGGCCTGGAGGTGATCCAGCTGTTTCCAGAGAACGGCAACATGGGCAAAGTCCTGCCCGAATACCTGAGCAACTGGACCACAGAGAAAGTCCGAAGAGGTGAAGCTGCCGAGTGGGTTTGGGCTGCTGCTGCTGGGCAGCTGCTCCTGGGGACATCCAGTTCCCTTCTGTCTCTGCAGCCTTGGGAAGGCTGGGCCCTGCAAAGTGGCCCAGGTGCAGCACAGGGGAAGTTGTAGTTCAGGCAGCTTGGGCAGCACAGGGCTGCCATGAACCCCTGGCTTCTTGGCAGTTCCTCTGGGAAGGCTGAGCAAGCAGGCTTGCTGATGGCAGTGAGGCTTTCCTTCCCTGTGGCTGTTTCCCTGGAAAGATCTCTGTGCCCGTGCACACACCAGGTGTGTCAGGCCAGGTGCTGCAGTGTTTGGCTGATAATGTCAGTAAGGTCTAAGACACCTTTTTCCATCTGCTGCATTAAGTGCAAAATAATCCTGTGCATTGGGAAGTGGAGGGGGGAGAGGGAGGAGGAATGTCATTGGGTGTGGATTGCAGCACCTGATACCCACAGGTCTGAGTTAATTTCTTTTTTTGGAAGCTGCTTTGTTGGACCTCTGAGTCTGGCTGTGGCACAGCAATAGGTAATTGAGCGTCCTTAGCTCCTGAACACCTGTTTTAGGGAATTCTTTCGGATGTGGCCTTGTCATCACATGAGATGTACTTTGGATTGTCATTTAAGCAGCTTTCAGACTTTGTATCTGGGTTTCTCCTCGTGCTTCCCCCAGAGCTGCACTAGCACATGCAGCAAAGCTCGGGTGGGCTCTGTCTTGGTTCCTCACCTGGATCTGTCTGCACCAGCCACCTGCTGCAGGTGGGATCTGCCCAGCCCTGGGCAGGCAGTGAGGCAGTGAGGTGTCCTGTGCTCCTTTCCAGAGGGGGTCAATGTCCTGCCCAATGCTGTGGTCAAATCCGTCTCTGTGTCCGGCAACCGGCTGCTGATTAAACTGAAGGACGGCCGGAAGGTAAATGGAAAAGCAGGGAGAGGGCAACATTTGCAGGGGCATGCAGGGAATTAACATCCTAATTCTGCATCCCCAAACAGGTGGAGACAGATCACATTGTGGCTGCGGTGGGGCTGGAGCCTAATGTGGAACTGGCCAAGTCAGCGGGGCTGGAGGTGGACTCCAACTTCGGGGGGTTCCGGGTGAACGCGGAGCTGCAGGCGCGCTCCAACATCTGGGTGGTGAGTGTGGGCACAGCTCTGCTGCTGCTGCTGCTGCTGCTGCTGCTGCTGCTGCAGCGGGACACTCGAGTGGCACGGAGGAGGTGACCAGCGTGAGCAGGAGCGAGTGAGGAGAGTAAGGAGAGCGGTGTAGCGCAGGCCCAGAGCCTGGTCAGGCACTGCAGCCGCCTTGTTGCCGTGGTAACCACGGCGAGTTTGGAATATTTATGCTGTGTAAGAGGAGTTGGGGTAACCTAAAGATAGCCTGGATCACTCGCTTGCATAAGAGTCCCTTGGTGGGCGTTGAGACTTTGATTCCTCTGGAAAACGTAGCTCATGCTGGCTTATTTTTCCAAGGATCGGTGCAAAATGCTGAGAAACTGGGAGTTGTGTAGTCCAGGGAGTGGGATGAGGTAGTGGTGGTGTTCGGGGGTTTGCCAGAAAAACTCAGTTCCTTGTTCCACTTGGTCTCTTCCCGATGTTTTTTTTTTTGTTTGGGCACTAATGGAAGCTGTCCCTGTCTCGGGGCTCACGGGATGGTTCTCTCCAAGGCAGGGGATGCTGCCTGCTTTTATGACATCAAACTGGGCCGGAGGCGCGTGGAGCACCACGACCACGCCGTGGTGAGCGGGAGACTGGCTGGAGAAAACATGACAGGAGCTGCAAAGCCCTACTGGCACCAGTCCATGTTCTGGTAACGGTCCTTTCCTCTTTGGGGGTTCCTCGCGTGGCCACGTTGCAGGAGCTTGGACAAGATACACCTCGGGAAGTGTCTGTTTCCCAAGAGGAGTGAAACCACCTCAGCAAACACCTTGTACAGCTTCATGTTCCTAAAGCTCAGGGCGGGGGAGGTGTTTGAGCGTTTGCTGCTCTGCCCTCACCTCCCTCAAGTGTTTTTCCTTCCTGCAGATCCCAGTTTCTCCCTGAACGAGTCCCATTCCGCAGAGCAAGGAGCAATACAGAACAGCCCTTTCCTCAGAGCAGACTGATTTACAGGTTGAATCTAGCAGCAGATTTTCTGTTAGGGTTATCTGAAGTTCCCCAGCCCAGTGTGTGGGTCTGAGTGTTGCACTTTGCTGAGCTGATGCTTTAGTAGCAAAGCATTGCTGCATCCAGGTGTACCTGAGAAGTTGTTTTCCAGAGAGAGGTATCAGGAAAATGGGCAATTTTGCTATATTTTCCTGAAGTTCTTTTTAAAACAAAATGAATGAAAACAGAACAACAAAACAACAACAACAAAAAAAAGCCCCACAAAAAATCCAAAAGGCTGTTAGCTCAGCCCAGTTAAAAATCCCAAATCCTGTTTGTTAACAGGATTTCAAATATGGGTAAAAGAGTTCCAGTTTTCTCAGGGAAATCTCCTCAGAAATAGTTATTTATGACCTGCTGTCATTTACCTGAGCTCTTGGTCTGTTCTGCCTGGACTTGGGGCCCAGAGCATTTCTCACTTCACTTTTAAACAAGAAACCGAGCCACAGAATCCTTGAGGTTGGGAAAAACTTCAGAGGTCATCAGGTGCAGCTAAGGACACAGAGACAGCCATTTCCCAGGGGTGCTTTCCCTCGGGATGCTCTCAGCCATGACCAGATGCAGGTGAAGGAGGGCTGTGAGTTGCAGCCCCGTGTTTGTTGGCAGGTGTCACACTGTGCCAGCCCTCACAGAGTGACACTTCCTTCCCCCGTGCTGAAAAGCTGGGAAATGACAAGAATTCCTCATACATTTTGTCAGCATGCTCAGGATCCCGATCCTCTTGGAGAGAAGGTTGTGTGGAGACCTCGCAGCATCTTCCAGTGTCTGAAGGGGCTGCAAGGAGAGAGGGACTGGAGTGACAGGACAAGGGGGAGTGGCTCCAAACTGACAGAGGGGACATTTAGGTTCAATATATGGAAGAAATCCTTCCCTGGGAGGGTGGGCAGGCCCTGGCACAGGGTGCCCAGAGCAGCTGGGGCTGCCCCTGGATCCCTGGAAGTGTCCAAGGCCAGGCTGGACATTGGGGCTTGGAGCAATCTGGGATAGTGGAAGGTGTCCCTGCCCATGGTAGAAGAGTGGAATGAGATAGGTTTTGAGGTCCCTTCCAGCCCAAATTATTCCATGATCCCTCCTGATCACAGCTGGCATGTTACTGGTGTTCCTTGCAGTGACCCCAGTCTGTGCTGGAGGATTCTGGCAGGGAAGGTCGTGTTGTACATAGATCCAAAGTGGTTTGTGATGCATCTGTTTCCTCAGCATCCTGGGAAACACTTCAGACACCTGGTACTTATTGGTGCCAAACCACAGCTGCTTTGTCTCCTATCAGCACCCCAGTTCAGATCCAGGTGCCCAGTTCAAGGAGGTGTTAGGGCAAGGTGTTCTTCTCTTTAGTCTTTTTTAAATGCTCTCTGAAATACTCACTGAGTGATTGTCCATGCTGCCAAGCCTGGTGTGGATAACAGCACTGCCAGAAGCTGGGAAGCCTCCAGCTGCCTCCCAGGGAGTGGTCCTGAAGGATTTCAGAGTTTTGGTCAGTGAGCTGGTTTTTCTGAAGCTCAGGGCCATGGGTTTGTCATGTCTTGACTCCTTGTTGCACCTGTGTGCACCAAGGACACTCCATGTATCAGTCAGTGTGTGGGTCAGCCTGTGTCCAGCATCGCCCATGCCACGCTGGAGTAAGGAGTGGAGGATGGATGGATGGATGGATGGATGGATGGATGGATGGATGGATGGAATTGCCTTGGATTTGTCTCAATAATGCTACCAATTTATTTTATTCCCACTTCATTCCTAGGAGTGATCTGGGCCCCAACGTGGGGTACGAAGCCATTGGCCTTGTGGACAGCAGTCTGCCCACAGTGGGAGTGTTCGCCAAGGCGACGGCCAAGGACACCCCAAAAAGTGCAACAGAACAGTCAGGTATGGACTGGGGAGCTCCTGCACGTGCTGGTGTGGGGACCACAGAGTCACCCTGACCTCTGAAAGCATGAGGACACAGCAATCTGCTGTCTCGTTTCTAGACCAAGCTTTAAAGGCTGGCTTTGATATTAAAATGTGATTAAAACACAACATTCCTCCAAGAACATGTCAGGGAACGCCTCTACTGACATGTAAACTTTCCCAGGGAAGTTTGAACTCCTCTGTGGCAATAAAATGGTCAGTTTGGGATAACAGAGACAGGGATCCAAGCATGTTTATTTTGTATCCGCTGCCTGCAGGAAGCAGACACTGCTGTCCTTTGCATTTGAGGGTGGAAGTTGGGAACTGTCAGTGTTGTGCTCCATGTTGGGATTGTTTCATCCTTTTGTTAATGAAACTTAGCTTTTGGGGAACACAACTCAAAGGGAAACATCTCAGGCTCCTGCTCTTGAGTCTGCTCCCATCATCACGTCCTGCACTGGGTGTGTGACTCCTCCTGTCTTTGCCTTAGGGACTGGAATTCGATCTGAGAGCGAAACGGAAGCAGAAGCCTCAGAAGTTCAGATCTCTCAAAGCTCTTCACCAACGCCTCAAGTCCCACAGCAAGGAGAAGATTACGGCAAAGGTGTCATTTTCTACCTCAGGGATAAAGTCGTGGTGGGAATCGTATTGTGGAACATCTTCAACAGGATGCCCATTGCTCGGAAGGTCAGTGCAGGGCGAGGGGGGTTTGCTAGAGCGGGACTTTTCTTGTGGAAAAATCAATCTGCCAATTCAAAGTGACGATAAATAAAGGCAGATGTCCAATGGGAGCACTGCTTGTGTGAATTAGGGGAGCTGTCCCTGTGCTTTTTGGTATGGCCTTCCTTCCTGCCTTCCTTTCCGCCTTCCCTGCCTGTCTTCCTGCCTTCCTCCTTTCCTCCCTCCCATCCTTCCCTCCCTCCCTCCCTTAGCAGCCCTTACCCTAAATCCGTGGTCTCTTCATCTTGTCTAAAAGTTGCAGGTTCAAGCCAGGTATCCTGGCTCCAAGTTAGTGCCAGGCTCACCTTTGCAGAGCTGAATCACTTTTTAAAACACTTGCTCTCCCTGGCTGTAAAGGGAAACCCAGAAACAAATCCCACAGGGACGGGAGGTTGGTTTTCCTGCTGTTCCTGTAGGCAGGTGATGGTACATTTAAGACTCCCATGTGAATTTGGGTGTAGAAAGTGCTGTCGTGTTGTGGCTGTCTCAGTCTGGTGCTTCAGAGAGCATCCAAGGAGTTCCTGGCATTGGCTGTGACAGTCCTGCAGCCCTGGCTCTTTATGGGATGTGCGGATTTAATGTGTTCTCCTTCCTCCAGATCATCAAAGACGGGGAGGAGCACGAGGACCTCAATGAAGTAGCAAAGCTCTTCAACATCCACGAAGACTGAGCTTGGCAGCAGGAACAGCAGGCGCGAGTGGGCTGCTGGCTGTGTGCACCCCTTCACCTTCGGAGCTTCCTGGGAGCACGTGGGAATATTCCACTCACCCGAGCCCAGTGTTTGCACCAATAAAGTCAGATTGTTCTAGTCACCTGCTCCCTCCTGCACCGCTGCCTGGCTGGTGAGGAGAGGGGAACGTGCTGCCCACTGGAGTTGGTTTTCCCTTGTGTCAGCCTTGGGGGAGCCTGCAGAACTCCCTCTTTCCTTGCAGGAATTCCCGCTGGGGAGCGAGCAGGCCTGCAGGCTCTCTGCCCCTTCTCCAGCCTTTCGAAACAGACTCGACTTGGGGAAATCAATTACCAATCAAAATCAGAGCAGGATGATGAGAAGTAGAAATCTTAAAAACACTTCCCCCCCCTGCCCCCCCCCCCTTTCTTTCCTGGGCTCTCCATCCTCCCTCCCATCGTCACAGGGAGACAGGGAATGAGGGCCATGGTCAGTTCATCTTACCTTGTTTCTGTCCCTGCTCCAGGAGAGGGGTCGTAGTCCTTCCCCTGCTCCAGCCTGGGGTCCCTCCCACAGGAGCTATTTCTCCATGAACTTCCCCAGCCTGAGTCCTTCCTGTGGGCTGCAGTTTAATCTTTCATCCCCGAGGTGTCACCACCATCTCTGCTGGGCTCAGCCTTGGCCAGCAGTGGGTGTGTCCTGGAGCTGGTGGTGTTGGCTCTGCCGGAGGTGGGGAAAGGTTCTGGCAACTTCTCACAAAGGCCACCCCTGTAGCCCCCTCGCTCCCAAAACCTGGCCATGCAAACCCAACACAACCTGACAACTGCTATGGGTGATGTGGGGCTTCATGGTGCCCTTGGGCCATTGTGACACTGCAGGGCCTCATGACCCCAAGGGGCCATTGTGACACTGCAGGGCCACATCCTGCCCCTGGGGTATTTAAGGAGCCGCCCTGGGGTACCCACTCAAGCAGAACATCTTGCTCAGGAAGCAGCAGCTTCCCAGGACACCTGTGGAAAAGGAGCCATGGAGGAGCAGAACCCAAACCCCCAGAGCCCTGAGGAGAGGCACCAGCTGAGAGATGGAGGGAGAGGCCAACGGGAGGATGGCACCAGGCGCACCAGCACCCTGCCCGGGCAGCTGCCTGCCCCCCACACCTCTTCCTCCTCCCGCCCACAGCTGCAGCAGCGGCAGCCTCGGGGCACCCAGAGCCGGTCCATGCCCCGCATGAGTGCGCCCTGCAGCACCCAGGGCCAGTCCCTGCCCCAGTCCCTGCCCCGGCTGACATCGCCCCGCAGCTCCAGGGGCACCGGGAGAGCGGACGAGGGGCCGCGGGGCCAAGGCTCCCAGGGCCGCAGGGCCCGTCCCGGTGGCTCCTCGCAGCCGGCCATCCTGGCCAGCAGAGTCGCAGCCCGTGGCCAGCACCGGCCCGTGAGAAGCTGCTGGGCCTGCAGCAGCCGGGTGGGGCTGGAACTGGTGAGGGCCAAGCCCGGATGGCCGGACAAAGCTTCCCCTGTGCCGCAGCACTGCAGGCCCGGCATCTTCTGCACCCCTGTCCCAGCAGCTGCTGATGGGGGAAGCCGGGTGACCTCTGCAAATCTCCCACTCTCCTTCCAGGCCTCCACGAGGAAACCATCTCCTGGCCCACAGAGAGAGGCCTCTCACTGTGTCGAGCAGGAAACCCAGACTGAGACCTGGGCACAAGAGGCAGATTCAGCTGCTCAATATGCTGAGCAGGGGACACAGACAGATACCGTGACAGAAGAGGAGAAAAATTCAGCTGCTCCCCTCATGGCTGACCAAGAGACAGAGACTCCAACACAAGAGGAGAATTCAGCTTCTCCTCAAACCACTGACCGGGGGACACAGACCAAAGCCCACAGGTCTGCCCCCTCGACAGGTATTGATGCCCTGGCGCGCCAGCAGCAGCTCTCCCTGTTCCGCAGGGCCTCCTGGTGCTCCTGCCCAGCTGGACAGCCCGGGACTGCGCCTCACGCTGCCAGCGCCCTGTGGGATCCCAGGGACAGCCACTGCTCCAAGCGCCCACAGCGTCCTGAGCGTGGCACACCAGAGAAGTGGGGATGGATGGCACTGCCACCCTACTGTTGGCCATGGCTCATCGAGATGAGTCAGTTCTAATAAAATATTTCATTTCTCTAATCGTGCCCATCTGTGCCTGGTCCCTCAGGAGAAAGACAGCTGCAGGTAAGGCCTGTGCAGAGCAGGAGAGCCCCTGTGCTTCTCCAGCCAAGCCGAGCCTGTGCCCTCAGCCTCTCCCAGGCTCCAGGTGCTCCAGCTCCTCTCGTTCAGATCCCTGGGCTGGTGCTGGTGGCCAGCCCTCAGCTGAACCGTCAGCTCCCTCCCACCCCCCTGCCTCCAAGTGACCATTTCAGATCATAAATTCGGTGAGTTTTCCCTAAGGCTGCTCCTCCCTGCATCTCCTTAGGCTCAAGAGGAACCTCCCCAGTGTGGGGGTTGGAGCACCTGCTTGAGTCCCTCTCCCCTCTTTTTAAGACCTGCTTTGGCTGCTCCTGTACCACTTTGGGGAGTTCCTCTTGGTGGTGCATGGGCAAAGTTTTCCTCCTAGTCCTGCCATCAGGGCGTTCCTGCTGCCCTTTCTAAGGAAACAAATTACAAAACCACAGCACTGCCCTGAGCTCCCTCTGCTCCCACAGGGGTGAGTAAAGCCAGCCAGGGACCAGCTGCCCCATGGATGGGCTGGGGGTGCTGGGACCAGACAGGGCTACCCCGACATCTGTGTTTGGGGATGGCTGGGCCTGGCTGCAGAGTTCCCAGCACCAGGGTCAGGCAGGAAGCTGGGAGGAGCAGTGGAGTCTCCCTGTTTTTCCAGCTGTGCAGAGACATGGGCCCTGCAGGTTCCACAGGCCACACAGCTTCCCCTCTCCCTTCCCTGAGCCACAGGCTCAGGCTGACATGCACGGAAATGTGCCTGGACACGGAAAAAAAGGCAGGAGCCAGGGAGCCTGATGCAGGTTTTTTCTGTACATCAGTGTTTTTGACACCACAGCCTGTTGCTGCATATAATAAAACAGAAATCA
Organism: Corvus moneduloides; assembly: GCF_009650955.1. NCBI lineage: Eukaryota > Metazoa > Chordata > Aves > Passeriformes > Corvidae > Corvus > Corvus moneduloides. Next base: position 20,118,393 of record NC_045489.1, read on the forward strand.
GAAAGAGCAACCAGAATACACACCCAAAGGCAAAAAACCCTCGGCTTAAAGAAGGTGCTGCCAGGCCCCCGGGGGAAGGCTGGCAGCGGGGCTCCAAGGGGGGAAACGCCTGCCCTGGCTGGGGAGAAACACAACACAAAGAAAAACGAACCAACAGAAAAACCCACCCAAGGCTCCCGCTGCGGAGCGGGAAGAGCCAGAAATCCCCCGATTGTCCCGACCTCAGTCCTGTTAGCACCTGTACAATAAAACTGTACCGGCCCCGAGGCGGAGCAGCCCGCCCGCACCCGCTCCCACTCCCGCACAGAGAGCTGCTCCCGGGACACCGGCGGGGCGAGGAGGGGGCTTCTGCCGTGGGGACAGAGCCTGGGGCGGGGCACAAGCTGCCGAAGCGGGGGACGCGCTGGGGGCCGCGGGCTGCGCCTGCCCGGGCGGCAGCCGCCGGGGACAGGGAGCAGCAGCACGAATGAGATGGAGGAAGGAGCCCGGGAGAGGATGGAGCAGTGGGGCTGGCTCCCGGCTGGGGCTGAGCGCTGGCAGCAGGAGCCAGCTCCAAAGACAAGGGAAGGGGCTGTCCCCTGGCTTGTTGCCAGGGAGGGACGGGAACCCCTGGGCCTGGCTGGCCTCGGGGCATGCTGGAGAGGGGCGGGGGACGGCCTCATCCCATAGCCCGGAGCTCACCATCACAGTGATACAGACTCAGCAAAAACAAAGAAAACATTACAAATTAAATACTAATTAAATAAATACTATGGAAGACATTGGGAGGGGGAGGGCAAACAGAGAGGCGCAGTTCTGTAGGGTCCGGAGGGAAGGGGCGGCGGCTCCCACCCCTCGCTGCCCCATTGAGCCCCGTGGACGGGGTTCCATCACCCACCGGAGCTGGATGAGGCGGCGGCAGAGACTGCCACTGCTCGTGGCCAAGGGACCTCGGGAAGTCCTTGGAGTCGAGGGTCCTCCCTCCCCAGCTGGCGGAGACCCTGAGGAGAGGAGGAGCGGCTGCTCAAAGACTCGGGTCCCTGCTGCTGGCGCTTAGAGAGCTGCTTCCCCTTGGTCCTTATTATTGCCTCGTGATGCCGGGAGTGGCCTGTCCCCGTCAGCTGCTCCAGGCCTGGTACTCCACAGCCGAGCCCAGCAGCTGCAGCAGCTCGGGCTCGTAGTGCACCAGCTCCACAGTCTCTGCCGTGCCCGGCACCAGCTCAGGGCTTGCCGGCACCTCCTCCTGTGCCAGCACCTGGCTGAGGGACACCTGGCGCTGGAACTCTGCCCGGGGCAGCGTGGCCACCTCGAAGTGCGGGAAGCGGGCCTGGAATATGCGGGAGGACAGCTTCAGCCGCTTGAGCACATCAGAGAACAGGAACCAGTTGCAGGGCCTGCGAGGATGGCAAGAGCACAGCGGGTTATAGGGTGGAGGAGGCTGCAGGCACCGTGCCCACGCCCCTGTCTCCCGCCTCCTGGCATGCTGGCCCTCCCCTCTGCCCCTGGCACTGTTCTCCATGTGCTGCTTCCCCTCAGGAGCCCACGGACTGGGGTTTGATCACAGCCTCGCAGGTCACAGCTTTTTAAAACACTCACAGCTAGGCAGGGACAGTGGTGTGAAAGTCCTGCCTTCAACAAGGTCCTGGCAGCTTCCCTGCCAGAAATAAGCCACATGTCAGGAAATGGAGCTTCTAGTGTGGTTTATTGCTGGAGGGCATGCTGCATGTGTCCTTCTGCATGGACAAACACTGGCAGGCACAGAAATTTGCTAACAGAGGGGCGGTACTTTGGTTGCTGCCTCTTCCAAGTCACCCTTCTGCCCCAACAACAGCCACCATGTCACAGGGGGTGCAGGGTTGTTCCAGTGCTGGGACTGATTTAGCCATAGTGGAAGGGAAACAATTCTCAGAGCCATCAGTGTGAGTTGCTGCTGAAGGAAAATGGGGCTAGGAGCAGGATCACAGGGATGAGAGAGGGGAGCTCCCTGACAGGCACAGCACAGGGACATGCAGAGCAGCAGAATGTGCCTGGCCATGGAGGGTGGGGGGAGCCCTGATGAGCCTTTCCTGCTCCCTAAGAACACTCCAGGCTGTGCCAAGACAGGTGCTGCTTCCCCACCTTCCCCTGTGCCACAGCCACAACTTCCCCTCTGCTGCCCAGAGCAGCTGGGGCTGCCCCTGGATCCCTGGCAGTGTCCAAGGCCAGGCTGGATGGGGCTTGGAGCAGCCTGGGACAGTGGAAGGTGTCCCTGCCCATGGCAGGGGGTGGAACTGGATGAGCTGTAAGGCCCTTCCCAACCCAAACCATTCTGGGATTTTGTGATGATTCTATGAAAAAAAACCACCTGAGATCCACGAGCAGCTCTTAACCCCACCAGAACGACCGACGTGCTGCCACCCGTGCCAGGGCCGCAGCCACCCGTGGTCCTGCTCTGCTCCAGGGAAAGGTACTCACCCCCGGGAGACCGACACTTGGAGGTTGTAGCTGGGAAGCAGCGGCTTGTCTGAGAACTCAAACATGAAGTTATCTGCTTCTTGCTCCTCTTCCTCCTGGTCTGAACTCCCTGGAGGGTTGAGCAGCAGGTCGCAGCCGATGGTGTCCTTGCCCTCTGCAACAGGACAGAATTTGGCACTGCTCAGTCACACACCAGCCAGTGCTGGCACTCCCTGGCCACTGCCACGACCCCACGGGCACGTTCCCACAACATTCCTGCAGCCAGGTGAGAACCGCACCCCTCCTGCTCCCCTCCAGCCCCTCGTCCCAGAGGAACATGGAGCAAGCACTGCTGCTCTGCACAGAGGGATTGCTCACTGACCAGATGAGGTGGGGAGAACACTCTGAGTCATGGCAGGAAGCTCAGGTGTGCTCTGGTCCCACAGCTGGGATGGGGCACAGCCTGCACCATGAGCCACCCCACTGGCAGACCCCAGACTCTCTCCAAAATGACCTTGGGCCCTCTCTCATGTCAGCACAGACCTCCTCAGCCTGGAAGAGCCTGGAACAGCGAGGTGGGAGGTGGATGTAGAGAGGCTTTGCCTGCACAGGCCCTACCAAGGAAGGCACAGCAAGCACTCTGCTCCTCAAGAGCTTCTCCACCCAGATCCCACCCTCAGAACCTCCAGCAGGTGACCCAGGGGAGCCAGCACCCATCCCAGTGAGGACAGCAAGGCTGTGCCACCAGAGACTAATCCAAGCAAGCTACAAGCATGAGGGGAGATTTAAGCTGGATATATGGAAGAAGTTCTTCCCTGTGGCTGCCCCATCCCTGCAAGTATTTAAGGCCAGGTTGGACAGGGCTTGGAGCAACCTGGGATAGTGGAAGGTGTCCCTGCCATGGTAGAAGAGTGGAATAAGATGGTCTTTAAGGTCCCTTCCAACTCAAACCATTCCATGATTCTATGACTTAGAGAATTTGCCTGGCTGTTCCAGGAGGCACCTGAGATCCAGCAGGATCTGTGTCCAGAGGGGATGGAGAACAGCAGGCTGGATCCAAAAGCATTTAATACCAGATAATCTTCCTATTTACCCATCTGAACAGCTCCTGTTGAAGAGAAGCTTGCTGCCTGGATTTTATTATGAAGAGGTGTGAATTATTGCAGAGTGGTTTTATCCCTCTGAGATAATACAGGAGAATTCCAAAAACTTCCAGGTAAGAGAGTTCAGATTCTACAGAGAGCAGCCAGGCCCAGTGTGCCCCTGAGCAAATAAACCAATCATGCAAAAGTTCAACCCCACACATGAGAGAAAAGACTGAAAAAAAGAAAATCTTCGGGTGTGCTGCACGAGGAAGCTTCACACGCCCAGCTGCTCACCCAGCACGAGTGGGATTCCAACAGAGGAACAACAGCAGGTGACAGGAGACACTGGCGCAGGCAGGGTCTCAGGGAAAAATAGTTATTTCCTAGTGCTGCCAAGGGAAAAAATTCTCTAAGAAACAGAGTGCTGTAATTGTCAAAACTTGCTGTAGAATAGGACAAAAATAAGTGACATGGTTATTGATCCATTGTTGCTGCTGGCAAAGCTCAGATGCCATCACTGAAAAACCTCAGATTTCCTGAGCAACTCAGAAAAAAAATAATTAAATGCATTTAACGTGGCAAAAATAGGGCCCAGTGTCTGTCCTGAAAGCTCAGTCCTGTCTGTCTGCCCGTGCAAAGGCTGGGACAAGGACAGGAACATTCTGTACCACTGAGGGAGACAATCAGGCACAACAATGCCTGTCCCAGGTGGAGACAAACCCCGGACTGGGACTTTGTATGGAGCTCCAGCAGCACCAAGTGCAGGACACTGATGACTTTTCCACACCACAGAGATCCCACACCCTGGCTTCCTTCATTATCCTTCTGCCCCCAGAGAGTTGCAGACCTCAGGGAAAATGTGGACAGCATTCCTGCCTCAAAGAATAGGAACAGCTCAAGCAGGGCCTGGGATTTCTCCTGTATCCTGAGGGAAGTACAGTGCTTCAGCTGGTGGAGCTGATGGAAAGGGAGATTTCAAAGGACTGATCCACCGGAGGAGGAGAGTTGTTTGCTGCCTGTGATGATTGAGAGCAGCTCAGTTATTCCAGAGCAGAACCAGGTACTTTCCTGCCCTGGGCTGTACCTGTTCCAGGTGACCCGAGGCGAGTGCCGAGGTACCCAAGCCAGAAAGGGACATTTCAGGACACAGAGTAAACAGGCTGTAAAGAAACCAGCCCCATGTCCTGGGCTTGGGCATCCTGCTTTTTCTGTGGCTCTGGCAGTGTCCGGCACAGCGCAGGCACTGGGCTGGCACGGCAGCTGCTGCTGCTGTAAACTGATCCCAGGAGGATGGGGAGGAGGGTCCCTTCCTGTGCCTGCTGGAAACAGACCTGGCAGGGTAAGGGATCCCTTCTCAGCTGGGTTAGCTCCTGCCTCCCAAAGGTAGCACTGGGAATGCTCCGTGGATGGGGCAGCAGGAGGGATGGCGTGCCCAGCCCTCAGACAGCAGCTTCAACTTGGGATCCGCCTCAGCCACAGCTGGAAATATCCCACAAGCAACATCAAAGCCACAGGGCTCCAGAACCTTTTGTGCAGCTTACGTTTCTCCAGGGATCATCATTCCATGTCTGGAAGAACCTCTGTTAAAGCACCTGAAGTGTGAACATCAGCCCAACCAACACTGGAAGGAACTTTCCACGACAGCAAGGATGAAATGATGCTTCCAGGGGAGGGTAGAGGAAGATCAGTGTGGGATTGTCTGACTTGTTAAAAGCTTCAGGTTGCCCAGGAGAGAAGAAAAACCTGGCAGAAGGTATCATGTGAGTGACAGAGACCCAGCAGAGACACATCCCCAGTGGCCAGAACTCAGTGTGAAGTAGAAGGGGAAGAGGCTGGATATGTTTCACCTGGAAAGATGTGTTTCAACGGGAAGAGGCTGGATGTGTTTCACAGAGGTGGTGGTGTTTCACCACCCTCAAATGAAGAAATACTCTGAAAAGCTCAACTAAGGTCCAGGGGCAGGAAAAGAAGTGCAATGCTTAGCCATCCCTATGGAGATTTTCCACGTGTTAGCCAAGGCTCCAAGTAAGGCCCTTTGAGCAGTGAACTGCCATCACTGTGGCATTCCAGTCCCCCTCCACCCCCAAGGAACACCTAAGAGTCAGTGATGGTTTGCTTACTGAAAAAACAATCCTTTTGGTTTTGCCTGTAGGGGTGGAGGACTGAAATGTGGGAAGACAGCAGCCTACATCCCAAGCCAGGAGCTTCCAGAGGGAAGGGACACTGACAAATGGGACACAGGGAGATACCAGAACTCAAGCAAAAAGCTCTCTGGGCAACCAGGAACTCAGCAGTGACCAAAGAGAGCCAAACTCGTCTACCCACAAATTCACACACCATCTTCCTTCCTTGTTTATCAGAGAAATCCAAGTGGGAATCAGTGATAAATCAAAAGGGGTAGTATCTTTAAAAATACCACAAAGAACAGCTATTTTTCTTTGTAAAGGCTTGTGACAGCTTTGAGAGTGAGAAATTCTGAGGAAGGAGGTTGAGGTTTGAACTGTTCCCTTGGCAGGGCTGAGGTGCAGCAGCCTACAAACAGCGCTCTCAGGAGTGCAGAATTTCTCCTGTTCTGGAATGGAAAGACATCAGGGTCCTCCAAGGACAAGTCCTCTACCAAGAGCACCCTCCTCAATGTATCAGATCTTTTTTGTTTCTAGAAGGATGTTAGAAGTTATGGAGGTGAGCAACTACAACCAACAAGCAGCCTCTCAGCCTGCCGGCATAAATACTCCAAGTCCTTACGGAGGGCTCGGGAGCGCTGAACTTGGAAGAGGCTGGAGGGACTCCAGTGTGCCACAGGCCCATGCCAGATCCAGAACTTCTTCCACTGTAACCACAGTTTTGAGGAAGTGACAGTAAAGGCAAAAGTCAGCCCTTCACTGGGAAATGCCTGGTGGTGTAAGAACAGGACCTCCCCTGGATGAACATCTCCCCTCCAAAGCAGAGGAGAGGGATGGGCAGCTCTGGGAACCTGGGAGTTCAAGAGTGTACACCTTGGAGGAATGAGTATGTCCTTTACCTTCCTTGGTGACTGGTTAGCAGGGGAGCAACAAGAACTGCTACAAGAATGACATGCTCGGGATTGACAACCAAAGACCCTCAGGAGTCACCAGCAGCACCTGGTGCCCAGTCCTGCACTTCAAGGGATGCACATATTCAGCTTCCCAAAGAAGTCCCTTCCAGGAGCAACTCCCAGCATGTATCAGCATGGCAAGGTCTCTAACCAAAGCGTGAGTGGGGAGGGATGTGGCCAAACCCGAGGGAATGATGTGTTTTACACAGCACCACCTCCTGCCCTGCTGCCGCTGACCCGGCCCGCACGGCACTCACCGAGCACGGAGCTGCTGTAGAAATCCCAGGCTGTCCGAGGGTCTCCGTCACTGCGGCCCTGCAGGTCTGACAGGTAATCTAGAGAGGGGAAATCGAGAGGGTTAACGGCTCAAAGCATCATCCCAGTGTGCATACCCACAGATCCAGGGGGAGCTGCTTCACCCTGCTGCTTTTCCCACTTGGGCATTACAGCAGAAGCTGAACCACGGCTGCAGGAAGGGTGTTCCCACTCAGGAGTGGGCATCACCCCAGGCCCCCGACCAGGAAATGGGAGCTGACTAGGGGAAACAACAGTGTGAAGTGGCTTGGAAAGAAAGATTCTTAGAGCAGTCCTGAACTCCAAATCACCACCCCCAAAACCTGTGTGAGTAGTTGAGCCTGGAGGAGCTCACACAGGCTGTAGGCAAACAGAGTTTTTTCAACACTGGAGATTTTCTGTCTTGTCTCTGTCTGGGAACCACCTCTGGCTGTCCCTTCCTTGCTGTTGTGGAGAAGCCATAACACTCATCTTGTGTGTACACAAATGGCACCGAATGCGGCCACAGGGATCCAAAATGGCCCCTTCTGCCAGCAGCAGCAGCATTTGGGCAGGGCTCTTTTCGCAGCATTATTTGGCAACAAAAATCTGTTCACTTAGGTGAGGCAGTAGAACCAGGGACTGTGGAACAGCATCTCCAAGCAGAGCACTGTCTTTAGTTGTATGACCACAGCACAGCCGTCTCCTTTCACGCTGAAAACTGAAAAGTGACTTGTATCTTATACAGGAAACAGATACAATTCTACAATTAAAGTTTGGGTGGTAAAAACATGCTTGTGTGACAGGACAGAGCTAAAGATTGAGTCTGGTTCTGCTCAAGCCCTTTGACACCCAGACTTGGCCCTGTATGCTGCCAGAGGGGAAGGACGGGAGCACTGTGACCCCAGGCCTGGCACCTACCACAGAGGAAGCGCTTCATCACATCGCTGGTGGCCAACTTCACTGCTGTCTGCCCAGAATACGTGGCCAGAGTGGGATCAGCACCATAGGAAAGGAGAAGCCACATGGTTTCCAGGTTGTCATTCGCTACTGCATCATGGACAGGCCTGCAAAGGCAGAAGCAGAAGGGGGGCCGGGAGTTTGCTAAGGAAATGCTCTGGTTTGGGTTAAGATCAATTTAGTGATGACCAACCTGGAGAAGCCACCCCGCTCCCTGCCCCACCCTGCCCCTGGCTCACCTGGTGCCGTCCTGGGCACTGCAGTTGACGTTGGCGCCGTGCTGGAGCAGGATGTGCAGGATGTCGATCCAGCCGCGCGCGCAGGCCTCATGCAGGGCCGTGTACCCCGCGTTGTCGTGGTGGTTCACGTCACTGCTCTTCTTCTGCAGGCAGTACAGCACCACGTCCTGCACAACAAGAGCACGGCTGTGACAAGCAGCCCAGGTGGGGCATCAGGGGCACACGCAGGAGGACACAGGACTCACCTTGTAGCCCAGGCGAGCTGCTCGCTGCAGGAGCGTCTCCCCCGCGTTCTTGTTCACAATCAGCCGCCGAGCTCCGGGAGGAACGTTCTGGGCCGGGGGCGACTCAGGGGAACTCCCCGGGCTGGCCCGATGGGACTTACAAAGTGTCCACAAGTCCTGGGGCTTCTTCAGAGAGCACGTTTTGGGCTGGTTGCAGCAGCCTTTCCCCTGGGAAAGAAAGGAATACAACTCCTTGGCACATGTGGCCACGACTCACAGGAGTCCCCTTCTCCCTCTTCTCCCCTCATGTGTTCCCCTCATCCATTCAAGCCTTACCTTCCCCTCGTCACAGATCCCTGCCAGGTGTTTGGTTTTACATTTGCGTTTTCCTGATGGCTTCTCCAGCTCTTCTTGGACAGGAGAGCTGTCGGAGTGCTCCAGGAAGAAGCCATTCCGAAAGTCCGTGCGTCCTTGAGATTTCCGGGGGGATGGGGATAGTCTGCTCCTCAGCTGGAGCTCTGTGCCTTTGCCCTTCCCAGACTCCTTCTGCTTCCGGTGCCTACAATCTAAAGGAGAAATGTGAATGAGGAGCTTCTTCAGGTACCACACCGAAGGTCACCCAGACCTCTGCCACCAGGCAAGACAAACTGCCCATCTCTGACAGCTGCACAGGAATCAGAGAAGCTGTGGCTGCCGTGGGATCCCTGGAAGTGTCCAAGGCCAGGTTGGACGGGGCGTGGAACAGCCTGGGATAGCGGTGGAACAGCAGGTGGTGGAACTGGATGAGCTTTAAGGTCTCTTCCAACCCAAACTTTTCTGGGATTCCATGATTCTAAATCCAGCCCCAGGGCAGGGGCAAACCCTCCCGAATGCTGCTGCACTCAAAGCTCCTTCCAGGCTCCTGTTCTGAACAGGAGGCATCTTGAGAGTGCCCTTGAGTTGCCAAGACACCAGGAAGCCGACTTGAAACTTTGTTCCTGGTCTGATAGAGGCTCCCAGACACCGCAGGATAGTGTAACACCATGCTGGAGTAGATACCGACTGCTGGGAGGGCAGCAGCCACCTCTGCTCCCCACAGCATCTCAGCAGCGCCTCCGCCTCTCTTGAGGAGTGCCAGTCTGAGCTCCGATGTGGCAGAAGGCAACAGGGCCGTGTCCACTTCATGCCCTCCAAGGGCACAGCCCAAACACGCAGAGGGCTGGCACAAGTGCTGCCCATGACAGCTTTGCCCCCAAAGTCAGCTGTGTGACCCTGGATAGAGCTATGAGCCACAGCCAAGTGCCAGCACACTGCCACACACACTGAGCCCCGTGCCAGCACACTGCCACACACACTGAGCCCTGTGCACTGCCGGACGGATCCCATGGCCTCGACTGTCCCTGCACAGGGAGAGGGGACCGCAGGGACTGCTGCCCTCAGGGACGTGCTCATCATGGATTTAGGTTTCACAAAGGGTGTGGCAGTGGCAGGGGAAGGCACAGGAGCAGTGGCAGAACAGAGGTGGGCACAGGTGGGCACAGCGTGTTCCTCCTCACACCTACAAACCGCAGAGCAGGTTCCCCCATCACTCCACCCTTTCTAATTCTCTCACCCTTGTGCTCCCTGGTGCAAGTCTGTAAGTGGCCCTCACCAGCAAGACAAAGCCACGAGCAGCCGAGTTGGATCGGGATGGCTCCACGTCCCCCTGCGTTAGCCCAGAGTGCTGAGCACGGCTCCCAGGGGCCCTGCTTGTCCACAAATATTCCACTGTGCTACCTCGTCCCACTGTCGTTTTCCCACGCCCTCTGTCTTAATGCGAGGGTAAGATCAGTGTCTAATTAGCCACATAAATTGCTGTTTACTGCTCTGGAATGTACTGTAAATGTTTTTGAAAGAAGAGCTGATCAATTGAAGCAGCCTGTGCTGCAGCCACCAAGTCATTAAAAGTGAGGGAGTTTCATCATTACAAAAAAAATCCTGAGAACCAAATCCCCAAAATTCCACACGTAACAAAACAAAAAATTCCCATGCTGGTCCCCAGTTTAGTACCAGAACGCCCTTCCCAGGTTGTACCTGCTTTGGATTTCCGCCTCCGGTGGGGATATCCCACTTGCTCCTCCTCCCGCTCAGTCAGGTATTCCCCTGTCTGGTATTTCCGACTTTTCTGCCGTCTCCTTTTCTTCCTTTTGATGTGGCCATCCTCCTCCTCCTCCTCCTCCTCCTCGTTGGGCTCCCACAGCTGCCTGGGTGATTCCGCTCTCCAGGGCAGCTCCCGGGTCCTCCTCGTGTGACAGCTGCTCCTCTCAGACACAGACCTGTCCCTGTCCCTGTCCCTGCGGCTGTGGCAGCGGGATGTCCTGTGGGATTTACGCAGCTTGCGATGTTTCAAGGATGTCTCCTCCTCCTCCTCCTCTTCCTCCTCCTCCTCCTCTTCTTCCTGATCCTCCTCCGGCAATGGTAAAATCTCCTGACCACTCACATCACACTCTCCCGTCACACCAGCAGAAGAGCCAGCAATGCTTCCTGCAAAAAAGTGGGATTTCTAGCTGACAAAAAAGCCAAGAGGATCCACAAGACAAAGCCTCAAAGCAGGACAAAATGCAGGGACAAGGCCAGGTGAAAAGGGAATGCTCCCAGTCCAAGCAGGACTGTCACTGGGAGCCTGGGCACCAACTCACCCGACTGACTGCGCGTCCGGCTGCTCAGCACCACCGGAATGAAATCCCTGAAGTTGTTCTTGGGCTTCTTCTCCAAGTAACCTGTGGGGAAAACCAAGCCTTGAGAAAACAGACCACAGACGTGTGATGTGGGAAGGGCAGTGCAGTGTCACCATAGCAGGGGCTACTCCGATGGTGTAAGGGGGATGGCTTTGAACAAGCAGAGGTTGGTTTAGATTGGATATAGGGAAGAAGTTTTTGACAATGAGGGTGATAAAACACTGGCACAGGTTCTCCAGAGAGGTGGGGGATGCACCATCCCTGGAAACATCCAAGGCCAGGCTCGACCAGGAGCAACCTGGTCTAGTGGAAGGTGCCCCTGCCCATGGCGGCAGGGTGGAGCAAGATGAGCTTTAAGATCCCTCCCAACCTCCTCTATTCTGGGAGTCTGATCATGCTGCAGCTCTAGTTTGGATCCCAACCCAGCTCCAGAGGCCATTTGGCTTCAGGGGAGCAGCAGTTTGGCCCCTAGGGCAGCCTGACCCTGCAGGAACCCACTGCCATTCCCCAGAGTACCTTCCTCGTGGCTGTGTCCGCGGTGAGCCGGAGATGGGCACTCCGTCTTCGCTGGCCTCCTACGCTTGCGCTTTACCCTGAGGCTGTTGTGATCTGTGATGGCACCCAGGCTGCCACGGCCTTCCCGGCCTTCCTGCTTGCCAAGCTCATGTGGATTGTCATGGTGTTTTTGCCACTGTGAAGGAAAGACACAGGCTGAAGCTGGAGCTTCCAATGGCTGAGCTGGAGCAGCACAGAAAGGACAAAACTCCATCCCCACTGCTTATGCTGGTGCCCCTCCAGCTTTTTTGACACTCCAGATACACTTTTTCCCTGGACAACCTGCAGCACAGGTACATTCCCCCATAGCCAGGCAATGCCCAGGAGCACAGGTAGGAGGCCCTGTGCCTTCAGCTGTCCCCCCATGAGAGCTCTCTCCTCTCCCCCAGCCCCACCTTTGCCGTGAGATGTCCCAACCCATCCCACACACCTTCCGGCCATGCACGCTCCTGCTTCCCGACTTGCTTGGGGACTCCTCACTGTCCTGGCCTTGGCACTTCAGTCTCTTGTGGCTCTGCCTGGTGTCCTCGTCATGCTGCCGCTTGCCCTTGCAGCGTGTGCCACCCTCCTGCTTGATTTGCCCCGTTCCTTTGAGCTTGGCATCAGCGAAGCCCTGAGGAGCCGCTCCGGCCCGCAGGCAGGTCACCGACGGAAAGGACACATCACACTCCACTCGCTCCTTCTTGACCCTGCACAGATCCACCTGCTGCACACACGGGAGGGGCTCCGTGGCTGGCGGCTCCTGGGAGCCCTCACAGCCCGGCTCCTTGCGCTGGCCATCCGTGGGCACCTCTGGCACCATCCGCAGGCCCTGCTGCCCAGCTGGTGGCAGGTCATGTGACAAATATGCCGCCAACACTTGGTTTTTGGGTTTTGCATCCGACTGCTTGAGGCTACAGCTCCCCTGGGGAGCCTCAGTCTGTGCATTGCCCACCTGACTGGAGTCAGCCTCCGGCTGAGTGCACTCCTGACTCTTCGGAGTGTTGTCCAGCTTCCCTTTCCCCCCCTTCCCATCCAAAGCGCTGGTCTGGAGAGCTGGACCTGTCTCCAGTGGGGCTGGGTTAGCTGGCTCCTCGTAGGGCTTGGGCAAGGCCCGGCAGCTCTTGCTCTTGGCCGCAGCATCCTGTTCCTGAGGCGGGAGCCGGGGCAGCCCCTCCGGCAGGCTCTGAGCGGCCGCGCTGGGCTCGGCGGGCTGCACGCTCGGGAAGGCCGGGAGCTCCCCCACCCCGGCTGGCTTGCAGGGGCTGCTCTGGTTCGGGGGCAGCTGTCCTGCCGTGGAGATGCCGATGGAAAGCAGCGGGGTTTGATGATAAGGAGACCAGCCCAGGGGCAGAAGCTGAGGGTTGGAAGGTTTTCCATTGACGGGGCATCGCGGGTACACACTTCCCTGGACGGGATTCCAGGTGGCGATGTCCTTGGACTGACACAAAGGAGCTCCTGGAGCAACTCTGCCGTGAAGCAGTCTCCTGGCAGGATCCTGCTGTCCTTCCGTGCTGACCTGGTTGGCTTTCTTCCCACAGGGAATGCCGACACTGCGGGGCTCGCCCTGGTCGATGATGGAGATGGGCTCCTGCTTGGGCAGGTGGCGCGGGTCCCTGCTGAGGCTCACGCCGGCGTCCTTGCTGAGCAGCAGCGAGGCTGGCACCGGGTTGGCGACGCCGACGTAAGTGCCGGGAATGGTGCTGATGAGCGTGGTGTTCTTCACCCAGGAGCCCTGCTCACCGTTGCGCAGGAACTCGGGAAAGATGACCAAGGGCGGGGTGGTGCCGAGGCACGAGGTGACGCTGCTGCCCGTGGCCTGTGCCGCACGCTGGGACTTGGAGAGGACGGTGGTGAGCAGCGCTTTGCCACTGGTGTGCACGGGCGTGAGGATGGGCATGGGCGGGGTCTTGCGCTGGCTGGGCGGAGGCAGTTTCTGGCGGTTGGACTTCGAGGAGAGATCAAGAGGCATCTCACTGCACTCCGGGGATGAGACCATCTCACGCTCCAGCTGGGGAGGGGACTTCAGAGGAGACAGGGAAGTGGCAGCCCCCGGTGCATGTGGCTCGGGAGCTGCCGGGGCTCTGGCCTGCACGGCGGTGCCAGAGGAGGGAGCAGCGCTCCCGCCCGATGCTGCCGGCGGAGCCTGGCTGGAGGGCAGGGCCAGGCCGGTGCTGGACAGGGGAGTGCTCTCAGCCGCAGCCTGGGCACTGCTTCCGCCCGAGGGTGGGGGGCAGCTGAGCTGATTCACCTCCACAGACACCACTTTGGCATCCGAAGCCAAGGGCCTGGTGACGGAGAAGGTGTAGGGGTAGGAACGCAGCTCTGGGGAAGCAATAATGCCCGGCAGGCAACGCTCGTGCAGGTAGGAAGGCAGGACGGGGAGGGTGAGTGTGGAGGAGACCCCCAGGGTGGCCGGGAGCGTGGCCACGCTGAGCGGCTGCCCGCAGCTGGGCGGGGGGATGTACACCAGTGACTGGCTCGGGCTCAGCACAGCCCCAGCCTGGAAGGACAGGGGCAGCTTTTGCATAGCAGGGGCCTGAGAGGGGGGAAAGCAAACCCTGTTCAATGTGAAGGTGGCGGGAGTGGAGGCAGAGGTGTTGCAGCTGGAGACAACCACAGACAACGTCCCTTCTGCGAGCACGCCTGGCCCTTGTGCTGCAGTGCTCAGGGGGGCTTTCTCATTCCCAGCAGTCTCACTCTCTGGAGCCACAGAGCAGGCTGGGGCAGCATCAGCCTGCTTGTCGCTGGGAGGATCTGCCGGTGTCCAGGCAGCGTCAGCACCACTGCTCTCCTGCTCCACAGCTCTGGGGGTTGCTGGCTCCTGCCCTCTGCCATCCCCCTGACCTGCCAGAGGGCCCAGGGCGTCATCTGTCACAGTCTTTCCCACACACTCCAGGTTTGGGTTGGGATCAGGTGGCTGCTCCTCCAGTTTGGGTCCAAGCTTTTCCTCCACCTTGCCATCAGCATCCAGCCCCTGGGCACTGCTGCCACCACCGCTGACTGCTGTGAGCTCCACCTGCAACAAGAAGGGAGAAGGTGTTGCTGGGAGCTGTGCAGGTGGCACCCAGGGAAGCAGGAAGGATCTGCCCACCCAGGACACAGAGCCAGAAGCAGCAAACAGCTCTGCCCAAAGGAGAGCACCGCTTTGCTTCACTGCATCCCTCTCAACAAGCCATGGAATCCATTAGGGAAAATGCTCCTGCTTGGCCTATTCCATCAGGGAATGGCCTTCTTGGACCCAGCTGTGCAGGCAAAGAACCCACCTCGGAAAGGCTGCTGCTGACACAAAACTCTTGAGACCCCAAGTGCTGGGAGCTGCTTGTTTTAGACTCCTCATCAGAAATTGGGGCTCTCCTAGGTGAGGAAGAAGACACAGTATTACGAAACCCCAAAATACCCTCTCAGCATCCCCCCCCCCCCCATCCCTGTGTGGGACAGTGGAGCAGCTGTACACCTTCCTGTACACCTTCCACCCTCATCATGGGCCAGCCCAGCCTTCCCCAGTATCACAGCCTGGTGCCACACACCTGCTCCTGTCCCCTCTGTTTCCCATTCTGTCCCACCACACCTTTCCATCCTCCCCTGAGTCTCATCCTGCTTGTCTCTTCTTCCACAGGTACCTCCTCATTCCCATTCCTCCTGCTTCCTCCCTGCCCTGGGACCCCCAGCCCAGCCTAGCTGCCAGTGGGGATCTCCCTCTGGTGCCAAAGCACTCTGGGCTCAGGAGGCCTGGACAGGAGCAGTGGGTGTCCACGGCCATCTCGATGTGCCGTGTCTTGCTGGCCAGCATGTCTGGACCCTTTGTCTCTGGAATGTGATTTCTCAGTGGAAAGCCGGGATTCAGGACAAGGACTGTGACCTCCTTAGGACACTCCTTCCCTGGTGGTATTCACCAGACAGCACTTCCCTGGTGTTTTGCTTGGGACAAGCTGCTGGTGCCAGGACAAAACAGATCAAGTTTGGATTCTGTTGATGACGTCATTTCAGCCGGATTTGCTCCCTACACCCTGGGCTTGCACAGCAGTCACAGACACAAGCTGTGAGCACACTATTCATCTTTGTACTCCCAGTGCTGGGGCCCTGTTACATACCCCTAGCACCAGCAGCCTACTCTGGGCTGCCTCAGCCCTGGGACTCTGTTTCATACCCCCAGTGCCAGGAACCTTCTCTGTACCCCTTGCAGCAGGACCCTGCTCTGTTCCCCCAGTGCCAGGAACCTGCTCCGTATCCTCTGCACCTGGACACTGCTCTGTTCCCCCGTCACTGGAACCCCGCTCTGGGCTGCCTTAGCCCCAGGACGCTGCTCTGTACCCCAGTGCCGGGCCTCTGCTTGGCGCTGTTTCCGTGCCATCCCCACCGACCTTCGGGTCAGCGACAGCCCGGTCGGTCCCTCCAGGGGCTCCCGCGTTCTCAGGGCTCCCCGGCCCACCCGTCACAGGACGCGGGGCGGGGATGGCGGCCGGGGCCGAGCCGTCTCAGCGCAGCCGGCGGCGGGGGGCGAGCGGCCCGAGAGGCCGGAGCGGGCGGGGGTCCCGGGGATCGCGGGGGTCGCGGGGTCCCGGGGCCGGCGCAGAGCGGGGCCGGGGCCGAGCGCGAGGGGGCGCCCGAGCGCAGCCGCCCGCCCGCGGGGCCCGCCCGGGCACGGCGCTCCCGGCGCTTCCCGGAGATTCCCGGCGATTCCCGGCGCTTCCCGGAGATTCCCGGCGCTTCCCGGCCCGCGGCTTGCCCGCCGCTACCCGCAGGGCCGGCGGGATCCCCTGCCCAGCTCCCCTCGGCTGCCCCGGAGCAGCCCCGAGGGCAGTGCGTGGTCTCCGCCCGGCCCTGCCGGGGCTCCTCCCGGGGCTCCTCCCGGGGCTCCTCCCGGGGCGGTGCGCGATGCCGCCCGCAGAGACGGGGCCCAAGGAATGAGATGGGGATCGTGGGCGCGAGAGCGCCTGACGCAGCCCCCCGCCCTGCCCAGATATCCCAAAATTTGACGTTTATTGTAAGCTCGGAGCAGCGCCGAGAGGCTCGGCGGGTAACGCCATGGCAGCCCTTATCTGCGGGACACAGGGCGCCCGGCGGTGCTGCGGGCGGCAGATCAGCTCGGCCCGAGCCAGACCTGGGGCTCGTCCCTGCCCACCGCTGCTGCACCAGCCTCGGGGGACGTCCGCCAAAACCCTCGGCACTCGCGGCCAGCAATGACAGCCACACGCTGCCTCTGTGCACATAAAACTCCCCTGGCTTTGGCAAATGCATGGAAGAGACACGGTGGCCTTGAGGAAGCCACACACGAGTCAGTTCTGAGAATAAGACCCCTGAGCCACAGGAATGAACAGGCGATGCAAAGCCACAGAGCTTGGCTTGATCGATCCTACCTCCCAGCCACTAATCCTCCCTAATCTCCTGTTTGGTGGCATCTCACAACTCTCCCATCTGATCATTTGGTTGGCACAAACCCTCCTGGGTCACTAAAAGCTTTTAGTTCAAACTCTTTCCCTTTCTTGGCCATTGAGAGCACAGGTCTGGTAAAGCCAACAGCACATGCAGACAACTTGGCCTCATCACCATCAAAGCCGTGGAGGCAACATAACCACACATGGGCAACAGATCCTCTGCGAGACCTCCAGCTCACTCCTTGCTGGAGCATGGGATGTGGGGACCCTCCCGGAATGCCAACATATCCAATACATCCAACTCCTCCCTGTGGCTCATTTGCACTTCAGGCCATTTTTGACCCCAGTAAAAAGGGGCTGAGTCAGCACTAGCTCCCTTTCCCACAACCTCTCCAGATCCCTAAGTGGCTTTCTCGTCCCTCCTTCCCCCTGCCCGCCGCCCACGCACCTCACCTCTCCTCGTTGAGGCCACACATGCGAATCCGCTCTGTGCTGGTCCAGTTGTGCACCCCGCTGTACAGAGGTGCCGTAGAGATCATGACAGCTGCTCCTCACCCTCCAGGACCTGCTGGGGCTCGAGGGGCCACTCTGCCTGCAAAAGGGAAACAGAGGCTTGGGACCTCTCCCCAGGATGATCGATTCAACCGTGCTTCTGGAAAACTCATCCCCAGCTTTGCTGCCAGGCAGATGGGGAACAACGTCCAGGGATGCCACAGGTCTGGAAAAGGAGGAATTAGCAGTGCCTTTGGACAGAATCCACTGTCCACTCATCCTCTCATTAAACAATGTTTTATTAAAATTAAAAAGCCACTGGCTACCCTGAGAGTTTCACACAAGCGTCTTCACACACTCACACATCCTTTGAAACATTCCCCCTACTTTTCTTCTCCCTCCAGAGGAACCTCCAGCACCAGAAGACAACAAGCAGAGCTGTACAAGGTGATGGTCTTTTACAGCACGGAAACTTCAAGGCTGCACAGGACTCTCCTAAAGCAGCCCACGGCAGGTCCTAGAGGCAAAGCCTCGAACAAGGAGGGTCTCTCCTCAACTGAGGGCCCCTGGAGGGATCAGGGGTTTGCCAGAGGTGCTGCCAAGGGTTTATCCCCTCCTTCTGTGAGGAAGGTGCTGGTTTTCTTTGGAGTTATGGGTGGAAAACATGAGGGAATCCAGAGATTCGGGAGCATCCATGAGGCACTGTCAGCTGGGTGGAGCTTTCAGGGGAGAGCGCTGCAGCCAATCGTGCAGCACTGGGTGTTGGAGCATTGAGAAGCTCTGCTGCTCCAGGGAAAAGGCAGAGGAGGAAGAGAGGATCTCCTGTGCTAACAAGTGGACTCAGCCAAACCAAGCAGGACTGACTGCAAAAGGGAGAGAGATGCTGTCAAGGAGGTTCAGGGAAATACTAAACCCTGGAGGTAAAGCAGGCACAGAGCCACGGCAACGCTCTCGGTGCAGCGGTGGGAGTGGGAATTAGCTGGAAGCAGCACGTGATCCCAAATCTCTGTCAGTTGTCTTTTCCCTGACAAACTCCTGGCGACACCGGCTCTGCACGGGACAAGCAGCAGCTTGTGCCAGGAAAGGAGCCACACAGGGACCTGCCGGCCAACAGCTCAAGGGACAAGGCACAGGACTGAGAGGCTCCTCCGAACGCAGCTGCTGCCGGGTGTCCTCGCTGCAGCCTGAACGTGCCGGGGGGGGATCCTCGGGAGAGGAAAAAGGGGCCAGGCACACGGGAGAAACGGGGGCAAGGCAGCTGGTGTGCCAAAGAGAAAGAGACGGACCCATCTGCACGTACGAGGGCACAAGTGAGCAAACACTGCACGGAAATCAGAGGTCAGGGGAAGAGGGGAAACCTGCTAAAAACACACACTGTGAGACAGGAGAAATCCTCGGTAGCGATGGGGAGACGGGCAGACGCCGAGGCAGAGAGCAGGGTCATACCCAAAGAGAACGAGGTGGCTTGGAGCAGGAAGGGGAGGAGTCTTTCGATGCTTGGAGAGAAATGCAACATAAAGGAAATAGGGGAACAAACAATCTGCGGGGATTTCACCATCTTAGGCTAAACTGAAAGAAGGGGAGGAGGAAGGTTCTGCCCCCCAAGCACGGCAGCAGGACAGATGTTCCAGGAGGAATCAAAAGGGACGTTCTGTGCAACGGGGGAACGGGATGCGTGTGGCTGCACAACGTGGAGTTGGGGACAAGCAGAGATCAGGCGTGACCCTAGAACAGGTCTGCCAAGGGAGAAGTGATAACGGGGTGCTGCGAGGAGCTGGGAGAAATAGCACATTTGGAGTGCTCGAGTAAGAGCTGGTCAAAAGAGCTGGAACGATGGCCACAAGAAGAGAGCTGGGAGGACACAGCGACAGAGATCAACACTGTTTCGTGGATTCTTGGCCTCTATCCTCTACAGACGAGGTGGGACACAAGCCAAAGACAGGCATTTCACAGGGAACGAAGAACAGAAAAGAAAAAGAATCCAGATATGAACTCAGAGAAGGAATAAAGAAGGGGCCAAGCACCAGACGTGGGTTCAAGCACAAACCAGTGGAGCAACAGCATCCTTAAAAAGGCAGACCAGGAAGTTTATTGGGAAATGCAGGGATGAGCAGCCTCCGGATGCAACACTGAACCAGGGAGAGCAACTGCAGCCTCCCTGGGTCAGAACGCTGTCAGCCGAGTCGGCACAAGGAAACCGAGCAGATCTCCCATCTACACTGGTGCAGCTGGAAGCGACATTAAAGGGATGTAATTAAACTCGTAGGAAACCCTTGGAGAACACAACTAGGGCATGGCTTCACATGCCTGTCTTCGAGCAGAAGAAGCTGTTGAGAAACTGTTGAAGCCCTTCTCTCCCCTCATCCCTTCAGTCATGTCACTGAAGCCCTGCAGTATCGCAGTAAGCTTGACCAGGGAGTTGATCTCTGTTTAAAACACTTTTTTTTTCTTTTTTTTTTTCCTGGCTGGACTGGTTTTAACCCATACCAGCTCCTAGATCAGCTTCACCAAGAGGGAGAGAGGGCAGAGCCTGGCACAGGCTCTACTTAATCCACAGCGTCTGCCAAAGGAAGTGTATACGAAACCACAGTCTTATTTTGATTTAGCTAAATAGGTGCTCAGCCAATTCTAATTAACGCCAAAGAAAACGAGTTTAGAATGAAGCAAGAACATCGAGGCGTTCTGTGCGGGGAAGCTCACACGGTATTAAAGCACCTTCACCTCCCGAAACAAAACGTGCCCTAAGAACTGTGAGCAAGGAAGGTGCTGAACACGCTCACCTCCAACAACAAGCCCTCGGAGAGGTTTGCAATGAAGCTAATATGGTGAATTAAAAGAAAAGGGGATTTTGTTCATTAAGGCAATACATCTCATCATTTCGCAAAAGGAAACGATGCTACTCTGCAAGCCCGCCTCTTCCAGGCTCCAGGAAAAGCAAAGCAGATGTTTTCCTTGCAGTGAAAGCGTGCTTTTACTCAGGTTAGCGATGACTTGGCTACCCATGGAAGCTCCCTTGGATTAAGTCAAGAAATTACTCTACTGAAATACTGGTGTACAGTGATGGAAACAAGTTTCCTGAGATGAAATTCTTCAGGAATGGACATTTTTTAACCATTATCTCTAGACGAGTCCTCCTTGCAATGAAAACCCAACAGCACCAAGACAACCATCATTTCAGGGCAGGCTGAGCAAGGGTTCCAGGACAGGCTCCTGCAGCCTTCACCTACCGGCTCCCACTGCTGACAAGAATTAAGCCCATGCCATCTCCACGCTGACCTGGTTAAACCCTGTCTGTTCCCTGGCTCTTGGGGATCCCAGCTTGAGTTGCCTGAAATGAGGCTGCCTAATTGTTTCCCACAGCAACGCTGCCCCTCACGCTCAGACTTCCCACCCCAGCGTTAACGCACCAAAGGGGTTGCAAAGTGGATTCTGAAGCCACCCTCTGCAAGCCACCCTCCTGTCCCAGTGACAGCGATCCCTTGGCCTGATCAGATCCCGGAGCTGACAACTCTCAGCTCCTCAAGTGCTTGCATTGGCAAACACATAAAGCAACTTCTCGGGCTGGCACCAACCTGCCAGTCACGGATAGCCAAGGGTTTGCTTCTCACTGGGGAATTTGGTGCTGTTGGTGTTTGCCCTCACACATGTCACAACTACATTGCCACCTGGTCTAACTCACTTTGATCAGATTAACCAGAGCCGTGACCTCCAACAGCATCCACCTTACAGCACCTGCAGCAGAGCCAGGCCTACCAGTGCAGGAAGGGGGCTTTTCCCTGCTCCTCCCACAGACAGCCTGTGCCAATCACTTCTCCACGGTGCAAACACATCCCTCTGTAGGACCATGCTGCCTTGATCCCCCACAAGAGGCTTTCCATGTATTTTCCTGCTCTGCGCACTTCCAAGTACTAAAACCACTTGGATCTCAAGGTGCTTACCCTTCCTCTCCTCCATGCCAGCCCCAGCACATGAGCCACACACCAAGAGATGGACACTGTCCTGCTGCACCCTGCCGAGGCAGGTGTGGGGTGACAGGTACTGAAACACCAGCAGCCAGTCTTCTCAACACCCCAACACAAGGATTCCCTCTGCCTGGGCTCAGGGCAGGCACAACATCCCCAACACAGTTGGGAGAGCACCGAGCAAAGACTCAACCAGCAGCACGTGCGCCACTGCTGGCAACAGGAGCTCAGCTGATGGCCCAAGTTCACCCAGGAAGAGCATCAGCTTTGCCTTTCCCCCTGCATGAGTGGCAGCGACGGCATGAGCTGACTCCAGGGATCCCAGTGCAGGTCACTTGGTGCAGCTCAGCTGCTCCAGAGCCTTTATAGACACAGTAAACGCTGCCTCCATCCATGCTGCATTGAGTGGGCCAGCGGCACAGAAGAAGGAAAAGGACTTCCCAGCCTCAGGGTATGGAACAGGAGAAAGGCTCCCACATCCCTTGGCAGCAGGAGATGGGGAGGATGCCATGGTTGCCCTCCCACAGCACCGTGTGGCTCCTGCGGCCAGGGGCCACTGCGGAAGGCCGGGAGCAATGCACTTTGACCCTGGAAACACACCCGCGGGAGACACCTTTGAAACATTCATTCCCAGAGCAGCAAAACCTGGAAGGAAGGGGGTTCTATCCCCTGGATGGCTACAAAATATAAAATGAGGTCAGCTGCTGGAAACTCGAGTGGGATTCAGCGCTCAGAGCACAGCTGGCCATTTTGACAGGAGCGGGAGCAGCGGAATGAGGGGGGATGTGCCCTGCAGCTCTTCCCGGGGCTCAGGTGGGCCAGAAGGGAATGGTCTGCAGTGACAGGCAGGTCTCCTTCCCTTGCCATAGTTTGTTCACTTTGGCAATTCTTCGTTGCCATTAGTAACGCAGGCAAGGAATTCTATTTGTTTCGATATGTGATGGTCTGGTGTCCATTGGAGGTGCAGAGGGCCGGAGCAAGCACCAATCCCAAGACCTGCCCCCAGCACCTCGGCTCCAAGCATGGTTTTGGAAAACCTTGTGGAGTAAACTGCTGGCAAAAAATTAAAACTGAAATCAGATATTAAATCAAAAAACCTATGGCGGCCCTATCACAGGACTTGCAGTGGGCACGATATGCAACGAGGGAAAAATTTAAACAAGAAAACCGAAGAAAAAAGAGAACAGTCTATCTTATGTTACCACTCATGCAGAGGTCAGAAACTGTAGAAGAATGGACCAGGAATGATGAGAGTGGCACAAAATCCAGCAAGGACGGGCCAGGCCACCTCTGGGGCTGTCTGGGCAGAGCGGTGCCCGGCGAGGGCGGCCCCGAGCCAGGTTTGGTCCCCGCTGCCTGCACAGCCGCCCCGGCCGCTGCGGAGCTGAGCCAGGCTTTGCCTACACGCATTTGCTTAAGCTGATTTAAAGACACAGTAACACCACACGTAATTATAGATCCTCAGCACGATGAATTGGAAATAAAAAAGAGAAAATCCATCCCTATTTCAGAAAAAAATAAAAAGTTTGCTGCACACTGGGCAGCGCTGTGATAATTGGTCCCAGCTGCTGGACAACTGGTGTCACTAAACCCTGGCTTGTCTGCAACAACCAGGCTGTCCCCACCAAAGCCCACAAATTTTTAAGGACTGAAAAAGAGCCATTAAGGGATGATAACATTCAAAAATGTCTCTGACAAGGTGCACATCATCCAAAACCCCAAAAGCAGAGCGCAGCCTCCCACGCCAAGAAGCCAGGCTGGTGCTCCAGAGCCCAGAGGTCCCAAGGGCAGCTCTGAAGGCCAAACCCCGCAGGAGCCTGGGCTCTGACACCTGGAATGCGCTTTCAGACCCAGGTGACAACGATGCAGCCGGTGTCCTCGACTGGTGCCACGCAGCCTCCAGCCAGTGCTGGCAGTGGGACCGCCTAAACCCAAAGGGTGGCCAGGGCAATGGAAACAGCACAGCAGAAATGGAAGGGAAGGAAGGGAAGAGAAGAAAGGGAAGGGAAGGCTGCTGCAGACAGGGCCAAAAAGACGCAGAGGAGCTGCGAAGGGCACGGGATGCACCAGCCCTGCCCTGGCACTCATCCCCAGACTCCAGGGGATGAGGATGCCGGAGAGCGGATGCTCTGTGAGAGGAGAAACTCACTTCGTCTCTATTTTAGCCTGGTAGACCTTTTCCCGGTGCTGCTCTGAACCGGCCTCACCCAGGCTGGGATGAGGGCACCGATGTCGCTCGCCGAGGAGCCAGGACCCCTCCCGGTACCGACACGCTGTCGCGGGAGGGTTAGTTTCCTCTCCGGTGAGGGCGGCAGGAAGCGCCGCCTCCCTCACCCGGTCCTGCCGCTGCCCGGCCATCACCGTGAGCACGGGCGGGGGACCGGCCGCCCCCGCCGCCCCGCCCCGGGCGCCGGGGGGCGTCGGCACGGAGCGGCACCGCCCCGGCCCCGGCCGCAGCCCGCCCCGGGGCCGGGTCCGCGGGGGTTCCCCGGCGAGCCCCCCGCCCGAGGCGCGGCACGTCTCGCTCCCGAGCCCCGCGAGGCCACGGCACGGCCCACGGCCCCGCGCCGCCGCCGGGGCCCCGCGGGGCGGGCAGCCCCCCCTGCCCGGGACACGGCGGCCTCGCGGCCGCTCCGGGGGCTTCGCCCCGCACCCCGCAGCCTTGCCGGGGGCCAGGCCCCGCGGTGCTGCCCCGCGCCGGCTCCCGCAGCCCCCGGCTCAACAGTTGCCCCCGGGGCCGCTCCCCGGTGGAGCGTCCCGCAAGCCCCGGCGGCCGCGGCCGGGCCCCCGCGCTGCCGCACCGGGGCAGCCCCGGACATGGAGGTGGCGGCGGCCGCGCTGCCCCCGGGGAGGGCTCTTCCGCCACCGCCCGGCACCCGGCCGGTCAGCGCCCGCAGCCGAACCGGCCCCGGGCACGGCGGCGGCCG
This sequence comes from Corvus moneduloides, assembly GCF_009650955.1. Classification (NCBI taxonomy): domain Eukaryota; kingdom Metazoa; phylum Chordata; class Aves; order Passeriformes; family Corvidae; genus Corvus; species Corvus moneduloides. Next base: position 20,142,651 of record NC_045489.1, read on the forward strand.
GGGCGGGCTCGGGCCACGCCGCCAAACTCCACGAGCGCCCGGCGCCACCGTCCCACCACCGCCCCGGGAGCGCCGCGCTTCGCCGCCGCCCTGCCCCGCCCCGGGACCCCCCGCACCGCCCCGGCAGCGGCAGGTGCCGCCGGTGCCGGAGCTGGAGCAGCCGTGCCGGGCAGGGCAGCGGCACCGCCGCGCCGTCGCGGGGCGGGGAGCGGAGCCGCCGCCGCCGCCGCCCGCTGCTCCCCGCCCGGCGCTGTCAGTGCCCGCCGCGCCCCCGCCGCTGTCCCGCCGCAGGACGTCGCCGTCCCCCCCAGCCCGCACACCCCCCTCGCGCCGCCCCACCGCCGCCCCCAGGGGTGTCCCGGGACCGTTTCCATGGAGATCCCGTCCGGACGGCCGGGAGGGGGGGGTCGGGCCACCCGCTCCCCCCCGCCTGCCCCCGTGTGCCGTGGGTGCGGGGCGGCGCGGGCCCGGGGTGCCCGGGCAGCGGGGGCCGGGGTCCAGCGCGGGGCGGCGCGGGGCGGTGGGTACGCACCTGCTTCCCGAGGCGGGCGGCCGGCGGGGGGCGGCGGGCCGGGGCGGGCCCCTGCCCCAGGCGGCGGGTCGGACCCCGGGCGCTGCGAGCGGCGGTTCGGCGGCAGCGGCGGCGGCGGAGGAGACACTGGCAGCGGCAGCCGGAGTGTGAGGGCGAGAGCGAGCCGCGGCCGCGCGGGCTGCCGGGAGCCGTAGTCCGTCCGCCGGGGCCGGGAGCCGCCGAGCCGCCCCGCGGACTGCGGGTCCCGGCGTGCCGCGCGCCCCGGCCCGCGCGGGGGGGCCGGTCCGGAGAGGGAACGGGCGGGCGCGGGGAGGGAACGAGGGAGGGAGCGCGGGGAGGGAGGGAGGGGGCTCCGCGCCCGGCGCGGCCCCGGGAGGGGCGGGGGGCGGGAGGCCGCCGCGCCCGGGGTTCGGCACGGCACGGAGCGGAGCGGCTCGGCACGGGGGGAGCCCAACACACACACGCCCCGCACACACACACACGCCCGCCCGACCCCGCGCCGGGGCACCGGCTCCCGCACCGGGGAGCGACGCTCGCTCCGCACCGGGGGGAGGAGAAGGATGGAGGAGGAGGCGGCAGCGGGGGCGGGCGCTCGCTCCACGCCCGGGCAGCGCTGGGCGCCCGACAGCGGGCAGAGCCGGACGGGCAGCGCACGGCGAGCGCGGCGCACGCAGCCCCGGTGCCCGCAGTCCCGATGTCCCCAGCCCTAGAGTCCTCAGCCCCGGTGCCCGATGCCCCGCTGCCCCCCGCCCCGTTGCCCTCCGCCCGGTACCCCCCGCCCGGTGCCCACCGCCGGGCGCGGCCGCGGAGGGGGTGGGTGTCCCCGGGCGCAGCGGGGCCGGGCCGGTTGAGAGAACGCGGACCCGCCTGCCCAGCCCAGGTGGGCGTGTGGCCCCCATCCCGGCGACGATGCCGCTGGGTGACCCCCCCGGGCCCGCCCCCCCCCCCACCCCCCCGGCTCGATGCCCCGCGGGACGCGCAGCGCTGCGGGGCGGGGGCGGCCCCGGGCGGGGGTCGAGGCGCCTCCCCCGCGCCATGCGGGACACCGAGCGGCACGGCACGGCACGGTGCGGCGGCCGCAAGTTTGTCACCGGCCCCCGCCCGCGGCACCGGGGCCCGCAGGCCCGGAGGCCGCCGCACCCCCCGTGGTGCCCGGCCAGGCCCGCTCCGCACCGTCCCGCACCGCCCCGGCGCTGACAGCCTCGCCCGGCCCGGGGCCGCGCCGCCCCCGGCACCCGCACGGGCCTCGGAGACCGGCGGCCTCGCAGAGCCCTGGCGCGGCCCCGCCGTGCGGGCACCGGCTGCCCGGCCCGGCCCTGCCCGGCCACGCCGCCCCGGGCTGTGCCGGGCCCCGCGCAGCACCGCCCCGTGCCCGCTCCTCTCCCGCGGCCCCTCCGCCCGGCCCCGCCGCCCCCCTCCGCCCGGCCCCCGCGTACCGGCAGCTGGGGGGGGCCGCGGGGGTCCCCGCTCCTGCACGACCCGGAGGGGAGGGCGGGACCCGGCCCCCCCGGCCCGCGGCGCGGGGGCTGCTCGGGGACGGGCAGGACGGGCTGGTCCCGGGGCGGGGGGCGCGGGGCCGCCACCGTCTCCCCCGTCCCCGTGCGCTGGCACCGCGCTCCGGCGTGGAGCGGCCCCCGGGGCGGGCAGGGGCCGGGGGCTTCCCGGGGCCGGGCCCCGCAGGGCTGCGGGGTGGGCTCGGAACGGGGCGGTGCTGTGGTGACCGCGGCCCGCGATCCTGCGTGGGCGCCGGGGGGGCTGGCGGGTATCACCGTCCCGCGCCCGTGGGGTGCTGCTCGGACCCCCGTGGGCTCCGTTGATGATCTCCGCGGGGTCCGTGCTGCCCTCACCCCTGCAGGACCCGTTTCCTCCCCCGGTTTGGTCCATCGGATGGCAAAGTCTCTTCTTAGTTCAGGGCTTGCCGTGGCCAGGGCCTCCGGGAGGTGGGCACGGGCTCCAGGGTGTGGCCACCCCCAGATGGCACATCTGGGGTGGCAGCCACACCCTGGTGTCACCTGCCGGGAGAGTCCTCTGCAGCCTCAGCCCCGAACCTTTTCAGTGCCTAAGGAGAGGAAAAAACATCTTACACAGCGATCGAGCTCTATTTTTTGCAGAAAAGGCCACAGCAGCCTGGGGCAGGAGACGGCCTGTCCCCCCTTTTGGGGGTGTGGGGGCTTGGGGAGCGGTTTGGGGCAGGGGTCTGTGGGCAGAAGAGTGCTGAGCTTGTGGGGCATGAGATTCGGGAATTGTAGACAGCACCGTGAGGGGTGGCAGGGTGAAACATGGGGCTGCCAGAACCGTGGGAAGGCAGAGAGCCAGGGCTCCACGGAGGAAGGCCGTGAGGGAGGAAGCTCTTCCTGCAGAGGGGAATTACTCCACTTCTCCACATCATATTGAACCTTTTCCCACTGTTGCCTCCAGCCAGACTGTGGGCAAAAGAGGTGCTCCAAGAGGCATTTCAGGACGGGTGATGGTCAGAAAGCCAGGCTGGCACAGCCTGAGACAGGCACATGACCCCAGGTTCATAAAGACCTGCCTTATTTGCATCCTGGTGCAATTAAAAACAGACAGTTTGAGTAACAGCCTCATCCTGCAGCTGCCTCACCCCATCCCTGCAGGAATCGCACTGAGGGTTGCATGGTGCTGGCTGGGAGAGCTCTGCATCCCACCATCGCATCCTCCGACACACCACTGCTCTGCCCCGTTTAATTAGAACCTTTAAAATCTTCAGGATGAGATAATTTGCACCAAACAACTTTAAAAGGTGGTGGTGAAAAATTCTGCGGCTCTCATGTTCCAGGGAAGTGGGAAAGTCTGGGGAATAAGGGGCATTCTCCATCATGGAGTGGAGCTGATCAGGTACCAGTCATGGACTAACTTGAAGAAATGCCAATGGGAATGATCTGTTGCAGCAAAAATACAACGAGGAGCCCCCATTGGTAATTCCTCAAGGGAATCAAGCCGGGCCTTATGCCACAGGGGGAGCTGGGGGCTCCTTCACCTCCCCTACATCCTGGGGCACGTCCCCAGGACCCCCGAGCTGTGGGCAGCCTCAGTTCTGCATTTCCTCCACACCACCTTCCCGGGCAGCAGGGCTCCTGCCAAGCTCCGCAGGTCCAAGGGCACCCATGAGCCCTCCGAGTGCTCAGGGCAGCCTCTGACCCGTGTGTCCCCTGCCTGCTCTGGTCCCCTGGGCCACCAGGGCCTGAGCGCTCAGCTCTGACCTCGCCTGCAGTACTGTTGCTGCTGCTTTTGTCATTACTGCTCCATTTTGTGTCTCTTTTTTATTTATTTCTCCCCTTCCAGCTGTTTTTTGGGCAGAATCCACATCGTCACCCCCTCCCTGAGCCAGAAACCAGAACGTGTTGGCTCAGGCACCCAGCTGGGCATGGCACACTCTGCTCCTGCCAGGCTGCCATGGGGAGACCCTGGCCCTTCTGGGAATCACACTGGGGCCTGCTGTGGTCAAGCAGCCAGGCTGGCAGGCTCTGGACAAGCTGGGATCACAGAGCCTTCTCCTCTGGCAGGGTGGTGGCAGCTGGTGGCAGCAAAGGTGGCTTGTAGTTCCTGGCACCAGAAGAAGAGGGATGGATGAGGTGATGCCTCATGTGCTCCGTGTCACCTCCATGTGCAGGGCTGCTTCTGCCCTGGACACCTCCGCTTCCACTGGGAAGGTGGGGCTGTGGCTGAGGAGCCAGGGGACGGGTGTCCCACTGGGAGGAGCAGGGTGTCCATTGCTGCGGGGTCTGGAGGTTTCTCACTGGGTTTCTTGGGACTTTTCTGAAGAAGGATCCCCGGGGCTGCTCCCTCTGGGGTGGGCAGAGCTCACCTGGTTTTGGCTGGTGCAGTGGCACTGCTGAGAGGTGTCACCTCTAACTGCAGCCTTGTCCTCCCGCATGCCATGGGCTGTCCCCGCTCCAGCGACAGACCCTGGCAGCACGGCTGGCAGTGCAGATAGAAGGCGGCAATGTCAGAGTGGCTGCCTTGTCCTCCCTGCTGGCACTCGGGGCCAGGGAGGCCACGAGTCCTGCTGGGCACATGACAGGCCAGGCTGCTGCCTGCTGTCCTGCTGTGCGGCCCCTCTTCCCCCTGCTCCCCAAGGGATCCGGCGCTCACGAGGGACATGGGACAGAGTCCCACCTCCTGCGTGAGAAACTGGATCCGTTGTGAGCTCAGAGGCTGACATTTTGAACCCAGCTGCTGGGGCCAAAACAAGGCTGCTCCTGCCTCAGGAAGGGAATTTCATGGATTGAGGTTTTGGGTGGCTTCCTCTTGGACCATTCAAGGGAGCTTGGGATTGGCCTCTTCCTCTTTATCCACTCCAGACCTCCGTGCTGGCTGGAGAAGTGTGTATTGCCCATGGTGAGCAGCATAGACAGGAGTCAGCAAGCACACACTGCCTCTTGCTGCCCTCCCCCTCCGCATCCTAGGAGAAGCCCCGGGCTGGGAGGGCACCACTGATGGGTGGGAATGTGGCATCACCAGGATAAGGCTGGGAGGAACCATGTTGTGCCTGGGAGCCAAGGGAGGAGCTGGCGAGGGCAAGGGCAAAGTGATGGAGGGGAGGAGGATGCAGTGGGTGAGCAGAGGTTGGGATGCCAGGGGAGGCCCCCCAGAAAGCAGGTGAGGAGCCATGCAGGGCTGGCAGGGGTGAGAAGGGTGACCGCTGGCTATGCTCCAGCCCTTTTCCATGCAGCAGGAGGCTCCGGAGAGTAGCTGGCTGTGGGCAGAACAGGGCCTGCCCCTGCTCCCAGGCTGCCATGCCAGATTCCAGCTCCTTTAGTGTCAGTTCCCCAGCCCTGAGCTCCCCAGGTCCGGCCTCGGTAGCCACCGGGGGCTCCTAATTATAATAGCAGACAAAGAGCTGGACTCTGACCGCAGTGCTGCATCTGACAGCCTGTGCCTGGGGATGCTGGAAGTGCTGCTGGCAGTCCTGGCAGTGGCCAGGCTGTGTGGGGGCTTGAGGCCCCCAGGAGCTGGAGGCTGGAATGGCCAGCAATGCCCAGCCTCAGGCATCACCCCCAGGCTGCCGGCTGCTGCTGCTCTGCCAGCTGAGAAGCCCCCGTGGAGGGTCCAGATGGCCTTGGCTTGGGCAGGACATGGGTGGCCAAGGAAGGTCCAGTCGGGAGCAGAGGTGGAGCAGGAGCGTGGAGGGGGCTGAGGCAAGGAGGGACACGGGGGCTGAACTGGCCCCATATCTCCCACAGGCACCGAGTGGGCAGGAGTGTGTCCCAGCATGTGTCCCAGCATGTGTCCCAGCGGTGTTCCCGTGCTTCTCCCTCCTGTCTCTGCAGCGGGAGCTTGGGGTTTGCCAGAGCTCTGCTGTGTGCAGAATGGAAGGTGCCACCTCTGCGGTAGCTGTGCTCAAACGAAGCTGCGATTGTAACGCTGGCCAGGGCACACATACACACAGCTGCCTGCCAGGAGGACATCTGCCTCTGCTCACCCTTCAGCTTGGCCTCAATCCTGCCCTTTGGGGACCCTCACGTCCTCCCCTGGGAGGTTTTTGGCGCGCTGGTGCTGCTGGGACCGATCAGGTGTCCCCCAGCTCTGGGATGCTGCTGGTTCGGGGCTGGGGCCCCTGGCCCCCCGGTGCAGGAGTGCAGCACGGTGCGTGCTCCCCACCTGGTGTCACTGACATCCCACCCTGATGTGTCACTGTGGGAGCTGCAGGGTGGCGCCTGGGACAAAGTCATCGGGGGACACGGGGATTTCCCCCTTTCCTCTCGAGGCAGCTGGGTACAGGCAGGGACCCGCCATCTCTTGGAGACCCTGAATGTGACAACACAGCCCGAGTGAGTGGGTTCCCGCTCTGGAGGGTGACAAGACTGGTGATAGCTCCCCCAGGATGTTCAGAGCTGCAGCTATCGGTGTCCCAGCGCTGTCACCGAACTGGTGTGAGGAGCGGTGGGCGACACCACAGGCAGCCCCGAGCCACGGCGGGCCCCGGCCACCCACGTCCCCGGGAATGGCCCCGCTGCGGGGCGAGGGTCCCGACTACAGCATCTCGGCAGAATCTCCGGCTCAGGTTGTGCCGTGCTGGATACGGCATCTCCATGGAAACCCCCGGCTCGGGCGGTGCGGGCTTGGGAGATGCCATCTCCACGGAAACCGCTGCGGCGCCCGGATGCGGCCGGGATGCGCCGGGCACCGGGTACCGCGGCGGGAGGGACGGGTGTCAGCGCGCCCCTGGTGCGGGGCGATGGAGACTGAGAGACCCGGAGAGCAGGGACCAGCCCTGTCCCCGGCACGGGACAGGTTGGGGAGAGCATTTCTGAGCCTGACGTTCCAACCCCAGACTTACCACCCCTACCCTGTTTGTCCCGCACTGTCAGGCTGAGCCTCTCGCCTCTGTCCGGTCGGGGGGGGTTCAGCCCCTCTCCCACCCAGGAGAGTGGAGTTCAGGCCCATTCTGGACAGGACCGTTTCCAGCCCATGGGGGCTGGAGGTGCTCAGGGACACGGAAATTCCCCGATCCCAATGAGCAAAGGTACAGGAGGACCCCAGGAATCCAGGGGTGCTCCATGATGGCCCCAGTGCTCGCACTCACATCCTGAGCTTGGGAAGCCGGAGGGACAAGATTTCAGCTGCAGAAACAGCCCAGACGAAATATTTTACAGGTTATTTATAGACTGCATTAAAAAAAGATAAGAAAAAAGAAACAAAAAAACCCCAACCCCCCCAAAAACAGGGACCAAAAGCCTTTTGTTTGTTGATTTTAAATCTGCCTTTTACTCCAACCCGCTCCCGCTGGCCTCCCGGGGCGCCGGGTGCAGGAGCCCGGCTGCACCGGCAGCTCCCCGGCGCTGGAGCGGCCCTCGCTCTCGGGTGGGTCCCTGCCCCGGGGGACCTCGTGGTGGCCGTGCTCGTCCCCAGCCCCACGGCACCGCCGCCGGCCCTGCTCCGCTGCCCACCGCCCGTGTGCCAGCCAGGCGGGGCGGCCCCGGGCCGGGATTAGTCCCCGCTCCCCGCTGGCACCGGGAGCAGCTCGGCCGCTCTCGCCGCGGCTCCCGGCTCCGTAAGCCCGGCTTTGACGTAGCCCGTAAAGTAGGCCAGTAAGAGCAACCGCAGCCGCTCGCGGCTCTCGGGGGACGCGGCGCTGGGGCGGCCGAGGGAGGGCTGCGTGTTCGCCCCGCGGCCCCGGGGCTCCCGTGGCCGACGCGGTGGCCAGCGACAACAGGGCTTTGTCCAGGTTCTCCCCGACTCGCACAATGTCTGCCAGCCTGCGGCCGGCCCTGCTGTCACGGGGAGAGCGACGATCAGGCCGGGGAAGTCCCCGCAGGGAGCCACCCCAACCCGCAGCAGTGCCAGGGTTCCCCGGCCCGTTTCTGTCCCCTTGCAAAGGGCTCTTCCCCACTTCCTGTGGGGGTGATGCATCCCTGGCATCCCCTTTTCCTGCAGCAGACCTGAAATGGGTTATTAATTGAAAAACCCCAAACTCCTGGGCCCAGTAAATCCATTTTTGCAGAGAAATCAGAGGGACAAGCGTTGCTTCGATGTGGGGGCTCCAGAGGAGCCTGTGCTGCAGCGGGAGCCTGGAGGGGCCGGGATGTCAGCACCAGCGGTCCCCCCGCACCAGGGTCCCTCCCACTCAACCCAGCAGCTCATGCTAATGCTGTCCCCGTTTATTTTTGAAGCATCTCTGGATACTGTTCAAGCCAGTCCAGTCCAGTGCTGCTTTTCCTCACAGGATGAGGCAGATCCAGCTGTGTGGCTACAGCTGTTCCCTCCCACGCTGAGCATCACCCACACTCCGGTTGCCAGACCCACCAGCTCTGTGTGAGGCAGGGATCCATACAGGAATCTGCACCTCGGCAGGTCCTGTCGCTGCTCCAGGTGATCCAGCCTGTGACAGCTGCAGACCCGCTGGCTCCACCGAGGCCTGAGCTGGTGTTGCACCTGCCGTCCTCGGTGCTCTGCAGGATCCGCACCTCAGGACTACCCTGGTGCCACCATCTTCCCGGCCCTGCGGGGAGCATCCCGTCGGAGCTGGTGAGGTCCCAGTTCAGGCTGGGGCAGGGCCAGACCTCGCGGGGCTGTGCTCCCCTCCTCAGGGACACAGGCGGCACCGTGCACGGCAGCAGCATCTTTGCCGTGGGGTGGGCCAAATTCGGGGACTGAAGGCACGTGGGGGGTTTCCCCTCCTTGCAGAGAGGCAAACAGCAGGACAGCGCTCTGCAGGTCCTGCTGAGCCCGAACCAGCTCTGCTCTGCCTGCCTGGTCCTGGCTGCCCCTGACCCTTTCCAGCCCGGGTACCCTGAGCATGCCGAGGCTGGAGCTGAGGAGGTGGGCTGGGTACTGGGACAGCCCATCGTGTCCAGCCAAACACTATCCGGGCTGGGGAGGAGGAAGGCAGAGCCGTTGGCCGGGGCAGGCGCGGGAGGGCCCCTGCAAGAGGCACAGGGACAGCGGTGCCGCAGGGATCTGCTGGCCTCTGTCCCCGGGGGCTGGGGCGGCTGCAGGCAGGGGACGCTGCCTCCCCCTGCTCAGGGCGCTTCACCTTTTACTAAAACAAACACGAACCCCCCCTGCACTTCACGACACGAACACGAACCCCCCCTGCACTTCACGACATCGCCGGGGGCGAAGGTTTCCCATGGCAGAGGGACGCAGGCTCTGCTGGGGCCACCGGCCTCGCGAGGGGCTCTCGGCGTCACGGCACGGAAATGCTCTCCGCTTCCTTTCCTTTTTTTTTTTTTTTTCCCCAAGCAACACAACCGTGGCCCCATCACGAGCCAGCGCTCTCTGACCCCCCCCGCCCCGGGTGCAGCAGGGACCAGAGACACCCGGGCTGGGTCCCCGGCAAAGCCACGGCACCGACGGCCCCAGCGCCGCGGCAGCCCCCGCTCCCCGCGCAGCCCAGGAAGAGCCAGCACCCAGAGCCCTGCGGGAGTCACGGGGTACCCGCAGTCGGCACGGGGGGTGCCGGCGCCCCGGCCCCACAGAACGGCCCCCCTTTCCTGGTCTGACCCAGTGGCAACGGAGAAGGGTGGCCCCGGGGACAGGCCGTGCCCGGGGCGGGCTGCGGGGCCGAGGTGGGAGGAGGCGTCCTTGACACGAGGGACGTTTCCTGGGACCAGCAACAGCTCCAGCTCCAGCGCTGGGGCCGGGGAGTGCTTCCCCAACTGGCGCGAAGCACAGCCCACGCTGGAAGTGCGGGGAGACGCCTGGGGGGATCCCTGCCCATTCTGTAAGGCTCTGGCACATCCCTCCACTTGTGCTGGGTGCACCAGCCAACCCTGGGCAGCATCTCACTGTCACACTCCGAGGGGTGGCTGGGCACAGAGCACGGGCTCGGAGGGGGCAGCAGAAGTGAGGGCTGCCCACAGGCAGAGCCAGCTCCCAGCATGTGCAGAGCAGCAGCACCTCACAGAGCTATTTCCATGTGATCAGGTTCATTAGGGCTGAGCAGGTACTTTGGGAGTGCAGGTAGACCTGAGAAACACCCCCGAGACCAGGCTCAGCATGACAAGGTGGGGAGAAAGCCCCTTTGGCCAAGACTTAAAAATCTATATAGATACAAAAATGGGGATATGAAAGACAATGGCACAGGACAAGATGTTGGCAGTTATTCCAGTCCCTCACCATGCTCCCAGACCTGCCCCACTATGAGCCCTTGACCAAGCTCTTACCCTCAACTCAGCCAAAGCACCTGACCCTGCGTGGACCCAAGGACAGGATGGAGGGCACCAGCCCAACCTAGCCCCCGACACTGCCAAGGCAGCCATGCACACAGCACAGAAAGGGCAGCCCTGGGTTTTATTGCAGGGAAAGAGGTAGAAGGAACTGGACAGAACCAGGAGCTGCTCCTGGTTCCTCTGCTCACTCCAGTTGGAGCCCCCAGGCTCCAGGCACAGAACTATTGCGCTCTGCGGCGCCAGGGCTGCGCCTTCCCCCTGGACACAGCCTTCTGCCCGGGCACAGCCTTCCCCCCGGGCACAGCCTTCTGCCCGGGCACAGCCTTCCTCCTGGGCATGGCCTCTGCCCCGAGCCTGGCTCCGCTGCCGGGGGCCGTGTCAGGGACGTCCTCGGCCGAGATGGGCTGGATGATGTGGCCGGCGCGGGTGATGATGCGAGGGGCCGTCAGCTTCTGGAAGGCACGCTGAGTGTTCCACGTGGGGCCCACGGGCGTCCGCATGCTCTGCTCGAACTGCTGGGGCCGCTCGAAGGGGAAGGGCAGCTCGCTGACCTGTGGGGACACGCAGGGGTAACAGCCCCGAGCCACCCAGCCCCGCTCTTCCAGCCCATGCTGCCCCCAATGCCCACCCCTTCCCACTTGTCCAGGACCCACACACATGCTGCTTCCCTTTCCGCTGCCAGCAGAGCCCAGCAGGGCTGGAACAACCACCACCACCAAGGGAGCAGCCCTGTACATCCCTCCTCCTTCATTTCCGAGCTGTTTAAGCTGGAAGCTAAGCATTGGGCAGGGATTACAGGCAGGGACTGTGAACATTTTGGGAAGGGATCACAGGAATGCCGCAGGCTCGCCCAGGTGCCGGAGCTCTCACGGAGACCGGGTGTCCCCACCTGGTGTGCTGCCGCGTGGATGTTGCGCTTCTCGCTCATGATGACGTGGGGCAGGTGCTTGTCCTTCCGCGGAGGCGCTGGCGGTGGCTTAATCAGGAACCTGTGGGCAAGTGAGGGGTCAGGGCTGGCACGGGGCTGGGAGCATCCCTGAGCTCTCCCCCACTCACCTCTTGACCTTCCTGGCGCTGGGTTTCAGCCCCGTGCCGCCCCACTCGCCCCAGCCTGGCAGCACCAGATTCACCGGCTGTGGCTTTGCCGCCTCCTCCGCCTTGCGCTTCTCCCGGCGGAAGTCGGCGACCACATCATCCCCAGCGAAGGCCTCCGTGATCATCCCGCGCTGCTCGATGCCCCCCTCCTGCAGAAGGACAAGGCAGAGTGGATTTAAGGGTTACTGGGGGAATTGGGAGGCACTGGGAGAGGGTTTGTGGGTACTGGGGAGAGTGGGAAGGGTGTTACTGGTGGGGTTTGGGGTTACTGTAAGGGGGTTTAGGAGTACTGGGAGTTACTAGTTTCAGGCTTCTCGTTACTGGGAGGAGGTTTAGAGTTACTGGTTTGGGGTTACCAGAGTTACTGAAGGGAGGTTTGGGGTTACTGGGAGGGAGTCCAGGGTTACCAAGAGAGGGTTTGGGGTTACTGGGAGTTAATGGTTTGGGGTTACTGGGAGTTAATGGTTTGGGCATTACTGGTTGGATGTTCTGGGTACTGGGGAGCACGGGGGAGGCACGGCCTGCTCACCTCCTCCTCCAGAACCACTGGCAGGCTGGAGCAGTCCATCTCCTGGGGCTTCCCATCCAGCACAGCCTCCAGGCTGATCATCTTCCTCTTGGCTGGTGTTTTCCTGCTATGTCTGTCCCCAGCCCTGCCTTCCTCCTGCCGCTGCGCTCGCTTCCCTGCTCTCGGGGCTACTGCCTTCTCCTGCTCTTCTACAAGCTCCTCCTTGGCCAGACTCTCCACATCCTCCATGGTCTGCACGCGGCGCAGCTGCTCTGAGAGCAGGAGCTGCTCCTGGGCCTGAGGGGGCTGCTCCAGCCCCACACCCACCAGCTCCTCCACACAGACTGGGGGGACTGGGCTGTCGCCCAGCTCCTCAGCACAGACTGGGGGGACTGGGCTGTTCCTGGGCCGCTCAGCACTGGCCTCAGTCTCATCAGCACCTACATGTTGAGGGCAGAGATGGTCACTCCACAGGGCAGCAGAGTAAGGACAGCTATGTGAAACCAGCCAGAAACTGTCCCCAAATCCCCCTTCCTTTGTCCAGCCCCACAGCACTCCCAGCCCACCCAGCTCAGGGCCCTGAGCTCCTCACCATGCCCCTCACGGCTCCCTGTCCGCTCCCGTCGCTTCTGCTCAAAATCTTGCAGCAGAGCTTCTTCCTCTGACAGCTCCTCCTCCTCCTCCATCTCATCCTTGCTCTCCACAGCACCAGGCACTGTGCCATCTCTGGGACCCTCTTGTGCCTCAGGCTCTGGGGCCGGGCCACTGGGCTTGCCCAGCATCCAGGGATTAGCTGTGCTGGCCCCGGTGGGCACCGGCAGGGCCGTGGTGTCCTCCTCGGGCACCTCACACAGCTCCTCCTCAGGTGGCTGCACCTGCACCTTCTGCATCAGCTCCTTGTTCCTGGCCAGCTGCTCCTGCATGGCCTTGCGGGCCTGGGGGACACCGAGAGGTTCTAACCCAGGGCAGAGACAACATTCCCAACCTTCCCTGCCCACCTCAGCCTCCCCCCCTTCCCCAAGCAGTGCTGAGAACCTTGCCACGGCATTTCAATGCATAAATGGGCTTATAAGAGATAGAGAGACTTTATACCATGGTTTGGAGGCACAGGACAAGGGAGAGTGGCTGCACACGGGCAAAAGGCAGGGACAGATGGGATATTGGGAAGAAATTCTTCCCTGTGAGGGTGGGGAGGCCCTGGCACAGGTTCCCAGAGAAGCTGTGAATGCCCCATCCCTGGCAGTGTCCAAGGCCAGGTTGGACGGGGCTTGGAGCAAGCTGGGATAGTGAAAAGTGTCCCTGCCCATGGCGGGGGGGTGGAACTGGATGAGCTTTAAGATCCCTTCCCACCAAACTCTTCTGTGGCCCCATCTCACCTCAAGGTCATACTTAGCCATAATGGCCCTGGATCGGGCCCATTTCCCCTTGTTCTGGTGCTTAAGGCTCATCCGCTCCTGGGGGAAGAGAAGCATCACACAGAGTTCCCCAAGGAGCAGGGCCCTCCTGAGGGATGGGGCAGAGGTGCCAAGGCAGCACCTGCATCCTGAGCTGCTCCAGCTCCTCCAGCCGTGCCAAGGCTGCCGTGGGGTCCGATTTGTGCAGCTGCTCAAACTCCTTCAGGGCCTGGCGCCTCCGGCTCTTCTTGAGCACGCGGTGGTACCTGCAGCACAGGGGCGGCTCAGGGCTGGGCAGCCCACGGGCAGGGCAGGGCCCAGCCCTGCCACCGTGCCCAGCCCTGCCACCATGCCCAGCCCAGCCTCACTTCTTGCTCTTGATCCGCTTCGCTCGCCGGGCCTTGGCCTCGTAGTAGGACTGCACTGCCCGCGCCTTCTGCAGCTCCGCCCGCCGGCGCCGGGCCTGCCAGGGAGCACGGGGTGAGGGACGGGAACATGGGGACACGGGGTGAGGGATGGGAACATGGGGTGAGGGATGGGGAGCACGGGGTGAGGGATGGGAACATGAGGACATGGAGTGAGGGATGGGAGCATGGGGTGAGGGATGGGGAGCACGGGGTGAGGGATGGGAACATGGGGACATGGGGTGAGGGATGGGAGCATGGGGACACGGGGTGAGGGATGGGAACATGGGGTGAGGGATGGGGAGCACAGACTGAGGGCTGGGGCCAAGGAAGAAGCCCCCAGAGCCAGGGCCCAGCAGGGTGAAGCCTCACCTCCTCCAAGCTCATGGCCTGCAGCGAGGCCATCTCCTCCTGTGTCAGCAGCGGGTCTGTGATGGGCTGCTGTGTCTTGTGGAGCAATCCTAAGATCTCCTGCTCCAGTGGAGTTCGGGCCTGTTGGGACAGAAGACACAGGAAGAGGATGAGGAGAACTGCAAGGGCCAATGCTCCCCTGGATGTCCCCATCTGCTGCCCCCAAGGAGGTCTGTGGAAGGCCCAGAGAAGTGTCCCCCCCTTGTCTCCCCTTGGGGGACTGGGTGGTCACAGCCCCATTCAGGAGTCCCACACCACAGCCCCTGGGCACTCTTCCAGCCCCGTGGCCAGGTGAGGGCAGGTAGAATTCCTCCCACATTGGAGAAATGGCCTCCCAGTGGCCAGGCAGTGCTGACCAGGCGGCACCACACAGGGAGCACGGAGCAGGAGTTCCAGGCCACGCAATGCCACGTCCCTCCGAAACAGAAAGGGACCTTGGGGCAGATCAATGTGAGTGACAGGTTTGTTGGGAGCTCAGCAGGGGCTGCCCCTTCCTCACCTGAACATCTGACAGCTCCCAGGGATGGCAGTGACTCCCTGCCAGCAGCACAACCCCACAGGAACTCGCATTCAAAACCAAACGCATCCTTCTTTTGTAAGGAATGTTTCCAGGCGTGCAGGATTTGGCAAACCACCCCCCTCTATCTCAGCACTTGTGGCCAAGGAACACTCCCACGTGCCTGGCCCTGAGAAGCTTCAAGGAGGAGAGGAGACAGAGCAGGCTCCAAACCCTTTGCTCATACCTTACCTGGCTTGTCCCAGATGGAATTGACACACCTGCTCTGTGTGAGAACACTGACTGCCCTTTTAACCCTCCCAGCCCAGCGGGCACCTGCCCAGCGCGTCAGCCACAGGCTGGGCCCTCCTCACCTCCACCGCTGCTCCCAGCGCAGCCAGGAGACATCGACCTGCCCCAGCTGATCCTGGAGCACCCTGGCCAAAGCCCCGGAGCCGGCCCAGCTGTGTGACCGCCAGTGCCCACCTTCCAGGCCGAGGTCACTCTCTCCAGAGGGGTGACCGTGGCGATGTCCTGCCGCAGGGGGAACACCAGCTGCTCCGCGCGCCGGTTCTGCACCACCACCTGCTGCCACTTCCCCACGTCCTTCGAGGTGGTGACGTAGGCGGCCTCCCTCACCACCTGGAGGGGAACAGGACGGGCAGAGAAAGGCCATGCTGGCCCCCGGGAGCGGCAGGGGGGTACCGAGGGCCCCTTGGCTCCCTGCACTCACCCTCTTGGCCTCCTCTTTGCTCAGGGGCAGCTCCACCGCTGCCTTCCGCTTCACTCTGGCCAGCTCCTTCCTCACGCTGCCCAGCGTGGATTTGGGATGGATGGGCTGCAGCAGCTCCGACAGAACCAGCTTTTCCCCAGCACCTACGCGCAGGTGTGGCACTGCCAGGTGAGGGAGCTGTCCCAGCCCTCGCAGCAGCGCTCGGTGGGCAGCGCCGTCCCGGCCTCCCGAGCCCTGCCCAGCTCCCTGCCTCACCTTTGCAGGTGACATTGAACTCGGACACCTGCCCGCTCGCCTCCGAGCGCTCCGCCAGCTTCCGCCTGCGAGAGAAGGACAGAAAAAAACCCCAGACGTGCCTCGTGTCCCCCTCGGGGGCTCTGCAGGGTTTGGAACCGGTGCCCGAGGGCAGGGGCCGAGAACCGCCACACCCGCCCCTCTCCCTGGGCAGCCTCTCCCGGCGCGGCTGCTGCAGGAGCCCCGGGGCCGAAGCCATCAGGACGCCCGTACTCCCCGCTCACCGTTTCCGTCCGGACAAGGCGCTGATCGCCTCCAGGAGCTGCCGGTGCCGCCGCTCGCCATCCTCCTGCCACACGGCACACGCGGTCACAGGCCCGGCCTGGCAGAGCGCGCCCACGGGGACGGCCCCCGCGCCCGCTCCCAGGCGCTCCCCCGTGCCCCCACGGCGCCGCCCGGCCGAGGCCCGGACCCGGCATCCCCGGCCAGGCCACGCCGTCCACCCCGGCCAGGAGAGCGCTCGAAGCCCCGCAAACAGCGGTGGAGGCCGCCCGGAGAGCCCGTCGCGCTCTTGCCGGCCCCGCTCACCCCCTCGTCGCTCTCGCTGCCGCTCCCGGCCGCCGCCGCTGCCGGGTCCTCCTCCGCCATGGCTCCGCACGCCGGCACTGCCGCAAAGCGCCACCGAGTGTCGCGCCGGGCCCTCGCGCTCTGCCGCGAAGCGCGCCCGCGTGACGTCAGGGTTGCCATGGCAGCGGGCCCGGCGGGCGGGGCGGGAGCGGGAGCACCGGTGGGGATCGGGGGGGGCCCGGGAGGGACCGGGGCACCGGCACCTCCGGCCCGGCCCCGGAGGGGGCTCCGGGACAGCTCTGCCCCTCCCGGGACGCCCCCGGGTCGCCGGTCAGCGGGAGCCGGCGGTGCCCACCGCGGGCCAGAGCAGCTCTGAGGGTCTCCGCTCCGTACGCGACCCTCGCGCGTCCCCCCAGCCCCGGTGATTCCGGGATTCGCTGTTCTCCCCCGGGACGTGCCGCGGGCTCGGGGACGGAGCTCCCTCACCTACGGCTCCTCCCGCCCGGCCGGCCCCGGCTCCAGGGAGCGTTTTTGGGGTTTACGGGATTCAAAGGATCGTTGGAGCGAATTCCCGGAGTTCTCAGCTACGGGGAGGTGCCGGTGTCTGTCACCTGTGCCCGCAGCATCCATCCATCCTCCTCGTCCTCTTTGTCGTTCTCCATCCCGAACTGGGCGCACAGGGGGGCTCAGGGCAGGGGCCCGCCGAAGGGAGAGGGATAACGAGCTGCTCCCCATCTGCTCGCGTCTCCATAGCAACAACAGCGGGAAAAGTTCCGTATTTTCCCCTCGGGTTTGACGCTCCGGGCCCTGCCTTTGCCGGCAGCCACGTGCCCACGGGGAGCGCCGTGCGTGGGATGCCGGAGACGGATGCCGGGGGTGGGATGCCAGGGAGGGATGCCGGGGGTGGGATGCCAGGGAGGGATGCCCCGAGGCGGAGTGCCAGGGATAGATGGGATGCTGATGGCAGGATGCCGGGGATGGGATGCTGGGGGGTTCTCCGAACCCAACCCCAGGGGCTGCGTGTGCAAAACCCTGTGAAAACTGCTGTGCAAAATGTGGAAATGGGGCGGGCGGGGAACCCACGAGGCAGCAACCCGTGCGCTCCCCGCGGCGCTGGGGTTCGGCAGCCCGGTGCCTGTGGGCACCCGGTGCGAGAAAACGAAAAAGAAAAGGGGAATGGGGGCGGCGCCGGTCGGGCCCCACCGGGGGCTGCACCGGGAGGTGTGGCGGGAGCCGCCGGGCCGAGCCGAGCCAAACCGGGCCGGGCCAAACCGGGCCGGGGCCGGGGCCGGGCCGGGGCCGGGGCCGGGGCCGGGGCCGGGGCCGGGGCCGGGGCCGGGGCCGGGGCCGCCACGTGCCGCGCCCCGCCTCCGCCCCGCCCTCCCTTGTCCGCACCGGGGCGGGGCCAACCGCGCGGAGTGGCAGCGCCTCTGGCCAATGGGCCTACGAGAAGCGGCGGGGCGGGAGGAGTCGCCGCGAAGTGACAGCGGTGGTGACCAATGGGCAGGCGAGAAGCGGCGGGGTAGGAGGAGCTGCCGCCGAGTGACAACGCGCGCGGCCAATAGGCAGGCGGGAGGCGGCGGGGCGGGGCGGGGGGCGCGGCGGGACCAATGGCGGTGGCGGCTCCGCCCCGGTGGGGCGCGGGGCGTGGCGGCCCCTCCCGGCGCGGAGGGAGCGACCGGCGCGGCCCGAGCGGCACCGGCACCGGGTGAGCGGCGGCGCGGGATCCCTCCCGTCCCCTCCCTTCCCGTCCTCTCCCGTCTCCTCTCTAACCCTTCCCTTCCGCCCTCTCCCCTCCGGATCCCGGCACGCCCGCAGAGCCGCAGCCGCCCTGCCCTGTGTGGCCCGGCCCTGCCCTGTGTCCCCTCCCGGTGCGGAGCCGCCCCGCCGGCCCCTCCCGCCCAGCCGAGGGTCTTCCTGGCCGCGCCCCGCGCCCCCTCCCTGGTGGATTCCCACGGCAACGCCCCTCCCGGGCGCGGGGTTTCCATGGCGACGGCGGCCGTCGCCCCCCGCGCCGGTGCCGCCGCCGCCCCGGTGCTGACCGAGCGCTCTCCCCGTTCCCTCTCCCGCAGCCGCCGGCCCAGCCCAGCCCAGCGCGGCCCCGCGGGGCCCCGATGATGCCGGGCGCGCGGGCGGCGGAGCAGCAGCAGCGCCCGGAGGTGCGGCGGCCGCTGCCGCCCCAGTGACGGCCCCGCCATGTCGGTGATGGTGGCGAGGAAGAAGGTGGTTCGGAAATGGGAGAAGCTGCCGGGCAGGAACACCTTCTGCTGCGACGGCCGCATCATGATGGCCCGGCAGAAGGGCATCTTCTACCTGACCCTCTTCCTCATCCTCGGCACCTGTGCCCTCTTCTTCGCCTTCGAGTGAGTTCCCCGGGGACCCCGCGGGACGGGGATGGGGATGGGGTGCCCGGGGCCCTCGGCAGAGGGAGGGGAGCCTGGCGCGGTGCAGCCTGGCAGAGGGTGGCTCTCCCAGCCCAGATCTGCTTCCTCACCCTCAGCAGACCGACCCTGGAGGTTTTGGGGAGAACGGGCCCTGCTGGAGCTTGTGACACTGGCCTCTCTTCCCCGTGGGTCACCTTCCGTCTGGGACTTGGCAGTCCCTTGTCCCGAGTGTTCCTGGCTCCAGGATAGCTGGGGTGAAAGGGCGCTGCTGCTGCTGCAGCCCCGGGGCCCAGCCTGCGTCCTTACCCACGAGGGGAGGTGCAGCTCCCGCGCCAGCCCCACCAGCGAGGTGACCCCAACTGGAGGATTAATGAGGAGTGAGCCTGGGGGTCCTGCCAGTCCAACCTACCCCCAGCCTCCAGGCTGCACTACAGCAGAGCCCCCGCAGCCAGAGCCATCCTGGTGTTTGGGAAGGATCCGACCACTCCTTACATCCCCTCAGCAGCCTAAAGGCCTTCAGCCAAAACCTTCGATCCTGCTGAAAAAGAGGGATCTGCCACCTCCCCTCAGCTCTCTCTGGGAGCCGGGCTGAGGAGTTGGGCTGGCCTTAGACTAATCCGAAAACCAGAAAACAAGCAAAAAGGGAAAAGCCTGTGTTTGTCTGGGCCGATGGTGTGGGAGGGGGCAGGACACCCCTGTTGCCTGGTTAGAGGATGAGCTTGGATCAGCTAAACAACTGCAAAACTTCCCTTGCTTGCTCTCCATGGGCATGTTTGTGTTCTGGGGCGGGAGAAGGGCTGAAACAGGGTTGGGTAACACAAAAGCTAAGCCAGGAAGAACAAGTGGAAGGAGCTGCTCGCTGGCTAAGCCCTGGCTATTCCTGCAGGTCCAAAAAGCCCTTGGCCCAGATGCTGTCCTCCTCAGCATCTTTCCTAAGCCAGGGAACTTGTTTCCACATTCCCTGGCCCAACGTGTCTCTCCCTGCTTCCCTGCCCAAATTATCCCTGGCTCGGTCTGAATTCCGAGGTACCAAGTGACACCGCTCTTGGTTTGATGTTTGGGGGTTTTTCCATCTAAAAAATGGGGCTGAGCCTTCCTGCCTTACAGGAAGAACTAATAAGTGTTGGTGCTCCAGAAATGCTTACTGCTGCACCAGAAACACTGATTTGAGGGATAATTGCTCTGGCTCCCTGTGGATCCTGTCCGTAGCAGGAGAGTGAACCACATCCCGCTCTGCCGTGGTTGCACTAGGCGGAGTGAGCCAAGGCTGTTTTCCAGACCTAGGCTGTGGTTAGTCGGGAACGTGACTGGAAATTCCTTGAGAAGCCCCTTTCCATGCTCTGGCAGGCAGAGGCCTGTGGAGGGGTCGCTTGCACCAAGACATCCAGGCCGTGCCTAGAGCTGGAGGGTGGGCTCTGCGGGGGGAGTGCCTATGGGAACAGGATCACCTCTGAATTTTAGTTAAATCATCTGAGGGAGATAAGGAAAAGTTTGGGAAAATCCAAATAGCCATTTGATTCTTTCAGTGCGGAACACCTCAGTGTTGGTTTTTTTGGAAGAAAGAGGGTTATTTTGAACTTGTTTGGGGATTTTTGAATTTGGGATGGGGATGAAATGTTGCCTTCCCAACGGTAAACACTGCCCAAGGTCTCTGTTTCACTGATCAGGCTGAGATAAGCAGCTTGGCTTCTCGGGAGCCCTTCCTGCCCTGCATGTATAGGGAGTTTTGGGTGAGGATCTCAGCCTCGATCTTTCACTGTGTTGTCCATTTGTCTCAGTGTTTGGCAGGTTCTTTAGCGTTTGCATGGAAATTCCTGGTTTCCCCCTTAAAGTTCGTGTCTGGGTTTGGAGCGGCAGCCGGCGGTGGGCGGAGGAGCCCTTTCCCTCGCTGCCCGCTCACTGCAGGCTGCCTGTGCCGTGCTGCTGCTCCATTCAGCTGAATCACTTGCGCAGTCACACCTTGTCTGAGCACGGCTCCGGGGTGCCTGGAGCCAGGACCCGTCTGGCTGCTCGCCCTGCGCCGGGCTGAGCTTGATCCCGGCGCTCCGGGCTGCGCTGGCTCCAGTTACAGCTGAGGCCGGTGGGGACGGGCACCCAGGTCAGGAGAAAAGCCACCGCCGTTCCCTCCCAGCCCTGGAGCGATGGCTGCACTCGCGGGGCTGCTGCTGGTGGTGGTTTTTTCCTCCGAGTTCCTCCAGTGCTGTCAGCGGCTCCGCGGTGTCCACAGGTGAGGGGGCTGAGCCACCTCAGCCCCGTGGCTGGGAATTTGAGTTGTTGATCCCCCAAACCGCAGTGCTGTGGTCTGGGATCGGGGAAATCTCTCCAGCCAGGAGCAAACAGGACCCAGAGGCTGGCAGAACTCAGTGCTGTACCTGAGATCCGACTCCTCCCTCCTAGATAAGGCAGAGGGACGGAGCTGTGCTGGCTCCCAGGAAGGGCTCTGCAGCGACCGGAGTCCTCTGCCCAAGGGCACCTCTCTCACCACTCTGTCGGCAGGGAGCAGCTCCCACTGCTTGGGGCTGGCCCCTGCAGAGTCCGAGACCTGTGTTTAACTGGGTCTGCTCTGTAACAGGTCCCATAAAATACAGTTTCACATCCTCTTGGCCTTATTTCAGACTCCTAATGGTATGTCAGCCCTGTGGTTGGGCACTTAGCTGCTGTTTGCTTGAGGTGTTCCAGCACGAGGAGAAGACCAGATAAAGCACTTGTGAAATCTCTTTAGGACCTGGGATAATGGGAGGCAGTGTCTGGGAGTTCCCTTTGCCGTTCCTGTCTCTCCTGAAGCGAGTTCCACGCTCAGCTGACGGGAATGGGATTTCTTTTGTCTCTCGCTTTTCAGCACAAAACTTGGCGTCTGTAAATGTTAGAGGCATGATAGCACCAGCAACACTGGCTCCTCACGGGAGGGGGCTGCTCTTGGATTTTCCAGTGCCCAAGCATGTTTGTCACTTTGTTTTTCCTACTTTCTTAGCTTTGTAGAGATGAAAATGTCTTTGTTTTCTGCTGAGCTGAAAACGTCTACACTGCCCCTTGTGTGACTTTATTTTGTAGCCTTGATTTCCAAACCCCAGAGACCCAAGTCTGACAGAGGGGCCTCTGAGCTGGCGTTACCTCTGGTTAGATCTGTGTCAAGCATGGTCAAAACTTACACGTGAGTTGAGTGGTGCTTTTTAATCATTGTAATTACTCTCAGTAGAAGTGAACTTTTTGATGTCCACACTTCAGCTTGTTTTGCTCCTGTTTCTGCAGGAAGTGGCCACTCGTGGGGTTTGGATTGACCTTTTTCTTATATGGGGTTCCTTCTCAGGAGATGATTTTGCCCTCCCTGCAGCCTCCACATCCTCTGTGGCACCCCCATTCCCAGATGGATCTTGGGGTGATTTGCCTGTGCAGAGATTTGAGATTTTAGCTGGGAAAGGAGCAATGACATCGGCATAACACGTCTGTCTCCTGCCTCAGTTGGGTCAGAAGCACATGGTGTGTGCTAACAGTTGATATGTCACTGCTGGCAAATGGGGAGAGCTTCCGTGGAGAGCTCCAGCCCTGCCTGTGCTGCTGGGAAGGGCCTGCACACAGTGTTGTGGTGCGGCCGGGCCTTGGAGCAGCTGCTTCCATGCTTACCTCAAACCCAGCAGCTGCTAGACACCATCCCAGGGCTGGTGTGAACAGCCAGCACAGCCAGGCTGCAGTGCCCTGGTGAGGGTCAGGCATTTGGGAAAGGTACAGCTCTGCTGGCACTCACACCAGGCACACGGTGTGGCTGTGCTGTAGCTGAGCAAAGTTAAACTGGTGATTTGCAGGTGAGACGACAGTGGGTGAGTGAGTGATACTGCAGAGCTTGTGCTAAGCCCTGGGAGCTGTGCTGCCCTGTGGCCGTGGCTGCAGTCCCTGTCACCAGGGCTGGCATGGTGGCTTTCCCCTTCCTCCAGGGCTTTGCTCAATGTGCCGATTACAACAGACCTTCCCAAGTGGGTGCAAAATAACCAGCCAAGCACCATAACTCATGGCACCTCCCAGCTGCTTCTCCCCCTGCTCCCCATTCCAATGATCTCTTTGTTCAGCCTTCCTGCCCCCAGCCCATCCCGCTGTGATGATTAGTTGTGATAGTGCTGTTATTGTCTGCTTTTTGGTGACAAAATGCTCCAGAGCACAGATATGGTGCTGGGAGTGGGGGAGCAGCGTCCTCACATGCCAACAGAGCATCTCTGTTGGCTCTGAGCTCTCCCAAACAAAAGATCTTTAAATGTCTGTTCCTGAGCAGTGAAATTGTCTTCGAGATAAGGTGTGGACTGAAGATACCCCAGTGCTAGAGCGTACCTGAGTACCAACCCAAGAGTTTGTGTGGCTGCTTTCCCTGCTGTGGACGTGTTCCCCGAGTCCCCTCCCGAAGTTCGAGGCCCCTCAGCACAGCTGGTGGGCTCCATGCTGGGCTCCGTGCTGGGCCTTGGGGTGCAGTTTCACCATGGTGGAAGCTCCTCTGGCTCTTACCTCTGCTCTCACCTGCAAGGGGCCACAGAAGCCAGCCCAGCTAAGGGAAGCTAAGCTTAGCCTGTGTGGAAGCAGGAGGGCCATGGCTCAGCTTTAACACGGCTCGTGGATCTGTATTTAAACCCACAATACGTTCATGTTGCCACAGCGGTTCCAAAAGCTGTCTGTTCAGCTGGACAAGGGTCAGGCTGCAGCCCTTTGGGGCAGACGGTGTCCAGCTTTTCAAGGAATAATCACAGAATCATTTAGGGTGGAAAAAACCCCCAAGACCATCAAGTCCAATCTGTGACTGGTCACCACCTTGTCAACCAGCCCAGAGCACTGAGTGCCATGTCCAGTTGTTCCTTGGACACCTGCAGGGATGGGAACTCCACCACCTCTGTGGGAAGCCCTTTTCAATGCCTGACAACCCTTTCCATAGAAAAATTTCTCCTGATGTCCAGCCTGAACCTCCCCTGGCACAGCTTGAGGCAGTGTCCTCTTGTCCTGTCACTGATTACCTGAGAGAGGAGGCTGACCTGCGCCTAAATCCATGTTCCATGTTCCTAACCCCATATTTCTACCTAAATGAGAGCTCTAAATGAGCTCCAAGGTTTTTGTTTACTTGCTGACTGACTCGCAGCTGTCCCTGGACTTTGCCCTTGCAAAGGGAATGCAAAGTTATCTTGGGCTGCCTGAAGACAATAAGCTCGGCCCTCCAGTTCTTCGTCTGTGGGCAGGGCTGGGCACAGGGACGTTGTTTTGGGGAACTGCAGAGTGTGCAGTGTCTGAAATGAAGGATGTTGGTTTAGGGGCCAGGCCCTCTGTGTTGCTGTGGGCTCCTGGTGTTGCAGCTGTGACTAAAGCGTGCTGTGGCTTCAGTGTGCAGCCCTTCTGTCCTCGTCACGCGTGGGGGACAGCTGCTGGAGTCGGGCAATGGCCCGGGACACGTTCCTGCAGTGGGCCTGCAGAGCCCAGTGCTGCCAGCTGGAGCTGGAAACTGTGTTGTGTTTGGGGAATCTATGGTGGGAATGGTGTCCAGAATTAAACACTGCTGTGGAGGTCATGGAAGTGGCCTTGCTTGGGATGGCAGCCCCACCAGGGAGGATAATCCCTGGCCCCTCACTGCAGTAGCCTGATGCTCCCGTGGAGAGTAGCTGTGGAACAGCAGGAGTCTGGGTTGGATCCAGCCCTTAGCAGAAGGGATAAAGGGTGGATCCTAGAAAGGCAGGAGCCTGAAAGCCTGGGTGCCCAGCTGCCTCAGGAGGCACCTGGCGAAGGGATGTGTGCGAGGAGAGGTGAGACATGGCACAAATGGTGGGATGTGGGTGGGCTTTCCCTTAAACTTCACCCCAACATCAGTGGGGTTTTCTGAAGGAATCAGGGTAAAATGTGTTTTTTTTCAGCTCAGTATGTCTCTAAATCAGGACTTCTGCTCAGGCCTCCCACACGGCCTGTGTTGTGGCACTCATGGGGACATGGCTGTGGGTGTCCAGGAGCAGCACAGCCATGGTGAGATGAGTCCCATGCTCCCTTTGCATCTCCTCCATCAGCAGCATCAGCACCATAAACTCCTCATTGGGCCTTGCTGCATTTATAGAGCAAACACACCTTGTTCCCTTTGGAGCTGGGGGTCTTGAAGCAGGAGCCTTTCTGCTTTATTTGGAGCATTCCAGTCCATTGTCTCAGAAAAGCCAAAGGAAGCCAGATGTCTTGTTGCATGGGAATGTTGTGCTTCCACAGGAATCCATTCCTGAGAAGCACAGGATGCACCTAATCCCAATAATTTCTGTGGTGCTGGAAGCTGCTGCCCTTTAGGGGCCAGCCAGAGAGTCCCACCATCCCCACAGGCTTCCATGCCTTCTGGCTCTCCAGGCTTGGGGTCCCTTCAGGCTTTGGGTGCTTCTCCCAGTGGTCTGTCCCATCCCTTGGCACCAGGAATGTAGTGGACAAGGTCTCTCCAGCTGCCTGGTTGTGTTTCTGGCATTACTTAAAACGGGAGCTGAAAACAGAACAAATGCTGGGAAGTATCTGTGCCTGGCTGGTGGAAAACACGGAGATGCTGTGATGGTGCCTGGTTGTTGGAGCTGCCCCAGGAGTGTTCCCTTGTGGTGGTGGGATCAGAAGGATGTACTGAACAGCTTCTCTGCTCCAGATCTGAGCAGTGCCCGGGCGCTGATGCCATGCCAGGCGCTCAGCCCGGCACTGGCAGACTCTGACTCATCGCCTCCCGCCCCGTGTCCGCAGGTGCCGGTACCTGGCTGTCCAGCTGTCCCCGGCCATCCCCGTGTTTGCAGCAGTTCTCTTCCTGTTCGCCATGGCCACGCTGCTGCGGACCAGCTTCAGCGACCCTGGCGTGATCCCGAGGGCCCTGCCCGACGAGGCAGCCTTCATTGAGATGGAGATCGGTGAGTGTGGAGCGGCCAAGCTGGTGAGGGCTGGAAAAGCCTCTCTATTTATGGCATATTTCTAGGTTACAGTCCCTGCAGAGTTTATCTTCCTGGCTGGACCTCCAAAAGTGAGGATTGCCCCAATCTGCTGGCTCACTGTACTTGGCCAAGTCTCAGAAAGTTGGCAGGATGTACCTGCATCCCTCCCTGGGAGCCGTTTCACCTGCTGCTTTCTCTCCCATAGCCATGTACATACAAACCCAGTTTGTTTTTGATAAGGGGTGTAGAAAGCCTGGAGTGATCCCCTTGATCCTTCAGGGAGGGAGGAGGTTTGGTGGATGCGGGTGATAACACCCAGCCCACTCTCAACATGCCCATGAAAGCTCTGGCATCCCTTTTCCTGCCTCCAAGCTGCCAGGTTGGCTCTGGCCCGCATGAGCAGAGCTGCAGCCTCCGGCTCCGGAGCCAGCGGGCTCTGATCCCGCTGGTAGGAAAGGCAGGGAAGTGAGTTGTCATTTGAGGCCTGGCGTGTTGTAGCAGCAGGTCCGATCTGTGCCCGGCTCTCTCTGGCAGAGGCCACCAACGGGACCGTGCCGCAGGGTCAGCGCCCGCCCCCGCGCATCAAGAACTTCCAGATCAACAACCAGATCGTGAAGCTCAAGTACTGCTACACGTGTAAGATCTTCCGGCCACCCCGCGCCTCGCACTGCAGCATCTGCGACAACTGCGTGGGTGAGTGGGGCTGGGGGCTGGGCCTGCTCCTCGCAGAGAGCCTCGGGGGAGGGACGGGCCCGTGCCCGGGCTTGTGCTGGGCAGCTCCGGACTGGTGGAGTGTCCGGGCTGCCTCGTCTTGTACTCAAGGAGCTTGAGGTTTGCTCAGAATCTGGAGCCAGGTGGTTCCTCTTTGCCAGGACTTTGACAGTAACCAGTCTAACCGAGCCCAGCTGCTCTGTGTACACGTGCAGCCCGCTTTTGAGTTCCACTGGACTCTGGCCTTGCAGGACTGGAGGGTTGCAGTGGAGAGTTGTGTCTCAGGTGAAAGCAGCTCCTTCATCAGCACAGAGACTGTGCCATTCCTTGGGGTGCCCTGGTTGTTGTCCTCCTTCTGTGTATGTAATTGGCTCATGTTCAGCATCACTGCTCCAGGCAGAAATCCCATCCTGCTGCACCCCTTTGCTCCTTTTCAGATTCCCAGCCTTTGTGTGTTTATACAGTTCCTTGAACCCTCTCCTGATTATTCCAGGGTAAGAACTTGGGGACCCCCAGGCCTTCATCTAACCCATGTGCTGTGGCTGTTGTACCCCAGGGAAAGAAGACACATGAGGGGTCAAGCTCAAACTCTCTCTTAATGTGCAAAATGACTCATTATAAAACGATTTTGGACTTTTGACCTCCTGAAAGGAGGCCAAAATGTGGGGTCCTGAGTGAGCGGAGGGTTGGACTTGGCAGTTTGTGCCAGCCTGGATTTTCGAGGTGGAAACAGGAGCAAGGATCTAGAGGTGGGCAGGGCCATGCCAGGGCAGTGCTAATCTTCATCTTGGCTTCCCCAGAGCGCTTCGACCATCACTGTCCCTGGGTGGGCAACTGTGTGGGGAAGAGGAACTACCGCTACTTCTACCTCTTCATCCTCTCGCTCTCCCTCCTCACCATCTACATCTTCACCTTCAACATCGTCTACGTAGCACTGAGTGAGTCTGCCTGGAAAGCTGGATGGCTGGGAGGGACAGAGTGGGGCTACAGATGGTGTGAAACCAGGGAACTGGACACAGTGGGATGTTCCATATTAAAAAATCTCTCTCTTTTTGTACCGCAGAATCTCTGAAGATTGGGTTTCTGAACACATTGAAAGAAACCCCAGGGACATATCCTTCCATGGTCCTGAGGGCTTGGCTTCTCCAAAGCTGGGGGTTAGTGGGAGCTGCATCGAAGAGTGGCTGCCTTGGCCACTCTGAGTCTTTCAAAGCATTTTCCTCCCAGGTGACAATGTGGGGAGGAGTTTCATGGCTTTTGGGAGGAGAGCAAAACAGAAAACAGTGGCTAGGAGAGGAAGAGAAGTTGGTGTTTCTGGGGGCAGTAACAGCTGGGCTGGGCCTGCTCTCAGGCTGTTCCCAGTCCTTAACTGTTCTCACTGTACTGGAGGTGCTCATCTGTTTCTTTACGCTGTGGTCGGTGGTGGGGTTAACTGGGTTCCACACCTTCCTGGTGGCACTGAATCAGACAACCAACGAAGACGTAAGTAGAGCCTTCCTCTTCCTCTGAGCTGTCGCCGTTTCTCAGTGTGTCAAGGCTGTGCACAGCACAGGGATCTGGGGGCTGGGGCAGGGTGTCCCTGGAGTAAACCTGAGCTTGTGCCCAACTATTTCAGATTAAGGGGTCCTGGACTGGGAAGAACCGCGTGCAGAATCCCTACAGCCACGGCAACATAGTGAAGAATTGCTGCGAGGTGCTCTGCGGGCCCCTGCCCCCCAGGTGAGCTCCTGAGGGGTGGCCTTGACCTTCATCTTCCAGCAGCAGTTCTGGTGGGGAGAGAGGTGGGATTTGGGGAGACATGGGTCTCTGATGGCGTGGCTGTGTCCTTGCAGCGTCCTGGACAGACGGGGCATCCTGCAGCAGGAGGAGAGCACAGCTCAGGAGGGGTCGTGCCTGCAGGGGCCTGGCACGCAGGAGCCCCCAGCCACGCAGGGCCCTGGGCAGGCCCAGGAGGGTGGCATGAAGCAGCAGGACGGCAGCATTCCTCCCCCCAGTGCCGTGAGTGATCCTCTTGGGAGCTGGGGGGGGGCTCTGGGACAGCGAGAGGAAGCTGAGTGTGACTTAGAAAGGACAAAATGATATGGGGGGTCTGTGCTGAGAGGCTGCTGCTGAAAAGCTTGTTTGCTCTGACCCTGGAAACCAGCGTGTGTTGGTTTCCTTGGATTTCCTCAAAGGAGATCACAGCTGGCTGGGGTTTTGGAGATCAGTCCTGCCATGAGAGCACTCTGGAGCTGTTGCCCATGGAGCTCGGTGGGGCTGGGAGGGCTGGGAGGTTGCACACATCTTGTTCTGGTGCTGCATGTGAGCTGCAGGGCTGTCCCTGGGATCTCCATCCTTGGAGAAAGCTGTTGTGGCCCTGAGCAGCCTGCTCTGTGTTTGAAATTAGTCCTGCATTAAGGACATGGTTTGACAGGAGACCTCCAGAGTGCCCTTCCCACCTAAATTATTCCGTGAACGTGGTGGGAAATAGCTCAGCTTGCTCCTGCTTGGGCATGAGTTGTCGC
The DNA here is from genome assembly GCF_009650955.1 of Corvus moneduloides. Classification (NCBI taxonomy): domain Eukaryota; kingdom Metazoa; phylum Chordata; class Aves; order Passeriformes; family Corvidae; genus Corvus; species Corvus moneduloides. Next base: position 20,171,155 of record NC_045489.1, read on the forward strand.
TTCTCTGGTGGACACAGCCCAGACACTTCTGCTGGAGCAGTCCAGTGCTCCAGCTCTCCCTGAAGCTGCTGTTCTGCCTGTTGGGCGGCCCCTGGTTTCTGGTTTCTCCTTGTCCCAAGCCCAGCTGAGACAGCTGCCAGTGGAGCTGGAGGCAGTAGCGGAGCGGTGGGGGCTGTGTTCTCGGGCTCTGCACTGGGCTGTTCCTGCAGGTCACTCTGTCCTCTCTCCGCAGGTCCCTGCGCCGTCCGTGAGCGACACCGAGATGCCAGAGGAGAAGCAGCGAACGCCTGGGGAGCTCCCGGTGCCCTCCCCGGACGCTGGGCGAGCGGAGCACTAGCATCTGCTTGGAAGGGAGAACTTTCTTGTTTTGTCGAATCAAAGCTGGAAGTGGTGGAGGAGAGGAGGAGAAGGGCTGGATGGCAGGCACCTGATTCCCCATGGCCATTTTGCTTTAGTCATTACTCACCGCGGTGCGGGCGGCGCTGGCCCTGCGCAGTGGCACGGGACAGCGAGCGTGGGCAGCACGCCCTGGTCACCACGGGGCACTGCCACCACCAGGGCAGCTCTGCCTGGGGCCGGGCCTCTGGCTCTGCGGGCTGTCCTGGATGCTCCATCCCGGCGCGGGGCTGGGGCTGTCCCTCTGCCGGGGCCCGGCTCTGACCAGGAATCCCCCCAGGAAGGGGAGAGCAATCGTGGCAGCAGCGTCCTCTCTCCCCTCCTCACTCCTTCCTCTAATCTGTCGCGTTGTTTTGTGGTTGGCGTGGCAAGGCTTGTCAGGAGACATTTTGGTGCCCAAAGGACCCAAACAAGCGGGAAGGAGTTGTGCTGGCAGCGGTTTTTAAGTAGCGTTCTTCCTGTGCTCCTTTTCATGTGGTGTAGCAAGGCAGCAGCTGTGAGGGGACCCTCCCTCCCATCCTGCCCTGGGGCTCACACCGCCCTGGGGCTTCCAGGGAGGGAGAGGACAGCCCTTGCCCCTCCCTGGCCACAGAGCAGTTGTGCTGGGGTGGGCTGAGCTGCAGGGAAGGGTCTGCCCATGCCACTGGCTCCTGGCTGGTGCTGGGGCTGCATTTGCTGCCGCGTGTCCACACTGAGCCCTCCCCGGCTGTGGCACGGCCGCTCTGCAGAACCTCAGCTCCGATTCTGTGTTGTGTCACTGCGTCCCCATGTCCCCACCCCCTTGCCTTGCTCTGCAGTTCTCAGCCACCCTAGACTGGCTTTGGGAGCCTTGGATCTTCCCAGGATTGTGCCAGCTGCCCAGGGCTGGGCTGTGTGGTGTTGGTCACTTGTGTGTCCTCAGCGGAGGAGAGGCTGGGGGATGGTGGGAGAGCTCTGTGCCATGGCAGGGCTCCCCCCGCTCCACAGCCCCCATCCTGCACTGGCAGGACCCTCACACCTGTGGGGTCCCCACAGAGGCTGCTGGTAGAGGAGAGGCCATTCCGTGCCCCGGCAGCTCCAGCTCCGCATCCCACGCCACAAGCACTGGGCGCTCCCGTTCTCCCCGCAGGCGTGCGGTGGGTGGTGGCAGGTGGAGGGTGTCCTGCCGGGCCAGTCCCGTGTGTGTGTCCGTGATGCTCCTGCCTGGCAGTGGGAAATGGCTGCTGCTCCCTCCCTGGCCTCTCGTGCCACCCTGCTCTCAGCAGTGGTGAGGAGCGGGTGCAGCCGGGACCCTGCTCCCTCTGGAGCCTCCCTGCGCCTCCCAGCTCGCTCCTTGCCGCTGGCCCTGGGTGAGGTGCGGTGTTAAGGCGGCACCTGCACTGCCCCCTGTCCCGGGTGAGAGGGCAGAGCTGCCACAGCAGCTCCCAGCTGGAGTGTGCCAGGGAAGGAGCCCCGGCCTCCCTGCTACGGCCCCGCAGCCAGCCCAGCCCCATCCTGTTCCATCCCCCGGGGACAGGGGTCCTGCGCCCCACCCCGTGGGAGTCACCCCAACACGCTACTGACCGAATCTCCAATTCAGTGTGAAAAAGTGTATTTTTTGGCTCTGCTGCTCCCTGTTCCACGCGGTGTGTGGAGTGCTGCCTGCCGGGACCTGCCTGCACGGGTCAGGGTCTCCAGAAGCAAGGAAGGGGTTGGGTGAGGGTTGGGTGTTCTTTTTTTTTTTTTCTTATTATTATTTTTTTTTAATTTTAAAACAATGAAGGAAACTTAATTGGTTTGAAAATGGCTGAGCTGTAGCCCCTGCGTGTCTGTACTGCCCCAAGCCAGCTGCCTCTTCCCCCTTCCCTGTGTCTTTCCAGGCCTCTCCATCTCACACTTCCAGTGTGTCTTAGCTGTGTTATTTGCATCTTGCTGTCGCCCACGGCGGGTGAGGGGGGTCTCCGTGTGTCCATGCTGGGAAGTGTCAGTGTCCTGGGAAGGCTTTAGTTGCCTGCAGACACAGCTTTCCTCCCCAGCTCCCTTCCTGAGCCTGCTGGCAAACCTGGGAAAAGGCAGCCAATGCCTGTGGTGTCCTGGCGGGGAGCGCGGTGCCCCGGCGTGCCCAGAGCCCCTGGCAGTGGTGCCAGGCAGTGCCGTGCAAAATGTCCTGGGGCTCCTTGTGCCCACCCAGCATCTGGCTCTGGTGCAGGGGCCGAGCCGGGCCCCGAGGTGCCACCACTGGGGCTCCCCTGTCCCCTACCAGCAGCCATCCCCTCCAGTCCACCCCACTGTTAGGGCCAGAGCGGGAAGCGGCAGTGCCGGCGGGCTCAGGGGGATTCTGCCATGGAGACAGCCCCCAGCTGCTCCTCGGGACCCCTCAGCTCGGCCTCCTCCCGGCTGCCATCCAGGGTCTCTGATCCCTCAAAGCAGCCAGAGTCCCGAGGAATGTCTCCTTTGGGCCCTGAGGGCGATGGCAGGGCTTCGGAGGTGTCAGCATCCTCTGGCTCGCTGGCTGCTGGGAGAGGGGCCGTGGCATTAGTGGTGCTGCTGGGGTGCCCCGTCGGGGGGTCTGCCACCCCTCCCCAGGACTGGGGGGTCTCCCACCCCTCCCCAGGACTCTTACTGTCGTAGTCCAGGAGGAGCTCGGCGGCCGTCAGCAGCTTGGCGCGGTGCTGGGGGTCCGTGATGTGCAGTTCGTTCAGGTGGGTCTCCCGCAGCTCCTTGAAGTCCTCCAGGGTCTGGTACCCGTTCAGCAGGAGGGTGGGGGTGTGCTCCTGGGTGGGGGGCGTGGGCAGGGGTGAGCGGGGCTCGGGTGGCTCCCCTGGCTCCCTCCCCTGACCCCCAGTGCTGGCCTGTGGCTCCCGCTTCAGCGTGGGTCCATGGTGGGCACCTGCCCCCACGTTACCCAGAAATGCCCCATGTGTCCCCTCTGTGCCCCTGGGTGCTTGGTGGAGGGACCCCCGCGGGCGGGGGACAGTGAAGGGGAGGGGGTGGTCCCAGTGCTGGCACGCCGGTCACAGCTGGGTGCTGCTGTCCCCCACGGCCCCTGTCCCCCACCTGCAGGTTGATGCGCTCCAGCAGCTCATGGAGGGTCTTGGGCTTGAGGCGCTTGTTCCGGCTGGAGCCCCGGCTCCTGCGGGCAGGGACTGTCTCCTCAGGGATCACATCCACGTAGATGAACTTGAAGGAGCCCACCCTGTTGTTGAGCAGCCCCGTCCAGGTGCCCACAGGCGGCTTCTCGATGATGCCAATGATGTCCCCTTTCTAGGCCGAGGGACATGGGATGGCGGTGGGTGCAGCCTTGGGGAACACCCCCACCTCAGGGGTGTCCCCAGCCACCCTCCCTCCCTCCCCAGGGGCTCACCCGCAGCTTCAGGGAGTCCTTGTCGTAGGGGCTGGGGGTGAAGTCGGTGTGGACACGGGCCCGGCCGCAGAACGGGCCGGTGTAGGCTGGGACAGTCTCCTCCAGCCGCCGGCTGTCCCCGGGATCGGCAGGGCTGGGAAGGTCGCTGCCTGCAGAGAGGAGGGGGTCAGGATGCGCCCGGCTGGAGACGCGGGGCCAGTGTCCTGTCGGGGCCGGCCTCACCGCTGGACATCTGGCGTCCGAGGGCTGGGCGCCCGTCCTCCTCCTCCTCCAGCTCCAGGTACGACAGGGGCACCTTGTCATGGCTCCGCTCTTCCGTGCTGCTGGCTGGGGACAGGGGGCATGGGGACCCCTCCTCCTCCACCTCTCCCTGCTGGGGGTACCGGGGTCAGGCCGAGGGAGGGGGAGCTGTCCCCCGCTCACCTGTCCGCGTCCCCACAGCCCCGCTCACCTTCCCCTCGGCCAGCGCTCTCACGGCCATCCTGCCCGTCTTGCGGTTCATGGTGCGGGAGATGACCGCCCGCCACTTCCTGCCCAGCTTCGTCCCGCTGCTCCGCCCGGCATCCTCGGGACTGGCACTGCTGGCATCATCCTCAGGGATCTGCCAGGGGGATGGAGAGTGAAGGCAGAGCCCCCCACGCGGGGCAAGCCTCGGCAGGGTCACACAGGGCTGTGAGACCCCAAATCCCAGCAAGGCTGGCACCCTGGGGCTGCTCCGTGACACCTGGGCCACTGGTAAGACCAGGAGTTTTGGGAAACCAGCTCTGAAATGGGCTGTTCCCGGGGGAGCAGGATGTGTCAAGGGGTGCTGCTGCCCCAGGCATGCTGGGAACTCACGTTCTCCTCCAGGCTGAACTCCTCGTTTGACACGGGGGAGCTGACCTTGGACTTGCTGAAGTCCTTGAAGCTGCTGGAACGCTGTAGGGAAAGCTGGGAGCAGGGGCAGAGGTGTGAGGGGGGAGATGGAAAGGTGTGAGGGCTTCTTCCTGCATCCCCTGCCCCAGTTCCTCTCCTCCCTTTGGGCTGCTCTGCCCATCCCAGGGTGATGCCAGTGCTGGGAGGAGTTTTTGGCTGGCACAGCCTTTCCTGTCTGCCCTCTTCCAGGAGCTGCTGTGTGCCGTGAACTCCCCAACCTGGGATGCGGAGCTCTTGGTGCCTGTGCAACTGCTTGGCACAGCATTCCGAGGGCAGGGATGCTCTGGTGTGGAGCCTGGCACTGCCATGCTGGGAGCAGCCCAGGGCTGTGCCATGTTGCCACGCTGGCACGTGGGCCAGGACATGGGGGGACACAGGGCTCTGCAGTGCCGCAGCTCCTCTCAGCACAGGTGGGCAGGCAGTGAAGGGCTGGTAGCACCAGAGCAGCCATGTCCCTGCTGCTACCCACAGGGTCAGCTCCAGGACTGAAAGTTTCCGTGTTTTCCGCCTGTGAGTGTCACCACACAGCCCAGAGAGCACACCCTCAGCATCCCCAGCTGGCTTGGTGCCACCTCCATGCCTAAGCCATCAAAGCTGGTTTTGGAGCTCAGTCCTGGCACACCTCTCCATCCCCTCCCCTTCCATTCTTTCCTGTGCCCCCTGCCCGCCTTCCTCTCCCTGGCCTCAGGTGCCTGTCTCACACGGAAGGGTGTCTCCACGCCAGGAGCGCCCTTGGTGCCAGCACAGCCACATGGTCCCAGGTGTCCCTCATCCCTGGATGCCAGCACCAGCGTGCTCACATTGGGGCACGCTGAGCTCGGCTGCCACCGCCAGCCCTTTTGAGGCCCTCGGAGCACACACCACGGTGCTCGCTCTGCTGCCACCACCACCACCAGGGATTTCCGTTCTCAAGCAGCTCTGCCAGCTCCTGTGGTGGCTGAGGCCCTTCCCAGCCCTGCACAGCCTGGCCCTGTGCTGTCCCCTCTTTATTCTCCTCCTCATTCGCCCCTCACATCCCTAAGCACTCGGTTTTGCCGTTCCTTGCAGAGGGCTGGCTCTCAGTGTGTCACCCAGCTGCCCATCCGCAGTGGCTTTATGCGGCAGGGCCGGCTCCAGGTGCATCCGTGCAGAGGGGATGCTGGCTTCTGCCCTGCTCCCACCCCAGTGCCCTGAATCCACCCGATCCAGGTGCACCGAACCCCCCCAGGGCTTCACTGCTGAGACAGGACAGCTCTGCAGCTGGGAAAGCCGCTGCCCTGGGGCTGGAGGAGCCATGGAGGGCCCGGCAGTGGGATGTGAGTCAGGGCGGCCAGGCTCTCCCGGCGCAGGGCAGGGAGGGGGAAGTGAGACTGGCTGTGGCTGGGCAAGGGCAGGGGATGCCCACTGGGATTGCCCGGGCTGGATGGGCCACCGCGGTGCAGGGAGGGGGACTTCACCCAGATTTCCTGCGGGAGCTCGCCAGCACGGAGGAGCTGCCAGAGCAGGGAGTGCGCCTGTCATGGGCAGGACCCCGTACCAGGCACTGCCCCTGCTCCCCGCGGTGACTTACTGATGCTGATGCCAGCCCAGCAAAGCTTGGCAAGAGCTGAAGTGCCAGCTGGTGCGAGACCTGGCGGGGGATGAGGAGCCAGTTTGGGCCCCACTGGTGACTTCAGCCACAGGGTGGCACATGGCCGTGCCACGCACGGGGCTCTCGAGAGGCCGTGGCACCGGCAGCTGGGGCTCCCGTGGCTCCCGTGGCTCCCGTGGCTCCCGTCTGGGAGCGGTGCTGCCGGAGGAAGCGGCTGCCGCACGTGACGGAGCTGCAGCCCGACCGCAGCACCTTGCACAGCCATGGCCCCCAGGAAATGACGGGCGGCCGCCCACGCCTGGCGAGGCCATGGGGGGGGCGAGCACAGCCTCCCCCAGCACAGCCCCACGGGTCCCACCGGCACCCCAGCTGGCACCCACGCTGACCCCGGGGGCTGTGCATCCCAGCCACCCATCCCAACGGGATGGAAGCCAGAGTGGGAGGTGGACAAGGCCAGGACCACGCACTGGCGAGGCCACAGTGGCTGGTGGCCGCAGAGACGGACCGATGGCAGGGCCGCTGCCACGCTGTCCCAGCCCCCTGGCACCAGCTCTGCTGCTCAGCATCCCCCGGCAGCCCAGGCTGGAACAGCTCTGGATGTGCCGGGACATCCGCGGTGCTGAGGGCAGCTGGATGCCGCCAGCACTCACCTTCCTGTGTCCCGGCTCCTTGTCCCCGGCGTTGGAGGGCTTGCGGCGGAGCATGGTGCGGGGGCCGGTGGCGAGGGCAGCGTCCGGCAGCGCCGAGCACGTCCCGACCCGCGGCACCGGCACCGAGCCGGGAGCGCACAGGAAGCTGGCGGTCACATGAGAGGCGCTTGCAGCCGTGCTCAGGGTGGCTGCCGAGGCGCGGGCTGGGGCAGGAGGAAGGAAACCCTCCACCGAGCTGCTGCCCTGCCCGGGGCCCCTGGGTGGGAACGGTGTCTGTGCCCGCACCTCTCGGCAGCGCTGCCCCTCGGTGACGCTGCCCCTGCCCTGCCTCCCCTCGGCGGTGCTGCTGCCCCTCGGTGCTGCTGCCCCTTGGCCATCTGCAGATGGGCAGCGTGTGTCCCCCAATGCAAAAGGTGACAGTCCCCAACCCCTCTGTCGTGCCTGCTCATCCTGCTGGGACGTGATAGCCAAGCCCTCTGCGTGACACTTGGTCGGGGATGCCCCCCGTTATCTCAGGTCCCCCCGGCTCGGCATCACACCCAGGTGGGACACGCTTATGGTCACCCCGCTGCTGGCACCCGTGGGGACATCCCTGGTTGTGCTGGCTGCCCTGCACCTTCTCACTCCAAATCCTCCATCTTCTGCCCCAGAATTACAATCTGCCCAGATCCATCTTCTCGCTGTCAGCATTGGCTTGGTCGCCCCAGGGCTGGACAGAGGGCACAAGCAGGGTCACAGGAGGGAGTTAGGGGCCGGACTGCAGCCCTACACCGGCCGTCGAGGCAGCGCGCAGCACATCGGGCACAGCAGGGCCCGCCTTGCTCATGTTTAATCACAAACGAGCAAATAGAATCCAACAAAACGAGGAAGTGAGCACGGGGGAAGACCCGGCCGTGCTGGGAGGGGGTGGAGGGGCCATCGGTGCGAGCTCAGGCCCCCAGCCCGCCGAGCAGCACCGAGAGCAGCGAGGCGAGGACCAGCGTTCCCGCGGCGGCGGTGCCGGCGCCGTTCACCGGGAAGGGCTGGGTGCTCTTCTGCAGCCACTCGTACTCCTCCTCCAGCCGCTGCCGCCGCAGCTCCGGCCCCACGTGCGCCCGGATCCTCTCGTAGTAGGAGTTCAGGTACCGGATCTGCACCCAGGCACCACGGGGAGCTGCAGGGGGGCGGCCTGGATGCCGCCCCCCCTTTGGCCCTCCCCGTCCAGCTGCCCCACAGCCCGACCACTGGCCCTACCTGCAGAGCTCATTGTCCCTCTTCATCCACACATCCATCCCTGCTCTGTCCTCATTTACCCACTCCAGCCTCATGGCATGATTCTGGCTTTTTGCTGCATCCACCCCCCCAGCCCCCTGTGCTGACCTCGCATCCCTGCTCTGCTCCCCACCCTGAGCACACCCCCGTACCTGCTCTGGGGACAGGAGTCTGAGGTCGATGAGGTTGCGGTCATAGGGCACCAGGGACACCATCTCGAAGGTCAGAAAAGGCGTCTCCCCGCTCTGGTGCTGCCATAGAGCGGCGTCATTGGGGTGTCCCCAACCCCCTGAGAGTTGCCCTCACCCCTGACTCGATGCAGGCCCCCACGCTGTGCCACCCCTGTCCCCCCTGTCACCCCATCCCCATCACCCTACCTCAGTCTGTGCCTCCACAACAAGGACGACATCCTCAATGCGGATCCCAAACTCTCCATCCCGGTAATAGCCGGGCTCTGAGGGCCAGGAAGATGCCTCATGAGCCCCCAACCCCAGAGGCTTCCCCAGCCCACCCCAGCAGGGCTGGATCTGGCCCCTGAGTGGGGCTGAGAGCTGACACCCCATCCCTGGTTGAGCTCTGTGCCCAGGGTTGTCCCAGAGAGCCGGGGTGCCGCCGGGGTGCCGGGACATACCGATGGAGGTGAACATGCCGGCCTCCAGCGGCACGTTGTTGGACTGGAAGCCCACGGGCCCTGCAGGGACATAGGGTGGGTTAGAGCTCTGGGGACGGCATGTGCTGCAGGGACACCCCAGCAAGGACCACAGAGCCACCAAGGCAAGGACTGTGGGGCCATCCTGACAAGGACCACTGATAGGATCATCCCAGTAAGGACCTTGGGACCACCTCTGCAGGGATCATAGGATCGTCCCAGCAAGGACCACATAGTCACCCTGGCAAGGATCATGGGTCCACCCTGGCAAAAACCACAACATGCTGCAAGTAGGGATTCCCCTGCCCCTTGGAGAGGCTCTGCTGGGTGATTAGAAGCCCCCAGCAAGCTCCTGTCCTCATCCCTGTCCCCGTAGCTCAGCCCACATACCCAGCACCAGTGCTGGTGGCACCTACACTCGTGGACTGAGAGGAAGTTGCCGATGCCATGGCCAGTCCCGTGGCCGTAGTTGAGTCCAACGTCCCAGAGCGCCCGGCGGGCGAAGGACTCCACCGTTCTCCCTGGGGAATGAAGAGGTGGGATAGGGGCCACGGAGTTTATGAGGCCCCCCAGTGCCCTCCTTCTCCCTGTGCCAGGGGTTCTGTGCAGGGCCAGTGCTGGGTTTGGCACCCACCTGCTGTGTGTGATGGGAAGACGAGGCGGGAGAGGTCAATGTTGCCCATCAGCACACGGGTGTAGGCTTCCTGTGGGGCAGGGTAGGGGGTGAGCAGAGTGGTACCCAGACACTCACCCCTGCACATCCAGCCCTGGCCGGGACTGTGGTGCTGAGTGCCACGGGGAGTGCTGGGCAGTGCAGGGGGTGCTGGGCAGTGCAGGGGGATGTTGGCTGACATGGGAGGGGCTGGTACCTTCTGCAGCGGGGTGGGCTCACCCCAGTGCACTGTCCGAGTGATGTCTGTTGTCCCGTCCCTGCAAAGGGGGGTCATGAACGGGGCTGATGCAGCCCCAGCGCTGGCTTTGCGGGCCCCCGGATGTGGGGCTGTTGGGGGGGTCTCTGGTCAAAGCTACGCACAGATATTGCCCTCCGGTGTCGAAGAGGTACATCTCGCCCGCAGACAGCGTCCGGCTGCTGCCATTGGAGGGGCTGCGAGGGGAGGGGGGTCAGAGCCCTCTCCCAGCTGCCCATTGCCCACTGCCCCCTGCCCACTGCCCACCACTGCCCCAGCCATACCTGTAGTGGGCCAGCGCCGCGTTGAGCCCGCTGGCCGAGATGGTCTGGAAGCTGGGCCCGCGGCTGTGCTCCTGGGCCCTGGAAGGCAGCAGGGAGGCAGGGAGGTGCTGGGGGTCCCCGGCTGCCCTTTGCTGGGCAAGGCAGGCCTGGGGGGCAGCACTGACCAGCGAAGTGCATTGATGTGCTGAGCCCCCAAAAACTCGTCCACCTGCCCCTGCGGGACTGTCTTCTCCAGCCACAGCAGGTACTGGATGACGGCCACCGCGTCCCGGACCTGGGGGTGCCCAGGGGCACCGGGGAGGGGGCATCAGCACCCCGCTTCCTCCGGTCTGCCCCCAGTCTGCAGGGGACTGTGGGGAGGGGGACAGCCCTTACGTGGGCAGCTCGCAGCATCTCCTGCTCACGGGCATTTTTCACAGCCTTGGCCATCATGACAGGCGAGTAGTTCTCCTCCAGCAGCTTCTCCTGCGAGGGCAGGCAGGAGGTGGCACAGCTGCCTATCCCCTCAGGCCCCAGGGGCAGCCCCAACGCGGTGACATGGGGCTCTCCCCGCGCCTGCAGGAGCCACGTGCCCCATGGCCGGGTCCGTGCCCACCTGGGGGATGATGCCGTAGAGGCCGTAGGTGGTGTACTCGGTGCCCAGCCACACGGTGACGTTGCCCTGGGTGTAGCGGCGCAGGTGGGCGCTCACCTGCCCGTACTCCTGCAGCTCCACGCAGAGCGGCCCCGGGCAGCCCGAGCGCAGGGACTCCCGCGCCGCCACCGAGAGCCGGGAGCCCTCCACGAACAGGCTGGGGAGGGAGCGGGACGGGGCAGGCAGAGATGTGGTGGTCACCTGCTGCCTTTGGTTCCCCCCAAGCCCGGCAGAGAGGAGGGACCTGGGGGGCTCAGAGGGAATGCTGGGCTGGGAATGGGAGGAACTCAGGCTGTGAGGAAAGGGAGTGTGCCGTGCCCTGGGCTGGGAGCCGGGGGATGGATTGGGAAAGATGTGTGTCTCAGAGGGACAGTCGGTGGGGCTGGGCATGGCAGGATGTGGTGGCTCTGGGGCTGGGGGCAACGGGGCTGAGAGGAGATCCCCATGGGGGCTGGCTCAGGAAAGGAAGGGTGGAAGGGGGGTGGGTGGTGAGCCCCTTCCATGCCCCGTGCCCACAGGGACATGCTGCCCACCTTATGGTTGTGTTGGTCAGGAGGGTGTAGGAGTAGAAGACGGGGTTGTAGGGGATGTCGTCTCCACGGAGGTTGAAGAGCCCTGCCAGGAACGAGACCTCCATGCCTGTGACCGCCACTGCCCTCCCAGCCCCAGGGTTCGAGCCCACGGCACCTGCCATGGCAGCACCACGGCACCTGGGTACTTACAGGCCGTCTCCTCCAGCCCCGACAGCAGCACGGCTGTGGGGCGTCGCACGTGCTGCTCCATCCGCTGCCGGATCCCGGCCACCTTCTCCTGCCAGCTGCTCCCTGGGAGTCGGGCAAGCGGTCAGCTCAGTGCAGGGACCACCGCAGCCCCAGGCTGTGGGTGAGCGCCCACCCAGCAGCTGTGGGAGATCAGACCTGTGGGGTCTGGGGTCAGACCTGTGAACTCTGCTGGGAGGCTGTAGATCTCGGTGGAGGAGGGAAGGGGTCTTTGGTCACCCCATGCCTGATCCACAAGGTTGGTCTCGAGGGGGATTAGGGTCCGGCCGGAGCCGTGTAGAACCCGGCTGTAGCTGTTCCAGGTGTCTGGGGGGTGAGCAGCCCGCAGGTTGGGGCTCCTGGTAAATCTGCACCCAGGGGCTGCCCTCCCGTGGACAGGGTGACCCCCAGTGTTAGCCAGCCCTACCGATGGAGAAGAGGAAGGGGTCCAAGCTGACATTCCCCCCCGCAGGAACCGCCTTCAGGATCCACATCCCGATGGACTCGATGGAGGCTGCAGGGGAGAGCTGGGGTGGCACCACGAGTTTGTGCTGCGTCCCAGCCTGCGCTGAGCCCAGAGGAGGCTGTGGCAGGGGTTGGGGGGCTCCTGGGAGCGGGGAGACTCAGCAGCCCCCGTCCTGCCCCCACTGACTTGTCCTCTGCAGCTCCCAGTTGCAGTCCAGCTCCCGCTCTGCCTGGGTCCAGTAGCGGCTGTCAGTCCACAGGGCAGCCTTGTCCTGCGTCACCACAGCAGTGCCTGGGACAGGAGTGGGGGCTCAGGCTCACCTCTCTCTCTCCCTGCAGCTGGCAGGGACCCCCAGAGGCTCTCAGGGAGTGGGACCATGCCATGTGCGTGGATCCCCGGGAATGAGGAGCAGCAGGGTTTGGGGGATGCCCTCACCTGCAGAGCCGGTGAAACCGGTGAGCCAGCCCAGCCGCGCGTCCCGCTCGGAAATGTACTCGCTCTGGAGCCGGGATGGAGACGTGAGAGGTGGCTGTGGGCGCCGGCGGGGAGCGGCTCCCCGGGGGCGCGGGGGGACTCCTGCCTTACCATGTGGGCATCCGTGGAGGGCACGATGTAGGCGAGGGCGCCGTGGGTCCGCATGGTGCCCCGCAGCGCGGCCAGACGCGCCGTCGTGTTGGTGGCCGTCGGTGGCAGGTACTGGTGGCACAGGGAGACGTGCTGGGACTGGGGGGGACCCCATGCCGGGGGTCTCAGGAACAGGGAGGGGGAGCAGGGCGGGGCTCACCGGTGGGTCCACGGAGCAGTCCCGGATGTCATTCCTGGTGGAAGGAGCCTGTGGCACCCGCCCTGCAGCACAGCCTGTGGGCACGGCGACACCCGGGAGCCTCAGGCCACAGCCTGGGGGCCTGCTGGCCCTTTGCTCCAGCCCGGAACCGCCCCAGGCAGCTGTGACCCTCGTCCCCACCCCCAAATGCCAGCCAGCCCAGCTTTGGGGCTTTTTACAAAACTCAGTGTTTTTAGCCCCAGGAACAGTGGGTGAAAACCAACGTCATCCCCTGGTTCAAGAGGAATTAAATCTGCCGGTGCCTATGGCACAGTGGGATCATCACAGGGAGCAGCTGGTGCCCAGCACGGAGCACAGAGGGGCTGCCAGGAGCCTGCCCGGAGCATCCCAGCGCTGGGGCCGTGGAAGGAGCTGGCTGATGGTGGGGCTGTGTCCAGCCGGACCCGGTCTCTCCCCAGGGTTGCTTGGCACAGGGTCCCACCACCACTCCCTGGGCTCTCCATCACCAGCTGGCACCTGGCTTCTCACCTTGGCCAAGGGCACAAGGCTTGGGTCCATGGGATAATGCAGGATGGGGTCATACTCAGCATGAGAGGCCTTGGGTACCTTGTCTCTGCACCGTGGAGATCTGCTCCTGACCTGTCACCTGCTCCGGGCCCATCCCTGGGGCAGCTGGGCAGGGTGAGCCCCATGACACAGGCTGGCTCCTACCCCGGGGTGGACCCACCCCTGCTTCCCCCAGAGCTGTGGCTGGGACATCCCACGCTCTCCCTATGTGGTTCCTGGAGGTCGCAGATGTGCCGTCCCACCCCAGTGCCCAGCCCACCGCCGGCCATACCGTGAAGCAGGAGCGCCCAGGCTGTGATCCAGAGCAGGGGGCACATGGCTGCCCTGGCCGAGGCACCAAGGGGACACTGTGGGTGACAGGTCCCTCCTCCTGAGCCTTTGCCCCAGGGGCAGAGGGATGCGGGATGGGAGGGACGAGGCCCCAGCAGATACAGGGTGTGGGAAGCAGAGTTTGCTGTCCCTTTGGAAAGTGAATTCCACTGCTAAATAAAAGCAAACAGCAAAATCAGCACAAAGTCCAAAGATCCTGCAGGAGCAGAGGTGGGAGCGTGCCAGCTAAGCCTGGCACCGCCTGATGGCCAGGGAGAAGTCAGGGAAAGGCTTTGCTCCCTGGGGAACCCCTGTGTTCCGGAGCTATGGAGAGCTGACATGGGATCTCTGGGGTGAGGGCCAGATGCCCCCCAAGCCAGTCAGCCCCCCAGGCCATCCCTCCTCCTCCACAGGACATGGAGCTGTGCAGGTGGGCACCAGCCCCTGTCCAGTGCCTGGGACCAGCAGCCCCTGTGCTCCATGGGAGGATCCTGCTGGGATGTGCCCTTTGTCCTGCCAGGCGCAGCAGCTCCGCACCTCTGTGCATCTGCCTTGCTAAAACCTCACTATCTTCATCATAAGGAGCCTTGACCCCGAGGCCCGTCACTGATGGCACAGGTTCTTCCAGCGGCTTTAATGACTCTGGTTGTGGAGGGAAGGGCTGGGAGAGGGGCAGACCTGCTGCCACAGGCACTGGAGGTGTCCATCCTGGGCATGGACACAGATCTTCAGGGATGAATGCACATTCCCACCCAGGACAGGTCATGGTTTGGTCTGGAAAGGACATTAGAGATCCTCTAGTTTTGACCCCCTGCCATGGGCAGGGACACCTTCCACTATCCCAGGTTGCTCCAAGCCCCTTCCAGCCTGTCATTGGACACTTCCAGGGATGGGGCAGCCACAGCTTCTCCGGTCAACCTGTGCCAGGGCCTGCCCACCCTCACAGGGAAGAACTTCCTCCCTGTATCTAATCCACACCAACCCTCTTTAACTTAAAACCACCCCACCTTGATCTGTTGCAATGGGCCCTGCCAAGAAGTTTGTCCCCACAGCCTCACATCCCCACCCAGTCTTCCCAGAGCACTCCCTACAGGATCATTGCTCATCACAGCCCATGAAGATCTTTGGGATGTGGCCCCACTTCCTGGGCCTGGGGTCCCTGCAGCCCAGCTCTCACAGGCTCGGCCTCGAGGCTGGACAAAGCTGGGTCTGTGTGGGGACCACGAACCCTCCGAGCTGCTGCCGCCTCTTCCCAGTGGCACTTCACGGCCTGTTGGACAGTGCCTGTCTGGCTGTGTCACCACACTGACTGTCCAGCTACGTCACTGAGCTGTCTGGCTGTGTCACTGTTCTGCCTGTCCGGCTGTGTCCCCTCAGGGACTGTCCGGCTGCGTCCCCACACTGTCCGGTGTGTCCGTGCCCGCCTGTCCGGCAGTGTCACCTTTCCCCCCGCCGTGGCACCGCTCCGGCTGTCCAGCTGTGGCACTGGGACCCTGCTCACCACGAGGTGGCACCAGGACGGCGCCGGAGCCGCACAGACCCTGTCCCGTGTCCCACTGTCCCGTGTCCCACTGTCCCGTGTCCCACTGTCCCGTGTCCTGTCCCTAAGCACCCTGCAGCTCCGGCAGCAGCAGGGCCGGGTGGTCCCCTCGCCACCCGGTCCCTCCGGCTGAGCCCTGGAACGCTCATGTCACGAATGCTCTCAGGCTGCCTGTGTCCCCGTCGCCCGCTGGTCCCCCCTCTGTGAGAGGAACCCAGGAAGGGGCAGAGGGGGGTCCCCATAAGGGGCAGGACAGGGACAGGTGGGAGGAGGACACCAAAGCTGCAGCGATTGTTTCCCAACGATGCGATGCGGTGCGTGGGGACAGTCAGGCAGCACTTTGCTGCCACCCTGTTCATTAGTGACACGCGTTAATGATGCTTCATCCTCCCTGCCTGGTTCCTGCCAGGGGCGGGGGCTGCGCCCCTCACCCCACGGCTGCACCCCACTCCCAGGGGGTCCGCACGGCGAGGGGGTCCCCACCCCCCTTATTCTCACCACTGAGCTCCACCCTGCAACGCCATCATACCCAGTGCCAGCCCGGTGCCATCATCCTCAACGGCATCCTCCTCCTCCTCGCCCAGCGCGGGGGTGGCGCGGGCCGTCCCTGGGGACCCCCGGGGCCGCGTGTCGCTCCGAGCCAGCGTCAACAGGACGAAGCTCCTTGTCCGCCGTGCGTCCGGTGGGGCCCGTCCCTCCCGCGGGAGGTTTCCTCGAAGACGAGCCGGAGGAAGGCTTTGGGGGGACATCCTCCCTTTGTGGGCTATTGTTGGCCTTCCGTCACCTGCAGAGGCCGCGGGGTGACTCAGGCCGGGGTGACGCGCCCGGCAAACAGGACGCGGGGAGGGCGTGCGGGCGCAGGAATGCGGAAGGCGGTGGTGGCACCGGGATGCTGCCAGCATCCCTGAGGTGCCCCGGCAGGCAGGGTGTGCCTGGGGATGCCTGCCCGGGGGTGCACCACAGAGCTCGGCAGCCGGGCTGCAGGGGTGAGGCTGCAGCTCCTGGCCCCCCTGAAGGAGCACCCCCACTTTGGGGGTGCACAGCGCTGGAGGGGAGCGCTGACCCCACATTGCGCCAGAAGCGGGGGCTGCAGGAGAATCTGGCTGGGGTGAGGGGCCACAGCCAACAGGGCTGGAACAGGTTCAGGGGATGTGCCCCTCCCGTGTGCGGCCGTGACATGGTGCCCACACACCTGGTACAGCCCCTCCTTACATCCCCACACCCCTCCCTAGCCCCCTCTACAACCCTCCCAACCCAAATACAGTCCCCAGCCCTTCCTACAGCCCCCCCATACACCCCGACCCCCCTACAGCCCCTCCTACAGCCCCCCATATACCCACACCCCCATACAGCCCCCCCCCCCACCCCTCTTTGCCCCCACATCTTGTCGGGACCACCCGCCCTCACCCCGCTGGCAGGGGCTGTCCCAGGGTGCAGTGTACTTGTCACCCACCTTCTTGAGGGTTGATGTCACCCACCTTGTGGGGGGCTCACCCTGGCCAGCTGCCAGGTGTCCCCAAAGCTACTGGATCACTCCCTCCTCAACTGGACACGGAGGGAAAATACAAGGAAAAGACGGAGATAAGGACCAGGATGTGACCAGGTACGGGCACAGTTAAAACAGACTCAGTTTGGGGAAATTAATTGAATTTCATAAAATCATGGAATAATGGAATGGTTTGGGTTGGAAGGGACCTTAAAGACTATCTTGTTCCAACCCCCTGCCATGGGCAGGGACACCTCCCACTGTCCCAGGTTGCTCCAAGCCCCAATGTCCAGCCTGGCCTTGGACACTGCCAGGGATGGGGCAGGCACAGCTGCTCTGGGCACCTTGTGCCAGGGCGTCACCACCCTCACAGCCAAGAATTTCTTCCTAATATCTGATCTAAATCTCCCCTTTTATATATTTATCACCAATCAAATCAGAGCAGGATAATGAGAAAAAACCCCAGACCTTAACTGTTTTTCCCACCTCTCCCTTCCTCCTGGGCTCTAAGTCATTCCTGTTTTCTCTCCCTCCTCCCCTCTGGAGTGGGGGCTGTGGGCACCGACCCGCTGCAGACACTGCCTGGCTGGGGGGCCTGGAGGGGACTGTGGCTGGGGGGGGCAGGACAGTGGAGGGTCCCAGAATCTGAGGGTCGGGCTGGGAGGGGTGTCCCAGGAGCAGGATGGATCCAGGCTGCATAGGGTCCCAGGCCAAGCTGGCAGCAGTGTTAGGGTCTGGGGGCCCAGCACGAGCATGGGTGGGGGGTCCTGGACCAGGGTGGATGCGTGGGTCCCAAAGTCAGTCTGAGTAGGGGGTCCAGGGCCGCACTGGGCACAGAGGCCGGGGCCAGGCTGGGAGCGGGTCCCAGATTCGGGCTGGATGGGGGTCCCCGGACAAGCTGGGGTGGTCTCAGAGCACTGGGGACGCGATGAGGGGGCTGTGGGTGGGGAATCCCCCGGAGGATGTGCCGGGAGGGGATCAGGCAGCAAACACGGATCGGGGGAAACCCGCGGAGGTGTCCAGCGGCGGGGCGGGGCAGGGCGGACACCTCCCCCCATCCCGGGGCCAGATGACGGGCGGCGGCGGGGCCGGGCCGGGCTCTCACCGCCTACAAATGCGGCTCCCCCGGCGGCCGCCCCCGCCGCCCCCCGCCGCCCCCCGCCATGGCCGCGCCGCGCCGGCTCCTGGCCCCGCTGCTGCTGCTGCTGCTGCTGCTGGGGCTCGTCCTGGCCGCCCCCGGTGAGAGCGGAACACTGGCGGGGACCCGGGCCGGCAGCGGGGGATGAAGGGAGTGCGGGAAGAGGGGACGGTGGAGACCGCGCCGGGGTGGCCGCGGGTTGGGGGGCGCGGGGGGACCGGCACCCCCGCCCGCACCGCCGGGATCCGCTGGGCTGCGGAAACACAAAGCGCTTACTTTGGAGCCGAAAACTCCCCGGTCCCCCGAGCACAGCGGGAACGTCCGGAGCCGCGGTGACAGCCTCGGGGCATCGCCGGGTCCCGCAGCGGGACCCACGCGGGGCTCGGCCCCGGCTGCAAACCGGCCCCGCGGGGGTGTGGGGCTGGCGGTGCTGGGACCGGAGCTGGGACCAAAGCATCCCAGACAGACGCCCCGGGGGAGCAGGACCAGTGCTGGCACTGGAGCATCTCCGCCAGGCACCCAGGGGAGCAGGACCAGTGCTCAGGGACCAGAGCATCCCGGCCAGGGGCTCCAGGGCCTCGGGGAAACGGGATCGCTGCTGGGAGCACCAGGCACCACGGGGATGTGGGGGAACGGCTCAGGGTGAAGGGCTGAGGGTCTCGGTGGCACAGAGGAGGGGGTGGCTGTGGCCAAAGGCGGGGGCTGGGCAGCCCCGTGCCCCGCGGTGAGGCTGGTGGCCGTGGCCGCACGAGGTGGCCATGCGTGGCACAGGTGGCCGGGCCGCCCCGGCACAGGAAGCACTTGGCAGTGATGGCTCTTGTTGGGGACAATCCAGGAAACCGGCCGGCCTGGGGCCAGGCAGTCCACGGTACTATTGCCCCTGTCCTGCGTGGCGACACATGGCTAACGCTGTTCCTGGTGTCCTCAGGGCCACTGGGGCAGGCGCCGGACGGGAAGGATGCCCAGGATGGCCTCACCCGAAGGCTGGTGCGGCCGCGGGGTGCACGGCGTGGGACCGGGCAGCGGCAGGGCGGCTGGCGAAGGTACCGGCGGCCCCGGCCCCGGCTCTCCCACAAGGGGCCCATGCCATTCTGAGCCAGGTGAGGTGCGGTGAGGCGTGGGGGACGCAGGGAAACGTGTGACGGTGCATGAGGGAACTCACACGGGCTTGCTCTCGTTGCAGGGCTGCCGCCAGCCTTCCATGGACACGGCTTCCATCGCTCGCGCCGCGTCCTCGCCCGCTCTGCTCATCCTCCGGCCCTGGGCGCGGGGTACCCCCTGTAAGCCCTCGGCTGGCCCCACCTTCTCCCGGCGATTGCTCCTGGTGGCCCCGGTGCCGTGTCTGGCACTGTGGGTGTGTTCTGCCCCTCCTCGCCACCTCCCAGGGCCGGCTGGAAGGGGGTTGCCTGCAGAGGGGCCAGGGTTGCCACGATGCCCTGTTCCCGTGGGCACGGGGCTGGCTTGGGCATGGGCCCGCTGGGACCGCGGGCTTTGCGCAAAGCACTTTGTCAGGTGGAGCAGCTTCTCCTCAGGGGTCCATGAGCTGCCTCGGGGTCCTGCCCCAGCCCTGTCTGTCACCCCCACGCCAGGGGGGAGCACAGAGCTTGTCCTGGGTCTATTTATTCCCCTGGTGCTCATCCCACACCCTGGGTGAGCTGCCCTCCCTTTCCCGCTGGCAGACCCTCCCGGGGACCCCTGTGCTGTGGGGTGCCCACCCAGGACACGCTCTGGGGCCCTGGGCCCCTCTGCTTCACGCCGTGGGACAGCAGGAGCAGGGGGGCACTGGGGGCTCTGTCCAGCTCTGCCATACACCAAAGGAGGGGCCCTGGCTCTGAGTTGGGCCCTGCTGATCATCTCCTGTGTCTGTAAAGATTTATTCCATGTAAATATATCTTTATAATAAAGAGTTATGATTGTTAACTCAGTAAATGCTGATTTCTGGAAGGGCAGGTAGGGGTTGCTCTCCTGCTGGTGGGGAGGGATCTCAGGTCCCTCTGCTCCCTCCTGGGGCTGTCTATAGGCACTGGGGGTGCTGGCAGCCCCTTCCCCAGTGTTGCAGTGGGGATACTGCAACACGCATATATCAAACCAGGAGCCCCGTGGAAAGGAAATATATATGGACAGACAGATTCTTGATAGCTGTTTCAGAGATGTTTATTTCTCCAGCCGCATGGCCGGGGCTCAGCGGAGGAACTGTCCCAGTCACGGGACCAAGGGTCCTTCTGCCCGCGCAGGGAACACAAACCAACCCATGGGAACGAGGCTGAGCAGGGACAGGGAAGCCCCGTGTCTGTGCCCTCAGGGCCCCTCTCCCAGGGCTACACGGCAGGGGAGAGACCCCAACACCCCAGCCCAGTGCTAGCAGAGAAGGTGCTCAGCAAGGAGTGAAGCCATGTGCTGAGCCTGTGGAATTGGCGAGGAGAGCGGGAAAACACAGGTCAGAGAGGCTGAGAGATGGAGGAGGGGATGCTGGAAGGGCACAGAGATGCTGGTCCCTTGGGCAAGGAGAGGGGCTGGGGCACCAGCAGTCCTGGTCACAGCTCTCACTCGTTCCGTATGACTCCACTGCTGTTGGACACTCTGGGTGGTTTGCTGGATCCTCCCTTTCCCCCTGACCCCACCAGCCCTGGGCAGCTGCCCCACAGCCCTGTACACCCAGGCAGCTGTGAGTGCTGGGTACTGCCACCTCCATCCCGGGCATCCCTGTCCCTTGTGTTCAGTCACTGCTATCCCTCCCTGTCCCGGGTATCCCTGGCATTCCTCTCCTCCGTGTCCCCATCCTTGCATCCCCATCTTGGTGTCCCCACCCCACGGGGCTGGGTGTGAGCAGGGCCCGTGTAGGGGGCAGGAGGGTCAAGGCTCAGGGACTGAGGGTCCCTGTAGGACCCTGCGGGTGGGGAGGAGGGGCTGAGCCCTGCGAAGGGAGGGGACCCCACGGGACAGGACACCCCCAGCCGTGGCTGGGAGCCCTGAGGGAGGCGGTGCCCATGCAGGGCCCTGCACTCCCCGCAGTGTCTGCAGGGGGACGCCCCGGGCGCGGGGCTGTGGGCAGGGGTCGGCAGTGCCGGCGGGGAGGGGGTTAAGGGGCTGCGGAGGAGCGGAAGGGCTGCAGCTGGGCTGGGAGCGGGGCCTGGGGAAGCGCCGGGACCCAGCTGGCCTCCATGAGCTCATCCGCCGGGACCGGGCGGGATGCACGCCCCGGCCCAGTGCCAGCGCTCCCGCCACGCGGCCACCGCGCCCGCTGTACGGCCTGCAAGCCACCACCGCCACCCGCGGGCCCTGCGAGCCACCGACTGCCACCCTGCACGGCCAGCGAGCCACCACCGCCACCCGCGGGGCCTGCGAGCCACCACTGCCAGCCTGCATGGCCTGCGAGCCACCACCGCCACCCGCGGGGCCTGCGAGCCACCACTGCCAGCCTGCATGGCCTGCGAGCCACCGACTGCCACCCGCGGGCCCTGCGAGCCACCGACTGCCACCCTGCACGGCCAGCGAGCCACCACCGCCACCCGCGGGGCCTGCGAGCCACCGACTGCCACCCTGCATGGCCTGCAAGCCACCGACTGCCACCCGCGGGCCCTGCGAGCCACCGACTGCCACCCTGCATGGCCTGCGAGCCACCGACTGCCACCCGCGGGGCCTTCGAGCCACCGACTGCCACCCGCGGGCCCTGCGAGCCACCGACTGCCACCCGCGGGGCCTGTGAGCCACCGACTGCCACCCGCGGGCCCTGGAAGGCCCTGCCACCCTCACCCTGCCTCACGGCCACCCCAGAAGCCACTGCCACACACCTTCACCCCTGCTGGCCACCCCATCAGCCACTGCCAGCCACCCCACAAAGCCCCCAGGAGCCACTGCCGGTGCCCCCATGATGGTCTGCATGGGTGCACAAGGGTTGCCCATTCACTGCCCAGTCCTGTCCTGGCCCTCATGCCCAGTTTTCCAGCCCCAGCAGCCTCCCAGAGCTGGGACATGGTGCCCCAGCCACAGTCCCTCCCAGATGCCCCCAGCTCCAGCTCTGGGATGCTGGGGGGGGGTTATCATTCCTCCACTGCCAGCCTACGGTGCTGCTGCTACTGGTTTGAACTGGGAGTGCTCTCCCCCTGCACTTCAAACCACCCCTCAATGCCCGTGGTTTGCCTCCCCAGCTGCAGCAGCAGGCACCTTGCCCAAGAGATTTGGTGAGGTCCCTGCCTGGGCATGGGCAGGACAGGCAGTGGGGGGCCCAGCAGACCTGAGGAGCGACTGCCACGGCCGTGCCAGCAAGGCAGCGATGTCCCACGTCCCCCAGGCATCGCCCAGCCCCAAGTGCTTGGGCTGTGGCCAGGGGCTGCACAGCTGAGCCCTGACCCCAGCCCTCCTGCGCCAGCCTGGAAGGAGGAGGCCAGGGAGGACCTCCCGGTTGGGCTGTGGCCAGCATGGAAGGAGGAAAAGCTTCTGAGCCGGGAGACCTAAGGAATCTCTGGCTCTTCCTGGCCTGGCCTGCTGCCCACAGGCAGGTGGGAGCTGCTGAGCTCGGCCGTGCTCCCTGTGCCCCGTGTGCCACGGCAGTGCCAGAGCCCCTGCACTGCAACAGGGAGCTGGGGCAGGTGGGCAGTGGGCACAGGGCAGTGCTGGGGACATGGGCAGTGGGCACAGGGCAGTCCTGCTCCTGTGTGTGCAAGCAGGGTCTGTCCCGGCAGGGCAAGGATGGGGTCTGCAGGTCCCAGCTCACTTGGCAGGGATGCCAGGGGCACTGGGAGAGGGCTGCAGCAGTAGCAGGAGCCCTGCGGTCCTTGGGGACCTCTGGATGCCCCTGGGGGGGAACAGGGAGAGCTCACCGCCCACCCAGAGCTGGCAAGGGATGCTCGGTGTGGCCGTGGGACACCACCAGCTCCTCCAGCCCCACCATCTGGGCACCACCAGCATCCCTCAGTGCCCATGTTCCTGGTGGGCTGATGCATGTGTGAGACCCCCGGAGCTGCACCCCAACAGCCTCCAGGGTCCCCCACAAGGATCCCTGTGCCCTCCCAAGGAGGAGGATGGGCAGGCCTAGGCTTTGTCCCATCCCCAGGGAGCATCAGGCCTTCGCTCGCTCCGGCATTTCCGCCGGCAGTGGCAGGAATGTGGCTGCTGCGGGAACAATGCCGGCACCTTGCGCTGGTCCCCTCCGTGACAGCACGGGAGCAGCTGCCCAGGCACAGCCCTGCTCCCAAGGAGCCGGAAGGAAGCAGATGGAGATGACACCGGCTGCCATTTCCTGCGGCAGGACGTGCGGGCTTTCTCCACCACCGCTCCCCTCGCTGGCCCAGCAACGCCTCGGGCACCACAGGCATCAGTGCCCAGGGCTGCCAAAGCTGTGTGCCACACAGGGCACCAGCACCCTGCTGGACCCACTGCCCTGGCCAGAGCCAGTGTCATCTCCATCCCGGTGTGGCACATGCCACCACCCACTGCCGGACGGGCCACCGGCGCTGGGCTGACGGTGTCAGCACATCAGGGGTGCACCCAGGAGCTCAGCCAGCAGGAAACAGCGGCATGGGACCCTCTGCCCCTGTCCCCAGCTGTGCCCAGCACACTGCTGGAGTGGCTGGGGGAGAGCCCAGCCCTCAGCTGCCCCTGGAGCGGGCCTGGAGCTCTGGCCAGGGCTCCGTGGTGGTGCAGAGCTGCGTAAGGGGGGCCCAGTGCAACCCCCAGGCCTTGCACAATGGAGGTTTATTTGGAACGAATGGTTTCCCAATAAATTATGTAATTTAAAAATTTTAAGGAAAAGAAAAAGGCAGAAGGGAAGGGAGCCCACGGCAGCTCAGCCTGTGCACGGGGACTGCAGGGCCACACGACACCCTGGGCTAAGCCCAGGCACCGGCGGGGCTCTACGACTGCAGCCCCCTCCCCTTGGCTTTGGCCTCCCGCACCTGAGGCCAAATGGCCCCACAGGCCTCTTAGTGTTTCAGTGGGACAGGCCACTCTTGTACCCTCAGTCACCACCCCCACAGAGGGCTGTGCCCTCAGCCAGCTGTATGTCACCCTTGCACTGCAGCCCCCCAGCACAGCCCCCCAGCTGCTCCTCTGGCCCCCAAGGAGCATTTCTGGCTCCCTTCACCCCCCAAACCTGCACCCTCTGCTAGCACCCTGGGGAGGAGAGAATGGACTCCATCCAGTGGCACCTAGTCACCCAAGCCTGTCCTACCCCCACACTGTAGGCTGGGCTGGAGGAACAGCAGTCCCATCCTGCTGAAGATGCACAGGAGAGCCCAGGAGGCGCAGAGGGCAGCTCATGGCTCTGCCTGACCCTGGCCACTATGAGCCACCCACGATCCTGTGTCCCTAGGGGAAGCTGGGGCACGGAAGGGACAAGATACTGAGGGCAGAACGAGGGGTGCAGGGACAGACCCGTGTGCCAGGGCCCTGTGTCCTGGGAGGGAGGGGAGAGGGGAAAGGCCCTGCTGAAGGGGAGAGGCTGAACGTCCGAACAACCTTCCTGGGTCAGCACGGTCCATAGCACAGTGACGGCATCAGGGCTGGCAGGGCTGTGTGGCAGAAGGTGGCACATGTCCCACAGCAGTCTGGGGCGGTGTATGCACCAGCACATGCACCTGGCACCGGAGGGACGCGTGTGCCACGGCCTCCGAGAGCACCAGCCATCCCCACCCTTCTCCACAGCAGCTCTTGGGAGATGGGTGTGACACAGAGAGAAGCGTGACTGGGGGAGCTGGTGATACTGCCACGGGACGATGGGTGCTGGCACAGTGCTCGGCTATCGACAGATCCACCTGGCTCCCGCACACAAGCCGGAGGCTCCAGCGGTGGATGGCAGTGCAATGAGCGTGCAGGTCCTCTGCAGTGTGAGGTGTGGCATGGCAGGGAGGGGGAACGCGTCCCTTCCGACTGTAAACACGGCACTTGGAGAGCTTCGAGCCTTTACCCCTCGGAGCTGTGAGAGGCCCAGCTGCAGCACAGGCTCTGGCTTTGGCACACGGCAGGAGTCATTCTTCGTCCCCGGTGAGCAGGAAGCTGTAGAGGAAGTTGATGGCACGCTGGCGGTCCTGCTGGGTCTGCCTGGCCATCAGGTTGGGCGGAGGGCGCAGGAGGAGGCTGGAGAACAGGGCAGCTGTGGAGGCAGGTAAAATCCATCACTGGTGAGGAACGAAGACCTTGGGAGGTGCAGGAGGAGGCTGGGATGGAGCAAGGGCTGCAGAGGAACAACACTCACCGATCATGGTGGCACTGACGTTGTTGTCGTCCGAGTACCTGAGCAGCTCCCGGAGGAAGGACATTAGGTACCGAAACACATTGCGGTGGCAGCTCGGCAGCTGAAGGATCACCTGCCAGGAAATGGTGTCAGGAAGCTCTCCCAGCTCCCACCACTGCAGCCTGGGCACACGCAGCACTCCGGGCTCCAGAGCAACTTACCCACAGCTGCAGCCCAGTGCTGATGGCACTTGTGGGCTGTGGCTCCTGGTGACACTGCTTCAAGGAAAGCTGTATCACCAGGAAAAAGCCCCCACTGCCCTGGGGCTGCGTCCTGCTTGTTTCCAGTCAGATCCCAGCTCTCACCGCCCCAAAACTTCCCCCTCTGCCCAGGGACATGCTTGGCCTGGCCTGCTGCCCCACCAGCTGTTAAGAGCCATGCACAGTCCTCCACGGAAGGACAGGAATTGTAGCTCTGAGCAGGTGCTCAAGCCCTCAGGACCACGGGAGGCTCAGCCCCTCCCTCAGGCTCCTGTTCCCCAGGTGCTCGGGGTGAGACAGGGCTCACTTGGGGTCTCTTTGGAAGAGCTGCCTACTCTCCCAGAGCCACTGCCAGCCCCTGGGCAGGGAGCAGGGCCCAGGGCCACGGCACAGCCCACGGCAGCAGCCCCACATGCCGGCACAGCCCCGCACCTGTCGGCACAGCCGGCTGCTGTGGGACACATCCAGGCACCGCTGGTACAGCTCATAGCAGATCACAGGCTCCGGCAGAGCCTCCAGGAAGATGAGGAGAGCCTCAGCCACAGAGTGATTACTGCCCGCTGGACCGCTGGGAATCAAGGGTCATGCTGAGCAGAAAGATCCCCTCCCTCCTCAGATGCTCATCTCCTTGGAGGTCATGCAACTTCCCTGCCTGTCTAACCTCTCCTCCTCCGCCTTCTCCTCCACTGTCTCGCATCCATGAAAAACACTGCTCCATCCACCCTGCACTGCGTTTCCCACCCTCTGGCTGCACAGGAGCCCCCTGCTCCATTAGTCTCTTCTCCAGACCATGCTCCTCAGTATCCCAGCTCCTGCACTTGGCACAGCCCTGCAGAATCTTCCAGAGCCCCCTGGCTGCTTTGGCCAGCACAGATTCAGCTTTCAGAGAGGTTGTGGGGGGACCAAGGGGAGCCCATCCCTGCCAGGTAAAGGTGACAGACAAGTTCTCGTGAGAGCGAACCCTCCCAGCAGAGCTGAGATCCACCACGGAAGGATACGGATTGTCTCAGGAATGCTGGTGTCCAGGCACTCAATGATCTGCTCCAACTCATCCTGCATGCCTGGAGTCTGGAACAGGTCCTCCTGTCAGAAACAGCACAGTGATGGATAAAGTCACCTTCCCCACAAAGGCTGAGGCACATGGTGACTGGAAGGTGAACCCTGGGACACCCAGCCAGTGCCTTGAGCACAGGGAAAAGCCCTGTCCTGTAAACACCAAACTCGAGTTGATCCCCAGGTGCTTGTGAGGAACCAGGTCACCAGGAGAGCTCCAGTGTGGCAGAGGCCCTCTCCCTCTCCATCCCTCTCACCTGGTGGAGGGCATGCTTGAATAGGTGGTCCACCAAGAGCCAGATCTCCTTTGGCACCTGCAGTGGCACCTCAGTTGCCTCCTCGCTGTCCAGGGAGCCCATCTGCAGGATGGATTTCTCCTAGGGAGAAAGCACACAAGGGCTCAGGGAAATCTTAGTCCCTGCTGTCTCAGGCCCTTAGTCCCTGGTAGGGAAAGCTGGGAGAGGGGAAGCAGCAGGACCCTGGGGTGCTCCAGCCCTGACTCACTTTCACAGCACCAGCCATTGCTCCACAGGCCCCGGCTCCTCTCCCTCCTGCTGCCCCATGGAACAACCTGCCCGGTCTCTCCAACAGCCCCAGCCCCCTCAGCCCCCCGGGAGGGGGCTCTGGCTGCCCACGGTGCCCCGGCCCCATCCCAGCTCCCACCCCGCAGCCCTTGTGCCGCGGGAGCTGCCGCGCTGGGGAGCCCAGCCCCGGCCCCGCTCATCCCACGTCTCCCCTGACTCCAGGTGTGCTCCAGCCACGGCTGCTCTCAGGGCTCTGGAACCGTCCTGATTCCTGAAGTTTCTTCCCTGATTTTCCCAAGGAGAGGTCTCGCTGAGCACACACCACCAGGGTCACAGCTCCTGCTTACTCATGTGGAGCAGCTGACGAGCTCCATGGCTCAGATGTCTCCATCACACCAGGCTTTAACCGGATCCACATTCTGGATGTTACTCTCACTTCACCATCACTCACATTCCTGTGACCTCCAAGGAGGAAGCCATGCCCAGCACTCCCAAAGCACCCAGGAACCAGCACAAGCAGGAACACGACCCCGCCACCAGCAGAGGAGTCCACAAGCCACACAGAAAGCAATTCACTGCAGCTGAGGCGACAACTGGCATAGCTGTCCCTGCAGCACACACAGCCACTGCCAGCAGCTGGAGGCAGCTTCCCCACTATGCTCCCAGACACCCTGGGTTGACACGAGCCCTGGTGGCACAGGCAGTAGCCCCACTTGCCACACGGCACAGCATACCTCTGCCCTGCAGAGCACTAGGTCTGACCCCACTGGCAGATGAGGAGTCACGGCTGCCTTGCTCAGCCACATCCACTGGGAAGGTCGGGAAGCAGCGTGTCAGGCAAGAGCAATAGAGAATTCCTCTAAGAGGGAAAGGGGGAGAGCTGCAGACCCTCTCCCAGGGCTGTGGACACTCTTCCAGGGCTGACGCTCTTCCACAGAAACCCCCTGTGCCAGGGCATCGCTGGAGCCAAGCGCTGGAGCAGCCCTTGGCATGGTTGGGAGAGCTGTGGAGACCCCCATGCAGGAGATCCCAGGTTCTCAGGGAAGAGAAGGCTCGAAGTGCCTCGGGGCAGAGGGGAAGGAAGGGAGGAGGAGCAGGAGCAGGAGCAGGAGGCGGGTGAGTGTTGGCCAGGCCCCGGGCGCCCTCTCCTGCCGCGTGTGAGGAAGGGAGGCACGGCCACGTCCTTCCCACGGGAATGTGCTCCCAGAAGGATGGCACCACATCCCTCCCTTCTCCTCTGCCAGGAGGAGACTGAGCTTCATGCGGTTAAACACGGGAGCTCGATCCCCTCTTAAGAGAGGGAACATTCCTTCCCTCTCCTGTTTCACTCTGCCGCTGCGCTGACAGCCCAGGGAGGAACAACTCCCTCGGACCGGGAAGCCAGCACAGAACCAGCTCAAACAAGTTACAAATGTCAGAGGCAGCGCAGGGAGAGCAGGAACACCCCCAACATCTCCCACTTACTCTTCCAAGGACATGCTTTCCTTTCTTGGCTCCAGCACCGAGCACGGGTGCCAAGAGAAGCAGTGATCCCGCTCGGGCATTGTGGCCATCAGAGCCAGCAGCCCCGGCTCCACTGCTCGAGGAGGCACAGAAACATCCACCTCCTGCACAAGGCCCTCCCTCGGCCTCCACAGGGACACAACAAGATGGAAGGAACAAAAGACCTGAGTTTCCTACTCCAGCCCTCTTCCCACAGGTCTGAGAGGATGTTGTGAATTCCACCTTATGGTCAGAGCTATCTCTGGTCTGTCAAAGGCTGCCAATCTTTTTGGGAATATCCAGCACTGCTGTCAGGATCAGGAGAGTAATTTTTTTCCCCAAAGCAAATTTGGTAAGCTTTAACATCTCAGTTGAGCTTGGATCCGGGGTCACTATGTGCTTCTCTGTGCTCTCATCCAGCCCACAGCTGTGCTAAGAAGCTTTGCTGGCAGTGTCCCCTCTGTGCTCCCCTCCCCTTCCCTCTGCCACAGAAAACAGGGGAAAAGCTCTCATTCTTTACAAACACACCACTGAGAAGCAGACTGCCACACAGCAATTGCTTGTGTTACCTTTTCTAAGAAGCTGTCTTCTTCCTGAGAGCAGCAGGAAAGAGAGGAGAGGAAAAAGTGTGGTTAAGAGGGAGAAAGCACTCTTGGATCAACTCTTCTGATTAAGCAGAAGCCTAATTTGCATTATAAGAACCCACTGAACACCAGGTCCTTCACACATTTTGCTGACATGGCCAAAATTAAACCTGGTGAGAGATTTGCCTGCCAATTAGCAACAATCCCACTCACATGATGCACAACATCGTCAGGATTTCTGGAAACCCCTCCAAGGGGCTTGGACAGTGCCGTTCACTGGCCAACAGCTGGGCCATGGGCAGGTGAGACATGTCTGCCAGGAAGAAGTTCCCTGGTCAGAATCACTGTCCCTGTGTTATTTCAGCCATCTTCCCTTGTGACCAGGCCAGAGATAAAACATTCCCTGGGCTAAATCTGTGTTTCTGAGCGTGTGGCAGCTGTGGAGCTCACAGGGCCCCTAAGCAGCTTTGGGTACGGTCAGGGAAATGAGGGTTTGTGCTCAAACCCGGCTGCTGCTGCTGCAGCCTAAGAGCATTAGCACAGTACAGAGAGGAGTGTGCCAAGCCCTCCGGCAGCACAGCCAAGCCCTCAGCATCCCCAAACAGCCATCCCTGTACAGCCAGGGCCGGCTGCACACGGCTCATGGGGTCTGCAGGAGGGAACGGAAGCCGGCTGTCCATGCTGAGTCTTGGCAGATCAACCTCTCAGGGTGGGAACAGCCCCAGCGCACTCCAGGCCGAGCCGGGAGCAGCTGCAGCTCCCATGGCACAGGGACACCAGGAGGGAGTGGCATCTCAGGGTCCCCGTGGCCTCTGCAGTGCCTGCTTGCTTTGGGGGCTCCCTGAGCTCTAACAGAGCCACAACAGACTGGCCTCTTCCCGGGAACAGCTTGCTCAGAACAGGAGCTGGCACAGGTTTCTCTCCTGAGGCACAGGGGGAGGCACACGGTCACAGGTTTGGGAGGGCAGACAGCCACCTGCACGTTTTGTAATGGGTGAGTCATCTCCAGCCTCACCCCCCAACCTGAGCCTGGCTGCTCACCTCTCCACAGAATCACAGAATGGTTTGGGTTGGGAGGGACATTAAAGCTCATCTTGTTCCACCCCCTGAGATGGGCAGGGACATCTTGCACTATCCCAGTTTACTCCAAGCCCCTTACAGCCTGGGCAAACTGTGCCAGGGCCTCCCTACCCTTACAGGGAACAATTTCTCCCTAATGTTGAGACTTCAGCACAATCTGCTCCACAAGATTCACCTGTTCCTGACAGGGGTTCTTCGAGAGGCCTTTTAAAACCCACAGCAGGATCTCAAGAAAAAACAGGATGACACTAATACTGAAATCCCAAAGGAGAGGTGCTCCAGTGACAGCAGCCGTGTCAGTGTCTCTCTCCTGGGAGAACCAGGAGAGCCATTCCCACACAAACTCCCACCTACACTGTGCTACCCTGCACCCACCTACCTCAGCCCCTTAGTGACTGAGTCTCCACACCTCTCTCCACTAAAAACCACAGACGAAGTCTAGCCAGGCTGAGGAAAACACTGGATGCAGTGAAGGATGAGCCCTAACACCCTGCAACTGCAGGAGGTTCTTAAGGCACAGACAGTGCCAGCCTCACACAGCCTGAGCAGCACCAAAATTTGGGGAACTGCACCCAAATGCTCCAGGTTGCAGGGCAGGCAGGACCTGCACCACCACCAGGCACTAAGTGCTCAGCTTGGCCTGGCTCCAAGGATTTCTCAGCTCACAGGTAAAATCAGAATCAAAAACCTTAAAATATCCCCTGTGTCCATAAGGAGAGCTGTGTCCCTGCTGCAGACACTGGGGCAGATACTCTTTGCTGATCGTTTTACTCCTGTATTTCTAGATGTTTCACTGAATAACAGGAGAAAGAAATCTATAGGTAAAGGAAGGAGAAGAATCCTCCAGGTACTCTTACAGATCTAACAGTGTGTCTGTGAGAGCAGAGCCAAGAGTTGGGGCCCCAAGTTCCTCTGTATCAAGCAAGAAGTTGGTGCTGAGCCGGAAGAAGCAGGTGGAAAAGCAACCAAGGCCAGTGAAATGTTCCAGACCCACTTCTAGAACAAGAGTGACTTTCAACCAAATCCTGAGAAATCTGAGGAGCCTGAAGCCTGGATCTGTAGGTTACGGGGCGGGTTCGGTCGGGACGGAGAGATCTCTATAGGCAGGTCTTGGGACACAGTCGGTTTATTGTAAAAGGCGTGGGTATTGGGGCACTGCTCAGAGCTGCCTGACTCAGCTCTGAGCAGGCCCAAGAGAGCAAGCAGGTGAGAGAGAGAGAGAGGGTGTAAGAGCAAGAGTGGAAGTAAGAGTAGAAGTGGAAGAGAGGAATAGAGTGCCTGAAGTCCTGGTTACAATACAATAAATCATCTTCTGTACTGAATATTCTAATTGTCACTAACCAATCTAATACAAGATACAAATCCTATAGCATTTACATACAGCCTATAAGAGTTCTTATATTACCAGAAAGTGTTACATCTTAACTTCTAAAAACTACTCTTTGGACCCCTTCTGCTGAGCTAGTAGGGTCTGCTCTGACCCTTGGACCTGCCTGCAAGCAGAGGGTATTGTTCCATCAAGAGGGGATTATCTTCAGTGGCCATACCATTGTTTTCTAGTTGTTCAGTAACTAAGACCTGGTATTTCAAAAGTGGCTTTCATTTCGATGTTGCCTGTAGTTTTCATATTCCCAAAATCTTTTGTCAGGCAATCATATTTCCACGGCTTTCCTGTTTCATCTTCCCCAACATGGATCAGTTGCTTGACCTGAGGAGGCAAACACTGTATCTTGCCACCTTGATCCTGCCAAGGCTGACTGTGTGTTACAAAGTCAAAATTCTGGTATAAAACTGACTTTTCTGTATACTGAACTTGTGAGAAAAGTAGATACCTACAAAAAAGATGGGAACTGGAAGAGGCAGGGAGAGGCACCGGACAACTGCTGAAGGAAAGAGAAAATGTGGAAGCAATGGAAGTGGAAGCTGGAAAATCCACAGAGGTGGAAAAGCAGCAGCTTACTGGATAAAAAACCCCTCATGTAAAGGTGAAACTGTGAGATAGGAGAGGAGAGGAAAGGTATCACATGGCAGAGAGACTCAAACAATGAGGCTGAGCTTTCAGGTGGACGGAAGGAAATGACTCTCCTGGCTGAACACGAATGGGGACATGAACTGGCACCCAGGAGCTGCTGCACCTCACTGGAACACAGCCAGGTAAGGCAGTAAGGAAAGATGAATGAAACCAGCCTGGAAATCAGAATTACATCCCCAAAATGGGACTTAACCCCAGAAACAGTTATGACAGTAGCCAAAGGACAAGACGTGACTAGGGCACAACTACACCCTCTCTCACGCACACAACGAGCTTTGGGAGGAGCAATATTGATGCTGGGGGCTGGCAAAGGCTGGGGGGAGGAACAGTTTGCTGCACCACAGAGAGACCTCTCACTGATGAGTTATCTCTCACCCAAGGCTTATCTCTCTCACTGTGGTTGGTGTGGGAGGAAAGGGCCAGAGAGGCCGTGACGCTGCTCATCTGTGAGCTGCGTCCTTCAGCATCCCACACCCACACCACAGACTTCCTTCAGTCCTCCTGCTTCTGCTTGCTCCTTCCCCTGAGCAGTAGGAATGCATCCAGAAGGAAAAGGCTCCCGGGGCACTCATCACGGCAGAAGTAGCCCTGGTACCATGGAGGAGAGGACCTCAATCACATCTCTTATGACACAGTAGTGCCACTCAGCTGAGCCTGCCAGCACCAGTAACACCAACATGAGGTGCTGGGATCACTTTTTTGTCCCATCAAACAATATTTGATGAGCCTACTCAGGAAAAAGGGATAAAGTACAGGCTGTCAAAAGCCATTGGCTGGGGTAGAAGGGAAGAATAAAAGAGCACCTCAAGCTCTGTGAAGTCGCTCAGCTCAGAGCCAGCACAGCCAACCCGAACTGCAGGCACTACTCCTGCTTTTGGGAGCAGTCAGAAGGGAATCAGGCCTCTGTGGGTTAAAAGAGCTGCTTCAGAACTCACCAGGTCTATGAGTTTGGTGACTGGAACTTCTCGGATCGGTCGCTTCATCCGGCACAAGGCCTCGAGCGAGGTGCCAAAGCAGCTGGGCAGGTAGGTCCCACTGATGGTCAGGAAATAGTCCTTCCCTCGATCCAAGTGCAGGACAAGAATATCCTCGATTTTATCCTCACCAGAGTTCAGGAGGGTGACTGAGTCCTTGCTGACGTACACATCCAGGGAGATTTCTGTGCTCTCGTCTGCAACACACGGGAGCTCTCAAGAGCACATGGACACTCCAAAAGGGAATGACAAGGACAAACATACAGTGGCAGGGACAAAGGCCACAACAGACAAGACACACAGACAAGACTGATGGCAAGAAAGGTGGGACACAGGAAAGACAGGAAGGACTACATGGAGATGGGATGGGGGGTCTGCAGCAGTACACTCACCTGGCTCCAGGTAACCTTCACAAGGCTCGGCCCGAAGCCATGGCTTGCAGTAGTGGCTGTCATTGAGCTTTGGGATGAAGGAGAAGTGACAGGTGACCTGCCCGTTATTGGTAATCTGGAACTTCTGTTTCTGCAGCTGACGGAACTTCACGTTCTCAAACTCAAACTGCAGAGCAAAGAGAAATCAAGTGATAAGTGATACTAGTGGCCAGGATATGGCCCCCAGACTCTGCAGTGGCCCCCCCATGGCTGCGAGGAGCCCACCCAGTGCAGAATTCCTCACAGAAGTCCTGCCAAGGAGCCAAGACAACATGTCCTCTCTAACCCAATTCCTGATCATATGATAAAGGATGGAGTTCAATTTCCTATAATCCAGTTTATTGAACCAAAGTCTTTGGAAGTAGTTCTGGCACTTTGAAGGCTGCTGTGCTTGGACAGTGACTCCAATGACTCCAGTTTCATCCTCACCTCTCTCCTGCTCAGCTCCAGGGAAGGAAGAAAGTCATTCTCCATCCTGTCCATTATACGAACAATGTCTTCGAACAGCTTCCGATACTTCTGCTCATCCACAACCTTAACCTGTGGGAGAGAAAAAACACTCAGCAAAGCTTCTGACTGGCTTTCACAGGAACTCTCTTGATCATGAGCAAACTGCAGAAGTGAATTATTTCTCTAAGCACTGGCTTGTGCAGCTGGAAGGCTGAGAACTCACACACGTGGGTGCAGCCCCAAGCTGCATCTGCAACTTTACACAGATTTCACCCCTGCAGATGTTACCAGCATCTGTCTGGCCACTGGTCACACACCTGGGAGATCACGGGAGGTGACCTCTGTGGGACGGCATTGGCATGCTGCAGCATTCCTCATGATTCTCCAGAGGGAAAGGAGAGAGGCTTTTCTTTAAACAGATTCAGCATATTCTACTCAGCCCAGGTGAGGCACACATGGAGTGCTGTATCCAGATCTGAGCTCCCCAGTACCGGAGAGACATGGAGCGCCTGGAGCAGGGCCAGCAAAAGCTACAGAGATGCTGAAGGGCTTGGAGCATCTCCCTCACAGGGAAAGGCTGAAGGAGCTGAGGCTGTTCACCCTCAAGAGGAGACACAGCTGAGAGGGGCCCTCAGCCCTGTCTGTCCCTGTCTGCAGGGAGGGCTCTGAGCAGGGCCCAGGCTCTGCTCTGTGGGGCCCAGCAATGGCACAAGAGGAACGGGCAGGAACTGATCCCAAGAAGTTCCACCTGAACATGTGGAAGAACTTCTTCACTGTCCAGAACTGCTCAGACACAATCCCATGCCATGTGCTCTGGGATGGCCCTGCTGGAGCAGGGAGGTGGGACCAGACAACCCACAGTGGTCCCTTCCAACCTGACCCATTCTGGTGAGACCTGAGCCACCCAGGGAGCAGGAGGTAGCAAAAATGGACATGGAGTGTCCCCATTTGCTGCACCAGAAAACCCAAATTTGCTGCCACTCTCCACTGAAGATGTTCGGGTGTGAACCAGATGACACATCCCATGCAGCACAGGTACTGCCAGGCCCAGGCTGCTGCTGTGTCTCCCTGTGGAGGAGGGAACAGCGGGACTCACCCATTCCAGTGCTGCCAGATGCAGCACCCCCACAGCAGGCAGGGCCCAGCTGGGCTCACCTGTGCTCTTGCACCAGCCTTAGCAGAGGTGCCCTGATTCCATCACCGCCTCCCAAAGCAATGCCTGGAATGCCGGGCACTGCTGGGATGCTGCCCCAAGGTACACACAAACCTACCCCGATGCGGAAAAGGGCGCTGACGGGCTTGTGGTCACTGGTCTTGAGGTCCATGTGACTGCAGTACCGGAGCTGATTGATGTTTCCGCCTCTCCAAAGGATCCGATCACACCATGCTGGCACACGACACTTCCCACTACAAAGAAAAACAGGTTACCAGGGGAATCCAACAATCCTATCAAGCCATCCAAGCTGTTCCTCTTCCCAACAAGGCAATTCCCTCCACCCACATCACCACAGCAGTGATGGGATGAACTCCTATCACTTACCCCAACTTGAATTCTGTTATTTCTTCTGCTCTCCTCCCCTTTCCCAACACAGCAGATAAAATTCCCATCCTTTCCAGCACCAGGAAACAAAATAATCCTCAGTCAAGCCCATTTCCACAGCCTGAACCCATGTGTGCTGTGACCCAAGTACATGACTTTCTTTTGCTGCCAGACCTTTCTGCCCACAATCCAACCCACTCATACTGTTTCCACTACGGAAACTCTACTCAGTGATTACTATCACATTATGAAGCCTGAATCCTGGGTTATCCTTCTTCAGATTAACTACTGCGCTGATTCATAAACACAGCAGAGTCAAATTCAATCACCACACGGTTTGAAAGTCCTTCTTGGGAGTTTCTCCCTCTGCAGCAGCCCCTGCAGCGGACGCAGCCATGTCTGTGGGAGGCACCAAGTGGGAACCACAGCTGCTATCGCAGTGCAGCCACCCTGTGGGTGTGCAAGTCAGGGGACAGGGTGACTCAGAGAGCCCATTTCCTTAGCTCTTCAATTCCTTTTTTATACTCTTTGCCTGTCCCTGGCAATAGAAAAAGCCTCCAGTGCAGGGTCACCTGAGCTCACACTTCACCTGCCTTCATCCAGCAGGATCAGCAGCAACAGAGGTTTAAGGGATGTCCCTGGTCAATGTACACAGGGGCTGCTTACGGCAGAAAGCGGGAAAGAAAGGAAGGCCAAACATAACACTGACAGGGATTCACAGCTCTAGAAAGCAGGAAATCAAGTTTTGTGAGAAAACACGTTTTATGTCACAGGTAAATACACCCAGTGGCAGCCAATGTACCTGGAGTCCCAGCGATCTGTTTTAGAGTCATATTTATACGTGGGGATGAATTTAATTTCTCCCTCCATGAAATCTGCAAATGCTTTCTTCTGAGTGCGCTGAATATTCAGCTAAAGCAGAAAAAGAAAGCTTTAAAAAGAAAAAAACCCAAACCAAACCCAAGAAACCCTCCCCTGCCACAGCAGTGTCAGAGAGCAATCTACAGGCAGAGCAACTACAGCCTGTGGCCATTCTGTGGGATTCACAGACATCCCCAAACTGCCTCTCGGACCTCACAGCTTAAACAGTGGTAAAAATTCAACCCGTAAGTGGACTGTTTTCCAAACAGACCGAGTACAAATGGGTACCGCTCGCCAGACCATGCAGGCAGCATCAAATAAGAGTTAAGGGAAATATTAATTACTAAATGCCTTCATCAATTTTCAGGATTAAGATTGCCATCACTAATCTTTCCCCACCACTCATTTTAGCAAGAGCCTCCAGCATTGCACTCACCTGAAAACCTGACACCACCCTCCTTTGCTCCTTTCCCCTTCTGAAAAATCTCCTGGATGTTTTCCTCACTAAGACCTGAGCTACAGCTGTTTCCTGCACGAAGCTCTGCAGTACAGCAAAAATGAGCTACAGAGGACAATCAATCAAATTTCCTGTGAAACTGTCAGAGGTGATATTGCACCACTGTTGCTCATGTTTATGTTTCTCGGGTGCAACCCTTCACCCAAAAGGCACCTGCTGCCAGTTTCTGTGTGCTGCAGGGAAGCGCCGAGCAGGGAAGGCGACAGCACAGAATTCAGGTCAAACTGGCTGAGCAGATCTGGGCTCCAAATCAATACCTCTTCCACAACACCGATCACAGCAGCTTTTGTTGCTGTTACAAATGCCTGTGTTCAGCTTGTAGCTTGTACTTAAGAGAGAATTCCTGCACTGAGACACAGACACACTTACACAGTGACTGCCTGAGTCACCCAGTTACCCCAGCATGGATCCCCTTTGTTTAGGGGGTTGTTGGAACCAGCACACCCTGTTGGGGTCCAGTGTCTGTGTTTATGTCCACACCCTTACTGCAGTGTGTCACTGAATTATGTAGGTTGGAAAAGCCCTCCAAAACCATTGAGCCCAACTGTTCCCCCAGCACTGTCAAGGCCACAACTAACCTATGTCCTCAAGTGTCACATCTACGTGTCTGTTAAATCCCTCCAGGAACAGGGACATCACTGCCCTGGGCAGTCTGTGCCATGCCTGGACAGCAGTTTCCATAAAAAAATTTCCCTAATATCCAACCTGAACCTTTCCCAGCACAACCTGAGGCTGTTTCCTCTTGTCCTGCCAGTTGTTACCTGGGAGAAGAGACCAACCCCCACCTGGCTGCACCCTCCTCTCAGGGAGTTGTAGAGAGAGAGAACATCCCCCTGAGCCTTCTTTTCTCCAGGCTGAGACCCCCAGCTGCTCCTCATCAGATTTGTGCTCCAGCCCCTTCCCCAGCTCCATGTCTGCCAGATCCTCCCAAGCAGACCAAGGTGACCTCCCAGGGATGGGGCGAACGTGAGCGAATTCACTGACCTGGTCATACATCAGCAGCTTCTGAAGCTCGTTCTTGCTGATGAGATTCTTCACTTCACTGGCATCTGGCAGACACAGCCTGTAGTTCAGGTCTCCCAGCCAGATAACAACACTGCAAACAAAGATACACATACAATCAAAATGGTCTGGTTTGGAAACGAGCTTAAAGCTCATCTTGTTCCAGCCCTCTGCCATGGGAAGGGACAACTTCCACTGTCCCAGGTTGCTCCAAGCCCTGTCCAACCTGGCCTTGGACAATTCCAGGAATGGGGCAGCCACAGCTTCTCTGGGCACCCTGTGCCAGGGCCTCCCCATCCTCACAGGGAAGAACGTTGGGAGCAGACCAGCAGTTAACAGCTCCCTTTTGTAAACCACATTAAGGCTGAGACATGTGGAAGACACAACGGAGACATTAAAGATTGAACCCAACAGGAGAAGTTTCTAGTGACAGCAGATCATACAGGACTAAGTCCATCTCCTCTGGAATTCCCAAAAGATTGAAGGCTTGGTTTAGTAGGAGGTAACGCATTTGTCTCAGCATGAAACAAGACAGAGAACAGCACTGACTCTCCAATGAAGCAACACCACACAAAATCCAGGTGGTATTGAGGCTCTTCTCATGTTAAGAAGAGGGCAACAGTGGAGCTCATTAAGCAGAGCCAGCCTGTCAGCCAGTGGGACAGGTGAGGCGCCTGTATCTGCAGGGTTATCCCTCATGTGACACCCTGTTTTTACCTGTTGCTTTCTCACTGCCTTTCCTTCAGCCAGAGCAGGCCACTGCTGCACCACCTGCTGAGCCAAGACCGCCTGATGCAGAATTAGCAGGAGCAGATTTAGGTTCCTGGAGTTTACAACCTCCTGGGCATTGTTTCCCATCTCAGCCATCAGCCACACCTCACCAGCACCCGCTCCCACCCTGCTCCTCTCCAGGGCTCCAAACAGGCCTATAGCCTTCTTGTTATCAGCACCTAAGAAACACTCATGGGACTCGCTCTTTACTCCATAAAAGTTTCATTTAAAGATTAAAATTTAAACCCCTCACTAGTACCAAAGCTCTTCCTGTTTATAGCCAAACCTCAACATTTCCATTAGTGGATTATGAAGGATAATCTAATATTTGAAGTTTTTTTCTGTACTAATCCACTCTACATTTTTAAATGGTTTAAGTATTAGTTACAGAAGTACCAACCATTTGTATTCTGCTTAGGCCTGCTGAAAAGGAAGTTACACACAAATGCAAGGAGAGGGATGTTGGGGACAGGGTGCACAAGGCACCGCAGCAAGGTGGTGACCAGTTTCTCTGCAGGAACTGCAGCACACCACAGCCCTTGGGACTTCAAATTATTTCATCAAGCCAGAAAACTTATCTGCATGAAACCTCCTGTTGCTGCAATTCTGACTTGACTTGGGTTGCTCGACACCACTTCACAAGGGTACAACTCACTCATGCTTCATGATGTTGAGCTCAGACAGGCTGTCACTGGGGATCATGAAGCTCATCCGGGCACAGATGTCCTTGTAGTCCTGGTTTCGGCGCTCAAAGTCCTCCACGTGGGCAGCCAGGTGGGAGTTGACGACACAGAAGGTGGTGTTGTAGAACATGAACCTGATGGCCACACCACCCTTGTTGCCCTGGGGACAGGAAGGACCAGTGGGGCTGGAGCAGGTGAGGCACGGGGAGGGGACTGGGATGGCACAGGTGAACCAAACCAGACTGTGCCACTTCTTGCATGGCTACAGGGAAGCAACAAGCTGGCCTCAGTGACTCACCATCTTTCCCATGACTCCTGTGCCCACAGACTCTGTCACAACCTCTCTGATATTGCTCAGATGATCCTTCTTAGCAAATATGAGCAACATCATCCCAACCAGGCGGACCATTTGCACCTGCAGAAATAAACGGGATCCGGAGTTCCCAGAGAAGCCGTGGGAATGCAGTTCTGATCTGCTCTGCCTGATGCTCTACTGCTCTGCTCTCCCTGTTCCTCGTGTTCTGTACTCAGTCCCTAAATGCAACAACAGAACCCAAAGGGTCTCCTGTCCACAGCAGGGTTCTTGGGGTCCATCTGTCACCCCCCAGGAGCTGTAAGCAGTGCTGAGCTCACTGCATTCCCACACAACAGGGTGGGCAAAGAGGAACTGAACAAACGCGCAGCAGGTTTGTGCCCCAGGTCTCACCCTTGCCGTGCTCCAACCTGCACAAGCAGGGAAGCCCCCGACTGCTCCAGCCAGGCCCAGAGCTGGGGCTGTCCTGAGGCTGCAGGTGCAGTGGGAGTCAGAGCTCACCTTGGCTTACTCCAGACTCCAGTGCAGAGGGGAATGGACAGAGATGCTCTTATTTCCCTGAGGCAGACGTGCCTGATGCACGGGGTAGCAAAAGGCATCTCTGAGCCACACAGGCTGACTCATTTACAGGAAACACTCGTTCCCTAAAGCCAAAGGGCCTCTCTGGATCTGAGCAGTGACCTGCTCCTGCAGAGCTCAGCCCACAGGGGTTAACACCGTGCTCATGTGCCCTGTCCCAGTGGGGATCTCAGGACTGCTGCTGATCTTTTACATGTGCTAAGCCAACACTGCCCAGCCTGTGACCTTCCTGCACCTCCAGAACAGTGGTATCACCACTCTGAAACAGCAACCAGGCCTCACCTGCTTGAGCACAGTCTGCATGCTCACCTCTATGCACAGAAAAATTCACATGTGTTGGGATTAAGTCTATGGCGTGAGGAAAGAAGCTGAGAGCAGGGAATTCAGCTGCAAGGGCCCAGCACTGACTCTGCTCTGCAGGAGCAGAATTTGCAAGTGACCACAAGCCTTATCTACAGCTTCAGCCACTTCCCCCTCCTTCAGCCATATCCTGTGCTCTCCCTTTCACCAAGGTGGGAGAAATTCACTCAAAACTCAAGTGAAGCAAAGGGAGGGGAGGGAGCAGGAGCCTCTCTGCAGTTCAGGCCATGACTCCTGGCTCCGCTTGATAGGTCTCAGTTCAGCAAGATGCTCTCTTCCCTGCTCCATTCCCTGTAACACCTGCCCCTGAGCTTAGCTCAGAGCAAGCAGGATGGGCTGTGACAGCAAACACATGGGCTAAGGAGGAAGGGGAAACCTCTTCATGTACTCCGAACTCGTCCCCACAGCAGAAAGGTTTGTCACAGCAGAGATAAAACCAATGTCTTGCTCTAAACCAGCCAGAACAAAGTCCTGCTGCCACAGTTGAAGCAATTCTGACCCAAGGCAGCAGCATCTGGAAGATTTCACTTCATAAATCATCTGTTCCTTCAGGGAAAAGCTGTTCATTTAGTTTACCAGCTCAGGACACACCTGGCTTCTATACTACAGGATGAGAAGGTAATACAAGTAGAGAATTTGAACCTGATGCTTCCCTGGCACCTAGCTCCTATTTGATAAAGGTATTGTGACCTCCGCTTTTACAAATTTCTATTTCAAAGCACAGTATTTCCCTACAACTGTGGTACAGAAACAGACTCCACATTTAACTTGGCACATTTGACACATGCCCAGGCATGCACATGCCCAGTATCACCCTCGGTTTGCTCCCTGGACAGGTGAGAAAAGGGGAAGCCCTTTTCCTTTTTCCTTCCCATCATGCTAGCTCCATCAGAAGAGCCCACACCACTGAGCAGAACTCACTTTCTTGTATTTGGCCTTAGGGTGCAGGGCCCTCTCCACAGCAGACAGCCACTCCTGCTCCTTCATGGAATCAAAGTAGAAAAAAGCCTCCGTGCTGAGGTCCAGCTCCTGAAACCTGGAAACCCAAGAGGTTAGCACCGCCAGCCCTCCTGCATATACCCCTCTTCCTACAAGAATGTGAAACCTCCAGCAACAGCCCTTGGAGGAACAGCTCCTTATGGCCACTTGCTAAATGAAGAAGTAGAATTTCCCCACAGTGCCTCTGAGATCCTACCCCAAACCCCCCAGCAACCCTCTCCCTGAGAAACATTACTTTAGGCAGAGGACAACGAGCGAGCTGTGGATGCCCCCAGGAAAATCTATTCTGTCATGCCAGCTTTGTTCAACCTGATCCTCTGCCTCATCCGATGGCTTTTTGCCCTCAGACAGCCCCTGTGAGACAGAGCTCAGCTCTGTGCAGCCTGTGAGAGCACAACAGGAACCTGAACCAAACCCAGCCCTCCTGGATCCCAGCAAGAGCAACAAGGATCCCCCCAGCTGCTCACCCGATGCAGTAGAAGTCCGGAGGCTCCATGTCGCACACCAGCCATGGATTCAAGAAGCTGTCAGGAGACTGCCCGTTCACATTCCATGTTCCCACAAAGAACCTACAACACAAAAGCAGCTGAGCTGTTAGAAAACACAATGAAAACCACAGCAGCACAGCAGTGTTCCGGCTGGAAGCACATACTCTGAGCTGTCCCTGCACGGGGCCAGGCCAGCCATGGAGGAACTGAAATTCACAGAATCATTGAGGCTGGAAAAGATCTCCAGATCATTGAGTCCAACCTGTGCCCGATGCCCACCCTGTCACACAGCCTAGAGCACTGAGTGCCATGTCCAGGCGTTCCTTGGACATCTCCAGGGATGGGGCCTCCACCATCTCCCTGAGCAGCCCCTTCCAGTGCCTGACCACCCTTTCCATGGAGAAATTCCTCCTGGTGTCCAACCTGAATCTTCCCTGGTGCAGTTTGGGGCCACTTCCTATTGTACTCTCCCTTGTTCCCTGGGAGCAGAGCCTCTGACCCCCCCGGCTCCACCCTCCTCTCAGGGAGTTGGGGAAAGCCAGAAGGTCCCCCCTGAACCTCCTTTTCTCCAGGCTGAGCCTCCCCTGCTCCCTCAGCTGCTCCTCAAAAATTCTCCCAGTCTTGGCTCACTCCCAGCAACGCTCCTCTTGGAGTAAGACATTCCACCAGCAAACATCCGGCTCTTTTACCACCACAAGGGGCAACACCACGACACTATGGTGGGACATCTGTCTTCACCCTCTCTGCCCACCTGCTCCAGCCTCACCAAGGCTCAGGAGATCTGACACACACACAGAGAAGGCAAAAGGAGCAGCTGCGCCATGGACACTTGGTGACTCTTGGGCTGTACCATCCTCACTGGCCACCTGAGCCGCAACCCATCAGCAGCTGCCAGGGCCAATCCTGGGTGAGATCTGAGCTCACAGGAGAGATCCTGCAGCTGTCCTTCCCTCCCCGGTCTCACCTGAAGTTGTGCAGGTTGATGTAGGCCTTCTCCCTCTTGGCCAGCACATGTTTGATGAGCCCCTCTCTCTGTCCCGACTGCGTGCTGGGCAAAAACATCTTACGCATCGTGTTGGTCACCTTGGGCTGGTCTCTGGATGTACCTTCTCTCTCTCGGTGAGATCTAGGAAGGAGGTGAGAGCAGCACTAGAATCAGTTCTGCTGTCTAGGAAGAAAAGTAAAAAAGGGAACAGATCCCTCGCCTTACTTACTGCTTATTCTGAGGGACAGGAGGAGGCGGGGGCTCCCGCCGAGATCCCGTTTGGTGGTTTTGCATGTTCCTTTTCTCCTCTAGGCTCAGAGTGTTGAAGTCATCCTCAAATCCCAGAGCTCCTGCAACGAAAAATCCAAGAAAAACACCCTCAGAAACAATTCGAAAAACCTCAGATCAAGAAGGAAAAAAACGTAACTCCACAGAAAGCAAAAAACCAAATGATAGTAGGAATGTATCAACTGTGTGACCCTGG
Organism: Corvus moneduloides; assembly: GCF_009650955.1. Taxonomy (NCBI): domain Eukaryota; kingdom Metazoa; phylum Chordata; class Aves; order Passeriformes; family Corvidae; genus Corvus; species Corvus moneduloides. Next base: position 20,214,405 of record NC_045489.1, read on the forward strand.
AAACGGGAGAAAGGGGCACTAACCACAAGTCAAGGCAGGAAGGAGCTTAACATGCACAAACCAAGGGTGAAAATAGCACTCTGGAAGGAATTAACAGACAAGGGAGCAGGGCCAGACTCAGCTCCCACCCTGGGCACCCCAGCACTGCACAAGCCCCAGAGCAAAGCCAACTGTACCTGGAGATAGACCTGTGAGGCTCTTCTCCACCTGATGCCAGACGGATGAGTCCTTAGGTTCAGGAAGAGATGCTTTCAGCTGGGCTGGAAAAAAGCCCATCCCTGTCAGAAACTGCTGGCAGAGGATTTCACATGCACAGGTGCAAGCCTGCTCACCTTCCTGAATGCTCTGCACTTCCGACAGGAATCCCAAGCAGCGCTCCTCGTCAGGGATCTCGAAGAGCCGCTCCGGCGTCTCGTCGCCCTGTATCCAGACCTTGCAGCCTGCTTCAAACACACTCACTGAGTCAGCCCAGGCTGGCTCACAGAGAGCTTCCAGGTGTTGTTTGTGATAGAAACCTGCACCTAAGTTACTCTCCCTGCGTTTCTGAGGTCCCCCCACCCTGCTTGGGGTATCCCTAGCACATTCTCCTGGCTTTAGGAATCCTTCTCCCTACTGCAATCTTGAAGAGAAGAGCTCTAAAAGCAGGAAGAAAAACTGCAAACATTTCAATCATTTGCATTTCAAACCTTGTCTGTCATGACAACCGAGTGTCTGACAGAGCCAGATGACAACATCAGAGGGAAAACAATCCCTGTTTGAGCAGAGGACAAACACAGAGCCTGGGGGAAGACTGGAAGGCAAGACAAGCACCAGTCGCTGTTCCCTGACAGGACCTTTAGCCACACCACTGCCCTTATAAAACTTACTGTTTGTAGCTATATCAATCAGCAGAGTTTCTTCTGCCTCTAGAAAAGAGAAAACCAGGATCAGTAGAGCTCACACTGGATGCTGCAGTAATTGAGGACTCATATAATTACACTGCCTGCTACCAGCCATAAAAGAGTCCTGACAGAGGAACAAAGAGCTCTAATTTACATCCATACGTTCCTAACAGTTCTGGCAGAGAGAAGCTGGACAGGCACCTCCCAACAAGTGTCCCAGGGAGATTCCCACCACACAGTTCTCATACACCTGGACGGTTCTTCCCCACCAGTGCAGCTACTTTGGGAAAGACCAACTTGACAAGGAGCTTCAGAGCTTCTCTACAGAGCAAGACCGGGGCAGAACATCACCAAACTGCACACAAGGGAATCAGCAAATCCAGGAAAAGGGGCTTTTACTCCTGACAAGGATTTGCCCCAGGGCCACTTGCTGCTATTTAAGTCCTTCCAAGACAAGGCCTAAAGCCTTTCCTCATCCAACATGTAGCTGTTGGGAGCTGAGAGCTTGCTAGACCTTATGGAAGTTTAGATGTAAACATGCAGGAATCAGGCAACAGCTCTCAACTCCTGGCATAGCAGAGAAGCCCAAGAGACAGACACCAAATTCCAGACCCGGAAACCAGGTTCTGCATGTGTTGGCTCTGTGTGATGCCAAGCCCACCACGCATTGGAGGCAGCCAAGTTCCTCACAACTGCAGGCTGACGTGGGCTGACAACCTGCTTGGATGAGGAACAAGGGGATTCCATAAAATGTGAGTTGCTGTTTCACAGGGAAAGCCACTGGCTCAGGAGGCAGTTCAGGAAACACCACTAAATTTGGGGTTTGTGGATGAACAGCAGGAGATTCTCAGCCTTTCCCCCAGCAGTCAGTACCTTGCACACATTTAAAGCGGCTATTGATGGGAATATAATCCGGATCAGAGTTTTCTTTCTCCTGGGAGCGAATAACGACCCTGCAGACAGAAGGAAGGCTTGTAAAGACCCGGCAGCAACGCCCTGTTCACGCACACACAAACGGGAGCTGTGTGTACAGAGACACGATGTTTGATTTCTATCGCTAAGCTTCTGGGGCAGGAGGAGGAAAAAGGCAACGAAGGCGAGACCGTGCAGGACGCGGACAGCCGGGGGGAGAAGTAAGAGCTGCTGCACTCTCCCTGCCACGGGGCAGGTCCAGCACCGGGGCCGCAGCGGCTCCGGCTGCCGCAGGAGCATCGGGGAGCGGGGAAGGCACCCCCGGAGCGCCGGTCCGGCAGCTCCCCGCCCGCAGGGCACGGCACGCAGGGCTCCCGAGAGTCACGACGGCTGCGGCAGCTCAGCGGAGAACCGAGCCGGGCCCGGGCACGGCGCGTCCCGCCCCGAGCCCCGCCGCGGCGGGGCCAACCGAGGCGAGCCGGGCCCCGCCGGGCTCGCACTCACCCGTAGCGGCCGGCCCGCCGCTCCAGGCCGAGCACACACGGCTCCCGCCGCCCAGCCCGCACCTCCGCGCCGGCAACGCTCTGCGCCGCAGTTAAGGAAAGCTCGGCTCCCCGGCCCGGCCCGCCCCGCCGCCCGCGCCCGCCCGGCCCCGCCGCGCCCGGTGGATACGAGCAGGCCGCAGCCCGCGGCGCGCGCCTCCATGGCGGCGCTCGGTCTCCCGGCGACTCCGCGCTGGTCACGGGCGCGGAGCAGAGCGGCACCCGCCGCCGCCGCCGCGCCCCCTGCTGGCGGGAGGACCCCGCCGCCCGCGCCCGCGGCGTGCACCGATGGCGCGGCAGGAACCGGGAGGGCACGGGGAGCGGGGGGGACTTGTGGGCCTGCCGGGCGCCCCTGGATGTCCCGCAGCTCAGTTCCCACCACGCGGCGGGAAAGGCACCGGACGGGACCGGACGGCACCGGCGCTGGTCCCGGTGTCCCCCACCCCGAAGGAGGCGAGGGCAGCGCCCGGCCCCGCCCCTTTACTGCCGCCCCCGGCGTTGATTGGCTGCTAGCGATGGTGATTTGCATGTGGCGCGGTGCAGGACGGGAAGGGCCGGGTTTGAAGCGCAGGGCGGCAGCGGGAGCGCCATGGCCGCCCCTGGGCCGGGAGCGGCCGCGGAGGAGGAGCAGTACCGGAGGTGAGCGGGAACGGGGCTGAACGGCCGGGAGACTGCGGGGGGCCCGTGGGCGGGCTGGGATGGGGCCGGGGGTGGCGGTGGCAGGCCGGTCCTCCCGGGTGTAGCCCGGGCCTGGCCGCCCGGTTCTCACGGTGACTCCTCCAGGCTCGTGACCAGCGCGAAGGCGGCGGCGAGCGACGGGGAGCTGGAGGAGGCGCTGCGGCTGTTCCGGCTGGCGGCCGCTATCCGCCCCAGCGAGAAGCTGCGGGGCCGCATGCAGCGCGTGGAGGAGGCGCTGGCGGCGGCCGAACAGGAGCAGGAGCAGGAGGAGGATGAGGGCTTCGTGGACGTGTGCGGCAGCGGCCTGCTGATCTACGGGGAGATGCACGGGAAGTTGTTCCAGCACCAGCGGGAAGGTGTTGCGTTCCTGTACCGCCTGCACCGGGAGGGCAAGCCTGGTGGCATCCTGGCAGACGACATGGGCCTGGGCAAGACCATCCAGGTGATTGCCTTCCTCTCGGGTATGTTTGACGCCGAGCTTGTCCAGCACGTCCTGCTCATCATGCCCACCACCCTAGTCAGCAGCTGGCTGGCTGAGTTCGCTCGCTGGACCCCTGGCCTACGCGTCAAGGAGTTCCATGGCAACAGCAAGACAGAGCGCACCAGGAACCTGGAGAGGGTCCAGAGGAAGAATGGCATCGTCATCACGAGCTACCAGATGCTCATAAACAATTGGAAGCAGCTGGCCAGCCGCCACGAGGAGGAGTTTGTCTGGGACTACGTCATTCTCGATGAAGCACATAAGATCAAGTGCCCGTCAAACAAAACGACCAAGTGTGTGTACGCGATCCCGGCCCAGCACCGCGTCCTGCTCACAGGCACCCCTGTGCAGAACAACCTGCGGGAAATGTGGTCCCTGTTTGACTTTGCCTGCCAAGGCTCCCTCCTGGGAACTGCCAAAACTTTTAAAATGGAATATGAGAATCCCATTACCAGGGCAAGGGAGAAGGATGCGACTCCAGGTGAGAAAGCACTGGGGCTAAAGATATCGGAGAATCTCATGGCCATTATAAAGCCCTATTTCCTCAGAAGGACCAAGGAAGACATCAAAAGCTATCATGCTGATGAAGTGGATGCTCCTCTTCCTGAGGATCCAAGTGAGAACAAGGCCCCTGTCATGCCATCTCTCACTAGGAAAAATGACTTTGTTGTGTGGGTGTACCTGGCACCGGTGCAGGAAGAAATCTACAGGAACTTTCTCTGCCTGGATCATGTGAAGGAAGTGCTGATGACAACCCGATCACCTTTGGCTGAGCTGACAGTCCTGAAGAAACTCTGTGACCACCCCAGGCTTCTGTCTGCGAGAGCCTGTCTCCAGCTGGGCTTGGAAGAGCAGGAGGGCTCCGAGCAGGATTACAGGATGGAAGCAGGTATGCTTCCAGGCATGAACAAAATAGATCATCTCTCTGATGAGACTGTGATCCAGGAGTCTGGAAAGATGCAGTTCCTTGTGGGGCTGCTGGAACGGCTGAGAGAAGAGGGACACCGAACCCTGGTGTTCTCACAGTCGAGGAAGATGCTGGATATCATAGAGCTCGTTCTGTCTCGCCGACAATTCCAGATCCTGCGCATCGATGGCACGGTGACCCACCTGACGGAGCGGGAGAGGCGCATCAACGCCTTCCAGAGCAACACGGACTATTCTGTCTTCCTGCTCACCACGCAGGTTGGGGGTGTTGGCATAACCTTGACAGCAGCCAGCCGAGTGGTGATCTTTGATCCCAGCTGGAATCCAGCAACTGATGCTCAGGCTGTGGACAGAGCTTACAGGATTGGGCAAAAAGAGAACGTAGTGATTTACAGACTGATCACCTGCGGCACCGTGGAAGAGAAGATATACAGGCGGCAGGTATTCAAGGACTCTTTAATCAGACAGACCACCGGTGACAAAAAGAACCCATTCCGTTATTTCTCCAAACAGGAACTAAGGGAGCTGTTCACGCTGGAAGATACTCGGACGTCTGCGACTCAGATCCAGCTGCAGTCCCTGCACGCCATGCAAAGGAAGTCTGATCTGCAGCTGGATGAACACCTTGCTTACCTGCATTCCCTGGCAATGTTTGGCATTTCCGACCACGACCTGATCTACACAAAGGAGATGGCTCACGAGGAGCAGGTGGAGAGTGAGGAAGCTCATCAGTACATCCAGCGGAGGGTACAGAAAGCCCACGAGCTGGTCCAGCTGGAGTCCCAGCTCAGAGATCAGAGGATGGAGGGGATGAGAAATGCTTGTGAAGAGATGTGGCGAAGACCATCGGGATCAGTTTCCGGGCCTAAGAAGTTGTCTCCAGGGTTGAATGACAAAAATCACTTTGTTTCACCACCAGTAGCTGATGCACATGAAAAAGACAAAGCAATTGATCTTACAGAGGATGAGGAGGCCCAGGTGCTCGATGTCAGCTCCAAAATGACAACTCTGACTCTTGCTGACTGGGATGAAGAGAAACTGGTACAAGATGTATCCAGTATGGAGACAAAAGTGCTCGATACCAGCAAGACAGCAGAACAATCTGGTATACAAGAATCTGAGCAAAATCCTGAATCTAGCATTACACCATCATCCCCTGCACTCGAGAAAGAGAGTCAAAGCCCCCAAGAGAAACAGCATTCACAGGTACATTCAGACAGCTTGGCCAAGGCAAGGAATGACTTGTCTGGGCATTGTCACAATCCCTCCAAGTCTGGCATGGCTGACGATCCTAAAAGGGATGCAGAACTGTCAGTTCAGGTACTTGACCCACACACTCCCCTGGGGACGGAGCAGAACAATGTTCCTGAGCCAGCTTCTGCTTCTGCAGTGCTGAGTTTATCAAATGTTACACCAGAAATCGATGCTGAGCTCTACAAGTCTCACGTGTTGGAACACAGCTTGGAGGGTACATCTGCTCCTTCTCTCCAGGATCAAGTTGACTTCAATCTGGTTCTGGAAGAATCTGAAGAGGAATGGCAGGATGCCTCAAATGGAGAAGGATCAGTGGAACACCCTGAGAAGGAGAGCATACAACTCCAGGCAGAAAGCTTGTGTAAATCTCCAGACAAAGAATCTCCAACCAAAACTTGGCCAAGTGAGACCAGTAGCCACGGCAAACGCTCTCCCACAGCTGAGGAAGAGCCAAATGCCTTTCTGCAAGGGAGTGAAGCATCGGAGGAAAGCAGTGGTCTCTTTACTTTTGGTAGGAAGAAACGCTTAAACAGAATTGCTTCAGACAGTGAGAGCGAAGATCAGCCTGAACAAGTGCCCTCCTCTCCCTCGGACAGCGCTTGGCACCGAGTTCCAGAAGGAATTAGCGCTTCCACCCCTAAATATGACACCAGTAGAGCTAAAGGCATCTTTTCTCCCCAACTAAATAACAGTGGTAACAGGTCTAACGCTTCCAGACACTCGTTCATCAGCAGGTTGGTAGATGAGGTGGAGGACATTGGCGAAATCATGGGAACCACTGATGAGGAAGATGATGATGACAGTGATGAGGAGCAAGACAGGTTTGTGGAAGAAGAAGCTGAGGAGTGCACTGGGGAATCTGCTGAGACTGAAGAAGAACCTACTGGAGAAACCCTTGATACAAGTGAAGGGTCCTCCCACACAGACAGTGTGGAATCTGAGCAGTCCGAGGCAGAGGAGACGGAGTCATCTCAGGAGGAATCCACGGGTGACGCTGAGCTCCAGTCGGGTGAGCAGATTGACTGCTTCACCCAGGAAAGCAGGTCTGAAAAAGGCATTGGGCAGAGCTCCTCTCCTGCTGCAGGAGATTACGACACTTTGGTGCACAGTGGGAAGAAACTTCAGAATGATGGAAAACTCCAGGAGGCGTTGGACTGCTTCCTGCAAGCTCTTGACATAAAAAGTGGAGATCCTGAAGTTATGCTTCTGACCCTGAACTTGTACAGACAGCTGGCCCAGAAGTGACATGTGTGGCTCTGTGAAGACAGTCTGGCTGCTCCTCGTTCCCGTGTGTCTGCACCATGGCCCCGGGATCCCTGAGTCAGCTCCAGGCTGCTGGCTGCTGTATACTGAGCAAATTCAGCACCTCCTGCTTGAGGAAACAGTCCAAACATCCAGGTGTTGGATGCTGGGGAGGGAACTTCACTGTGGAGTCAGCTCACAAAGGTGAAAATGGTTCATGTTCCTGTCTGATTATTTAATAAAAAAAAAGGTATTGTTGATGTCTAAACCCCTCTCCATGCTGGCAGCCCTGGCTTCACCTTTCTACCCTCCAGGTTCTGTCGCTCCTCTCCCCTGAGAAGATGGGGACAGTGCAGTCCCACAGTCACTGTACAGCCCAGCCTTGGGCTGCTGTGGTTCCTCCCTCCTTCTGGGTTTTAAATAAGCCAGTTTGGGTGCCTGAAGGTCACCCACCATTTGGGTGAGCTGAATGCTGGTGCAAAGGAGACTCCTGCAGCCTGGGTGTAAGATGGTTTGAGAATGGATTGGCTGTGGAAAAGTTAAAAGATTTAAAAGATGTCTGCTGCTCTAATTTCTCCAAACAGTGGAGGAAGCAGAGCAGTGGAGACCAGCACAGCATCTGCCTGGCACCAGCTGTAACAGCCAGTGCAGGAGCCCTTCTGAGCCCCCTGCCAGGCGTGTGCATGGGGGGCTGTGGGGCTGGAACACAATTAGACCTTGACTGCTGCAAAGTGCTGAAAGCTTCAAACCCTTTGGTGTTGCTGGAGGAGCCAAGGACTTCAAAGGAGGCTCTAGGCTGGCCTTATTTGTCCCCCTCCCAGCTCCCACTCCCCTTTCCCTCTGTCTGGACAGTGAAGCCTGAGGTACCAGCAGCATATACTGGGTTTAACTACTTTTTCTGCTAAGGAAATCCTGTAACCCTCTCCCCACACACAGCTGAGCTCTGTTACATTAAGTATTTCTCTCAGGTCCTGGAGGCAGGATGAAGCTACGAAGAGGGTTTGTAGTTCATAGAATGGTTTGGGTTGGGAGGGACCTTAAAGACCTTCCAGTTCCAACCCTTGCCACAGGCAGGGACTCCTTCCACTAGACCAGGTTGCTCCAAGCCTGGCCTTGAAACACTTCCACGGATGGGGCAGCCACAGTTTCTCTGGGTGACCTGTGCCAATGTTTGATCACCCTCACAGGGAAGGATTTCTTCCCAATATCCCTTCTAACCCTGCCCTCTGTCAGCCTGAATCCATTACTCCTTATCCTATCATTCCAGTTCTGGGTAAAGAGCCCCTTCAGATACTGAAATGGGCTACGAGGTGTCCATACAACCTTCCCCAGGCTGAACAGCCCCAACTCTCTCGGCCTTTCATCACAGGGAGATGCTCCAGTCCTTATCAACTTCATGGCCTCTTCTAGACTTGCTCCAACAGTTCCATGTCCTTCTTATATTGGGGGCCCCTGAACTGTGTGCAGGACCCTAGGTGGGGTCTCAGGAGTGCAGAGTAGAGGGGGAGAATCCCCTCCCTCACGTGCTGCCCACGAATGCCCTGTTCCAGACAGGAACATTTCTCTGGATGTAGCCCACGACATGGGTGGTTTCTGGGCTGAGAGCGCTCACTGCTGGCTCATGGGGAGTTTTTCATTAACCATCATTGCCAAGCCCTTCTCCCAGGGCTGTTCTCAATCCCTTCTCTGCCCAATCTGCAGCTGTGCCTGTGAATGCCCTGACTCAGGCGCAGGACCTTGTACTTTTCACGTGGTCCCACCTCTCCAGCCTGTCCAGGACCCTCTGGATCCATCCTTCCCTTCCAGTGTGTGACCACACCACACAGCTCAGTGTTGTCAGCAAACTGGCTGAGAGTGCTCCATCCCACAAACCAGCAGCTCAAAAGCTCCTGGTTCTGGCTCTGAGTGACTCTGCACCCCCACCCTGCCCCTCACCAACACAGCCCCAGTCTGGTGTGCTCATCACTGGGACTGACTCCTGCCAGTGTCAGCTGGTGACAGCACAGCAGCAGATCTGGATGTTTCCTTGTGCCATGGCACGCTGCCTTCTACAATGCCCCACCGCAGCACAGGACTCCACACCTGGCTGAGCTGTGCAGTTTGGGAGAGGAGCTCTTTGTACTCGGAACCACAGCAAACACGGACCTAATTCTGCTGGTGCAGTTGTGCCAACATGCTTTTGCCAAAAGAGAGAACAGAGCTCTGGTAGCCTGGAAACAAGGGTTTATTAATAGGGCACCATTAAATGGGGCAGTGTCTGCTCTGGGCAGCTTGTCTACCCTCCACAGCAAGCCATTCGTTGGCTTCTCTGAGCTTTCCATACTCAGCAAAACCAACGCCCTGAAAAGGGAGGGAAGAGAAGGTTTCACCTCACCTCTTCCTCCTGTGGAATCTCGGGAACGGCCTTTTGTTCTTTGATGTTTCCTCATCTCCAAGCTCTGTGCATGGTGCTCACCTGTAAACAAAGCTGGTGCCTGTTGCTGGCGCCATGGCTGGTTTGGGGGCTCTGTGGGCAGGAAGGGGATCACGGCTCTGGGATGGATTCCTGAGATGGCAGGAACCTGCTGGGCTGCTTCACCTGCACACCCCACAGCACAGGGGAGCGCACGAAGTGGCACACAAGCGTTTAGTGGCTTTTTGCTTATTCAGACCTGAGTTATCCAATTTCTTCCCCCAGCTCTGAGTGGGCAAGGTGGAGCTATAGGAAGAGGTGAGTCTGTGCTCAGGAGAGCTCTTCCTTCTCTCCTGCCCCCAGCTCCCTTCCCTGCCTGGCCTGACCCAGCTGCAGTGTTACCCACCCTTCACTGAAGGGACTGTCCTGCAGCCCCGGAGCACAGCTGCACCACAGGAGCTGTCTGCACCCTCCTGGGGAGGATGGAGATGGAGACCAAGCCCTGGGGACCCCTCTGTCCCTTTCTGTTTGCAGATTAAAAAGCCTGGGCACCTCATTCTGCTGAGAGACCATTATCTCCACAGAAGGAGAAGCAAGAGGCTGGCCTGCCAGGCAACAGGGGCTTCAGTATCTGTAAAAGGCTCTTGTTTCACCCTTCCCAGGGACACTTTACCTCTCTAGGCAGGGCCCTGCTCTGCCAGCACAGTGGGCAGGGACAGCCAGCTGCCTCCAGACATGTTGCCGGTTGTGCCCGACTTGCTCCAAGGCCAAGGTGTCTGGGACTCAGGATTCAAGCAGTCAACAAGGTCATCATGATCATTCATGTTTTATTTTCTGCCTTCCACCATGATAATGTGGTATCCAAACTTGGTCTTGACGGGAGGGTCTGTGTACACGGGCTTGTCCATGCTGCTCACAGGCAGGGCAAACGCTGCCTCCTGGAATGGTCCCACCATGGAGCCTCTGGTCATCCAGCCCAGGTCTCCCTGCAGGAAGGGACCGTCGGGGTTAAGCTTTGAGATTCAGTGCAGGGAGGGTGGGTGATGCGGCCGTGGGGCGGGTCCGTGCTGACAGCGGTGAGGAGCAGGCCCAGGCTCCCGCAGGCGCTGCCCGGCCCCACTGCCCCGTCCCGGGTGCAGCACTCACCCCTTGCCTGGCCTTGTCCTCGCTGTACTGTGCCGCCACCTCGCTAAAGCGCTGCCCGGCCTTCAGCTTCTCCATGGCCTCCATGGCCCGGCCGTGCTTCTCGCACAGGATGTGCCGAACCTGGAGAGAGGGCAGCGGGGCTGTGGCGAGCGGGGCCGGCGGGCGGGACGAGCCTCCAGGCGCGGGGGCGGAGCTGAGAACCCGTACCCCGCCTGGCCCCGCCGCCCCCCGCGCTCACCTTGACGGCACTGCCGCCTCCCTTCGGGCCCTGTGCTTTGCCCTCGCTGCTGCCGCCGCCGCTGTCGCCGCCTGTGAACCGAGCACCCTGAGACCGGCCCGGTCCCCGCTGCCCCTGCCGGGCTCTGAGACCGGCTCGGCCCCCACCGCCCCCGGTCCCCCGCCCGGCCGGTGCCGGTGCCGCCCCCGGGTCCCCGCCCGGCCAGTCCCGGTCCCGGTGCCGCCCAGCCCCGCTCACCCTTCCCGGCTTTGCCTTTCCCCTTCGGAGCCATCTTGCCGCCGTAAGGCCCCGAGCTGCCCGCGCCGCGCCGGGCGGGGGCCGCCCCTGCCCCGCCCCGAGGCCCCCGGCTGCCCGCGCCGCGCCGGGATGGAGCCGCCGCGCGGGGCCGCGACGGGCGGGGGCTGCGGGACACGGGGCTGCGGGACACGGGGCTGTCGGACACGGGGCTGCGGGACACGGGGCTGTGCCCGCCCCGCGGGGGCTGTCGGACACGGGGCTGTCGGACATGGGGCTGCGGGACACGGGGCTGCGGGACACGGGGCTGTGCCCGCCCCGCGGGGGCTGTCGGACACGGGGCTGCGGGACACGGGGCTGTCGGACACGGGGCTGCGCCCGCCCGGCGGGGGCTGCAGCCGCCCGGCGCACAGAGCTGCGCTCGGCATCCACTGCCGTACCCAGCGCCCGCCCAGGACTGTCCCCCACACTCTAGGCTATCCCTCTCATCCACCCCACCTGCCCCAGGTGCCAAGTCCACTCCCAGTCCACCCCTCCCCACTTCAGTCCTGCCCCCGGCCTGTAGCCAGTGCCCGGCGCTGCCCCCCGGGCTGTCCCTGTCCCTCTCCCTGTCCCTCTCCCTCCCACCCATCCCACCCGCCCCCAGGACGCCAAGTCCACCCTCAGCCCCTCACACCATCCCCGGCCCGCGCTCCGGCCTGTGCCCAGTGCCCAGCCTGGGCTGTCCCTGGCCCCTCGGTGTCCCTGTGCCTCCCCCAGAGCCGCCGGGCCGCGGCTGATGGGGCCGGGCTCCCCCGGAGCCACCCGGGGGTGTCAGGGCGTGCCCACCTCCCCAGCGCCGGTCCCTCGGCAGCCCACAGAAGCACAGGCACAGGCACAGGCGGGCAGCAGGGAGCACTTTACCAAGCTGGCGAGATAAAAAGTACAACATTCCGTAGTTGGCACCTTGGCGGCCCCCACCCCGGGCAGGGCTGTCCTGCCGGCCGCGCGCCTCCCGGGACCCCGCTGCCCTCCCAGCGGAACAGCCGCAGCCAGAGCGAGCAGGGAGCGAGCGGCCAGGGACGAGCACTGAGCCAGGAAGAGCCTCAGGAAGAGCCTCAGGAAGAGCCCCAGGAAGAGCATGTTCCTCCAGCCAGGGAAATTAGGATCTCCATCCCATGGCCAATCTCCATTCCGATCTCCATTCCACGGCCAGTCTCTGTCCCACAGTTGACCTCTGGCCCACTTGGACATTCCCCCCCGGCAGCACGGCCACTCCAGCTGCCAGTGGTGCTGGGGGTGTTGCAGGGGGGTCCCTGCCCCGTGCTTGCCCCCAGCCCCCTTTGCCGGCTCTGTCCCTGGTTTCCTGAGCAGTCATGTGCAAAATGTACCCGTCCCCAGAGCTTCCCAAGATGTGCCCTGGCCCCATCCCGCACCAGCACTCTGCCACTGGCTGGGGCTGCAGGATGGGGTGAAATGTGGACATTCATTAGAGCTATTTTTTTGTCCTTTTTTTTTTTTTTCCTGAGTTTCTCAGCCTGGCTCTTAATTACAGGCTTAAATCTGCAGCCTTGGGAGAGGAAAGGGAGAGATGGGCGAGTACCAGGAGGGAGGAGGAGAGGAGAACCAACTGAAGCCTCAGTGCGATTAGATCCAGAGTGGGGGCAAGGAAGGGGAGGTGTTTGCCCGGGCTGTGCTCCCCGGGGATGCTCCTAGTGGGGCAAAGACCCCGTGGTGCCCTGCTGCTGCCTGGACCCACTGCACCGCTCCGTCCCAGCGCGGGAGGGCTGGAGTGAGTGGAAATACATCAAGAAATAAAGCGGAAATTTCCCTAACACCCTGTTTCCTTGTCAGCCGCAGCTGGCCCTTCCTGTTTCTCTGGGCACATGGCCGTGCTCCTGCTTGTAGCTCTGTGTTTCCTCCCTGCCCTGCCCTGGAGCCCCGCACCACGGCCTCTGTTACTGGCAGCTGGGGCCCCCATGCTGGAGCCAAGCCAGGAAGAGGCAGCTGCAGGTGAGGGGGACAAATCCCACCCAGGGACGTGCAAACCCTCCTCCATGGCCCCGTGCAAACCCTCCTCCATGGCCCCGTGCACGTGCCCTGATGGCACGTGTCCCACTCGGCCTTGCTCAGCTCCCTGGTGGCCAGCGGGCACGGGTGAGTGGTGGGCAACCCGGGGGGGACCCCAGGAGTCACCAGGGAGGTGGCTCAGGTGATATCCATCTGGATTCCAGCCACCATCTCGGTAGCATCCCAGGGCCTCCGGTGGCCGGGGCAGCAGGAGAAGTTGTCGCAGCGTCCGTCCGGGAGATGCAGGAGGCAGAGCTGGGGACGAGCTTCCTTCCCATGGCACAGCACCCCCATCGCCCCGGGCGGCAGCGGGGTGCAGGACCCCCGGTGCGGGGGCTGGCGGGGAGTGGGGTGGCTGCTGGACCCCCTGTGCAGTGAGGCCAGGGCCGCTGGCAGGGGAGGTGACCCCGGGGTTTGTTTTTGGACTGAGAGCTGAGGAGCTCCAAAATGCAGCATTTTGGGGGCTTTCAAGGGGTGGGGGTTTTGCTTGAGGTGGTGGCGCTGGCTGCGGACGCCGGGTGCCAGTTCCCCGTGTGACAGGGAGGATGCTCAGGGCAACGACAGGGAACCTCCTGTGACTCTTCGAAAGCAACCGCAGATCCAGCCAAACCCCTGGCGTCTTCCCAAAGTGCATCTCTGTGTGTCCAGCTGAATTCATCCAAGGGACCTCTGCATGGGAAACTCAAGGTACAATGTCAAAGGGAAGAGAATCAAACATCACCACCACTGTGCATTAGAAAAGCTGTTTAAAGTACCACATGCCGAAGGGACCAAAGAGTCTCAAGCTGCTTTGCTGCGGGCATGGGACAACACCTGGGGCTGTGATTCTGTTCTGCTTCCTGGGCAGGCGCCTTCAATCCCTGAACGGGCTCAGCCAGGGCCAGTCCCAGCTGCTTCCCCCGTGGGAAGGGCCCAGAGTCATGAGGGCTTGGGCTCCAGCCACTGCCTCTCTGCCAGCAGCTCTCCAAGTAAGGAACAAAAGCAGAAGAACGCCCCAGCAGGACACAGGGGCTCCCCAGCAGCCAGGACAGCCCTTTGCAGCAGCGCTCCCTCTGCAGCCATCGCCACCCCTCCGGCTGGAGGGCCCCTGCATGGTCAGGGCTGGCTTTTGGGGCTGTTTGCACCGTCCAGCTCAGGGGCAAACTCTGTGATGACCCTCCGGGCCAGCGGGTTCGTGGTCTTGAGCAGTTCAGCGGCAGATGGCCGAGTACCAGGGCTGGTTTTGCTGCTCTTTTTCTGGAGCAGGGCTTTAAAATCCTCATTCCTGCTGGAAGACTTCCCACTGCTGCCTGCTGCTGCCAGGGACTCGCCAGCTGAGGAGCCTGAAGTCTTTACAGGTGAGTGGGCGGTGGGTCGGCTGCTGAAGGTGTCACCAGGCTCTTTCCGCCCCAAGACCTTCCTCTTCGACCTAGGCAACAAAGGGACACGGGTGGGAGTAGCCTGGGGGTGGGATGAGGCCCCAGAGCGAGGGGCACAGCAGTGCCCATCCTGCTCTGCTGGAGCAAGGTGACAACACGAGCATGGCAGGTGGTGCTCCTGGAAGGTGGGACTAATCTGGACCCTCCCTGCTGGTGGCCTAGTCTGGCTGCACTGCACTCAAGGCAGCAGCAACCGGGCTGTGCCCAAGGACGAACATTGGCCCCAGTATGGAAAACGGAGGTGTCGTGGTGGGGGGACACAACACCCGGTGCTGTGACAGTGGTGGGACACAGTGGGCACAAGGGCTATGCCCTCCAGTGCCTGCACCAGCCTTACCTGTGGATCACTGTGAAGAGATCCTCCGTGGTGCGGGAGGTCGTGAACACCTCATCGTCCTCCTCCACAATGGACTCGGCCGTCTTGTCGCTGGCAAAGCTCTTCTCCTCCGTGCCAGCCTCTGCTGAGCTGCCTGTGGGCAGGGAGGAGACAGCAGTGAATCCCCTGTGCAGCATGGGGAACCCCTATCCCTGGGGTGATCCCACCACAGGGGTGGGGAGACCCTCACCTTGCTCTGAGGCAGGCTCGCTGGCAGGCGTGGTGCCCACAGCCTTGGGGGACGGCGGATCCTCAGCCTCAGGGTCGCAGCAGGTGGGCTCAGTGTCCAGCGTGATGATGGGGCTGGGGGTGGGTGGCAGGTCCCCCACACCAGCTCCCAGCTGTGCCAGGGCCGGGATGAGCGGCAGGTACAGCACGCTGGGCTTTTTGGGCACTGGCGGCGGCACCTTGGCCTTCCTGCGCTCCCCCTCGGCACCGCTGCGCTCCGGCCGCAGCTCGTCCAGGCTGCCCTGTGAGAGCCGCCGGGGTCCTGCCGGGGTCAGGGACAAGTGGGGCTCCCCCAGACCCCTCCTCAGCTCCCCTCTCCGCAGCACCACGACGACATCCTGTGGCACCCCCTCCTCCTTGGCGGCAGTGCCTGGCGGGGATTTGGGGGACAGGGGACCCTCCTCCCGCAGAACCAGGGGCTTGGGCAGGATGCACGGGGGGCGCCTGGCCAGTGGTGGCTTCTCCGCCACAGGTGGCTTCACTTTCCTCTCCGGCCCTGGGCAGGGGACGCGTGCTGGCTCGTCCATGTGCTCTGGGCCGTCGGTGTTGTCCTCTGGCTCTGAGCGGCTGATGGAGCGGAGGCGGACGGAGCGCAGGTCAGACTGTGTCACCACGGGCATGATGGGTGTGATGGGACTGGTCTTCTGGGCCAGCTTGGTGCCGAAGGTGGAGTCAGAGTGGTGCCGGCTGACCTTCGTCTTCCCCTTCAGGGAGATCTTCAGCCCTGAGAGGTCGAGGTGGGCGGGTGGGGTCAGTGGGAGGTCGAAGGATAGCCTGGCCTTGGGGCTCCTCTCCATGGGGGACGTGGGGGGCAGAGAAGATTTCCTCTCAGGGACCAGTGGCCTCACACGCACCTGGTGCGGGGAGTGCCCGAGGATGGTGGAGGTGGGGACGGTGGGGGTTGGGGTCTCTGACTGACTGGAGTACCCACTGGATGGGGACATCAGCCCCGTGGGCCTGCCTGGAGAGGAGGTCTTGAGGTCTGCCTCGGCTGAGAGCTGGGAGGGCGTTGTGGCCCTGGAGACTGAAGGGGACACGAGGGACTCGGAGCTGCCCCGTGTCTTGGCACACTCAACGGCCGTGGTCCCTGTGGTCGTGCTTGAGCCAGAGAGGGACTGGTAGGGATCACTGCCGGCCTTCCAGTCCGTGAGATGCCACTGGTGGGGGGTGGCTGTGCTGTTGGGCTCCCTCCCTGCACTCCCCTGTGGGTCGGCGTGCACCAGCCGGTGACCCTGGAGCTCTGGTGGGATGCACAGGCTCTTGGGCCGCTGGTCCTTGGGCAGTGCCGCACTGAGCCCCACGTCACCGTCCTGCCCCTCTTTGATCAGCGAGACGCTGCGTGTGGGTGGCGAGGGCTTCTTCTTGGCCTTCTTCAGGGAGATGCTCTTGGAGCGCCGCCGCCGCTGCCCCTCGGGCTCCAGCCCCAGGGAGATGTTGTCAGTGCTGGTGCTGCCCTCGGAGCTGGCGCTGGGGTAGCTCAGGGCGTAGTTGGCGCTGCCTCGCCGGGTCTCGGTGTATGCGATGTCCACAGAGCAGAGGGACCCCGAGTCAGTGGGCACCGACAGTGACCGCTCACGGAACCGGCACCCTGCCCGCTCCACCTCCAGCTGCACCGGCCCTGCCACTGGCTCCGGCTCCTCTCGGCTTCCCGGCAAGAAATTCCCCTTGGCTTCCTGGACACACCCGGAGCTGGGGGGGGAAGCAGGCACTGGGCCGGAGAAGAAGCTGGGCCCGTTGCTGCCCATGTGCTCTTCTGTGGCGATGAAGAAGGAGGTGGAGGCGGCGGGTGAACCTGGGCTGGGCGACGGGATGGAGCCGCCTGGGGAGGTGCAGGTGGGCCCCTTGCCTGGGCCAGTGGTGTGGTGGGGGGGGCTCCCATAACCCAGGGCACTCCAGGGCGGGGGAAAAGGGGTGCCCTGTGTCCCATTGCAGGCACTGGCACAGGGGTTGGCTGCCCCATCCATGGCAGCAAGTGGCTGGCAGCAGCGGGCCCCGAGGTCACTGAAGGTCTTCCTCAGCGGGGCCGAGAGGGGCTGGCGAGGGCCGATCTCTTGGGGCGTTGTCCCCCCACTCGTGGTCTCAGGCACGAAGCTGCAGGACAGGGACTCAACGATGGGCGTGTGTGTGCTGGACGTGGGGCCGTTGGCGCTGCCTGCGGGGAGAGACACAGCCTGCTGAGCACCATCCTGCCTCACTCACAGGGACACGGCCCTGCCCCGCACGCCGTCCCAGCCCGTGGCCAGTCCTGAGGCTGTACCTCTGCCCAGGCATAAAATGTGGATTTGTTGGCTGGAATGTGCCATGGACAAATCAGCAGCCATGGCAGGAGGCTCCATCCATGGGGACATCAGTCCCATGGCAACCAAAGTGTTGCCCTGGTGCTGCTCCGTGGGGGGGGACATAGATGGGGATCAGGAGGAGCCAAGTCAGGCACTGCCAGCTGGGACAGGGAGGGACATGGTGGCTCACAGTGCCACCCCATCACAGCCCCTCTGGGATGGGAAAGGAGCCTGGAGCCCTGCGGTGGCTCTCAGTGCCACCTCACCTCAGCACAGCCAGGATGGAGAAGGAACCTGGAGCCCCGCTCTGAGCACCCCCAGCAGACAGGGATGCTCAAGGCCGTGGTGGGCTGAGGTCTGATCGACTCCAAGGGAGGAGCTGTGACAACCAGTTGATGGTCTGACCACTGTCATGGGAAGAAACCTTCCTTCTACCCCGTGAAAACCACCTTGAAGCAGCTGGTGCCGTGGCTTCTCCCCCTGTCCCTACCCGCCTCCACAGACAGGCTGGCTCTGATTTCTCTACACCTTCCATAGGGGACAGCAGGACAGAGCCCCTGAGCCCCAGTGGCTGCTGTTCCCAAGGGTCCAATGCCAGCCTGGAAGCACTCCAGGCACTCTCACACACACACCCTGAGCACTGGCGTGGCCAGCTCACCAGCCCCAGCAAAGACCTGGCCAGGTGTGTGCCCCATGGCCATGGCACCCTGCGACAGGGTCTGCCCACGGGGAAGGTGGGCACAGGGAGCGGTTGGAGCCAAGGTTGGGTGACTCCTGTCTCAGAACCCTGACTCAGGGTGCAGGGGCTGCCCCCAGTGCCATGCCAGCCCCAGGCCTGCCCAGTGTCACCAGTGTGCCCAGCACCTCGGTGCCTTGGGAGGGCGCAGAGTCAATGGGGTGCCTGCACCTCCCGCGGGCGGGGTGTCCCCGGGAGCCCATCTGTGCCCGGGCTGGCTGCCAGCCCCAGGATGGCTGTGCCGCCCGTCAGGACAGCTCAGGGGGGTGCCAGCCCTGCCCGGGTGCCGCCTGCGCGGTTCTTGCCGTCACCTTGGTCTCGCAGGGACAGGTTAGGGAATCCAATAATGGTCCGTCTACGCCGCAGGGTGGACTTTGGGTTCATCGCGGTCTCTGTGTTAAACAGGGAGTGACGAGCACTCGCGTGCCTAGCAAAGTGCTGCCCTGTAGCCAAAACAAACAGCGGTACGCCGCGGTGCCGGGAGCCGCTGCCGGGGCGGGAGCTCAGCCCCCTCCTCACCCATGTTCTCTGCCTGTCCCCAGCCTGGCATGGTGACACAGGTGGGAGTGTGGGATGGCAGGAGGATGGTGTGAGCCATGTGGGGCAAGCACGGGGGACATGGAGGCATGGTGGGAAATGCTGCAGATGGAGGTGGGATGGATGGAAAGATGCAGAGACCAGCCCTGTGCTGTGTGACAGGCACTGGTCTGTGCTGGTGAGGCCGGACCCCACACTGCTGTGCTGAGCTACACTGGGGACATGTACATGAGCCATGGAGAGGGACCAGCGTGGCCCTGGCACAGCTCTCCATGATGGAGGGAAAGGGCGGACAGACACCTCTGCCCTTCAGAAGGCGCACCTCACCCAGCCAGCAGCCCCAGACTCTGACCAGAGCGTGGCACCTGTGTCTGCAGGGACTGGGCAGGACCGCGCTGCTGGGAGGTGCGGCCCCAAGAGGATGAGCAGATGGACAGACAGGAGGAAGGTGAGACAGGCCGGGTGCACGGCGTGTGGTGAGAGCCCGGGAGACAACAGGCCTGGCTGGCGGGGCATTACACTGGGGATGCGAGACCTGCCAGCAGCATGGCCAGCGGACCAGACACACAAAGCTGCAGATGGCACAAGGGATGGCTGGGAATGATGGACGCCAGCATATCCCTGCTATCCCCTCTCTGCCTCGGTGCCCACCTAACCCACAGGGACACAGCTCGCAGCCACAGCCCCCTCCCACCACCCACCCCTGCCCCAGATGGCTGCTGGGGCACATCTCTGCCTGCACCCCATGTCCCCCCTCCGCGCCATGGGGTGCTGCCCTACCCGAGACATTGATGGGGACAATGTTGGTCTGGATGGAGCTGGGCTGGTGCCACTGCTTCTCCTCCACGGTGGGCAGGGGGAAGGCCCTGGGCCAGGGGGCCTGCTTGTCCGGGCTGGTGGGGAGGCTCAGGGAGGTGTCAGGGGGCCGAGCACCAAGCGCAGTGCTGCTGGTGCTCTCCTCTTCAGCCTCTCGCTGGCTCGGGGGCTACAGGGAGAAAGGCACATCAGCCACCAAAGGGACAAGGGTGGAACACAAACAGGGACTTGCTGCCCACCCCGCCACCCCAGAACTCACCATAAGCACGAACTCAAGGCGCTTGGCAGGTGGGGGTCGAGGTGACGGCTCAGGGGAGGTGTCGGGGGGCAGGTGTCCAGCAGCGCGGAAGGTCTGCCCGGTGACCCTGCTCTCGGTGTACTGCTCCTCATACTCCTCTGCAAGAAAAACGGCACCTGGGACTCTCCTCCTGCTGCCAGACCCCGGAGCAGGGGACGTGTGAAGGGATGGTGACTATCCCCTCTGGCTGTTCCCAGCCTAGCTGGCCATCTCTGCTCAGAAGTGGCAGCTCAGAAGGTGAGGAAGGGAGACCCCAAGGAGGGTCTGGGAGAACTGAAGAAGCACAAAGATCCCAGCAGCTGGCCCTGCTCCTCCCGGGGCGCAGTCAGGGGATGTGGTGGGTCTCGCTGGGAAACAGCCCCACTGGGGACAGCCAGGAACTCAGTGTGTCCCCATCCTGCAATTGTTGAGCTAATTAATGCTGGTGGCTGTGGACTGGCGGAAAGCAGTGCTGCTCAGGCTGACTTAATGAGATTACAAGCTGGGGGATGGCTGAGCTGCTGATCTCATCTGATGCCTGAGGAGCATCCGCGCCAGGGCCGCGTGACAGCCTGGGCCAGAGATTGGAAGGAAACAAAAACCACTGGACACGTTGATCCAGTTAGGCAGATCAGTGGCAGGTCCCTGAGGCCCTCGTGAGAACCGTGCTCTGGTGGGGCTCATGGGTGCCCTGGTGGCCCCAGCAGGTGATCCTGGTCCCAGTTGCTTTGGCACCTACAGCAGTGACTTGGGAGCAGAGATCAGTGAGGGGCTACTGGAGGCTGGGATCCCCCAGGACCCAACTCCTGCAGGCTGGTGAGGTCTGAGGAGTGGCTCAGACATGCATGTGGGAGATGAGCTCACAGTCTCAGGGTGATCACCTAGCCAGGGCAGCACCCACCCAACACCCTCACCCAGCCCACCCCAGCCCCTCTCCCTGCTACCTTGCAGCAAGCTCTGGAGGTTGAGCTGGGCCTCCTGGTGCAGCTGCTCCATGCCCGGCGGGCGCCCAGCTGCTAGGAAGACGTTCACGGGTTGCTGCCATGGCAGCTTGGTGGGGGCGCCTTTCTTGCTCTCGAGGTCCAGGTTAGAGGTGGCTGCAGGGGGGAGAGAGTGGGGTTAGGGGCAGGTGGGGGGTGGCTTCCCTGCGGGTGCTGCTGTGGGATAACGCTGTGCCAGCACAGCGCTCATCCCACCCCAGCTCTCCAGAAATGCCGGGATGTGGCTGTGTCCCACCCTGGCAGGCTGCTGCCCGCTGGGACCAGCCCTCATCACCGCCACCGCTTTGGGGGCTGGACACTGCCCCTGAGGGCTGCCAAGAAGGGAACTGGCTGAAATTGGGGAAGGAAGCCAGCCCTGCCACCCGTGCCTAACCGCGCCCGGGCGCAGGAAACGCTGCACGCTCTGGTGGAGCAACGTCCTGGCTGCGGAGGAGAAGAAGCTGCAGCTGAAAGGCAGGAGCCAGGGACCCATCGCTCCCATTGCACTGCAGCTCGGGGCTCACATGCCCTGCCCTGGCCTGGACACCCCCAAAGCTCTCCAGGGAAGGAAGCCTCTGTGAGGACTGCTCAGACCCTTTGAAACACCCCGATGGGTGGAAAAGTCCCTGGAAGCAGGATCTGGGCTCAGCAGTGAACTGGCCCTGTGGGGAGCTGAGTGCTGCTCCCACAAACAGGCTTTGCCATGGGAACACCGCAGCCCTGGCACCACTGCTTGGAGCGGGTGTGGGTTTGCACCCAGCATGGAGCCGAGGCAGTGCCACTGCTGGCATGCTGCCTCCGAGGGCACCTGCGCCCCAGCAGGCACTGAGCGGGTCTCTGGGAGCTTTACACAGGGATATGGATGACCAGGGGCTCATCCCTGGGGATTCAGGGTCATCCTCCGCTGCACAGTCCTTGTCCCCATCCCCATCCCCATCAGCTGAGACGCTCTGATTACCGGTGTGGGACAAACACTTCCCCTCTGCCACCTGCAGTGCAGTGCCGGGCCCCAGGACCACACCACTGCCCTGCTGCCAAAGCCTGCTCCGTGCCAGGCCCCAGCGGAGGCAGCAGAAGCAATCCCATTTACCTGGGAAGGGGAGTGGCCCCAAAACAGGTGTGGGACCCCCAGAACAAGCCACATTTCCCTCTGCCCCCATTGGTCAGGCATCTGTGGCCCAGCTCATCTGCACTGCATCACGAGCATCCCTCTGCTGCTCATGGTGCCTTCCTGCCCCCAGATGCCCTCCTGCCTACAGTACTCTCGTGCCCCTGGGTGCCCTCATGCCCACCCTTCCCCCAGCTGACAGAGCCCGCACAACGCCCAGCACCCCAAAGCAAGGTGCCATGTCCCCAGCCTAGTTACTTTTATAATTTGTTTCCATAACGACGGGCCTTAACACCGGGTTTTTCCTTTTTTTTTTCCCCTTCTTCCTCCTCTAAATAATTTGAGTCGTTTCCATACCAACCAAGAGGTGTTGGGGCGCATGTGTGCATGTGTGTGCCCGTGCACAAGGCACGGCTGGGCATCTCCCCAAAAACCTGACCCACAGTGCCAGGGGCAGAGACCACACCTTCACCTCTGCAGACCCCAGACCCCAACCTGCTGTTTTTGGCGAGGTGGGGGATCCACTGCTGCCGCAGCACTTCTGAGAACACCGCAAGGGTGCACCCCAACTCCTGGCTTGCTGCACCCCCTGCCTGGCTCACACAGCCCCAGCCTTTGGCCTCAGCACAGCTGATGCTCCTCACCTTCTGCCCATATATCCCCCTGCAGCCGCGCCCCACCAAGGACTCGGGGACACCCTGAGCAGCCCCCTGCTGCCCCTGCACCTCTCCAAGCCGCTGCCGCCCTCCCCGGAGCACGGGAGCTCACCTCCGCACCTCGGCCGTGCTGCCGAGCCACCCCGGCACCCACCCTGGGCTCCGACCGCGTGGGCAAACCACAGCACCAGAGCCGGGGCCGCCCTGGGCGCGGCGGAAACGCGGCAGCACCCACGCCCAGCACCCTGCCCTGCAGCGGGGACAGCCTCGGCCAGAAGGGGAACACGCAGCGCCGGGGTCCTCCCCATGGAGCTTCCCCCTCTTCACCGACGCGTGCTCGTTTGGGACTGAGTGACCCAGTGCAGTCCTGCGCCGCTGTGGGCAGTGCTGCAGGCACTGCCGAGGTGCTGGCAGTGCCGAGGTGCTGGCATTGCCAAGGCGTGGGCATCATGGGTTCCATCTCCCAGCTGGGGAGAAGGGCTGGGGGAAAGAACGGATGAGCCGAGCCATCTCCTGGCACCCAGATGCCCCAGACTTGCACCGCAAGGACAGCACTGTGCCAGAGTGAGCAGCATCCTGAGGCTTTGGCTCCCCGGGAGCAGCCACGCTGAGGCTGTTTTGGGAGCAGTGGCTCTGGGGGTGTTTTGGGAGTAGCACTCACAGCCCAGCGCCACGCTGCAGCTCGGCGACGGGGAATGAGGAGCCGGCAGTCCCGATTCAGTGCCACTGCCACAGTGCTCCCAAGGCATGGGCAGTATTTGGGAGCAGCCTGATGCAGGCTCAGTACAAGGGCATGTCGGAAGCGTCCACGGAAGCCCAGCTGCCACCCCCATCTGGGGGCACTGGATGCCCCAGCCAAGCAGGAGTGTCCGGCAGGAGGACACAGCAGCTGGCGGGGATAGTGCAGCTGAGCTGAGCCAGTGCCCTTGGCAGCGACCCTCCCACCACGCTTATCAGAGACAGGCTCAGAGCACGAAATACCTCTGAGGGGCTCGCACCGTGGTGAATGCCTGCGGGAGATGAAAGGCATCCTGGCACAGCGGAGGCAGAGGGACAGCAGAGCCAGAGGGACAGCTCCATCCCACCAACTCCAGCAGTCTCGACCTGAGCCTGGCCAGCCTTGCTGCTGAGGGAAACTGAGGCATGGCTGGTGGGGGTTCACCATGCTCCCTGCTGGCACCAGGCCCCCTCCTGGTCCCAGGGCTTGTGGAGAGGAGCAGGCAGCATCACTGACTCTACCTGCTAATGGACATCTGCCTGGGATGTTCCCAGAGTCAGCACCATCAGCCGCAGCCTATGCTGCAGCCTCAGAGTCCTGCTGAGCGTGAGTCAGTGTCCAGGGTCTTGTGGCCATGGTGGGTACACAAGGACCGAGGCTGAATTCCAGGGAAGTTCACTTGAAGGGGAGCTGAGCTCCACTCTCTCCTGCGGGAAGAGCATCCCTGCAGGACCCCCAGCCTCTCAGCATCTCCTGAGTCACCCCTGCTCCATGCCAGCATCCCTACTCACCCACAGCCCAGGCATCCCGAATCCACAGGGAGATATTTGACAGAGCCATCAGAGCTATTTCAATCCAGGCCGAAGCTCCTGTGAGACGATGCCTCTTGCTTGAATTCACCGCCAAACTTCTCCCTCTCAGGCTCGCTCCCCACGCGCAGGAGATGCCGGGGATGCGTCTGGAGCTGCTGGGACCCTCTCTGCCAGCGTGGAGCACTGGCAGCAATGATGTAACGGCAGCAGCAGGCGATGCGCCATCAGCAGAGCAGCCATGGCAACGGGTACGGGCACAGTGGCAGCTGCCGCCAGGCCGGAGCGCCGAGCACGCCGGAGGGCGAGGGCAGCAAACTTGGGGCCGAGAATGAACCTGACAGTCCCCCGAGCTCGCTGGCCGGAGCCGTGTGCTGCAGTGCCCGGACCGTGTGCCACCGGCTTCAAGCAAGTGCCGCGGCCTGCCCCGGTACCGGACTGCTCACGGCCGGCGCGTGCGGCTTGGTGACATTCCCGTGGTACGGAGCCAGGCGCATGCTGCTCCACAGCAAGTGGAGAGGAAGGGAAAAGAGTACACAGAGGGAGCTGGCAGCGGCCGCACAAACACCTCCTGTCCCAAGCTCACCCCCTGCCGAACCCGACCTGCCGGACCAGCTCCCCGCGGGATGTGGAGCTGCATCCGCGTGCACGGCAGCTCCAGGGCCGGATGCCCGCCCAGGTCTGAATGAAATCCTGAAGTGACACCCTGCTGACACCCTCAGGCCCAGTGCCACAGGGCAGCGGTGCTCACTGAGCAGACCGGCCCCGTGTGCCGCTTGCACACGCTGTGCCTGGGATGAGCCCTCACTGCGAAAGCCAAGAGACTGTGCCCTGTCCAAACCTGACCCTCTCCAGGTCACCTCCCACTGTCACATGTCTGGTGGCACAGCTCCAAGCCCCCAGTGAGGCAGGGCCACCTGCACAGGTGTCTGACCTGCTGGTGGTTGAGGCCAGAGGGCTGGAAGCCTTTCAGAGGTGCCATGCCCAGACCCCAGCTTGGCCATGCCAGGACCCTGGTACAGCACAGCCCTGTGCTCCCACACAGGTGCCCAGCAGGACCACAGGCACAGAGAAATGACATTGTCTCGACACACCGGATCTGCCAGAGGCTTTCGGCTCTTCCAAGCTCTGTTTAACAAGGAATCAGCCAATTTTTGTACTGATGGGAGACAAGGGCACTGCAGAAGTTGCTGGCAGGGTGGATTTGGCAGCTGTGGGGGTCCCTCAGTTCATGGGGAGAAGGCTGGATTATGTGAGAGGTTTCTATGAAAACCACTAGCAGCAAACCATTCAATAATGTCCCTGTCCATCGGCAGGACTCAGAGTTGCAGTGTGCAAGGACATTCGGTCCTGGCAGTGTGATGGGCCCCAGTCAGGGAGTTTTGGTAGAGAGGAGGTGCGTGTGCTGCAGGATCTGGCTGGCGAGGCTGGCCCAGGAGGAGCCCAGTGTGCCATTTGCCCATGCTGTGGGGATGGGAACCACCTGCGGCCACACTGGCAGCGGGGCTTGGCCCGGGACCACACCAGCCAAGGTGGACGCAGGCTGCTCCCTGACAAGGGGCTCAGACCCACTGCTCCCGGGGCCGGAACAGCAGCACTGGGGCAGGCACTGGAGCCCCAGAGTCTGGCTGGACCCAGATTCCCATACCAAGCCCTTCACCATGGGCAGTAGGACCAGCACCCAGAGCCCTCCCCCAGCCCTGCCGAGGCTCCCTGGCAGCCTCCTCATACTCCAACCCTTACTCTCCCGTGCTTCCCAGCAAAACTCCAGGCACAAATCTTTCCTGAGAGCTTTAGGAAGCCTGGCATGGCAACCTGTCAGCCCCAGCCGGCCCTGGCAGCCCACCATTGCCGCGTCATGGCCGAAGGAACCACTGGGCACAGGGTGGCCATGGCTGGCTGCCCACCAGCCATCCCACGGTGACATCCCCAGCCTGGCTGGGACTGTTCGGTGGCACACGGAAGCCCAGGCAGTGCTCACCACTCTGCCCAGTGTCAGCTGCCTGTGCCAGAGGCTGCTTCCAGAGGGGTCCTTCCAGGAAAGCACGGCTTCCCCTGTGCCCGGCTGGTTTTACACTCCGCGGGGCCGGGACAATGTGAGGAAGTCGCCTGAGAGGGGAATGCGGCCAGAGGCCCTGGGACAAAGGGGCCTGAGACCTGAAATCAGCTACAGCAGGAGCGAGAGCAGTGACAACAGCAAGGGTCCTGGGTGTCTGTGATGCCTGTGTCGACCCACGGTCCGTGGTCCCACGGTCCTCCCTCTTGCTGCCACCAGCACGTGGAAGCTGCCAGGAGGGCACCGTAGCACCAGGACAGGCAGGATCTGTCCCTGCAGCACTGATGAGTGGTCAGTGGGACACATGGGCTGGGAGTCTCTGTCTTTCTCTTGCTTTGTCAAGAGCAAGGATACCCCACCAGGCTGGGGAATGGCAGAAGGATTTAAAAGGGACAGGGACACTCCACAGCTCAGGTCAGGCTGGGAAGGGTGGGACAAGACTGGTACTGCTGGAAGGCACTGGCCCTGGGGCTATTGCATGGCCTCCAGAGGGTCTGTGCCCAGCAGCTGCCCCCAGCCCAGGGTCCTGCCCTGCAGAGTGAGCAGTGCCTGCAGATCCCACCGCCCCCACTGCCCGCCCCAGCCCTGCCCTGCTGCCTGGCTTACCTGCCCGGTGCCAGGGTGCCAGGAGCCACTCCACCTTGGCCATGGCTGTGAGTGCTGAGGGAGACCGCTCACTCCAGCCACCCAGGAGCTCCTGCCTCAAACCAGGCCGAGAGCACTGAGCTTCCCTGTCCTTGCTGCCTCCAGCTCCAGCGGGGAGAGGAAGCGACCAGGAACTGGCTGTTTGAGTCAGTGCCACAGCCCATTGTCCTAGCCCCGGCCCCTCTTCCTTCCCTGGGGAAGGATGGTGGAGCGACTGTGGCTCTGCATAGCCCGTCCCACATCCACCCGCCCTCACGGCGGATCGCCCAGGGATGCACCTCCCTCTCTGTGCAGCACCTGGAGAGGGATGCTATCGCCAGGACAGGCTGGACTCCCTGAGCTGGACAGGATCACGGAACCTACACATCCCCCAGCTGTGGCTGAAGCACCATCTGAGAGTGCTGGGCGACCTGGGGGGACACAGCACATGGGGGCTCGTCCTCCCAGCAGAGCACGGCCATTCCTGCACGGAGCAATCGGACAAGAATCCTCATGGGGAAACCAGCGCCTGCAGCCTGTTGCTGTCCCCGGCCCGGCTGAGCCACTGCCCGCCAGCTCCCCAGCCCTTACAGCTAACAAACCAGGGGCCCTTCTGCACCCCCTGGCTCTGACCTGGGAGCTGCCAGAGCTCCCAGAGCTTTGTCTCACTTCAGCTCCTTCCAACGCCTGGAGCAAAGGCTCCTCAGGGAGCACTTTCCCAGTGCCCCGGGGCTTTGTAAAGCTGAGCTGGCTTCTCCCAGAGGATGGAGGCTCCTGGGAGCCAGGGCTGCAGCAGAGCTGAGAATGCTGCCCCAAGCCCGGGCTTCATTCAGGGAGCGGCTTTGGGGCCCTGGGGGCAGCACGTGGAGCACATGCCTTGCCGGGGGCTGGGCTTGCCACCCATCCACCCCATGCCAGGCACCCAGCGATGCTGCAGACCCAAACGACGGGATGGGTGAAGGATGGCGAATGCCAGCATTTTCCCCTGGCAACCCAGACACATGGCTCCGATGGACAGGGGCACAAGGGCAAAGGACACCTTCCCCCATGGCCAGTGCTTCCTCTGGGACCCGTCTTGCAGCTGTAGTGCCAGTGAAGAGAGATGCAGTAACCGGAGACCTCCCAGTCCACCAGACCACCAGGCAGAGACCTGAAAAGTCATCACAGCTGTGCCAGCAGCCCACAAAGATGCTGCCTGCTCTGAGGGGCCGCTCCAAACATCACCACACACACAAGCCAGGGGCTGGGGCTCGTCCCACTCGGCTCCTCTGGCATGTGATGAAGGAGTGCAGGCGGCTGCGAGCCCCCCACCAGTGCCACAGGAGCCAAAGAGACGTGTACTGGCCAAGAGGACAGAGCAAGGGGTCACTTGCTCCAGATCAATGCAGCCATTCCCAGCCTGATGGGCCACAAAGAAAGCCGGATCCTGGACCCCAGATGCAGCGTAAGACCCTTCTGCATGCTCCCCATGCAGGGGGCAGAAGGCTGACCCTGCCTGAGGTGAGACAAGGTGCGTCCCACTATGGCAGGTCCCTGCCCTGCTAGCACATCCCACCCCACCAGCAACCCACACCCACCACAGGGCTGCTCCTTATGGAGCCCCAGCTCCCTCCCCTTGGCAGATAAGCTCCAGCCTGGACCTGCTGCCACCTCTCTGCATGGAAGCCTGTGCGCAACTGCTCAGGAATGCCCAGGCACCGAGCTTCCGGCAGCCCTGTGAGTGTCCAAATATTTGCTCGAGCTTTACACCCAAGACGAGTTTTGGGCTATGCAGTGCCAAATCCCACTCCTCCCTGCCCCCAGCAGCCAGATGCAGGTCTCCTCAGGGAGACCAGGCACCAGAGGGAGATCTGATGGAGATCTCCAGTCTGGCAGGGAGCTGTGACCTGTGCCTCATGACAGAGATGAGCCTGGCCCCACAATCCCCCTTGGGCCCTTCCTGCAGCTCCAAGAATTCCTTTGACAGTCCAGAAGTGTGATTAGTTCTCTCCTCTGAGTGACACCAGGTGGGAGAGGCAGGCAGGGAGCAGAGAGCAGCATCCAATGGTCTGGGCACTGCTCATCTTCCATGCCTGCAGATGGGAGCCGAGGGCACTGTGCTGGGGAGTGGCCAGCACAGCATCCCTCATCCCTGATGACCTGCAGGGCAGCATCCTGCGGGCTGGGGACTGCCTGCCTCCCAGGAAGGAACGGGCCAGCATCCCATGGTCCCTCTGAGTCCTGCAGTCCAATCACTGCCCACTTCCCATGCCTCGCAGAGGGGAGCCAAGGGTGATGTGGTGGATACCGAGCAGCCCCATATCCCACACCCCTGTGACCCGCAGCTCAGCATCTCTCCTGGTCCCCTCCTGTGCAACTCAAAGTTCTTGTGCCCCATTTCAGTGCTTTGCACCCACCGCTAAACAGCGGTTGCAAAATTAGACAGCACCAGGCTGTGCTGCCACCCTCTCTGCCCACTGATTATTAAGCTGTGACAGTCATTTGGGCTGTGACAAGCAGTCCCCATTCTCCTGCAGTTTCTAAGCAATCTTCCCGAGGTCTCTCCCAGGGCTGGCAGCTCCCTGATGCTGCCCACACTGCTGTGTCCCGCTCCCAAGCCAGCAGGCAGGGAAAGGGCAGCAGGAGCTGCGGCCAGCAGAGCCCAGCATGCTGCACTCTGGGACTCCGGGGCTCCGGCGGGCCTGGCACCAGAGTTGTGGCAGACCCCGGCTCCTGGCTCTTCTGGCATTCCCAGGAGCTGGGTTGGAAGAAGAGCTGGAGCCCTTGGGAAGGTTGCTGAACTGCCTGGACCAGCTACGTGGGGACAAAGGAGTGACCAGACAGGTCCCGCTTGTCTGACCCGGCTTCCTCAGAGGGCACCTGCCCTCACTGCCCGCTCCCAGCCCCAAGTGAGTCCTCTGCTCCCTCTGCTCCCTCTGCTCCCCCTCAAACAGCTCCCTGCAGAGCTGCAGGGCTGTCCGCCTCCCCGAGATTGTTTGTGGTACAGAGCCCCCAGACACCCACCACCACTGC
This sequence comes from Corvus moneduloides, assembly GCF_009650955.1. Classification (NCBI taxonomy): domain Eukaryota; kingdom Metazoa; phylum Chordata; class Aves; order Passeriformes; family Corvidae; genus Corvus; species Corvus moneduloides. The sequence continues at coordinate 20,244,011 of NC_045489.1, forward strand.
GGTGTGTGGGAGAAGGGAGCTGGGCTGCGGGGGCTACACCGGCACTGGGCTCCTGCCTGGGTGGGCCCAGCTCCAGGGAGAGCAACTACAGGGGCTCCCCACTGCCGGGGCTGGCTCCCCATACCTTGGGGCTGCCTCCCCATGCCCAGGGCTGGCTCCCCACACCTTTGGGACGGCTCCCCGTGCCCAGGGCTGGTTCCCTACTGCATGGAGCTGGCTCCCTGTAACCCGGGGCTGGCTCCCCGCAGCTCGGGGTACGGGCCAGCACCTGTCCCACACGCTGGGGGACCGTGGTGTCCCCACCGCCAGCCCCATCCCGCGCCGTCCCCGTCGAGGCCAAGCCTCGGCCGGGGTGACCTCTGCCCGCGTCCTCCAAGCGACCCACCGGGAGCGGGGAGCCAGGAGTGCCGAGCCGCAGCCCGAGCCCAGCCCGAGCCGCCCCCTCCCCGCCGCCGCAGCCGGGGGTCGCGGGGGTGGCGGCGCTCCCGGGGGCGGCGGGGGCGCAGGTTCGGTCCCGCCCCGCCCGGTACCTGTTGCCGAGCGCATCCTGCCCCGCCGCTGGCTGCGCGGCCCCTTCCGCTGCGCGTTGCCCATCCTCCGCCGCCGCCCGGCCCGGGCTCCGCGCGCCGCCGCCCCCGGGCCGCCCCCCGGCCGCCCCCCGCCGGGCCCGCCGCGCCGCGCGGGGAGGAGCCGCGGGCCGGGCCGGGCCGGGCCGCATCGCTCCGCTCCGCGCCGCTCCGAGCCCAGCCGAGCCGAGCCGAGCCGAGCCGCGCCGAGCCGAGCCGCGCCGGTCGGCACTGGCACCGGCACCGGCACCGGCCCCCGCCCCGCCGCCCCCTCGGAGCCGAACGGGCGCCCAATGGCGGCGGCTGCGGGGGCCGGGCGGGGGCGGCGCGGGGATGGGGAATGCCGGGGTGATGGGATGGGGCGGGGGGATCGGGGCTGGGGTGATGGGGTGATGGGGATGGCGGTACCGGGGCTGGACGCCCTCCGGGGAGGTAGAGCTGTGGGGTACCAGGGTGATCGTGGGGCGGTCCCGGGGCTGGGCACCCTCAGACCAATAGTGTGGGGATACCAGGGCTGGACAGCCCCCAGGGTGATGGGATTGGGTCGGGGGCCCTCGGGTTGGGTAGCCCCTGGGGAGTTGTCTGGTTTAGGGATGAGTGGGGGGGGTCCTGGGGCTGAACAGCCCCCGGAGTGGTGAGGATGAGGTGGTGCCAGGGCTGGGCACCCCTGAGGCCATGGGGCTGCGTGGGAGGTCTGGGGCTGAGCACACCAGGGGTGTTGGGGCTGCGTGGGGACCCCGATGCTGGCCCTGTGGGGTGGGTGGCTGAGCAGGGGATGCTTGAAGGCAAGGGGTCGGGGACTTCTGCCGAGAGGCAGAGGTCAGCTGCAAGAGCAGCTGGAGCCGTGCACAGAGGGAATCAGGAGGTGTGGGAAGAGCTTTGGGGCTGGGTCCGCTGTGTGAGAGCTGCAGGACATTGCAAGAGCCAGGCCTGGGGGTGATGTCATCTCAGGTAGGAGAAACAGGGTCGTCTCTGTCTGCCAGTACCTCCAAGGTCTCTATTCTCGGCACTGAGTGTCCCAGGCAGTGCCATGACTGCACAAAGCTCGGCTGCATGCAGGGACCCCCAAGAGTCTTGGATCAGCTGCTGCCCTTGGGTTCCTTCCCCTGGCCCAAACCTCATCATATCCCTGTGACGGGGAAAAAACCTTTTCCAGAGTGGGGAAACCTGTCCAGCATGCCAAGGCCCCCCACTTGTGCAGCCCTTCACCCCTGGGAGCCAAGAGGCATTATTGGGATGGCTCAGCCCAGCCTCTGTGTCCCAGGACGGAGCATCCCTGACACATCGGATCTCGGCATCCATATAGCAACAGAAAGGACCAGAAAGCGCTGGGAGGTTGTTATGGAAACAGCCACAAATTGGATCAGTACTCGGTGCAAGGAGCAGTTTGTGTGACTGATGTGGGAGCAGGTGGGTGTGACAGCCGCAGCAGTGCGGGGGCCCCATGGTGGCACCCATGGTGGAACCCCGGTGCCCATGCTGTGTCCCTTTTCTGGGGCTGGGCTGTGGCAGTGCCTCAGCTCACAGGGATCCGGGTGTGGGGCTGCAGGCAGCGCAGGCTGGCTCCCACCCACCTCACCCAGCCTCTGCACTCCCCAGGAAGGCGAAGGACTGGGGCGAGTTGGGGGTGGTTCGCAGAAATTCCATCGGGAAAATACTTTCTGCCACTTCCCCAAGCCCGAGCCAAACCCAGCACAGGGTGTCAGGCAGGGGGGCAGCGGCCCCTGCACAAACACCCCTCTGTGGGGCTGCGATCCGACAGCGTGGCCATTGTCCTGCTCCCTGCCCTGGGGAGCCAGGCAAGGTGCCCATCACTCCGAGCCGCTGGTCTCCTTGTGCGGGGCAGCCCCAGACCCCGCATCCTCCTCGAGCCCCGCGGGCACACAAGGCTGCCTGCGCCGTCCCGGCCACACGGCTCCTGGGAGCCCGGACAAATCTGGGCTCCTCCAGGACCCCGGGCTCACCGTGCCAGGCTCGAGGGGCAGAAGGGCGCGGGGAACTGCTGGTGCCACGGCTCCGTCCGGCTGAGCGCGAGGGTGGCCCCGCTCTGCGTTCCCGGAGCAGACCCCTCCTGGCAGAGAACCCAGCTGTGAAGGAGCCATAAACACTTGCTAAGTGGCCGAGCTGGTTATTTTCGGGCCAGGAGGCCATATTAAAGCTCACAATCAGCGAGGCAGATGAGCTCATTGGAGAACAACGGCTTGGGGCCGGGCCAGAGCCGGGGCCAGGGCTCCCAGCCCCGCGCCGGCACCATGACGAGTCCCAGGGCTGTATTGGACCCTGAGAGGTCCCAGGTCCCAGCAGAGCCACCGGCAGGGTCCCGGCCAAGCTGGAGGGCAGAGCTGGGACACCGAGCCCCACAACACCTTGTGTTGCCCCGCTGAAGGTGACCCCCAAGCTGCCCCTCGAGTCCTGGCAGGGGATCTGCGTGCAGGGCTGGAGCTGCCGTGGTACCTTTGTGCCACCTCGAGTCCCCTCCAGGCTCTGCATTCCTGGGATTCCTTCAGTGCACCAGAAATATTTCCTTGCTCTGTGTCCTGGTAACTGCTCTGGGGGCCTGACCGTCCTGCCCAGGACCGGCACTGTCAGCGGTGCCCTCCCTGTTCCCGGTGTGCCAGGGCTGGAGGATGCAGTCACCTGGCTCTGCTGCCTCCCGCGCAGTGCGAGAGCTCGGCATGAAGCTGTGTGTGGGGTCAGGCAGAGGCGACAGGGGGACCCCAGCCCTGATCACTCCACAGCCTGCACCCACACCCCCAGAGCTTCCTCTGAATGCCCTCCAAAACAGCTGTGCCAGAGAACAGCGCGGAGCCAGGCTGCCACCACGTGCCGTGCCACCATCACTGGTACCTGTCATTTGTGAGCCCTTTACGGGAGACGTGGGGTGCCAGGGGTGGCATTGGCACCTCCCCCGCACTGCCACTGGATCCCCCAGCCCCTCTGCACCTTCCGTGCACCTTCCTCCCTCTGGGGAGGCTTCCTGTCCCAGCCCGAGTGGGTGAGGAAGAAGAGAAGGGACACATCCAGTCCTTTTGCTGGGCACGGGCACTGCCAGGGAGCAGAGGGCACCGCACCCCTCCCGGGGCTCTGCCCACTGCCACCATCGGTGTGTCCCGCCTGCGAGCCCTCGCGGGATGGGCGCTGGGTGCCCAGCTGGCCCCATCCCACCATCCCCACGGCGGGGTGCGCACAGACAGGAGCCAGGAGCCGGCCAGGCGGCTGTGCCAGCCCCGGGGCTGCTGCTGCCTGCCCCCACCTGCAGTGACAGCCACCAGGTCATGCACCCCCGACTCCCTGCCCTTGTCCTGCGGCGCTCCCAGGCCCTCCCGGGGCGGGGCAGGGAGTCCCACAGCCAGGAAAGGACAAAACTCTTACTTACCCAACTCTGCCTCCTCCTCTTCCTCTCCCTCCGGGCCCAAGGCCAGGGGGTACGGCGGCTGCCCCACACCTCAGCGGATGCTCCGAGCCCCCATGGCCGGGATGGACTGGCGGCTGCCCTGGCCGGGAGCGGGAGGCGGCCACAGCGCCAGCTCTGGCAGTCGCTTGCTCGCACTAACTCGAACCAGGTTTCTGGAGAAAGGCTGGATGGAAACGCTTCTCCCACCCCAGCCCAGGCCCTTCTTAAAGACATAGCTACACATCCCTGCCGCGGGTGCTGGAGCCGTGGAGATTGAGCGGGGATGGAGCATCCTGCCAGCTGGCGTCTTTCCGGTGGGTCTGGGAGCCACAGCAGGGGATGCGATTGGTGGGTCCCCGGGAGAGGAGATGGCATCCACCACCTCTGCTGTCGGCTGTGCCAGCCTGCGTGGGTACTGTGGGCAGTACCAGCTGACCCTCCTGTAACTAGCAGGGGTCAGGCGGCCAGGTGGAGGTTTCCTGGGGATGGCAGCACCCCATGGCTGTCAGGGAGGTGGCTGTCCATCCCCCCCTGCCCTTGGCTGGGGTCCCAGTGCGGCAGGAAGGGAACTGGTCCCACACAGGCAGTCCCTTGCAGGTGGCCTCGACAGCCCACGCTCTGCCTGACAGCCAGGACCACCCGGGAGGCCACGGGCTGCAGCTGCGGGGAGGGGAACACCCGGGGGATGGCCAGAACCTTCTCATGCTCTGGACGAGAGGGCACCCCATGCTGGGTGTGCAATGGGGGATTCTCTCTCCCCACTCGCAGGGCACAGCTGCGTGAGAGGCCCTGGGGATGGCAATGACTGGATGGTGATGGACAAGCCGTGTCCAGCAGAGAGGTGTGGGCACTGGGCAGCCACAGCCACGGCAGCCAGTTGGGAGGGATGAGAAAGCACTGGAGCAAAATCCTGACACAGGGGGAGGTGATCTCAGGGCTGACCCCACAGCAGGAGAGACTCCCCCCCATTTCCACAGAGCACAGACCAAGCACGAGACAACCCAGGAGCATCCTTCCTTCCAGGAGCGCTGACAGCACAGAGCCCAGCACCCCCAGCACGCCAGGAGCCCCCATCTCTGTGACAGACACACGTGAGCACACGCAGACATGTGCAGAGCCACAAACACTCGTGTGCCAGTGGGGTTTGCTCTGCACTGGGGTGCGAGGTGCCCTGCTGTCCCCGTCCTCCTGCCTGGCTATGGGGGCACTGGGTCAGGATCCAAGCTCATGGTGGGGCCATGCTGCTCCATATGGATGCAGCTGGAGACTCAGGGTGCCAGGAAGGGAGGAAGTGGCTGCTCACAGCCACTGTCTGGGCAATGGGGAGAATTACCTTGTTCCCTGTCTACTTTGATCTGCTGCCATTAATTAAGTCAAGGAGTAATGATCCTCTCCTGATGCCTGCACTGCCCACCAGGCTCAGTCTCCCCATGCCACACAGCTCCATGCTGCCAGACACTGTGCTGTGCCAGGCTGGCATCCGTGAGGGGTCAGGCTCCGGCAGACAGACAGGGGACGGTCACCCCCATGCTGATGGGTACTCAAGCAGAGCCCCATGCCCGCCGCTGCCCAAGGTGCCAGCCTGATTCCCTGCCAGCGGCATCCTGGTGCCAAGGTGGGCGGCCAGCGGGAGAGCAGGAGGAGGGTGGCAGAGCCTGCTGGCACAGCTAAGGAGAAGATTCTCCTTGCCAGCATCCTTGGCCCATTGGGCGCTGCGCCAGCTCCTGCTCAATCCAGACTTGTGCTGGCAGCCAGTGGCTCCCATGCACGCGCAGGGACTGGCGTGTGGCTGGCCCTGTGCCAGCGCCTGCAGGGCAATGGGCATGGCCAGCGGGCACGGTGCTGGGCACCTGGGGAGCACAGGCCTGGCTGGGAGTTGGATACGCATCCCCAAGGGACTGCAGGGTTCTTAGGCAGCCAGGTGGGTCCCTGGTGGGCTCCTGTGTCCCTCCCCAAGGGTCATCTGCTCTCCGAGGCACAGCCCCACAGCCACTGGTGCCTCGCTGCACGGATGACTTGCTCGGGTGCCATGGGGAGCCATCCTGCACTCCCACCTCTGCCTCCATGGAGCACCACGGAGCTCCCTACAGCTGGAGAACCGGCTGCCAAGGCACGCTCCAGCTCTTGCTTCCACACGGAGGTGAACACATCCCACATGCTGCTTTAGGATGACGCAGGCTCCAAGGAGACACATAGTTGAAGCCAATCCATGTTCCTGGTCCGTAAGTGTTGCCATATTCCCAGCCAATGTGGGGCTGTAAGTGCTTCCTAGGAAGAACCAGGAACACTGGTGCTCGTGGAGTTTCTTCTGCAGAGCCGGGCCCAGGCAGGAGGAATCAGAAACACCAGGGGTGTGCAAGGCTGCGAGGGGACAGCAGTGGCTGTGTTCCCTCGTGCTTTCATGCACTTCTCACGGGGTGATGGGTGTCCAGAGGACCTGCTGTCCCTAAGGACCTACTGCCCCTGAGGGCCACAGCCCAGCTCCTGAGCAAGGGCCACCAGCTCAGCTGTCACATGAATCCTTCCAAAACACCACCCAAGGGTGAAAACACTTTTTTTGGAATCGAGGTTTGGATCCATCCAAGCAGGAATCTCAGCCCTGACAAAACCCCAGCAGGGAGGTCGCAGCAACGAGCTGGAGATGCCGTCCTCAACACCAGCTCTCAGGATGTCCCACGTGTCTCCCCAGCATGGCCAGGCTCTGCAGGAGCCCCACACCCACGGGCAGGGGAGCCTGGGGAAACTGTGACCCTGGAGGTTGGAAAAGCCCAGCCAGGGCTGCCCCTTCCTTGCAGGAATGTCAGCAGTGTGGGGAGCTGCTGGCAGCAGGATTGGGGTGTCCTGCCCCTCACGCTGCCTGCAGCACACATTTTCGGGGAGTGGCCATCAGCCCACTGCCGAGGATAGCTTTCAGCCAGAGCAGGGCCGGTGTGAGCAGTGTGTTATCCATCCATCCATCCATCCATCCATGCATCCATCTCTCGCTGAGCTGTCAGACGGTTCCTGTTAAGGGGAGGGTGTGGCCCCACTCCCCCTCCTCCGGCAGCTGAGCCAACTATCCAGCCTTGGTCAGCATCCCACTTCCCGCCCACACCAGCAGCCTGGGGAGACGTGCTCACCCTTCTGACACTGAAATCACCACTGGCTTGGGGAAATGCAGGCAGACAAAATGTCTTGGAGGTCTGGAAGAGTTTTGGGAGCTGCTCTGCCCTGCAGAGGAGGCTGCAGTGGGTTGTGGCTGGGATGAGCAGTGCTGGGCTCCTGAGAGGGACCCCCATAAGCCTCTCTGGCACTACTGTGAGGCTTTGGCACTTCTGTGGGGTGAGCAACCCTCACCCCACACTGGCCACAGCCTGTCCTGGTGGCTAAGAAGGCTCCAAGTGCCCCTTCACAGTGGTGGTTTGGCCACGGCAGGTCAGGGCTGCTGGGGAAGAGAGCATCAGGGTGAACTGAGACCATGGCTCACTCCAAACCGACCCTTCTCATCCCCGGAATTTGGGACATCTCCTTCCCGTGGCCCTGCAGTGAGAGCCCTGCACCGAGAGCCCTGCACCATTCCTGGCACTTTGTTCCAACTTGAAGGGCACTGATCCCATGGGCAGGTGCTGACGAGGGCAGCTGCGAGGTCAAAGGAGTGGGGCTCAGGTAGGTTCACATGGTCATGGCTGCAGCCCCTGTCCCCTGTCCCTGGGACTGAAGGACAGACCAGCCACTTCAGCCTGGCAGGAAACTCTAGTGTGTCAGAAGGGGTTGGGTTTTTTTTCTTTTTTTGCTAATTTTTTAAAATCCAGTTGCAGAATCTGGGGGGAAATATCTGTGGCAGCTCAGCAAGGGAAGAGCTGAGCAGAGGGCGTGGGGGGCAGCAGCCCTGGCTGGCCGGCAGCCCTATCTCGAGGGCTGCTTTCAGAGAAGGCTGGGAGGTCAGAGGATGGGAACGCTGCACATTTCAGCAGGAGCAGTAAACAGCTGCTCCTGCCAGCACAGCCTGGGGTTTCTTCCAGAGAATCGTCCTGCAGCTCTTCAGGGACTGTGCCTCGAATAGCTCTCGGCGCCGGCCCCATCCTCTGCTTCGCTGAGATTTATTTCTGGAGCTGCAGGGTCCCAGCGCGAGAGGCTGAGCCATCCTGGTGAGTGCCACCCTCCAGGATGTGGCTGTGCCAATGGGAGGGGGACAGGGAGCCTGGTCCCTGTTCTGCCCTGGCTGCAGTGGGACCCTGTCCCCAGACATGGCATCCTTGCACCAAGGGATGAGGGATGCTCCCAGCTCCCAGCTCCCAGCTCCCAGCGTGCGCCCTCCCCACTCCCACCACTGCCGGTGAATAAGAGCAGAGGAATCCAACAGCCGTTGGCTGCCGTCTCCTGCTGGAAACAGCCACGCTGCCTTGTCGGACAAGTGTTTCCCCAGCCCTTTGCTGTGTGATTTCTTCATCTGGAAGCAACACTGCTCCACTGGCATCTCCCCTTCCTGAGGAGGATGAGCTCCCTCAGCTCACAGCCTCTGGGAACACCAATGGACGCGTTCTGCTGCACAGTGGTGACCTGAACTCCCCAGCCGTGGGGTGAGGAGGCCCGTGGCTCTTGAATCTTTCTAAACCTGTCTGGTAGGAACCAAAAGCAGGCAAAGGCTTGTGAGCTGACTGAGGATGCCCAAATCTGGGAGCTGGCACAAGGACCATGCTTGGGAAGGGCAAGCCACCACAGTCCTTACAAGCTGGCCAGGCAGGCTGTGACCTGGACCCATGCTGGCTGAGCAGAGGCTGCGCCAGGGCATGACTGGTGCAGGGCGAGCTCCCCCCGGAGCATCTTCCATGGCCTTCCATTCAATTTGAGGAGGGGAAATGTGATTTTTGCCATTGGATCCTCTTCAATAAATGAAAATGGAGGAGAAAATAAACCCCAAACCCAGTGTGGGGCATTGTTAAGTGTTTGCTCCTCACTCCTGGGTCCCTGCTGTGCTGCAGCTCAGTGGGAAGCCCTGGGCAGCCACCACTCTCCGGCAGCACCAGGAGCTCACAAGGAGCTCCCAGCCCCCCAAGACGTGATCTGATCCCACACCATGGGCTGATGCTGGAGCAAAACAAACTGCCACTGAAATACAAGTCAGAATTTTGTTCTTTACCCAAATAAGTTCGGTCACACTGGAAGCTCTTGCATCCCACTGGCTGGTGGTGGATGGATGTGGAGCAGGTGGGAGGGTGCTGTGGGCTGTGCTCCCTTGCTCCCTTAGGATGCAGGGGGAAATGAACCTCCTAAGCCTCTGTGCCACTGAGCAGGAGTGAAGAGGAGGCGTGGTGAGCTTGGCTCTGTTCGCGCTGCCCCATCTCTTCCCACAAGATAAATCACAGCATTTTTACCACTACACGCCTCTGACCCCAGCCCTGAGCCAGCCCAGCACATCTACATGCATGCATATTCATGGTTCTAACGAGGAGCTGTAGCACAGGAGGACAATTTGCTGCTGCCTTACACACACACCTGCAGCTACCTGTGGTGTTGCTCCGTAAGAAACTCCATGGAATTAGCTGAACACACGGCGTGGGGCTGCACGCTCCACCTGCCCACAGCAGCAGCTGCAGGCGTCCCCCGACCATACCCCCACCACCCCCCCACGCTGTCACTCTGCTGTCCCCTGTCCCCTACACCATCTCCTCCATGCTGTCTTCCACTGTCCCCCCACACTATCCTCCCTCCTGCCACCACGGTGGCACACACACGATACTCCTGTGGCCACCTGGAGCAGTCCCAACCTGCTGGCCAGACACAGGCAGTGAGGGACCATCTGGTCACCGGCACGATCAGCTCCTCCTCCAGCAGACCCTGGTCCAGCACGTACAGCGAGGATGCTGCCGGGTTTGGCACACGCTGGTGCAGTGCACGGGTCAGCTTGGGTGACCGTGAAACCTCGCTGTCCCCTTATTCGTCCTGGTCGATGCACAGGACGGTGGGAGCCGCTTCTCTGTCTGATGACGGGTCCGCAGCATTTGCAGGAGCAGCGCAGCTCCCAGGCCGGGCCGGGTGCTCCACTCGCTCCCGGCTTCCCGGACGCAAGCTGTGAGGATCTGTCAGTGATTTCCCATGGCTCCAGGCAGATGGAGCAGCAAGGTAGCTCTTGCGAGGGGATTTGCCGAAAGCAGAGGCACACGCTCTGCCAAGGGCCTGGGAAACGCGCGGTGCTTGAGGGGAACGTGCTGGAGCAGCACTGCCCTCCCCGCCCCGCAAAGCCTTTAAAACAAACTTCTATAAACAACTCCAAAATCAGCTTATTTTAAGATCTCCCGAAACGGCACACTGCCTGTTCCTGACCCAGCACAGCAGCCTGTGCCAGACCGAAATGCTTGGAATGGGAAGTGGAAGCAGTCCAAGGGAACCCAAACCCCGCTGGCTGCCAGGAGAGGGGACGAGCTGCCAGGATGCCTGGGTGACAACCCAGCATTTTCCCCAGATACAAAACACCCCGAGTGAAAACTGCCCCACGCTGGACAGGACAGCCCCCTTGGTCACCTGCCCCAGGATGAGGCGGAGCACCTGAGGCAGACACAGTGTGGGGGGACACACAGCCCTGACAGCCCGGTGTCCCTGCTTTCCCAAAACAGCCCCCCGTAATTGCAGACACAGCGTGAGGTGTGCTTGGCTGGCAGCCTGGAAAATGCCCACTGAGAGCAGGGAAATAAAGTCCGGGCAGAGGGAAAGGGTGCAGGGTTGTCCTGGCCTCACCCCAGTGCCCTGGCATCCCAATGACACCGCACCCCCATGCCCGGCACGGTTCCCTGGCCACTGGCACCATGGGCCTTGGTGAGGCATTGCCACCCCTACCCCGCTCCCCCAGACCTCCCTGCTGACGGAGCAGGGATGATGGGCCCCGAAAGCGGGAGCCGGCGCGGGTCACCCGCGGTGACCACATCACACGGGGTGACCACATCGGAGGAGCAGCAGCGCAGCCCTCCGGCACTGGGGCAGGGAGCGGAACCCCTGGGAGCGGGAAGCGGCCCCAGCAGCGGTACCCCCGGCATGGGGCCCGCAGGCTCCCCCGTCCCACGGGGGTGTCCCCTTACCTGTGGCGGCGGCGCGGAGCGGGCGGCCCCGCAGCAGCGACTGCAGGCGGGCGGCGCGGCGGTGCAGGCGGGCGGCGCGACGGGCCAGCGCCCGCAGGTGGCCCTCGATGTCCCCCAGGAGAGCGACCGAGTGGCCGCAGAGCTCGGCCAGCTGCCGCAGCAGGGCGAGAGCCGCCAGGCTGCAGGTGTCCCGCAGATCGGTCAGCGGCCCCGCCGGCCGGACCCGCACTGCCACGCTCCGTCGGTAGAACGGCATGGGGCGGATTGGCTCGGGGCGGATCGGCTCTGTTTCCCCCGGCCCGGTTGCCCCCCGGCCCGGTTCGGTTCAGCCCAGCCAGGCACTGTTCCCCCCGTCGAGCCCCGCGGCTGCGAGGGCTGTGGTCCGGCAGCAGCGCCGGGGCTCGGAGCCGGTCTGTGGGAGGAGGAGGAGGAGGAGGAAGGGGAGGGAGGGGCGGCCCCGCTCGGGGATGCTCGGGCCGGCGGCGGGGCACGGCGGCACTCGGGAGGGAGAGAGCGGCCCCGGCGGGAGGAGCTGCGGAGACGCTGCGGGCTGGCTGGGGCCGGAGCCCTGGAGCTGGCGCTGCTCGGGCTGGGGCACAGGAATCCCTCGGGGCCGGCCCTTCCCTCCCGATGCCATTCCGAAGGACACGGACACCCTCCGGTACCGGCAATTCTCCGCCGCGTTCCCATTCCCAAGGGCACGGGCCCCTCCGGCGCTGTCTCCAGCTGCAGCCGCCCCTCCTGTGCCGGGACCCGGGGCCTGTGGGGCCTCCCCGAGTCCTGTCCCTGCCTCCTCGGGCTTCAGGGTCCCTAGAGGTGGGCAGCACCCGCAGCCGCAGCAGGACAGGCCGTTAATCCCGCATTTCCCCCGCATTTCCCGTGGGTGTTCTGCTCCAGAAACTGCTCCCTCCCCGTCCTCCCTGCTCCAGCGCCTGCTAAAGCCAATTTTTGGGTGTCCCCGGGATGGCACCAGGGTGCAGTGGGGATGTCCTGGCTGCCCAGCCCCGGGGAGCTCCAGGCTGCATGGCTCCTGGCAGCAGGGAGGGCGCAGCAAAAGCTGAGAGAAGAGCAGCTGTGGTGAGTGTAACCTCCAATCCAGATGGCCCAGCACCCCATCCCCGGCAGCTCCAGTTGCCTGGAACAGAGAAGGACTAGAATCCCTACTGGGAATTTCCTGTGATACCATTTCTCCCTGCATGGTGAACCTTGCTGGACTCCTGAACTATTCCTGCTCTGCTTGGGTTTGTGTAAACGTTTGTGCGTCCAAACCCAGCTCCATGGGGCTGCTTCCACTGAGAACTATCCTTTCCCTTTCCCTTTCCCTTTCCCTTTCCCTTTCCCTTTCCCTTTCCTTCTCTCCTTTCCCCTTTCAGCTTCATGAGGTGCCCTGAGCTGCTGTCTGTGCAGAGAGCTGAACAAGGTCTCCTCCAGGAGCCTTGGAGCTCTCCCATGCGTCATTCCCTGGGCTGATGGACTGTGGTGGCTGCCACCTGCCTGGATGCAATCAAGGCAGAAGGAGCTGAGGAGCGCTGGTGCCTTGGCTCTGTTCCCAGCACAGATGGGGAAACTGAGGCATGGGGTCACACCCCGCTAGGACATGAGGAGGGTGAAGTCAGCCCAATTCTCTTGGCTTGGCCAGCCTCGGTCATGAATCATCATCCGGGTAAGGAGAGCATCTGGACCCCATCAGGGCTCTGCTCACTCCCCATTCCCAGCCCACCCGCCCTTCCCAGCCCTGACCTGTCCCACTGCCCGCCGAGAGGGAGCACATGGACAATGTCCCTGTTTCTGTGGCTTTTCCAGCACAGATCTGTGTGTTTTGAAACACGAACACGAGGTCTGAACTGTCCTTCCCAGCAGCCACAACACCCACTTGGGCACTGTCCTGCTGGTCGGGGCAAGGGCAAGAAACCCTCCCAAAAATGGAATTTATCCAATTTTTTGTCTGGTTTTGAGGTGGTTTTCTCTTGTTCTGCCTCATGACACAGGTTTGTTGTGGCAGCAGTGCCCAGGTCTCGAGGCTGGCTTAGCCAGGAGGATTTTAAGCCAGGTAAGTGCCAAGGGCTTTTTCTTTTGCTTTCTGTGTGCCTTTGTCTCATTTCCAAACCTTCTTCTGTAGTTGGAGAGGTGTGAACACCTTGCCATCGAGTGTGAGCTGAGATCCGGACTCTGGGAGCCAAGGGATTCATAAAACCATCACATAGTGCAGCAACCTCAATAAATGACAAAAATCTGGTCGCTTAGCAACTTAAACTGGCTTTTTTTTTTCCTAAATGGATTGTGTTTTCTTTAAGTCTTATATCAAATATTTAGCGTGAGAAAATGACAAGGACCCTTTCCATGTGAAGTAAGCTGCACCATGAAGTCACCACATTATTTTGATGATCAGGAGTGGGGCTGGCCAGGGTGGGAGGGCTGGAAACGAGGAGCCACAGCCCCGTGATGGCTCTGGAGCTGTGGACAGGCCCCAGGGAGAGATCCCGGGAGAAGCAGTGCCAGAGCCTTGTTGTGGTTCTCTGCGGAGCACCCCCTCGGCGGGGGAGGGCCGGGATCCAGGGCTGCTCCGGGATGCAGTTGCTGTTCCGGATGTGCGAAACCCTGGCGGGGAGCGACGGGCTCGGCATCCCGTGGGAAACAGCCCCGCTGGCCAGTGGCCGGGCAGGAGCGAGGCCAGTTCTGCAAACACTGATTATAACCAGATGTCTCAGGCATCGCTTTCCCTGCTCTGGCTCCGCTCCGCCCCGCAGGGAGAGCCCCGTCCGAGCAAGGGCGCACGGCGTGCCCAGAGGGGATACCTCGGGTGGGCTTTCTGGGGCTTTGGGTGGAGGGCGTCCGGGGATGGTGGCGCCCAGACCCTGGAGGGGGTCAACAGGCGGTCCTGACCTTCTCCCCGATTCGTCCTGAGGACTCCCACTGCCTCTGCCTTGCGTCTTCTCACTGAACATCTGGCGATGGAGTGAGGATCATCGGCTCCACACAACAGCCTGTCCCATACCGCATCCCTGGATGCTGCAAAATCCAGAGCAGCGTCACTGGCTGGACCAACCCCAAGGGGTTCTGTGTTCAACAGCCAAATTCTCTGCTTTTGCAGAACGGCTTCTTATTGCTCCAAGACCTCCGGCTCCGGGGCAGCACTCGGCTGGAGCCCACAGCCATGCAGGTGAGCCAAGTGTGGCTCCTCACGCAGAGCTGACGGGAGCTGCTCCAGCTGCCTCACCACCCTCACCAGGGTCTCACTCGTGCTGCACGGGTGCTGGATCCCCCCGTTCCCGGCGTGGGGATCCTACTGGCCTCCCAGTGCCCACTGGAGGGTGCTCTCTGCCAAGATTTGCACCGTGGATGCTTCTAAAGCAGCTCTAGGTGAGAAGAACATAAGGGACAGGTTGGAGCGGTGTTGGTGGGATCTCTTCCTCAGCGAGGAGGCAGCACTGGACCCTCCTGGGCACCGTGCGGGATCCCCACTGCAGTCACACGCCCCAGGACCAGGTCCTGTCCCCATTTGCTCCCTTCCACGTTGATTTGCTCTCCCAGGCTTTGCTGTGGGGCAGCAATTCTGTGGGGCAGCAGCTGAGGCTGCTCCATGTGCCCAAGCCGTGGATAAACATCTCCAGAGCAGGCTGCCTGGCCATACCCCTCTCCGTGGCCTCGGAGCCTTTGTGGTGCTTCTGGCAAGTCCCTTTCCTGTCCTGCTCCAAAGCCCGACAGTTCTGCAGCTTCCCTGCTCTCCTGTGTCTCCTCCGGCCATCTCATGCGATGGTGCCAAGCAGATGCCAGCAGGGACACACAGGCTGCCGGGGCCATGGGCCTGCTCAGACACGATCCTATGGCCCAGGACACTGAGGCAGGACAGGGAACAGCACCTGGGATCAAGCTTTTCTCCCACACAGTTCACTTCATTTCCCAAGCTAAACACAATTTCTTCAGAACTTCATCCGAGGAGCCTGAGATGTCCCCAACCAGGACCATGGATCCAGCTCTCACCACCTCCCATTCCCTGTCCTCCTGCTAAAAATTAATTGGCACAGCCAACACCCCAAGGGTGTCTCCCGCAACCATCTCTGATGTCATTTGCCACCAAAATGTGCTACAGCATTCCCTGCTCTTGGCTCACACATGCTCCTAATCATTATAGCAGCTCCTTTTCCATCCAAATCCACTCCCTCCCACCCTGGCAGTCCCCACAGTGTGCTCCACAGGGGCCGGGCTTTGCGCTCCTGAAGTGCAGGTGCTGAATCACTTGTTCATTGAAGTGAATGTACAGCTACAAACTCATCCTCCAGCTCCCTGGCCTGGCTGGTCAGAGGTGCAATGGACTTTCTGGGATCAATTAACTTCCCTCTGTGTCATCCGGGGACTGGGCTGCACTCTCCAGCTCTTTGTCCTTTCCAGAGTGCTGTGGAAAGCATTAACATGCGCAGTGATGAGATCCATGGTGGAAGTGTTCACGAAAAATTGAATATCGGGTGCTTTAGTTTTCTGTTCAAATAATTTTTTCCACACAGGCACCTTTCCCCTGGCTCCTACCTGTCCGTAGTCCTGCAGCCCTCTGGCTACCCCAGCCATCCAAACCCCCTGCTGGGAGCAGTACCAGGGATGTTTTGGAGACACTGACACATTTTCCATCACAGAATCTATGTCATCCCATCTGTGCTCCATTAGCCTATTTTTAATCACAATTTAAAGCCATTTTCCAGGAACAAACACAAACTTGCTGGCCTGTAACTCCTTCAGGCCCCAGTGATGTTTTGGTTCCAGGTATGTGAGTTGCTGC
Source organism: Corvus moneduloides (assembly GCF_009650955.1). Lineage (NCBI taxonomy): Eukaryota > Metazoa > Chordata > Aves > Passeriformes > Corvidae > Corvus > Corvus moneduloides. The sequence continues at coordinate 20,259,794 of NC_045489.1, forward strand.
CAGGCAGAGCAGAGGCTGCAGTAACAGGATGAATGTTCATAGAATCATGGAATGGTTTGGGTTGGAAGGAACATTAAAGGGCATCTCATTCCACCCCCTGCCATGGACAGGGACACCTGCCACTATCCCGGGCTGCTCCAAGCCCTGTCCAACCTGGCCTTGGACACTTCCCAGGAACAGGGCAGCCACAGCTGCTCTGGGCACCCTGTGCCAGGGCCTCCCCACCCTCACAGGGAAGAATTTTGAGAGCAGATCAGCAATGAACGTTTCCCTTTTTGTAGAATCACATTATTACATCTGCTGAGTCACTGCTGTACACCAAATTGGTTTTGATTCCCTACAAACCTCAGCTCCTCCAGCCCAGGATGCTGAACCCACTGATGCCCTGGGTGGGTGTTTGTGCAGACTCCTGGCACCCCGTCCCTCCCGGGGAGGGAATGTCAGGATGGAATGCTGCACTTCAGTGAGGAAGCGATGTGGACTTCACAGGTTTCATGTTTTTTTGAGTTTACTCCCTCCAGACTTCCTTCCACACCCGGACAGCACGTGCTGTGCTTGCTTTGTGGTGAGCCCCTGGGCTCCCTGAGCCCTGTGCTGCAGAATAACAAACACAGGTGGCAGGTAAGTGCCAAGGGCTGTTCCTTTTGCTTTCTGTGTGCCTTTGCCTTGTTTCCAAACCCTTTTCTGTAGCTGGAGAGGTGTGAACACCTTGCCATCGAGTTACTGGACATGCTGGCTATGGGGAGCGAGTGCTTAAATAAACTGCTGCAAAATAATAATTATTGGACAAAACCCACCAGCAAAATTCCATCTGCGGGGCAGAGGACACAGTTCCTGTAATTGACACAGTGCAGGTGTTTGTGTCAGGAAGGAAACATCACTTTGATGCTGTCTGAATACCTGGGATTGTTTAATGATTTTAATAAGGAGTCACTCATGCAGAGGCCCCATGGATGGATCCTGCTGTGTACTCAGAATTACTCACCCTGTTCTCCTGAGGCAGAGGTTCCAGGCATGTGGCAGCTCACAGTAACATTTTCATTTATTCTTGATTTAATCCTTAAGGTAATTTACTCTTACATGTGAAATTAGTTTTTTCTGAGTCAATAGATTTTTTTTTTAAAGTTTTCCACCTGTTTAAAATCCATGGGTTGTGGCTGGGAGGGGATTGGCAGTGGCGTGGGCGGACGTGCATCCACAGGCTCCGGGAGAACCAGATCTGATCTGTACCCCTGGCAGGACAGAGGACAGTGTCAGGTGAGCCCCAAACCAAGGGCTGGCCCAGGGGCAGGCACAGCTCTACTGTCCCTGGCAGTGTTGGTGCATTGCTGGTGCAGGGTTGGAGATGGTCTGTGAATGTTCCTGCTCCAAAGGCTCCAAGATTTTGCCAATCTGCAGATCACACATGGCTACACGGCACTCGGGGACATTTGTCATGGGGCTGTGTCCCCCAGTGGTGGAGCCCCTCATGCTGCTCTGTGGTGGCAACTGACCCACCCTTGTAGGAGGACACCAGGATGTGTCCCCTCCGTGGGATCACCGTTGTCCTGGCTCACGGGAGCCAACTGTGCTGATGCCTGTAGGCTAAGCCAGGAAGAATTGGGGTCCACGTGTTACATCCCCCATCCCACGCGGGGTGGCTCATTCTGCCCTGTTAGCACGTGGAGGAGGAGTCTCACTCAGGGTGACTGGTCACTGTCACTTCCCACTACGACAATAAACGTCTCCTGCTCCCTAATTTGCTCTCCCGGTTCTGCCAGAGCAGTCGCACTCCCCACCCCGATTAGGAGTGTGATGAACATCATCACTGCTGTCCTGTTGCTCACCAGGTGTCTCTCAGCAGGTTAAATAAATGCTGGTGAGGACTTCTCCCTGTCAGGATGCCAGGGAATCACAGTCTCCTCCTGCTTTGCTGCCAGCTCTGCTCTGGAGCAGAGGGAACACAGCAGCTCTTGATGAGGCTCTTGAGTCTCATCCAGCGGCTGGATCCTGTGCTGAACCTTGCCTAGATCAACACCCCAGACCTCAGAGCCATGGCAAAGACCAAAGCTCCTCTTCTTGCACTCTCCCATCCCCCTTTGCTATCCATCTGGTTCCAAAATCTCCCTTTGCCCGCCTGCCGAGCAGCACATCCCATCCCAGCAGCACTGGGTCAGACTGTGGTGCCAGTGAGGTCACATACACGGGTGCTGTGCGTCAGTGAGGGCACAGCGAGTCCCTCAACTCCAGATGCTGCTCTTGCATGGTGAATTCAAAGTCACCATTTGTGATTTCATGATTCCATGACTCCGTGGCACTTGAGGACATGGTTTAGTGGTGAACTTGGCAGTGCCAGGGGAACAATTGGACTTGAGAGAGTGGCACTGTGGTTTGGAGAGTCTCGGTGAGGGTGCTGAACTGGGGAGCGTTGTTCCTACACCACAGCGTCCTCCAAGTGGGAGAACATCCCACCAAGCCCTGTGAAACAAAAACACATGGAGCAGGAGGAGCCTGAGCAGGAGAGGGGAGTCGTGGCTGATCCCAGACGGGCAGGATCTCTGTCCATCAGCACTCACCTGGCTCTGCCCCAGCTGGACTCACACCAGGGCAGGGAACAGGGAGGAGTCACCTCCACACGCATGGAGTTGGGGGGGCTTAGAGCAAAGCACCTCTCTGCCAAAATGTGACTTTACATTTTGGGTTTCACACTGAGTCCTGTCCTAATCCAAACTTTGATGTGGCTGTGAATGGCTGAACCGCAGCCCTGTGTGGTGCAGCAATATATCCAATTAATATGGGCTGCTTCACATGCACCGTGTACCTTAAAGGCATGCTACATTACCAGCATATTTTTCCCTGGCTTCATATAAATATTTATAGGGCCCGGGGGGTCACTACATGAAAATAAATAGTGTTACCCTCTGGTATCACAATACATATTTCTAGAACAGAAATGAGTTATTTAATTTTCTTCACGTGCACGTGTCCAGCACCAACAGAGACCACGGAAGGGAGAGTTTGACTCCGAGCTCGCTCCTGGGCGGCTCCGCAGAGCTCCTCTGTGAGGATGTCCCTGTCATCTCCGCCGGGGTGTCCCCGTCAGCTCCATCCTGGCACGGGCACGGTGCCCGGCTGCGGTGGGACAGCGTTCGGGGCTCTCCTGCGGGTGTCACTGTGCAATCGCTCTGGAGCTGCCGAGCAGCGCTGCCTGGGAAGAGATTTGGCCCAGAAGAGGGAAGGAAAATATTCCTCACGGCCTGACGCGCTGCCAGTGCTGCTGATGGCCAAGAGCTCTGGATTTGGGTGCTGGTCCCCCCTGGCCTGTTCTTTTCCAGTTGCTTTCCCCCTCCTGCTAAAATCCTGGACCTCACTCTGGTTCTCTCCTCCCGGCTCTGGCTCAGGCTCCCGCTCCTCCTGGGCAGCTGGTGGGGCTCTGAAGGGCTGCAGTAACTCCTGAAAGACAGAGCTGGTGGGAAGTAGACAGGGAGGAGAGGACCTGCCATGGGTGCAGGTTTATTTATGATCCCTTTTCGTCCCTGCTCTGACGCACTTGGCTGTTCTGAGCCTCCCACACCTTCAAAAGCCACTTGTTCCAGTTTCTCTTCAGGTAAAGCTTCACTTTTGGGTTAAAAAGCTCTTTTTGGAGGAAGAGCTCATCCAGCAAATCCACCTTAAACCTCTCACTGCTCAGGGCCCTTCCTCCTGCCTCAAGACACAACCCCCGGGCCTCAGAATGCTGGGGGCACGTGCAGCCTCTGCCCACTCACCGCCCATGCAGCCCCTAAAGCCTCTCCCAGCAGGGTGTGAAGGGGCAGAGGATGCTCCCATCCAGCCCAGGGCTGTGCAGCAGCTCCAGGGGGAATGGAGCAGCCAAGGCTGGAGAGGGAGGACAGCGATGGCAGGGAATGGGTGGAGCTGTGATTTCTTTTGTCGGGAAATCAATAAATCAGCGGGTCTGGCACTCCTTCGGCATCTCATCCCACTCAGACATCCCAGTGGGAAGCAGGCAGTGCAGGGAGCTCGGGGCTCTGCAGTGCAACTGAAGTCGGAATTCAGAAAATACCTAAAAATAGCAACCAGATGATCCCTGACCCCATTACTCATCTCCCTCCACAGAAGTACAGATGAGACCAGCCTGGACTCCAGCTGAAGGCCTGCTCCTTCCCTGAGGGAGCTGTACTGAGGAGTCAGATGCGTCCACAGCAGCCCCGCAGTGTCGTTCCACCACCGGTGGTGAAGGTGGGGTGGGAGGTGGGATGGAGGGAGGGTTGGGATGTGGGGTGGAAATGCCTCTATTTCCATTTACAAGCAGATCCACCCGAGACAAAAGTTGATGGTTTTGATTTCTCCTTTTATCTCGCAGCAGTTGTGTCGTTGATGTCCCAGCATTTCTGGCCATTTCAAACTCAACATTTCTGGTGAAAACAACCAGAAGAGGCACTTGATGGTTTAACTTGTGGCGGTTTAATTCCCGGTCCCCTGTTAGCATCGGCTGGTCTCCGTTTCAGGATTAGCAATGGTAATTGATACCCGAGCCCGGGATAACTGCTCCTGGGCTGTGCTCCTGTCAGCCCCAGTGACAGCTCTGTCAGTCACCAGGTGATTTATGCAGGCACAGAGCCTCACCGGGGTGGGTTTTGGTGCTCCTGTTGCAAACTGCTTTTATTTTTCCCTCACTGCTTCACTCACAAGCTGATGCTCATCGTTATCGTGGTTTATTTGTGTGCGTGTGGGATGAGCACTGCAGGTGTTACACGGACACGGGGGTGCACACGCACGTCTGGAGCTGCTGCTGAGTCCACACCCCGTGGCTCCTGTGCGTGCCAGGAACAGCTCTGGCATGTGCCAGCTGCGGGCTGGAGCCCCCAGGCACCTCCGAGGACGGTGGGCAGCACCTTGCAGAGCCACGGGGGCTGCCAGCTCTGCTCCCAGCCGATATCCCCCTGCAGGGCTGGGCAGAGGGGGTCAGCATCCTCCCAAGTGTTCTTGGTTAGGTGGTACATGCTTGGATGGGAGGCTGGTGAGCACCTCAGCACAGGGACTGTGCCCCATCTGCCCTCAGGGACCGGAGCTGTGCTCTGGAGCTTGTCTGGCATCACTGCGGGACCCTCGGCAGCCAGCTTGGGGCGTCTGGCAATGCCTGCGGGGTGCCTGAGGCTGCCAGAAGAAATCCCTCACCGGTCCTCGTGGGCTGGAGTGAGGTGCTGTCTGCTGCGGAGGGTGGGGAGCTGTGAGCCTTTGCCCGGACCCGCGTGGTGCTGCCCTGAGGGATGGGGTGCAGGAGCAGCTGTTCCCCACGGGAAAGGCTCATGTCCCAAGCACAGCCCTGTGCTGGAATCACCTCGCTGCCTGAGGCCAGGCACCTGTGCCCACAGCTGGGACACGTGGAGGCAGACTCTGTCCCAGGAGCCTGGGATGGCTCAGCAAGCAGCAGGGAGGCACAGGGAACGAGCTCACCAGAGTTAGCACACAGCCAAAAACGAAATAAAAGGCCCTTTGTCCTCCTTCTCATTAGTCTGTGTCTCCCCTTGCAGGGGAAGTAATTATCCATTTCTTCATGCTGTTGTGTGTTCTTCGTGCTGCCTGGTGCTTGCCCAAACACCTTGTCTGCAGAGCCAATTGATGCTTCTCACTCCCCCGTTGTCTGAAAGGGCTCTGTGTTCCTTGTGCTCCATCTGTTTGGCCTTTGTCTGCCTTTGTTTTGCTTTATTTTCTCCCTGGTGCCCACTTAATTAACCAAATAGGGGTAATTCTGCCTTCAGGGAGGGATTATTTCCCACATGGGAGAAGCAGCTCCGGCTCTCCAGGCTGTGCCTGTGCTCCCGTGCAGGGTTCCTCACCAGTGCCGAAGCAGTGCGGGAGCTCAGGGCTCCGGACCCCCAGCTCCAGGATACCTCTCTACCCACGGGATGTGGCCACCTCTTCAGAAAAAATAGATTCAAGGTTATGAAAGTGAAATCTCTGTTCTCTCCCACCAGACATTACCCAGGGGAGTCTGAATTCCTGTGGCCCAAAGAGCGGGAGGTGATTTTCTGGGGCAGCATCTCCTGGTGACTGAGGAGGGAATAACCCTGGCTGTGCCAGGTTTTAGTTCAGGTGGCAGACTGTGTGCTCAGCTCCTGGGCAGTGTGTGAGCTGCCATGCTGCCCCAGCCCGGTGTCCCTGGGTGGGAAGGAATGTCCCTGAGTGAGATGGGATGTCCCTTAGGGGGAAGGGATGTCCTGAGAGAGATGGGATTCCTGCATGTTTCTTTGACAGCCCTGATGGTTTCCAATTTTAGCCGTGAGCACTTAAAGCCCGCCTCGTGGCAATGATTAATTGGGAAGATGTTGAATTAAGACTATTGATGTCCCCTCCTGAAGGTCAGGCTGGTGATCAAGTCATATGAGAGTGTTTATGCTCATACTAAATTAATTGCCTGCCATTTTCATGCCTGTTAATGATTTGTTTGTGATGCTCTTCATTGTTGTAATGGGGGACCAGTGACTGATGGACCTCCCTTCTTTATGAGTGCAATTAAAAAGGCAGCAATTAGGGCATTTATGCAGAAATAACAGCCAGGATCGAAGCCTTGCGTAGGGTGTGTGACCCACACTGTTGGTTAAGTGTCACAGTCACAGCTATGGACTCCTGCCTGGGTTTACATCAGGCTGCTGCAGTGGGATGTGATCTCCAGGCCCAGTTCTGGGGAAGCAACAAGTGGGAGCTGCCACAGCAGGCACACGATGAAGGCTGAGGATGAGGAGCACTGTGGGCAGCAGGCATGGCATCCTCCCCCTGCTTCCCAGCATCTCGGTCAGTGAGGGCTCCTAAAGCTCCTGGACGTGATGTCCTTCATTCAGGTGCTGCCCTTGGCTGTGCTGGGTCCTCAGAGCATCCCCCACAGGGGCCCGCTACTCTTGCTAAGGGACGGGAAACCACAGTGGGGTTGGGATTTCGGGGTGGCACAGACTGTGGCAGTGATGCTGCTGGACCTTTTTGGTGAGCCCCAGGTTCTTACACTGGCAAGTTTGCTTCCAGTAGCCCAGGACAACCCTCTCCCGACACCAGACATGGAGATTGTTTGTCTTTCAGTGCCACCAGGATATCGCAAAATCACAAAACCATTTATGTTGGAAAAGACCTCCAAGATCACCGATTCCAACCATCGACCCAGAACTTCCAGGCCCACCCCTGAGCACAGTAAGAGCAGCCCTGTTAGAGGTGACAAGGATCTCACCCCCAGTTAGTTACTGCATACACTGATACCCACATCCTTTTAGATCTCAAGGCTGCAAGATGTCTTGACCTCATAGACTGAGAAACTGCAGCCTCAGAACAAGAAACCTCTGAGCTGGGTTTCTGCTGACACGCTACCCCCCGGCAGCCCCTCGGCTCCCTGGCGTCCACCAGCCCATGCGGGTGTCTGAGATGTTTCACAGCCTTTGTGTCCACGGGGGACATTTAAATTCAGCTGGTTTGTCTGACAGAACACCCCCAGCTCTGGGCAGGAAGGTCATCTCCAGCTCACGGCCTGTCACCAGCCACTCGGGGCTGAGCTCAGACAGGCTTTGGCAGGACGTGTCACTCGTGGGTCTCATCGCTCCGGATGCTGTCGGGTGATCTGAGCACACAGCTCTGACAGCAGAGCCTTGCTACAGCCAAACCTCTCGCTTCTGGCTCCTCCTCCAGCCGCCCAGCCTCCTTCTCTGTGGAGCTCTCAGATGTCACTGTTGACTTTATGCTCCCTTTTTGTGGTGGCCTGTTCTGGGTCGGGGTCGGTTCCCTGTGCCCCCAGGTGTGCAGGAAGCTCATCCTGGCCCTCAGGCAGCACATGCCCTGTTACTCCTTGTTTGCCATCCCAACCATTTAGGGGCCGCAGTTTTGTCCCGTCTGCTTGGGATACCTGTGGGGACAGGCCAACACTTCCCGGTGCAGTGGATCTGTGGGGCCGCTCCTCATTCCCCCTCAATTTTCTGCTCCCCTTGCATGCAGCCCACAGTGCCTTTGATAAATCCACGGGGGTTTTCCTCACAATGTTGTGGTTTCTCCTGTCCAAAGGGACTGTTCTTAAACTGGTGTTTCACAGCTGAAGTGTGGAGGTGAGGTTTATTGTGGAGCAGAGATCACAGCCTTGTAAGGAGGCTGTTCCCATTGGAGCTGGGAACGTGCAGGGCTGCATCCCTGTGTTGCTTGTTTAGGATCTCTGTAGAGCCAGGTGTGGAGCTACTCCACCCCAAGGTGGGGATGGGAGTCACTGAGCTGAGCTCAGCTGCATTCCAGGGGGGGCAAGAAGCACTGACGTTGGTGTGGCATGGTGGGGCATATTTCACAGAACCATGGAAAATCCCTCCTCGCTCCAAGTTCCCCAAGTACAGCTGTTCCCCGGCACTGCCAAGGCCACCACTAACCCATGTCCCCAAGGGCCACATCCACACGTCATGAATTCCATGTGTTCGGGGCTGTCTCTCTTGGCTCTGTCCAAGGCCATCTGGGGCCAGCTCCCAGCAGGGTGTGGGGGGTTGCTCTGACTTTCCTGTTCTCACAGAGTATCCCCAGAGCTCCCTGCTGTCCCACACAACTTTGTCCATCTTGCAGGAAACAAAAGATCAGAACAGGCTTCAGAAGAGCGGCTTCTCAGCAGATTGGCTCTGAAAAAGGAAATGGGTCCTCACAGAACTAAACTTTCTGACTCTGTTATAACCACTTCTTAATATTCTAAAAACATGACACTGGGGAGTTACTTTGGGAGGGGCTCTGTCATGGGGACCAGCAGGGATCTGTGACTTCTTCTGGGGACAAGCTTACATTTGTGAGTTAAAACCTGCCGGAAATTGCCGCCTATCTCTAGTTCCAGTACAAGATGTAACCCATCCCCTCACAGCCCTACTGTGAAAACCAGGAAGCACCAGCACTTGTCACACGGCCTTCGCAGCGCAGGATTGCCACCCCTGTCACTTCACCTGTTTTTCTGCTATTGGCAACCACAGCTATCCCTAATTTATATCAAGTGGTGCCTCGGCACCACAGGCAGGGCCCGGGCAGCTAGGGAGCTGGGTGCCTTTCACCCTTCTGGGGACAATGTGCCACTGGAGCAGCTGGACAGAGAGCAGGGGCCACGCCGTGGGGGTCATGACTTCCCTACATTATCAGCCAGCACTTACGCAGGGAGGGAACAGTATTCCCTGTGCCTGATTAGTATTAAATATTCCCCAAGCCACGAGGTCCTGGTGTGCATCAGCATATGGCAGAGCTGCCTCAGCGCTGGCCACCGAGCGGGGGGATTCATTAGTAAGACATTTTTATGTATGAAAAGAAAAACATTCTGATCCCTGCGGCTGGCAGCAGGCTGGCGTTTTACAGTTCTGGGAGGAAGAGAAGGATCTGCTCGTTGGCACACTGCCCTGAAATGTTTATCAGCAAACATTTGTCCTTGTTTTCTTAAATTAAAAAATTGCATATTGCGTGTTGGAGTAACAGTCTGCTGGAAATGGGCCCTTTGGAAGGGCTCTTTTTGTCACCTAACCCAACCCACTGGGCATCCTATACCTGCACCAATGCCACTGCAGACACATCCCTTCCCTCTGCACCCCGGAATGTGTCGGTTCTCAAGGTCCATGTGCAAGGATTTCTCTTCCCTTGTTTCCCCCTCGTTGAATCAGTGGTGGCAAATTAGGTCATGCGGAGCTAAATTGAGCATTAACTGTTCTCCCTTCAGAGCTGTGTCTGCAGCCTCTCTGGGGAAATCAAAACCATTTCAAAATGTGACTGGGATCAGATCCTTCCCCTCCAGTGCTGGAGAACTCTGGGCTCTTCAGAGAGGACTCTGAGAGAAAGCTCCTCGTGAAGAGCAGGGCTTTGGGGAGGCATGAGGATGAAGAAGGGCTGGGAAGGGGCTGGAGTGTCCAACCTGCCCTGGCAGCCCCCCTCCTCAGCTCTGCTCCCACATCTCACGGTGCTGCTGTGCCTTTCCCTGGTTTCTGCACACCCTGGTGTTCCTTACACATTCAGCAGCTCCGGGTGGTGGGATCAGTCCCTTCAATCTCTTTCACAACCCAGCTCTCTCACAGCTGCTGCAGGACCTGGGAAAGCTGCTGAGAGTCTGGAGTGAGAGCTCCAGAGACTGTCCCACCCCTGTGGAGCTTTGTGAGGGTTTGACCTGTGCTGGAGCCTCCATCCCTGCCTGCTGCACTGCCCAGGCTCAGCTCCCTGGTACAGGAATCCCTCCCTCACTGCCGGCAGCAGGAGCAGCATGGGCTCCCTTAGTCCTGGGGAACCCGACCCTCCCGCTGGGCACTCCTGCTGCACGGGGGGAGCTGTGACTGGAGCTGCTCTCCACTACCCTGTGACCAGGAGCTGTTTCCCATCACTGCCTTCACATACTTCTTCCAGATTAGCAAGCTTCAAAGGCAGCTCGATGGTGAACCACAGCACGTGGAGTAGTGAGGGACATTCCTCCTGTCTCTGAGGGCACCTGGGCCAGGGCTGGTGCAGCTCCTGCCTCTCCTGGAAGATCCCAGCCTACCTGGCCAAGCCCAAGAACTCTGGGATTAGTATTTCCTAGGCACAACTCGGTCAGTGATGGTGGAAAGGTGCAGGAACTCCTTCGTGGGACCTCATGGCTGCTGTGGCACAAGGTGAGGAGTGCTATCTGTAAGGAATGGTGCCTGCAGGAATAATGGGGTAAAACCTGGGAAAAGCTGAGAGCAGGGAATGACTCCAGCAGTGAGGCTGGGCTGGGTAGGATGGAGCCTCTGGCTACACATACCAGAGTCACTCTGTGGGCTCTTTCCTCCTTCCCACTCTTTTCCCAAGCTGCCCTCTCCAAAAAGGCTTGTCCTCACAGGCTGGTTCCATGGATACATTCCAGGCAAGTTAATGAGACCTGAGAGCTGCTTGTGGCTGCCTCAGCATCAGTGAAATGGGGCTCTCCAGTGTGTGAGATGGTGATAAACTCAGCAGGAGCACCACAGCCTGGGATGGGCCGTTCATCCTTCAAGCACCCAGACCCCACCACTGAGATCCATTCTTTGAGGTACATCGAGCCCACACTGGGCAACAAGAGCAAACATCGAGGCGCTTACAGGGCTGGGTGACTTCTCTGAGGGCATCTGTGGCGTTGCTCCCTCCAGTTTCCTGACCTTAATCCGTAAAACACTGTCATGGCTTGGAGATATCTTGCAAGTTGGCAGAGCTGGGAAAGAAATAATTCCTGCCTGGGGAATGCAAGGCTGGAGCCCCTCTGCTCTGGAGCCAGCCTGGGAGAGCTGGGGGTGCTCACCTGGAGAAGAGAAGGCTCGGATGAGACCTTAGAGCCCCTTCCAGGGCCTAAAGTGGCTGCAGGAGAGCTGGAGAGGGACTGGGGACAAAGGATGGAGGGACAGGACAAGGGAGAGTGGCTTCAATATGATGAAGGGCAGGACTAGCTGGGATACTGGGAATCAATTATTCCATGTGTGGGTGCGTGCCCTTCCTCAGCCCCCAGACCTGCAGTGCTGGAGCAGGACCCCATCCTGCTCCCAGGGCCAGCAGCAGGAAGGGGAGATGGCAGCAGGATGGACCCAGAAGCTCTGATGTGCAGGGCGAGAGCTGCACTCGGGCCCTGCTGAGGGAGGCAGAGCAGGAGGCTGGATCCACAGAAGCTGCTGACCGAGGAGAGCAGAGTGGGGCTGGCTGGGCTCCTCCAGCTCATTCGATGGGAATTGAGAAGGAGTTGCAAGTGGTCTGGTAAGGTTTGGAAGGGACCTTAAAGATCATCTGGTTCCAACCCCCTGCCATGGGTGGGGGTGCTGGGATGCTGATGGGATTTTCCTGGGATGCCCAGTAGCCTGTTGTAAATACCCTGGGGATACTGCAGAACACACGTGGCCTTTGGAAAAACACCCACATTCCCTAAAATAGTTTCCCAGCCAAAGCTGAGACGTTATTTAATGAGCCCCGAGTTTGGATAAGGCTGGTTTAAGCAGATCCTTGGGTTTTCTCAGCTATACAGGGCTCCGAATGAGCAAGATTCCAAGTTTCTGCCAGGAACAAATGTGTGTTTGCACAGATGGGAGGGTTACCTGGTTCTCTCCATCTGAGATGGGTTATTTACCATAAACATGTTTGCACTGGAGCTGTGAAATGAAGGCATGCTGATTGAAAACCTTGGAGCAGCTGTTGTCTCGGCATCCCCCAGGAAACTGTCACTGCCGGCTTTCCTTCCCATGGAAGTGACACTGCAGATCAGTCTAGGGAATGAGTGTTGTGTTGAGGAGGGGTTTCTGTCATGCTGCCAGGAGAACAGCAAATTCGTGTTTGATGCATTAAGCAGCATGTAGAAATTTAATCAAAACTGCATTTATTATACATGACAGTGGGGAAAAAATCCTGGTAAGGGCTTCTGCTCTTCATTAACTGCCTTAAAATGACTCAAGAGGAGAGGGAAAGTGCTTCAGCTTAGCAGAAAAGCTTGAAAATAAGAGTGTTGCCATTAGTTTTGTTGAGGTGACCCATAAAGTGTTTGGAGCAAAAAAACTCCCCCTGGATCAAGTGCGGTGCCTGAGCCAGCGCTCGGGAACAACCCCGGGGGCTGTGATGCACTGGAGTCTTCATCCCCTGGGGTCCCCATCCCCTGGGGTCCCTCCTGTGTGGCATCAGCTGGAGCTGGCGCTGGAGCAGCAGTGGCTCTGTCTCTGGAATTGGCTTTTCCAGGCTGGAGGCAGGGGTGCAGCACGGACACAGCCTGTGGGTGTGACTCTGTGTGTGACGTTTGCTTCTCCTCCAGGAAAGGCAGCGGTGTCCCCAAGGTGCATCAGGTGTGGGCAGCTCTCCTGCCTGGGTTCAGGGTGATGGGGGATCTCAGGTGGATGATGGGGGGCTGCTGCTGCTGCTCACAATCCCCTGGACACTTCCCCAGCAGACAAAAGCTCTCGTCCCCCTTGGCTGGCGGAGGATGGACTTGGCTGCTGCTCTGCTCTGGTTAAGCAGAGGTTTGGTGAACCCAGTAACTGTGTAAACAGCATAAACCTGGGAAGGTAAATAACAGTTATTGCCAAGATTACAGCTGAGTGGAGACACGACGGCATCCTTCATTGATGGAAGGGAAAACCAGCAAGGAAGAGGCTCTTGGACTGACTCAGAGCAGGAAGCACTGAAGCAGAATGAAGGGAATGAAGCTGTATTGAACTGCAGGGTGAATGGAAATCTGGGAGGTGTCCTTGGTGGAATTCCTTGTGCTCGGTTTGTCCCATCCTCCTTTGCTCCCTGGAGCTGAAGGCACTGTGCACGGTGCAGGGGGAGCCCACGGGAGCAGAGGGCTCACGCACAGCCCCATCCAGGCACCGCCTCGCTGGGGGTGAGCAGCAGAACCTCATGGGAAGCCATCCCTGGGAAAAGCCTCCTTGGCTTGTCTCCGTTTGCTGGGAGAGCAGGAGCAGGTCTCCAGCCTCCTGTAGGGATTTAGACATGGACAGGAGAGTGTGGAGCACAGGAACTCACTTCTGGCAGCTGCTGTCCTGTCGCCGTGAGGGGCTGAGAAAATAAGGGCAGGTTTTTATGGAAAGGGTAAAAGCCTCAAGTGCAGATTGGAATTCTTAATGGAGCAGCCTCTTCCCTCGTGGAATGCAACAGCACTGCCAAGGCTGGGAGCTGAGCTGTGCTTGTCTGAGCATGGCTTAAACGGCTTGAAGGGTCTGGAGGGCTCAGTGTGGGAGGGGATGGGGCAGCTGCGATGCTCCTGCCCTGCATCCCAACACCAGAGGACACTTGATGGGATGGGAAAATGTCCCCTCCTCTTAAACAACCCCCTTTGCATTCCCCCCTCTGCCTCCTCTCTGTGGCTGCAGCCCTGGGGCAGTGAGGTTGGGTTGGCAGTGCTGAGAAATCAGATAAATCAGGGAAAGAAAACTTTTGGTTTTTTCCCTGTTAAAGAAAAGAAAAAAAAAATAAAGAAAAAAAAGAAGAAGAAGCAAGAAATGAAAGGAGCAAGGAGAAAAGCTGTTGAGAAGAAAATTAATCTGGAAATCAGGTCTCTTGGAGTCAGGGGGAAATTGTTTTCAGAGAGAAAATTATTGCAAAATACTGCACGAATAGGATTTTACCCTGTCAGACAAAAAATGCAGCTGAGGGAAAGGCCGGGCTGGTGGCAGTGGTAATTGTTTCTGACTGTAATTTAAACAAGGCAGGAGCTGCTGGAGCAGGGCCTGGCAAAGACAGAATTCTCCTTCTTGTAAGAGGAGCTGGGTGGCCCATTGCTGGAAAACAACTGCTGAAATGTTTAATTTTGTGACTTTTTTTAAAGAAAGCAAGCCCATTTCTCTTTCCAAATTAATGTTGTTAAATGCAAAGTGGGGGTTTTTTTTTCAGATTAAAATGAACCCTCCCTCCCAGTGAAATAGTTCAATAAGAAAATGGTGTAATATTTTTATTTTGGATAAAGCCAGAGTGGTTTTACTTATTTTCTTGCTTTAATACTGGGCTGAAAAATCGATACTTTGCCCTGATCTGGTGCATGTTTGTGGGGGTGGAGGGGCTAGTTGTGCCAGCTGCAGAGTCTGGGAGCCCTTTTTGTACTGAGGGGAGAAAATGTTGAAATGTAGAAGACACATGTCAAGAACATGATGAGGGGTTAGGAGGTTATTTGGCTCTGGCTGTCTTGTTGGGTTTTCATTGGAAAATCAATAACAATCTTGTCCATGTGTGTCAGCAGCAGCCAGTCAGTCTCTTGCAGATCCACAGGGATGAGCTGGTCACTCCAGTCAACTCGATCTAAACCCTTGGAAGGTTTCAGGGAAAGGGAAAACTCACTTAAGGCCAACACGATGTTCAAATGTGGTTATTTCTGCCAAGACTCCCTGCCAAGGGATCCCTGTCCCCACCACATCCCTCTCACCCCACCCCTGAACCCCTTGCGTGGAGCTCCCAGCCAGGACCTGGCGGACACTGGAGCTCAGGACAGCAGTGCCCAAGCACAGGCCCCTGACCAGCAGCACCAGAGGGCTCCCATTTCAGTCCAGTTTAACACACAGGACACTCCCAGGGGTTTGGAAATCCATGGATGTGTCCATGCCTGTGGTGGCAGCTGGGGCTGTCACCAGCCTGGGAATACAAGAGAGAAAATTTTTATTTAATAGCAACCATTGCCATAAAAGATGGAAATATTGACTGAATGCCCCAGAACTTCACCACTATCCATGGATTTTATTGAGGGGAGTTACGGCCATGGCTCACATGCAGAAACTGTCTCCTAGCGACCCCTGGGCAGAAGCTGTGCTTTGCGATTTGTGCTTTTCTGGTTTAATGTGATGTCCCAGCACAATGCCATCAGAAGGAGCCAGAGCTGTTAAATCCATCCAAGCCATGCTTCCCAAAACAGCTCCTGGATTTCCTTTCTCTCTCTGTGCTATTTATATTCCTTGTGCTTGTGGAGAGAACACAGCTCCAATGCTGCCTTTGCTGCAATTAAATAAACCCTCTATTCTACTTTTTCATTCCTTTTTTTTCCCAGTAGGCCTGAAATAAACACTCAAGGAACAGCAGCAGGGTGCAGGGGGCTGTGAGCTGGGACTGAAGGGAGTTCCCTCTCTATCCAAAGGGATTAAGTGAGAGGTGTGTCACAGCCAGGCGTGCTGGAGACTCCAGGGCTGGTTCACCAAGGCTGGGAAGGATGCAGGAGGAGGGAAGCCCATCACCCCACTGGAGCTCATCAGCCCAGCCTGGCCCCTCTCCACACCACGGCCACATCTTGGCCATCTCTGTCACGGGCAGACCCCGTGCAAGCCCTGGATTAAGCTTCGCCTCCTTTTTAAATTTAAAATCCAGCTGCCTGCAGATGCATGTGCAGCTTCAGTGACTCCTCAGTCCAAAAAGCTGCTGAGTGGATAAATGGTTTGAAATGGTTGATGCAGAATCTGGGTCTTGGCATTTCCAGGAGGAGGAGTTCCCATGTCTTTTCATTTTACAAAGTGCTTGGAAAAGAGTTAAAAGATCAGCTGAAATGGAATGGAAATTGTTTGAAGTTCTCTAAATATGTGTATATGGATACACACACAGGGGAAAAAAGGGAGGAAGGGGGAATTCTGGTTTCAACTGTTTTCTTTTTGCCTTAGGTAAACTAATTTTATTTCAGCTTTTCATCTGGTTTTGTGGAAGACTCATACTTTTTACTTTTAATTTTCTTGAAGAGGTTTCTGGGATCAGGATACAGCATCAGCAGCCTGGGGAATAGGGAAGGAGACCAGCACAAAACCTCGATATGTCCTAAGGTTGGTGGCGACAGAAGTGCCTGCGCTGGGTGTTAGGGAAGAAAGGAAACCTTTGTGCACCATGAGTGTATCTGTACTAAAGGGTTACGCAGCATCCAAACTACAGGGTTACACGGCGGAGGGGTGATTATGTGGCTCATGCAATTATCACCCTCAGGGAGGTGTTTTCCAGCACAGCGCTGAGGAATTCCAGTGCTGATGCGATTTCCTTCCTCTCTAATTCCTCAAGCCATTAATCTGAACCGACTTTTATCATCCCCTTGCTGCCCTCCTGTGCACGCAGGATGATAAATGATCCACAGGCCACCCTGGGTTGTTGTGCTGTAATTTACTGCCCAGCGTTGGCTCTGGGGCTGAGCTGGGCTGTCCCTCCTGCTGTCCACAGGTTGGGCTGTTTGAGCCTCGAAGGGCAGGGAGCCAGCACCAGAGACTGAGTTTGGGGACTGGAGGGGGACTTCATTTTTTGTCCAGATAGCAGTTTCTGCTTAATTTCCAAGACGTGGGTCAACACAAGCATCTTTGGAAGGAGTGTAACAGCATCCTGCAGTGATGGCAGACCTGGAACTGGAGGCACTAAGCTTGGGATGTTGTGTAGGGAAAAAGGCAGCTGCTCCTGCTCATCCTCTCCATGGCTCCTCTGGTTTTGTGGCTCATGCCTCCCTGTGCTGGGGGATGCTGTGGGGATGGCACAGGGATGCCTCCCTCCCTGCCACCATTGCTCCCGTGTCACACCATTACTTGCTTAGGTCAAGCACCTTTGGTGATGGAGGGGATTTAAGTCCCACATTTGATGGTGAGCTAAAGGTGGGAATGTGCACTATTTTATTCCCCCCAAAAAACCCAACTGTGGTGGTTTGTATGTGTTTAAATCACATTTCTTCCCTGGCAGCCAGCACGGCATGCTGCAACCTCATAGTGGGTTTGGAAATGGGGAAGGATAATAACGCAAAGAGGACATTTCCCTGGCTCCTCCGTTTGTGCAGGCCTGTTCTATTTACCAGCCCAATGCTGTGCTGAACTATTTTACCATCGTCTGTTTTCTTAGCAGAAGTTCATCTGAATTCCCAGCCCCTATGCTGGGGATGTCCTGGACATCCCTCAAGCTCTCACTGCCTCTGAGAGGCCTCCTCTCCCTCGCTCCATGGGACAGGGTCGGCCTGTGCTCATCCTCCCTGCTTCGAGGAAGACAATGGCTGATCACATATTCCAAATGCCTCGTTCCTCTTCTGGACTCATTTTCCAGCACAGGAACGTTCCCTCTCCAGCATGGATGCTGCATACCAAACATGCTGCAGAGTCTCTGACATGTTCAGTTCAAGGTCTTTTCTCTGATAGCCTCAGGTTTATCTTCTCTAAATCATTCCAAGGATCTCACTGATGACTCGGGAGGAACGAGGGCTGCTCTTGCTGGTGTCATTGTGGGTGTGAATCTTAATGGCAACCTGCGAGGTGGGTCTGAGTGAGGGGGAGGTAACACCCCCCCCCGTGTGCCACCGCGTACCATTAGCCCTGCATACACCTGGAGATTAAAGGGACCGGTCTAATTAAAACAATATAAATCTGGATTTCCTGAAGTTGGACTGGTTAACGATGTGTCACACTGCAGCAGCCTGGAGCTGTGAATTAGCCTGGCGGTGCCTGGCCCCGGCGAGCCGCGTGCCACGGCCAGGGCTGCCAGCGCCGGGCTCTGAATCACATCCGCTCGAGGTCGTCTCCAGCAGACTAGAAAGGCTTAATTCCATGAGTTCAATAAATAATGTGTCTGTTTTAAGCACAGACAGTAATTCATGGCCTCTGCGTAACAGTAGCTCAAAGATCTTAATTTAAAGGTCTTTGTGAGGATGATGCTCTCATGTGCTGGGGATGGTTATGGAGTCTCTCATTTTCAAATTACTGGGTAGAACTGAGCCCTATTTTAATCTGGCCATTAATTAGAGGGAGTAATTGTTGACCAGTGTCTCTCCGGGCACTCTAATGTGAACAGGAGCAGTCATTTAGTGTGGCGCTGGTGGACGGATGCCTGCGGCACTGGGCTCTAATTGGGTCCCAGCCCTGGAGAGGATGGGACTGAGCGGAGCCGGAGGCTTCAGGCTGCCTCCTTCATCCCTGCGGTTGTGATGAATTCGCTGTCTGACTCCAGTGACCCACGGGCGGGGACGACGCAGCCCGCAGCAGTGAGAGCCGGGGTTCGCCTGGCGCCAATTAGCGCTGCCGGCGAGGAGGAGGAGTGGGCTGGGGCTGCTGTCCCGCCTCCCGGGAAGCGGCTCTGCAGAGCTCCGGTGCCTGCAGGGAGGTGGGAAATCGGCACACGCGGTCCAAGGCAGTGTCTGACACTCACCACGCCTCTGGGTCATCCCGCGTTGGGGCAGGGCACGGGGCCACTTGGCTCCGTGCAGGAGCTGTGAGGGAAGGGGAATGGAAAGGGAGATGGAGCAGAGGGGCAACTCCCCGGCAAAGGATGCTCGAGCCATGGGGAGCAAGGAGAGGGCCAGGAGCAGGGCGTGAATGAGGGTTTGAGAGCTGCTGGGGGCAACTGAGAGGGACAGGGAGCAGGGAGAGGAACCGAGAACAGGGAGAGGGACAGGGAGCAGAGACCGAGCGATGGTACAAGAGGTGATGGAAAGGAGGGAGAAGGACCAGGAGCAGGGAGAAGCACTGGGAGCAGGAAGAGGTACAGGGAGTGAGAGAGGGACTGGGAGCAGGAAGCAAGGGAGGATACCAGAGGTGATGGAGCAGAGAGGGAGAGGAATTGGGAGCAGGGAGTGGGGGAGGATACAAGAAGCAATGGAGAAGAGCCCATCCCATGGAGCAATAGGATCAAGGATGGTCTGAACACCTGAATCACCATTTGCCTTTCCTTGCCCTGTGTCCTGGAGGTGATTTGTCAGAGCAAGGGTGCCCTGGGTCCAGAGCCTGGTGCCCAAGCCCAGTTAGGCTCTCCCAAAGGAGACATCAGAGATGAGGCAGCCAAATCCACATTGTGTGTTCCCATCTCCCTCTCCAGCAGTGTTTTTGTTTGTGGTTCCCGTGCCTCACCCCATGCTGAGGGGCTGCAGTGAGCTCCACTGAGCTCCGTAGATCAAACTCCCAGGATTTACGTGGGGGGGAAGGGGATGAGCAGAAAAGGTGACTTTAGGTGTTCTTCTTCTGCAGCCGAGGTTTCAGAGCTGTGGCTCTTGGCACCCACATCCTCCCAGCTGGGGAGGGGACAGTGGGAGAGAAGGGAGGCCTTTGTTGTGGGAAATGGCTTTGGCAGCTGTGGTGGGGCAGGTATTTATTGAACCCATTTTCACCAGTGGATATAAAAATGGTTTGCATCCTGATCAGGCTGCTGTTTCCTTCTCCTCCTATCACGTGCTCCTGCTGCCACTCACCCAGTGAAGCACTGCAGCTCAGAGAAGGTTCCTTGGGGTGCCCAAATTCCCATGGGTACCTTTGGTAGAGATGGATGGGGGCTGATGGGGGCAGTTTTCTGGAACTTGGGGCTGCAGCTGCTGAATGGAACAGTCTGGGCAGGGATCAGCATCACTGTCAGCACTTGCACCCCAAAAGGGTCTGAAAATGAAATGAGGTCATTTCCTGGCAGAGGGGAGAGGCACTGCCTGGGGATGGGTCCTGGGGATGTGGCACCTGGGGACATGGGTTAGTGGTAGGCCTCGCGGTGTTGGGGGATGGTTGGGATTGAAGGTCTCAGAGGAATTTTTCAGTCTGAATGATTCCATGTTCCTGTGTGCTGCAGGCTTGCAGCAGGAGAAGCAGGCTTGGAATTCAGGATAATCTCCATGTGCTGAAAAAATAGCACAAAATCAATGATAGAAAGTTCAGTAATAACAAGTGCAAAGCACTGCACTTACACAGGAGGAAAAAAAACACACAAGAAGATGAAAGGAGGAATAATTGGCTCTGCAGTAGATTCCCTATTTTTTTATTTACTGCCCATTTTTTATCAAAGCAAATTCCCAGAGCTGGGGCAGCAGGGCCAGAGACAGGTTTGGACACTCGTGGGGATCCCAGGGGGTGTGCAGAGGGGCTGGGACATTCCCTGGGTGTCCCTCCTTGTGCCAGCACCTTGACCCAATACCAGGCCCTGCTCTCCCTCGCATGGATGATTTCACAGCCTGACTGTGACCACAGGCAGCCCCCACGCTCCAGAGAAAGCTCAAATGTTTGGGATAAAATGATGCCTGGGCTGAGAGGGACCCTGTCATCATCCCAGATGGACCCCTGGCAGGGCAGAGCCAGCACGGAGCTGCAGCCCCTCATCATCCCTCAGCATTGGAGTGACTGCAGGGCTGGGAGCTCCAGGCTGCAGGGACAGAAGCACTGGAGTTAATGGATGGGGAGCAGGATTTGATGTGCTTTAGTGTCTGTTTGAAGAGTCATGAAACACTTGGGGCTATTTAATTGAAAGTAACTGTGCAAAACCCAGAATTAATTCCTATTAAACATCTGCAGTGACATTTTCTTAAGTGGAAATTAAACAGGGATTAAGGTGAAGCCTCCTAAGACTCTCCTGTTGTGACCAGGAATATTTTAAGGCACAGGAGTATGTTAAATTTGAAGAGATGAGCTGATCTAGATGCATTCGTGTTTTTCCCTCTCTCCGTGTGGCTGCTCAGGCAAGCGGGGGGAGCTGGAAGTAGAACCACAGAAACATGGAATCATGGAATGGTTTGAGTTGGAAGGGACCTTAAAAAACCACCCTGTTCCAACCCTTGGCCATGGGCAGGGACACTTTCCACTATCCCAGGTTGCCCAGAGCCTCCTCCAGCCTGTCCTTGAACACTTCCAGCAACGGGGCAGCCACAGCTTCTCTGGGCACCCTGTTCCAACAGGAAACCCCATGTGAGCTGTCAGTGTGTTTGAGGAAGGAGAAAGAACGGACAAAGAGAAGGCTGGGAAGAAGAGAGGGCTGGGAAGAGTGGCCAGGAGGGATG
This sequence comes from Corvus moneduloides, assembly GCF_009650955.1. NCBI lineage: Eukaryota > Metazoa > Chordata > Aves > Passeriformes > Corvidae > Corvus > Corvus moneduloides. Next base: position 20,280,933 of record NC_045489.1, read on the forward strand.
GAGTGTCAGGGAAAGGAGATGAATGGGGCACCTATCCCTCTCTGGGGCTGAGCCCTGGTCATTGGAGCAGCAGCCACATGGATCACACTGTCCCACCGACAAGAAGCATGACCTGCTCAGAAGATAAAAATTTGGCCGGACATGAGGGCAGGAGAGATCCTGTGGGAATATTGGGGACAGAAAGCTGCGTTTTTATGATTATTGGGTTCCTGGCAGAGGCTGTGTGACACCGTGCCCAGAGCTGCAAGGAGGAGGCTGCTGCCCACCAGCTCTGATCAGCATGAGGCTCCCAGTTCCAGGTCCGGCCATCTCCTCATCCAATGTGCTATTCAATTAATTAAATATTCTCTCTTCCAGATTGCTGGCTGAGGGTGACACACGCTTAATGAACAGCTGCAGGTCCCTAATCACATTGGCAATTAGGAATGTAATTAGAGCACTTGCAAATGGTTTTCATGCTGATAAAACATGACAGAACGGAGCGTTTTCACTCACTGTCAGCTGCCAGACAATCTGTTACCCATCTAATGGCAATTTAATTACAAATTCCTCCACTACCCTGGTTTCCGGTCGCTCAGGTCCGTGGCTTGCTTGGGCAGCTCTTGGGTTCTGCTGAGGTCACCTGGCATCACCGGCCTGGAGCTGGGCACGGAGCAGAGGGATTTCTGGAAAGGTCCAGGAAGTGGTTCTCTCCCACCTGGCTCCTGCTGAGCCAGTGTTTGGACAACGCTCTCAGGCACACAGTGGGATTGTTCAGGTGTCCTGGGCAGGGCCAGGAGTTGGACTTGATCCTGATGGGTTCCTTCCAACTCAGGAGAGTCTCTGATTCTATGATTCCAAGGGGATTGAGGGGAAATCCAGGTTAAATACAGTGCGAGGGCAGGCCCAGATACATAGGAAGGGCTGTGCAGAGGGCACAGGGGGAAGATCCCAGCTCCCATGGAACCATGCATGGTCAGATTGGTTTACATTACCTTGACTGATGCAGGGGAAAGTCCCACCTGGCTGAGGAGCCTTGAGAATATGGGTGTTCACACGTGACATCTGATGTACCCATGTCATCAGGGGTGAAAGGCTCCCCGGCCATTAACCAGCCCCAAATTGCTCCAGCGCTGCCGGCCCCGGGCAGGTGAGGGATGCAGTAACACAGAGGGAGCATCCCGACCTGGCCACTTCCCCCCTTGGCCACTTGCCCAGGCCATGCAGGGTTTGGCCACCTCTGCGCTGTTGCTGGTGGTGACCGCAGTGGGCAGTGCCTGTGGCTGCAGCTGGGGCAGTGTGTGGCTGCGCAGGGGACGGGGCTCAGGCTCCCTTGTGGCATGAGGATGAAGGTGCTCAGTGGGCTCGCAGGATGCTGCTGTGTATTTGTGCTGTGAGTGAAATAAAATAACACTGTAATTTTGTCATCAGCAGCACTTCTCCCCATCCTCCAGGTGCTGTGTGAATGCTAAGAGCGTGTTTAATTCATTATCAGGGGGAGCAGGATTAAAAAGCCCATTTTACAAATGAAGACACCACTCGAGAGAAGTTACTCACATCAGGGTGACACACAGGGAACAGAACAGAGGGATTTTAATGACAAATGAAGGGCAAAGGTCTGCCAAATGATGGACATATATTTTGGTACATGAAAGCTCAGAGCCCAGGTATCAATTAAATCATCAAACCGGCTGAAGGTGGTGATGGTTCCTTGTGACCATCAGTAATCAAGGCAGCTGAATTCATGGCTCTGATGGGCTTTGAGGAAACTCTGCAGGTCATTTTCTCATTGTTCTGGTGTTTAGCTTCCTAGAATCATAGAATGGTTTGGGTTGGAAGGGACCTTAAAAATGATCCAGTTCCATCCTCCAGTTCCACCCAGTTCCTCCCACTCTGCCCTGCAGCCCCCTCAAACCACCTCACCCATGGCTGCTGCCCTGACAGCTCAGCAGTGGCCACATCACTCAGGGAATTCCTGACGGGCTGTGGTGGCAGAGGCACCTGTGCATGGCAATGGGACGGTGCTGGAGCGCAGAGCAAAGACAGCGGCTGCATCACGCAGATCCAGCTCCATCCAAGCATCTGGCTGATCAAAGGCAGCGAGCCAGCACAGTTCCTGTCAGCGAGGAGCTGTAATGAGGATTTTCACGCAGACAGCCTCTGCACAGAGAATCCCAGTGATGGATGTCAGCCTGCTCGCCTGCGTAAATAAACAAGGACAAATTAGAGCCAGGGAGGCAGGAGAGCAAGGGCCACGTGGAGAGAAGGCATTTGGCTCACAGTGGTGGGAAATAGGGGGCAGGGAGGCTGAGGCTGAGGGAATTTCTGAGGCTCAGTTGCTCACTGTAGCTGCAGAGAGCCGTGTGTGCCTCGGGGACCAGGCAGCCCCTGCTCTGTGCAGCCCCAGATCCACTGTCTCGTGCAGAAGTACCCACGGGAGCCTTCGTGAGCCCCCCTCCCTGGGCAGGACTGGGACCCCACTGCTCCCCGTGACATGTGGTGACAGGGGCGCTGCTTCAGCTCTGGGGGTCCCAGGGTCCCCTTGCCTCCCAGGTCCTTGTGCTTTATTTTCTGGCTGGTGTTTACTTTTAAAACTCCTGGGAGTGCTCGGCTCCTCGCATCCTGCTCTGACCCAGTTCTTGCTCGTTGCCATGGAGAACTGGACCCAGTTCCATTAACAGTCCCTGTGCTGCTCCTGCCTGGCTCCGAGGCTGGGGGATGCAGTGGTGAGCCTGGATGGGATGTTCTCAGGAGAGGGGCCAGGTGGGATTTGCAAGGGTCAGTGAAGGGCTGGAGTTTCTAGCTGCCTGTCCCAGGTGGGTCAGGACAGTTGCAGCAGCTCAGGACAGGCTCCTGGAGCCCAGGACGGGCTCCTGCAGCTCAGGACAGGTTCCTAAAGCTCAGGATGGGTTCCTTAAAGCTCAGGAGAATTCCTGAGGTTCCCCCTGCAGCCATTTTTAGTCTGAGACACAAGCACTGATGGCCTCACCACCTCCCTCCCGCCTCCATCCCTCCCCTTCACATGTCTTAAAACCCAGAAATTCTTCAACAAAGGCTTCTGGTCTCATTCCCGGTGTTGTCCATCGCTCCACAGCCAGGCCAAGAATATTTAGGAATGCTCAGATGTGTCTAATGATCAAGAACCCTCAGTTTTAGGGGCTGGTTGTTCAGATGAGTGTTTAAAATCTCAAATTCCATCAAAGATTAATTTGGGCCAGCTCAGACTCTTAACTCGTTTGCCCTGCGCAGTCTGTGAGCACCTCAGGGTGTAATTTTCTGTCCATTTGTTTAACTATTGGGGTTTTTTTTCCAGCCTGAAGCGAAATCACCAGTTAAAGGGATTTTCATTCCCGGATGGGAGGGCTGTAGCATGTGTTCCCAGTGAGGATTATCCCATCCCAGTGCAAGCCACTGCTGCTGCAGACAGGACAGATGAGACATCTTGATGTCACTCACTATATAAACCCAGTGATTTCTCTTACCTCTTAATTTTGCAGCTCCCCAGAGCAGGGGGGGAAGCCCCAGGGTTCCCAGGCAGTGGGTTTTTAAGCTTTGTCAAGGGAGGGTTTTTTTAATTTCCTATTTCATGAACTACAGAACAAATGAAAAGTAAAAAGCCAACACCAACCTTCCCGTCAGCCCCCCAAAGCCTGCCATTAGCCTTCCCAAGCCCATGCCACACGCTGTTTTTCCCCTCCTGGCTGACGTGAGGGATCTGTTTCTGGTTTGATTTTCAGTATTTGTGACGCTGAAACCTCTTGTGTTTAAAGCACATTCCTGGAAAGCAGCGGCACAGCTCATTCCATCATCTCAGAGCAGCCTTTCCCTTTCCATGAAACAACCTGCCATGTGAGTGATGGTTTTAAATTGGCTCTCACAACAAGGGATGCCGTTTCCTAGAAACCTGAGGCTGACAGAGAAAGGCACCAGATAAAGCAGGAGGCGAAAGGGAAATGCTCCAGCTGGGCTCCTGCTGGCACTGGCTGTTCCGGGGAAATGGGCGACCCGGGACTGCAGCCCTTGCCCAGCTCCCCCCGGTCTGCGGGCGTTGTGACAGAGCCCCGGGCCGTGCCAGCACCGGCAGGGCTGCGGAGGCGGCTGCGCCCGGCACTGGCTGGAGGGAAAGACGGAGGAGTCCCAAGGTGGTGATGGCTCTCAGGGGGCTTTAGCCACAGCCAGAGGACACAAAGGTGACACTGCCGCGTTCCATCCCTGGCACCATCTCAGGACAGGCGGATCCTTTGCCATCTGCTCTCCCCCTGCCCAGCAGCCCCAGTCACGCCGGTCCCTCTGGCTGCACCAAGCGGGCTCTGAGCCCAGCCAGCCTGAGCAGCCCCAGCAGGGACGAGCTCCTGGCTCTGCTGCCCCAGCGCTCCTCATCCCCCTGGGCCTTGCCTCGGGCTGTGGTTTGCTCTGGAGATGGTTTCAGGGCTGGGATAATGAAGCGAAGCCATGGGAAGCCTCAAAGGAAAACGCCTCCTCCCCTGCCAGGACTCATTTCCCCATTCCACACGGTCGTTCCGCGGGCAGTGCAGCAATCTCCGGAGCGAGTGTGGCGCTTCCTCTCATTCCATCGGGGTGGAGGGAGGAGGGACGGGGCGGGGGTCACTCCGGCACGCCTGGGACCCTGCTTTGCCAAGGTGCGCCCTTCCCAGCAACTCCCAGCCCCCCACTCTCCAGACACTGGGCTAACATCCATCCTGGTGATTCACAGCTACACCCACTGCCAGCCGGAGCCACCGAGGCAGGAATGCTGCCAGCAGCACGGGGGGAGCAGCGTGTCAGACACATCCATGCAGAGAATTCCGGCTTTTCCGCCACCGCAGAGTCCCTCTGGAAGCGCTGGCTGCACTGAGCAGACGGTCCATGCTGCTGAGCTGTTGTGGCAGCCGAGGTGAGCCCCCGCAATTAACCCCCGAGGGTCCAGAGGCTCATCCCAGACTCTGGTGGGCTGCACGGGGGGCGTTTCCACGGCAGTTTCGGGCTGGCCTGGCGGCAGAGCCGAGCAGTGCTCACCTCCGCACGCCGAGGCTCTGCTGTTCAAATGCCCGCTTGCGGCCGTTCGGGAAATGTTTCTGCTTTGGAAGGTTTTATCTTTCCGTTTCAAAGAAAAGGCTCCCACGCTGGGCCAGTCCCATGGAGGGGGGAGCGCGTCCTCTCCCAGGGACGACCATGGTGAAAGGAGAGAATCTGTGTCCCCTCACACAGACTGGGATTTTTGCTCTCACTGTGTCCCTGCTGCTCGCTGGGTGCTCACCGGGCTCAGGGCAGGCTGGGTGCCAGGGCTCCGGGTCTCTCCCGTCGTGGGGGCTGCTCACCAGGGCTGGGGTGACCTCTGGCTTTTGGGACCTGTGTCACGATCTCCTTGACAAGTGGCCAGAGCCCAGGAGCACCTGCAGATCCCTGCCAGACCCCACACACTTGTCCAAGACACGCAGCAAACCAGGCTGGAGCAGAGTGATGGGACGGGTGAAGGGGATGGGGCTGGGACAACCCCCTGGCAAGCTGCAGTGGTCTGGGGCTACCCTGCCAGGCTCTGGACCAGGGAATAACGGGTCTGGAAACACAGGGTGTGAGCCCTGGGGACTGCAGCCCCCCACTCCTCGGTGGGGGGCTCTGGGCAGTGGGGTCTTCACGGCAGAAGCAGGAGCACCCGCACCAGACTCAGCCTGTGGCCCGTCAGTGCTGTGCCTGTCACAGACACCCCACGGCAAGGGCAGAGCTCTGAGCAGCACAAATGCCACAGGTTTGTTCGTAGTGGAAGCAGCAACTCATTCTCCAGGCAGGTTCCATGTGCTGGTGGTTAATCTTTAACAGGAAAAAGCCTGGAGCAAAGGCATAAAGTAAGAAATATTTAATTCCACAGTGTTGGTTTGCGCCGTATGTTTTCCACTTAATAAATATTTTAGGCACTTACGCTCCAAAAAATGGGCTCTGTCTTTGCAGGTTTCTGTGTCTGTGCTCCCTCATATGAGATTGCCCCCGATGCCCCTTCCCCAGCAGTTTCTGCCCAGTGGCCCCATTCCAGCATGGGGAGTCCCATCACCAGCTTGGCCCTACCACGAGCTCCATCCCCGCCCTCTCCAAGGCACTGGGGAGGCGAGAGCACCCTGGGCTCCAGGAGGACACAGCTGGCACTCAGAGATGTTGAGAATCCCCGTGGCCATCTCAGACCGGGGAAAGGGCAGGCTGGCACACTCAGTGTTCTGGATAATGAGACATCATCCAGGGGCTGGCAGCAGGGTGCTTAATATTTATGTGTACAGATGTTTTTGGATGGAGCTTTAAAAGCATACCCTGTACCCAGCCAGCCCACAAGCTCTCCAGGCTGGGCTGAGCCAGCACAAGGAAAGCTGCTGCTGGATGGTCCCATATATCCCCTCCGCTCCTGTGGATGCACAGCCATACGTTTTGCCAGGTTTGGGGAATGCTGTGATAAGAAGGTCCCAGGGCTGTCCTCACCTCATGGCCTCCCCCACATACAGACATAGCCAGTAACGTATATATATTATATTATATTTTATATATATATATATATATATATACACACATTAACAAAGAAGTTGCAAAAAAAACCAACAAAAAGGGAAAATAAACCAACAGGAAAAACAACCCTCCCCCCAAACAAAACGGAAGCAGGAATGTTACAGGTGGAAGGGGAGGCTGAGGGGAGCCAGGAGTGCACACATCCCGAACTTGTACACTGGTGTCACCAGGAGCACAGGAACCAGCAGCAGCACTCTGGGCCCCCCTCCATGTCCCGAGCAGGGCCCAGGGATGGGGCAGCTGCTCCCCAAATCATGGTGACACTTGGGTGGGCTCTGCTTTCAGTACCACAAGAGGACAATGTGGGTGACTGGGAAAGGCCCCCAGCCCCATTTGGGGTGCAGGGCTCCCCCAGCCCCCGCCTGGCCGGGTACGAGACACGTGCGGGGGCCAGGGGGTCCCATAATTAGTGCAATTTCATCAGGTGCAAATGTCATGTTAAGGGCTCGTGGTCTCTGAGCTGAGGACGCTGAGTCCTCCCTGAGCCCGTTCGGCAGTGCCGGCGCCGTGGGGCAGCTCGGCACTGCCAGTGCCAGCATCTCAGTGCCTGGCACAGGACGAGCAGCCCCACGGCACCGGCACACGGGGAAGGGACTTCCATGAGACTTTTCCATTAAAAACATCCAACTTAAAGTGTGATTTAACCTCCCAAAGTGAGACGGGGCCATGAGGCAGGCTGTGGGGATGGCAGATGTGCCCCTGCTGCACCCTCCCTGTGCTCCTACACCCCGGGGCTGGGAGAAGCAAATGGAGCCGCTCTGCCTGCTCAGGAGGAGGGATTGATCCCCTGCGCTGGCCCTGCCAGGCACCATGGGAAAGCAGCCTGGATCAGAGGGAAACCCCTGTCAGCTTGGCAGGACAGGCAGCAGATCCTTTCCTGAGGAGCTGCCCACCTCCCTTTTCCAAACCCACAGCCCAGACACACAGAGAGATGGCGTGCTGGGAACAGGCTCTTGTACACTCTCTTCCTGGGCAAAGCTGTCACCACCAGACTCACCAACATAAACCCCTTGGACAGGTCACTGGTGGGGGTCACCAGATGAATTCTGAACTGGCTCCACATGAATTCAACCAGTCTCTTCCCCAGCCCCCACAGGATGAGCCCCAAGGGGCTCTTGCCCTGTCCAAGGCAGCCACTCTCAGAGCCTGGGCTTTAGAATCACAGGACAGGCTGAGTTGGAAGGGGCCCATCAGGATCATCCAGTCCAGCTCCTGGCCCTGCACAGGACACCCCAACAACCCACCCTGTGTTTGGGAGAGTTATTCAAATGCCCCTTGAGCTCTGGCAGCCTTGGGGCCATGACCATTCCCTGGGGAGCCTGGTCAGAGCCCGACCACCCCCTGAGGGAAAAACCTTTTCCTGATATCCAACCTAACCCTCCCCTGACTCAGCTCCAGCCATTCCCCTCAGTCCTGTCACTGGTCACAAGAATGAAGAGACGGGTACCTGTCCCTCCACTCCCCCTTGGGAGGAGCTGAAGATGACAAAGAGACCTCTCCGCTCTTCTTCTCCAGCTGAACAAACCAAGTGACCTCAGCCACTCCTCCTAAGACCCCTTCAGATCCTTCTCCATCCTTGTGGCCCTTCCTTGTTCACTCTCTAACAGCTTCATGCCTTTTTTATACTGTGGTGTCCAAAACTGCCCCCAGGACTCAAGGTGAGGCTGCCCCACCCCAGAGCAGAGAAGGACAATGCCCTCCCTGGCCTGATGCCCCCAGGACAGGGATTTCCCTCCTGGCTGACTGAGATCCAACTGACCATGGACCAGGACTCTCAGGTCCCTTCCTGCAGCTGCTCTCCAGCCTCTCATTCCCCAGTCCACACACGCAATCAGGATGGCCCCATCCCAGGCGCAGAGTGCCCCCACAATGTCCCAGCCACTCACATGCCCACTGGCCCCAAACCGTGCCGCAGGCCCCCACTGTGACACAGGGATTGTGTGCCAGCCCAGCTCCTCCTGGCCTCTCAAATAAATCCAGACACTGGAGCTTGGCCAGAGGGCTTGATGCTGGTGGTTACTGGGAATACTGGTGACAGCCAAAGAGCTCGCAGTAACCAGGAGCCTCGGGGACAGACTCGGTCCTTTGCCACAGAGTAAATAGGATGGCTCCACACCCACACCTCCACAGAACCACGGAATAATTTGGGCTGGAAAGGATCTTTAAAATGCACCCAGTCCAACCCCCTGGCATGGTGGAGAACAAACCAGAAGTCAAGATTTGGGGTCATAAATTGAGATTTTGGGTCATAGAGCATAGAGGTGGTCTTTGAGCAGGACTCTACCGCAGGCTCAGAGCAGGAAGATGAGTTTTTGCTGCTGGGACACCAGGCAGGACACTAATGGAGGCCTATGTGGAGCAGGGCACTACTGGCCAGATCCCATACTGGGAAGGAGCAGCTGCAAAACCTCTGCGCCAGGGGCTAGAGCTCCTCAAGGATGCAGCTCTCAAAGGAGGAGGTGGTGGCATGGGGGTCCATGGCTCTCCACTGCAAGACCCCGAAAATGCATCAGGACTATGCCATCTACAGCATGGACAGCCACTCGGAACACACTCAGTGCCATCTTCACTCCCACAGACCTCCATGGGACCACCACGGGACCACCACCCACCACACAACCACCCAGTGCTCGCCGAGCCCGAGGGCTCCAGGCCTTATCCACCCCACCAGGGAAGCTACCGAGCCACACGCAAAGTCCTCCCTGGAAAGTGCTGCTCAGTGCTCTGAGCTGTCACTCAGCTGTCAGCGGGCTCCAGAGCCCAACCCTCCTGTCCCAACCTGCGCCTCATGGCACGCATGAGCCATTCCCTGACCACCACGGCACCTCAGGTCACCCTGACACCTGCCCCAGCCTTTCCAGCCCCCAAGGGAAGAACCATCCAGGTGACAATCTTCTCAGGGAGTGATGGGAGCCACCGCCAAGGAGCTGCTCCAGCCACTCTTGTGCACTCTGGAGCTCACCAACAGCAGTTCATTCCCAGCCATGGTTTGAGGTTCTTCCACTTTTCCATTAAAATAAGATGGAGCTGGGTGCGGATGGTGCTCGATCGCTCGGGCGCCACAGCGGCTCTCCAGCACGGCTGCCAGCAGGCAGCTCCGGCCACCGGCACCCGCCAGCACGGCCAGTGCTGTCACGGGGCACGGGCAGGCCTGCGCAGCCTAGTGACAGGCTTTCATTCCTGACACGTATGGGGACTCCTGGGGCCGGCAGTTACACTCCTGCTGCTCGGGGTAATCGATGAAATCCGGGGCGGGCAGCCCCGAGAGGATCATCAGGGATTTGTTCCAGATGGTGAAGGTGGGACACACTGGCAGGATGAAGGAGACCTCGAAGGTGTGGAGGTGGAGGGAGTTGGCCGGGTCGTAGAAGGAGAGCGCGTTGTTGTCGTAGTCCAGGAGGACCCCGAGGCGCTTCACCTGTGGGTGCACCTCCACCAGCATCTCCTTGTTGTTGTGCCGCACCACAAAGTTGTTGTTGCAGCGGGAGAAGACCCAAGAAGAGGAGTTCTTCCCAATCCACTCGTTTTTGGGGGCTGACTTGTAAGCCACGCCGATGGCATACCTGCAGGGAAGAGAAGCTGTGCTCAGCACCCTCCAGCCTCGGCACAGCACCAGGCCCAGCCCTGATGGCCATGACACCCCGTGCTTTCAGAGCCCACCTGCCCGTGAAAGGACACAGGGTGGGCATCTCTGGCAGAGGCCGGACTGGGAAAGCATCCCCCCTCACACCAGTGGTGCCTTACCAGGTGGAGGATCCCACCACCACCTCCCAGTAGTGGCAGCCACTGTCGATGAAGACGTTGCCGGCCGCGCCGTAGCAGCCTGTCCCGCTGAACCTCTCCGGCGTGTGGCTCTTCTTCAAGGAGCTCTCGTCCTTCTCCATCTGCAGCCCATCATTGGAGATCTTCAGCTTCTTGTGAGCCATCTTGGGGTCCAGCTTGAATGGCTGACCTGTGGGGAGGAGACACATGGATTAGGATTTGTGTTGTTAGCATCACGGTGCAGGAAAGGTGCTTCTTCATATCCCATGTTCTCAGCTTGGCATATTTAATAGTGGTTTGCTTGGGTGTTTTCCCCAAAACCAGACCAGATCTGGGTGGTGTCCCAGAGCTTCAACCAACTCCTTGTTTGTCAATGATTTCCCTCTGGAAGTCCTCAGACTATCCCTGGATTTGCAAACAAAACCCCAAGACGCTGCAAAGAAGCAAGTTGAGTTCAGGTGGGTTTTGCTGAGGTGTCTTCATGTGAGATGAAGTAAAGAGCACACAGACACCGGAGAGCATTTCCATAGGGATTCACCTGCTTCAGGACAAAGCAAATGACAGCTGCAGAGAACATCCCAAGTCCTGCCAACAGCTTCACCCTCACGTTTTGGTACCCGGCTCGGGGCATGACTAGCTGTGTCCTCCTGCACGCTCCCATTTTTGGCTACAGACACCGAGTCCCAGCAAGGAGAAATACCGACACCACCACGGCAACGGGGTCCTGAGCCTGGGCTGGGGACCCCCAGAACAGCCAGGAAACCCTGCAAACAGACACACAAGGAGAGCCCCAGGACAGCTGGGAACCTCTGCAAAGAGCTGCAACATCAGCGACACGGGCAGCTGCAGAGCGGAGCTCATCCCTGCTGTGCTCCCGTACCTGATGGGAGCTTGTGCTGGTTTTCCTCAGAGCCCAATTTGCTGAATAATTGAGTTGAGAAGCCTGAAAGTAAAGCTGCGAATTGGGAGTGACCTGCCCCCTCCTTCTTCTGGCTGCTCTGATCTTTCTGCCGTATCTTTTCCTGGCAGTAATGCAAAGAGACAAGCTCTGAGGAAGTGAGGTATAAAAATACTTGGCTCCATCAGGAGAGAGACACTCACAGCCCTGTTTTCAAAGTCGACCCCTTGCTAAGGTCAGTGTGAAGAACTGGAGCCCAGCCCTTGTCACTGGTTTGTGCTGGTGTGTCCTGGAGCGAGCACTCGAGCCACATCCATGGGCAAGGTGTGCAAGGGGCAGGCTGGGAGGCAGCAGCACGTGGGCTGGGATGGGTCAGAGGGTGTTTCAGAGAACACAGCCGGGCACCTGCTATCATCAATCCCCTTCCCACTCTGGCACTGGGAAAAAATACAGGCTTCACAGAGGTCATGACAGTCCCAACCTCAACCCCCGGCATGGGGGCTGGCAGAAGAAGGGGGGTTCTGACTGTGTAAGAGGGCAGAGCAGCCTTCACTCCCTGCTTCCCCACCATCACCACCCTCTGGGCCTCCCAGTCACTGCTCTCCAGCTCCCCAGCCCCGCCCGGCAGAGAGCCGAGGGTTGCAACGATTCCTCTCATCATTAATGATTCCTCTCATCATTAGCATGTATGTCCTGGGCTGGTCACTCAGATTACCTTTATCCCACGAATTCAGCTTGCTGGCATATTCCCGACAGCCTTTTGCTGGTCACCCCTGTACGAGGCTAGGGAGCTGTGGGGAAGCAGCCGGCTTCGGGACTGGATACAGCCGGCTGCACCCCTGGGGCATTTATCAGCTGGATTATCCCTCCCTTCCCGGCAGAGCTGGAGCGAGCGGAGCAGAGGAAATCCTGTCTGGCACTGGGTGTGTGGGAGCAAAGAGGAGGCAGCCAGGAACACGGTCAAGGTCAGTGGTACGCAGGGATGGAGCCAGGCAGAGGGAGCCGTGCGCTGGAGCTGCATCCCCACCCTGCAGGGCCCCAGACACCCACCCCGCTCCCCTGGCCCTCACAGTGCTCCTGCACCCATCACGGTGAGCAGGGGCTCACCGGCTTGGGACGCTCCTGTCACCCACCCACAGGGACAGCGAGGACAGGCTGCCTGCTGCTTTACATAACAGCTGCGGAAATAACTGGAATGAGATCCCCAGGAGCAGGAGACAACATCCAACACTCAGCCAAATGTGGGAGCAGCAGCCCACGCCACCGGGGGGTCAGTGCAGGGGTGCCAGCGGTGCCACCGGCGCCCTGCAGCACAGCAGCTCCTGTGTGCCCCACTCCTCTGGCTGCAGGGGCACGGGGACGGGGCAGAGTGGACAGCTGGGGACTGCGTTTGGCTGGAAACGTGTGGAAAGGAGGGATGGATATGTACTCTGCTCCCAAGGATGCTGCAGGCATCCACCACGTTCTGCCCAGAGAGCAAAGCAAGCTGCAGGGACACAGGGACACAAAGCCAGCCTTCCTGCCTTCTGTCTCTCCTCTCTGCCTGCAGTGGCAGTGTCCCTGCTCCCACCAGCCATCCCAGATGCCACCTGTGGGGCACAGGACACCCACACAGCACGGCTGCCAGCACCACCCTGTCCTCCCTGAAGACATTATCTTCTGCAAAGAAAGAAAGAAAGATGCAGCACTCAGTAATGCTGAGTCATCAAGTCATAGGAAAGCCATAAATCCATCTAAATCTATGACTCTTTTCACAGATTCCTTGCTGGGAAGCTTCTGTAGGGATAATCCTGATCCTTAAAAACACCTGCACTAACACGATTCAGTCAGTAGCAGTGACCCCGCAGCCCACTGCTCGGGCATCAAACCCACTCCTGACATCTCACATGGGATGTGGATGGAGCCATCCTGTAGTACACTGAAGTCTTGCCAAGAGATGCAGGAATCAGGAAAAGACAGAATTGTGAGGGAAAGTAAGGCCAGGATGCATTAGCCAAGGCAAGGACTGTAAAACCCATTTCCTTGCACTTTATTTATGGCCAGAGCTGGGCCTGTCCTTGCATTCCAGCACTTCCAGCAACTTTTGGACACTTGCTCCTAAATAAGTCCTGCCCAGGCCCAGCCTCAGCAGAGGATGGTCTGTCACTAAACCAAACCTGGTCTCCCAAGCTGCTCTGTTCAGGACACAGATTTAGTGCCAGCACTGACAGCGCCGACGCTGCGGAAATCGATGTGTCCTGACACTGACCTTCTGGCGATGGAGAGATCTCTCCAGACATCGCTTCAGGAACAGAACGGGCTGTGAAATATGCTAATGGGCCATTTCTGTCTTGAGCTGCTGACACTTCCACCATGGTTACAGCAGTGGGAATGCATGGGTGTGATATCCTCTGCATATTGTCCACTGGAAAAGGAGAAACCCTGGTGCCAAACACCGGCAGGAGGAACAGCCAGTGGGGACATGCTGGGGCTGCAGCACGGGGCAGCAGCACCACTGGACACCCAAAGGAGCCCTCGTCCCTGAAGGCTGGCCACAGAAGAAATCAATATATATTACATCCATATATATTGCTAAATCAAACTTTCAGGAATTCAGAAGTCTCCACAAACACAGTTTTTCTGGCAGAGGAACACCAAACTTGTGGCAGAGATGGATGTGCCCATCAGTGCCACATGGCCCTCCTGCCCCACACCTGAGCGGGAAGGGAGGGATAGGTCCTTGTGGAAGGGCCTTTAGCACACGCAAAACCCCAATCACACACAGCCTGTGCAGTGTCTCAGGTGGGGCTGCTCGAGGTTTCACACACGCAAGAAGCTGCTGCACACACATCCCTGCAGCAAGGGGGACTCAGCACCTGACTGGACTCTGCTGGAACCCAGTCCATCCCTGAGCAGGAGCACTCGGAGCTGCGCTGGCAGCTCTGGTGACTGACACTCAGCTAAAATCACCGAGAGCAAACCCCATCCAACGGGAGCCGCTGCCACGGCCAGCCACCCTCGCTCCCAGCTTCCCAAGCGCCCGTTCCCCATTCCCAGAGCGAGCGCCTTTCAAAGCCGGGGAAGCGCTGAAAAACAGCAGCTGCAGGAGGGATAAATTTTTAATGAACAGGAAGATTGGGCTGGAGTTTGCTCCTCAGCAGCTCCCTCAGCCCCAGTGCCTCAACGTTGTTTTATTCAGCTTAAGGCCGCGCAAAGAAAAGGAGGAGGTGAGGTGATAAATCATCGTGAAAGCCCGGTTCAGGCAGAAGCAATGGCTGGGAAAGGGGACAGATGGGAGGGCTGTGCTCACCAGGACCACGCAGAGTGCGAGCTCTGGAAAGGTGTGGGCACGGAGCAGGCAGGAGCCTGGAGAGCCAACTTATTCCTCCCCCAACACCTCACACTGTCCCTCCTGTGTCACCCTCCAGGCCACAGGTGCCAGTGCTTCTGCTGTCTTTGCTGTCTTTCAATGGGAAAAGGTTTCCCACCACAAATCACGGAGCTCTGTCTGTGCCAGGACAGGTCTAGCTCCACTGCCCTCAGCGTTCAGCCTTCCCTAAACACATTTAACCTTCCTTGGCATCCCCAGGGCATTGGAAAGAAAAACTTCTGCTTTGTATGTGGCTGCAAAGCCCCACCCGCCACCATGGATACACTTTTCAACCTTATGGCTCTCCAAATCACAACCCTCTGCACACTAAGCCACACACCAGAACACAACTGCTCTGTGACTTCTTGCACCGGCCCCAAAAAGCCCAGGGATGTAAAACCACCAGAAGAATGGACCGTTATGACCTAAGACCCCAGGGATGGGTGCTGACAGGAGCAGAGGGCTGATGGGAGCCCCTGGCACCACATGGGGTATCAGGAAACCATCTCTGAGGCAGGGAAGGAACGGAGGCACCAAGGGAGACGGGCGCTCCAATGATTTACCAGCCCGGAGTGTCCATCCCGCTGCCGGCCACTGCCCACTCATCAGGAGCACTCGGCCATAGCCCGGGCACCCCAGTGCCCTGGGAAGCCTCCCCCCCCACCTGCCACGGCTGGGTGAGCTCCTGGGCACCTACTGTTGGTCTTGAGGCGGGCGGGCTCACTGTTCCGGCTGCCCGCCTGGTTGATGGCCTTCACCAGGAAGATGTAGCGGGTGCCACTCTGGAGCCCATGCACTGTGTAGTGGTTCTGCTTGATGTTGGGGACGATCATCCAGCTGTCCATGGAGTTGTAGAGACCTGCAGTGCGAGACAGGGAGAGATTTATTCCCAGGGAGGGACAGCATACAAAGCCCCTGTGCTGCTAATGCAGAGCTCAGGACTGCAGGTCCCTCGGAAGGATTCACCGCCTGCCTGGGAGTTCAGAGCGTCCGCAGGTAAATTGCCAGAGATGATCCCACCATCCTCCCACCATCACCCCACTGTCACTCTCTCCCATGCCTCTGCTCCCGCAGGACAGCCTCCCTCCTGCTCCAGGGCCACAATTACGGAATTCCAGCAGCAGAAAGGGATGTATTTGCACCCAAATCGATGTGTTTGCGACTGAATCTTGCTCCTGCCCAGTCCTCAGTGCTCCAGGGTGGGAAGTAATAATCCATGGCTAAGGAATGCTGATGCTTGGCTCCCTGAATAGACTGGTCTGCAGAGTGGTTCAAAGAAAATGAGCTCCCAGTGAAGGGATCCAGATACTTGGAAATCATTCAGGAGGCTGAACTCTTTCTGGAAAGGGAAGGAATGAAGAATCCAAGACCATGGAGGCGCCAAGCTGACTGCTGCAGTGATTTTCAGCGTCCGAGCTGCAGGGCCTAGCATGTATGGAAAGGTAGTGCTGTACCTCGGATGAGGGGACACAGGAAAGGGGAAAAGCCTTACTCGGTGTCACTGAGGCTGTTCCTGCCACCAGCATGACTGGGATGAGGATCACCTGCAGCTGGCATGAGCACCTGAGTAGCTGGCACTGGGGGACAAGGAGGCTGTAGGGCTCAGGGGAAAGCAGGGCAGCTATCACAGCGCAGGGCCAGGGCTTTGAGCCGAAAGAGGAATAAGGAAGCTTGGAAGAAGTAGCTGGAGGCTTCCTGGATCTGGTGAGAGGTGAGGAGTGCATTGTGAAATTGGGGTGACTGGAGGGGGGCGTTTCCACATGTGCAGGGCTGGGAGGCAGGAGCTGGGAACGCTCCACACCTCTTCTGCAACGGCTTCCAGTTCATTTATCTGCAGTGGCTGGCTCAGCCACAGGACAAGGGCAGGTTGCAGCCCCTGTCAGCCTGAATTTGGTTTGGGATACACATGGGAATGGCTGAGGGGCACAGAGCAGTGTGATGTGAAGTGGAAAATAAAACAGATGTGATCCTGATTGCAGCCTGCATGCAGAGCTGCTCTCATTGGAGCGCTCAGCTTCCAGCCTGGCACTGGTCGGTGTCACCTTCCTGCGGAACGACCAGCTGGGGATGCTCCATCAGGAAGAACACGGTGGCTGAGACATGACAATGAGAAGGACTTGACCTTCCAAGCAGGTTTCTTTCCCAAAACAACCTCAAAGAGCTTGGCCTTTAAGACCAGCCTCCTCGCTCCTACCCTCGCCAAAGCTTAAAAAAATCCTTTTTACTGTAGCATTCATCATCCATAAAAATGTCTGGCTCTTGCCAAGCTCTTGGCTTCGATGGAAGCGTGAAGGGGATGGGTTCCACAGGCCAACTGTGTGCACCTTGGAAAGGTATTTCTTCTCCTGGTCAGCCTCCCAGCTCCTGCTCAGTGTCCCAGTGTCTCTTCACACGAGTTCAGCCAGGGCTCACATGGTCCCATCACCCAAACTGCGCTATTCCAAGGGACGGTAAGTTATTCACTTTCTTCTCAGGGATTTAACTGATGTTTTCTTCACTCCTCCTACAAAAAGCAACCTGGAGTTTGTGGGCTGGCCAAGGAGGACACTTCTAACATGTGACCCTCAGGGCTCTCCTCCAGCACTGCCCTCACTGTTCCTCACCCTCTGCAGCTCCTCCTTTTCCAATGTCTGTGCCAGACCCCACAGCTGGGCAGGTGACACGTTCCCAAGTCCCTCGGTGTATGGGACTCCAAGCCATGTGTGTCCAAAGTGGCATGTGGGGAAAGGTGAGACCAGATCCTTCCCTGGCACAGTCCCAGGGCAAGGGCACAAGCAGCAGCAGGGGAAATCCTGACTGGAAAAGGGCAAAATCCCTCTAGCTGAGGGTGAGGAAGCACTGGATGCTCCATCCCTGGACAGTCCTTCTTCCTCAAGGAGCAAGCCCTGAGCAACCTGTCAGCCCAGCATGCACAGAGCTGGCACAGGGACCTTCAGACGTCCCTCCCTACCAAAACCACTCGGTGACACCAGCAAGTCCCCATCTTGTCTGCAGCTGGAAGTGCAGAGGACATGGAGCTGGTGGCCATCCAAGAGCAGAGCCAGAGAGGTGGCTGAGCTCTGCAGGCTTCCAGAGGACAAAGTGCTGGAGACAACATGTTCTAGCTGGGAAGGAGAGGAGAGCCAAGCAGGGCGGACCTGGCTGCGGCAGCACTGGCACCCAACAGCCTCCAACCAAAAGGAAAAGCATCACCTTGTTTTCCAAAACAAGGGCAAAGGCTGGGCCGGGGCTGGGGAGGTGAGATCCAGCTTGAAAAGTCACAGGGAACTTTCTCTGGCAGCTTCCTGCAGAGTTCAGAGTGCACTGAACAGCCTTCCGGAGCTGTGACACCGTGCTGCCAGCGGGACAGACCGACAGCAGCCCAGAACACCCCTCTGAGGAACCTCGTCAGCACTTCTCACAATGGCACGTGCTGCTAGGAAAACCAGGAATAAAACTTTCTCACAAGCCACAGGCCATCAGTGAGATCCATCCTCAGTCCTCAAATCCCATTCCTGTCAGACAAATCTGTGGCAGTGTGGAAAAACAATTAGGTATGGCGGTAATTTTCATGAAAAATGACCTGGAAATACGGCTCAGAGCTGCTCCAGAGGGTTTGTGAACCATGTTAGTTGTCAGCCACGGAGCAGCCAGCGCTGCCCCACGCACGATCCCAGGTACACGGATCGGGGAGCTGTGAGATGGACAAGAGCCTCCAGTGTTCCCAGTGCTTCACTGAGTCACAGCTGATGACACCAAGTACAGGCCAGAGCACCTCAGGGATGGCCCCCCCAGCACTCTGATCCACCAGCCCTTGGAGGATCCTTTGCTGCTGTTTCCTCCACAAATACCCAGCCTTTAAAGGCACTGATGAACCCGAGAATCTTCTCCTTACAGAATCACAGAATGGTTTGGGTTGGGAGGGACCTTAAAGCCCATCCAGTCCCACCCCTGCCATGGGCAGGGACACCTTCCACTATCCCAGGTTGCTCCAAGCTCCGTCCAGCCTGGCCTGGGATACTTCCAGGGGCAGCCACAGCTTCTCTGGGCAACCTGGGATTCCTTCCTGAAGGGGAGTGTGGTCACTTACTGATGAAGTTGGCCTGGCCGGTGAAGATGGTGTACTGGAGCTCGTAGGAGCTGACGCTGAACTCGTCCTCTGAGATCCAGTGCACGGTGATGGTGTCGTGGGAGGCAGTGCAGAGCTCCTCACGGACCGACGGCGGGTTCGGTGCTGTGGGATGGCACAGACCACAGATTTTGGTCACTTTGGGCTTTCCTCCCTTAAAAACCCAGGGCTTTTCTGCTCGTATAAGGACTGAGATGGGCTCGTGGCAGGAGTAGAGTCTCTCAACACCAAGAACTCCCTCATTTTATCAGTCACTGTGTTTCCCACTGAACTAAACTTTTTACTTTGACAAGGCATCCGGAGGTCAGAGAGCACAGTGTTTCCACTGCTCCTCCAGCAGGTCCAACACCCTCACCCTGAAACAGGCTGAGAACCCACTTCCAAATCCACCTATTTCCCTGCACTGGTTGTGGAATAAGTATTTTATCCCATAACTGATCCGGACATGGCTGTGTTAATCTTTCACTGAAAGCTGATCTGCTTCATGATGATAAAATCGGATTTGGGTGAGTGAGGATGTCCTCGCCTCCCTGGAGCTTTCATCCCTCCAGTGCTCCAGCACAGGCTGCTCCAGCAGCCGTTGCTGCTCCCAGACCCCTGAGGGCAGTGATCAGTCTGTGCTGTGGCATCAGGGCAGCACTGAGGGGCCCAGCGAGGTCCTGCTCAGCAGAGTTCATAATTTTGGATCAAGTGACCCACAAAAAGGGCAGGGAAAGGGAAATGTTAAAGCACAGAGTGCCTTAGAAGTACAATAATTGGTTAATTCATCTTTCCTCCTCTGTAATCCTTATGTAATCCTTATCCCTCTTGCATCCTTATGGACATCAGCCTCCCCCCCCAGGTCATGGAAAACATAATTTTTAAACTTTCTGGACTTTTCCATGGTCCTCCAGGAGCAGCAGGGTGAAACAGGAGGACAGGGACATGTCACTGGCCTGGGGACAGCCCAGCCCCTGCTCTGCCACAGCTGACCTGGCGCTTGTTGCTGGTTGAGTCTTAAAATAGGTCTGCCAGCCCTTGGTGGGGCGCAGGGCAGGGGGCTGAGGGGAAGGTACAGAGTGGTGCACACCCGTGCACTCACCTGTTAGATAATCCAGCCCCTCCAGCAGCTTCTTCTCTCTGGAAAAATCTAAAGCAAAGTTTTCAAAGGCATCATTAAAATTGATATCTGGTATCAGGACTTGCGAGGATGCAGTTGCCATGGCGACCCTGGAAGGAAAGAAGGGACCATCAGTACGCAACGGGGTGCGCGTGGCGAGGGAGGCACGGGGATGGGGCAGCCTCACCCTGACTCACCTGCTGGCAGGAAACCACTGCCCCCACCCAGGAGGGTGGCCTAGCCTGGGGACAGGTCCCCTGAGAGTGGGGGGGGCTCCATCCCTGGGGCTCCCAGCTTTGACTGGCCCCTGAACTCCCTTTGGATTGGCATTTCCACCACTTTCCTGCCCCAGGGAAGGGGGCTTGCTTGCACAGTATTGTTAGGACCTGCCATGCAGCACCTGTCCTGTGAGGGATGGGAACCTGACCCCAGGGTTTATTTGAGGACACCACAGTGGGAGGCTGCAGGGATGGCTCGAGATGTCCGGGGAAGTGACTGGGGGGGACTGGGTCATCTTTGGACAGGGACCTACAACCAGGGGCCAGCTCCAGCACCAGCGTCCCGAGCCCAGCCCACCTCTCAGCCACGTTCCTGGCAGTCTGCAGGAACCGTGCGTGGTCGTTCTCCTTCAGGATGTGCTCGGCTTGGTTGATGAGGACCGTGGAGCGCTCCAGGCACTGCCGGCAGTTGGCAACCTGCTGGGCCAGCTTCCGCAGCTTCATCACCTGTTGGAGGAGCAGAGGGAGACAGAACTGCTCAGGAGCTTGAGAGGCACAGAGGGAACCCCATCCTGACCCAGGAGCAATTTACTAATAAAACTCTATAAGCTTTTGCTGACCTTCTGACATTTGTCATTCCTTTCAACCATGAGCATCTGTGAATCTTGGGTGCTCCCTTCCCCTTTGGGGTGGGATGCTACATATAGAAACCACTGGGAAACACCTGGAACCACTGGAGGAAAGGTCCAAACACTCCTACAAAGACAAGGGCGAGAAGCAGCTCCCCCCCAGCTGTGCTGCAATGCAGAGCATGCAGCCTCTGCTCTCTCTGCAGCACCGGACTGTGGTCCTTCAATATTAATTCCACATTATTCTATTAGAACCACAGTGGTGAAGAGCCCTGAGGAAGCTGTCTGGAGTGATCCAAGCCTCTGCACCAACTTGTCACGCTAACCAACACACTGCTCCTCCTCCAGCCTCAGCCAGCACATGCTTTGTCCTTGGCAAAGGAGCCCTGGGGCAGCAGCAGCAGTGACGGACACCTGGATGTGGGGTGGCCTGGAGGGCAGCAGCAGTGAGGGACACCCAGATTTTGGACAAGGAGATGCACCGGTGCTGCCCAAAGCAAACCCCTCATGGCGAGGCAACACACACTGCTGCAGCCCCGCTGCACTCCCTGGCTGCGGGAGTGCTGTTCCTGGACCGGGGCAGACCCTGCAGTGGCCACCCCGTGGGCACAGGACATGTGACTAGGGACATGAGCTGGGACCCCTCACCTTCGTCTCCTTGATCTTGACGGCGATGACCTGCTTGCGCTGGCGGATGATCTCCATCAGCTCATCACACTCCTCCATCAGCTTGGCCTCGTGCATGGCTGTGTTCACCTGGCCAGAACAGCAACACAGAGGTGTTGGCAGGGACATACAACACAGAGGTGTTGGCAGGGACACACAACACACTCCCATGGCTGTGCTCACAGTGGTGCACACACAGAGTGCAGTGGGGCACAGGCAGAGGTTCCAGTCCTCTGCCTCCAGGAAGACCAGTATCCATGGGAGGATGGACAGGACAGGACAGGACAGGACAGGGGGGAATACACTTTATGGAGGAAGGATCAAGCCCTAGCACTTCATTAAAGCACACTACAGGACAGAAACCAGTTTTGCTCATTTCATTCTCCCAAATTCCTCTGAAACACAGAGCAGTCCAAAGGCAGCCTTGAGTGAACCACATTTTTGCTACAGGATCTTTTTTTAAACCTGGCCAGCAGATTATGAAACACTGGAGTGGGAGACAGCTGATGGTCTGCACAGAGAGCTCCACAGAGGAATAACAGTGGAAAATCTTCCCAATCTGCTGCATGTAGTGGGGGGCAGGGAACGGCCCCAGGGTCTGGAGCCTGCAGCAAGCTGCTGTGACAGTGCTGCTGTGGCAGAGCTGCTGTGGCACTGCTGCTGTGGCAGAGCTGCTGTGGCAGAGCTGCTGTGGCACTGCTGCTGTGACAGAGCTGCTGTGACAGAGCTGCTGTGACAGAGCTGCTGTGACAGTGCTGCTGTGGCACTGCTGCTGTGACAGTGCTGCTGTGGCAGAGCTGCTGTGGCACTGCTGCTGTGGCACTGCTGCTGTGGCAGAGCTGCTGTGACAGTGCTGCTGTGGCAGAGCTGCTGTGGCACTGCTGCTGTGACAGAGCTGCTGTGACAGTGCTGCTGTGACAGTGCTGCTGTGACAGAGCTGCTGTGGCAGAGCTGCTGTGACAGTGCTGCTGTGGCAGAGCTGCTGTGACAGCTGCTGTGGCAGAGCTGCTGTGGCACTGCTGCTGTGACAGAGCTGCTGTGACAGAGCTGCTGTGACAGTGCTGCTGTGACAGTGCTGCTGTGGCAGAGCTGCTGTGGCACTGCTGCTGTGACAGTGCTGCTGTGGCACTGCTGCTGTGGCACTGCTGCTGTGACAGAGCTGCTGTGACAGTGCTGCTGTGACAGAGCTGCTGTGGCACTGCTGCTGTGGCAGAGCTGCTGTGGCAGAGCTGCTGTGGCACTGCTGCTGTGACAGAGCTGCTGAGACAGTGCTGCTGTGGCAGAGCTGCTGTGGCAGAGCTGCTGTGGCACTGCTGCTGTGACAGAGCTGCTGTGACAGTGCTGCTGTGGCAGAGCTGCTGTGGCAGAGCTGCTGTGACAGTGCTGCTGTGACAGTGCTGCTGTGACAGAGCTGCTGTGGCACTGCTGCTGTGACAGTGCTGCTGTGACAGTGCTGCTGTGGCAGAGCTGCTGTGGCAGAGCTGCTGTGACAGAGCTGCTGTGACAGTGCCGCTGTGACAGAGCTGCTGTGGTGGGAAGGAAATGTTGGGCCAAGGGACAGGAGGGGAGGTTGGCACCTCAGCTGCTGTCCCACAGCCCAGCCTGGAGGGTTCCCCTTCCAGGATGGCTACAGGACAATGTAAATCTGTAGACATCCACAGCCTAAATCTGAAAACCTGCCCAAGGCAAGAAATCTGCCCTCAATCACGTTCATGTTCTGGGGGGCTGAAGGCAGGTAAAGTTGCAGAGGATACCACAGTCCCTTTCCCAGTTGCCTTCTGCCCAAAAAGGAGCATTTTCGAGGCTGGGGTTCCCCCAAGGGGCCAGCAGAGCTTGGAGAGGGTACTGCAGACCAGCAGTGCTCCACAGGCAAATCTCTGGCTCAACAACACCTGGACACTGGCCAAACCACTCCGCAGAGATAAACCAGTTCCCAGGTGAATGCTGGGTTTGGGGGTGAAGACTCAGCAGGTGCTGTGGCTGCAGGAAAGCTGGGCAGCTTTTAGTTGTAACAAGGGAGGGAAAAACACTTCACCCACCTCAGTGCTGGGAGAGAATGTGCTAGGGACAACAGTCCTGGAATAAACTCAGCTCTGGGAAAAGCTTGTCCTGCAGCTCATGGGGATGTGAAACAGCATCTCAGCCCACAGCCTGACTCATACACCGGCAAACCTCCTCCTCAGCGCCCCGGCAGCTCAGGGAGGGAGCAGAGGACCCCATCCCACCTCCACGATCCTCAACAGGTTTTTGGCTGTGTAGCAGCTGTGCCCTGGGGACACCAGGAGCTCACACGGAGGCTGGTGTGACACAGAGGCCTCAGCCCCACGGCGCATGTGCAGCTTCTGCTCTCCCCACAATGGGGACATTGGGCTGGTACCATCTCTGTGTTACAAACTCAGCTTCTCCACAGGGTCGTTATCTGCTCTCCTTGGTGCACATTTCCCTTACTGCCACAGGATTTGGCCATTCCAACATCTCTCAGTGCAGCCCCCCATGCAGCAGAGTCACTTTGAGGAGCAGCACAGGCCCAGTGCCTTGAGGACGCTTGCAGTGCCCTTGTCCGGGGTGAACCCCTGTTCCTCGAGGTGTTGGTGGCACCATTCTCTGGACATGCCATGAGATTTACAGTGAGCGTGTCTGAGGGGCAGAGTACCTGGGGATTGCATGTGCCTGCTTGTGTGCCATGTCCACAAATAGCTCAAAAGCAAAATTCCCTGGAATCAGATTGATGGGGAGCAGAGATATTTTCTGCCTCACAGTTTACTGTGCTCTCTGCGAAGGTGCCTCCGAGGGCCCGGCTGCACATTCAGCATAGCTGAGAAATGTTATTTGGAACTGTTATTTTAAGCAGAGTGTCTGACAAAGCTGAAAACTCCCAAATTCTGTCAAAAACGACAGCTTAGAGGTCTCAGACTCCGAGGATCAGACAGAAATACCAAGTATCTTTCAATTTATCCTACATCAGGTCATTAAGACATTGGAGCTGGATTCAAAGGAAGAGGTTTGGAAGGACATCCAGCTACATCCCTGCTCCATCCCTGGTGCGTTCTCAGAGCCAAAGCATGGCCCATCAGAGCAGCAAGGGCTGGTGACTGTCACCAGAGCTCTGCAAGGGCACCCTGGCTCCTTCTCTCTCTGCCAAGCATCCATTTGCTATCTGTTTTCCCAGACTCACTCCAAGCCCACTGAGCTCTGGGGAAAAGGAAGCCCAGGAGAGACAGTTCCAACAAAGCCATTCCTGCTGCAGGGAGATGCACAGGCAGAGAGAAGCAGGACAACGCCAGTGACACAGAGCATTGGCACGGAAGGCCAGCAGTGCTGCAGAGCCAAGTGGGATTTTTCTGCTCCTTATTTTGGCTGGAAGTTCAGAGCATCTCAGCCCCCTCCTCCTTCTCTTTGCACATTGTGACACTGGCTGCCAGCTGCTGGCGGCACACTTGGCCCCGCTGGCACTCACAGAAAGGGCTTCTGCACTCACTTCCTCCTGCCAGATCATCAGGACATTATTGAGGGAGTGAAGAACAAAGTGCTGATGCTGCCTGCAGGAACCGTGGGGATTTAAGCACCTTCAGGGCCCCAAAGCCCCGGCTGCTCTGAGACGCAGGTGGTGAAGGACAAGCTGCAAACGCATCCCAGACACTTTGCTTGGGCAAACGGCTCCAGCCAGCACAGGCAGCACCCCTTGTCCTGCTGCAGCATCCCTGCATCCTGCCACAGCACTGCACCACAGCATCCCTCCATCTCACTTGCAGCATCCTGAGGCAACACCCCCACATCCCACCACAGCATTCCTGCATCCTGCTGGGCCCATGGGATGGCTTGGGGGAGGTGCAGGGGAGGCACAGGACTTGCATCCCCCACAAGGCCTGGGGTGCCCGAGGGTGAAGTAAAACAACTGTTGCATTCTCTCAGGCACTGGCAATCTTCCCCCTGAATCCATGGCTTCGATCCTGGCAGCAGCCTGGGGTTTACTCCTGTGGGAAGGTGGTTCAAGGAACTGCTGCATGCTCGGTGTCACTCAGCTGAGGCCTCTCTGCAGGCTCAGTGTCACCCAGTTGATGAGCCTCGTTACAGGCTCAGTGTCACCCGGCTGAGCCCTGTTTCCATGCTCGTGTCACTGTCTTCCACCAGAAGGATCTGCTGCCCCCAGCACAGAGCAGTGGGCAGGCCCTCCTGCCTGGAGCCAGCTCAGCAGCCCACGCCTCTTCTCAGTGGCTCCCAATCATGCCAACTCCTTCAGACCCCTGGGAACCACCCCTGTGTCCTCCACTGCTTGGGACTACCCCCCACACTCACTCTGCTCCCAGGGCAGCCCCCAGGAAAGGACTCTGGGATGATCCACGCATTGCCTCCCTTGCGCTGGGAGCTGCCCCAGGCACCTCCCCCAGCCCCCTCCTGGCCCTCACCCACCTCCACTTGCTGGCAGATCTGTATCAGCTTGGCCATCTGGTTTTCCAGTTCGCTGTTGCGTTTAACCAGGTTGGTGAGATTTGTCTCCAGGGTTTGCTGCAGGTCCAGAAATGGGAGAAAGAAGAAAAATACAGAGATCAGCAAAGCTGGAGTGTCCCCAGTCCCGTGCCAGCAACCGAGACCCTCTGCCACCCAGCACACTGCCTGAGGGAGGGACACTGGAACAACTTTGGGCGAAGGCTCTGGGGGTCCTTGGCAGCTCCTGCCCATGCCAGGGAGCTTTGCCATGGGGGAGACACCGAGCCCAGCACCGCGGTGACCCAGTGGTGTCACCAGCTGGAGAGGACAGTGTGGGTGTCTGCCCTTTGCCACTCCTTTGGAGAGCAAATTTTGGCTATTTTCATCACCAATTTTATTCTGCACAGGGTGAGGGAGATGAACAAGAGCCTGATGAGCCATGGGAGAGGGATGTCTCCTCTGCCAACCACCTCAGCTGGAGCAACGATGGCACAGGCAGGGAGAGCTCAGCTGCACTGTGCTGGCTTCAGTCCCCAGCCACGCTGCCCTTTGCTCACCAGAGCAGACCTCAGCCAGCAGATCACGGCCAGAAGATTATGAGCAGTGGATCATGGGCAGTGGATCCCAGCCAGCAGATCTTGA
Organism: Corvus moneduloides; assembly: GCF_009650955.1. Lineage (NCBI taxonomy): Eukaryota > Metazoa > Chordata > Aves > Passeriformes > Corvidae > Corvus > Corvus moneduloides. The sequence goes on from NC_045489.1 coordinate 20,307,257, forward strand.
CCAGGAGGTCATGACCAGTGGATCATGGGCAGCAGATCTCTGCCAGCAGAGCACGACCTGAGCAGGATGGGGATCCCTGGGCCTGCTCTGGTGCCCACAGGCTGCAATGTTCTGGGAGAAGGAGGGGATCCAGTGAAGCACAAATGAAAACCCCATTTGAGGGGATATCGATATCTGTGGCCATGGGGGGAACACAGTTTGTGGCTGTTAACAACTTCAGTGACACAGCACTGCCAGCTCCACGTGCTCTGCTACCAGGAATGCTTTACAACAAAGCACTCGCTACCTGTTGCAGCACTTGTCAGGAAATGATACCCTATTAATATTTTAAACTCCAGGGCTGGAAGAGGGTCCCTGAGGTGGTTCATTTATCTGCAGGTAGGAACTGCAGTCTGAGGCTTTGATCTGATTCCAGCAGACCCATAAACACAGCCCCCCTCCGCACAGATGGGTAATTGGGGGCTACTGAGCCAGGAGAACGTGAATCACAGGCACGGAACACAGGCAGAGCACTCATTCCTGAAAAACCACTGGCTCCTAAAATACTCTGAGCTCGTTTGCAACTCTGAAAATTGCTGGCCAAGGGCAAGTAAGGCAGAACACAGGAACAGGCTGGAGAAATAGAATAAAACCCAGGGAGCCTTCGTTATGCTGGAAGGGTTCACAGAGTGGGGCTGTATGGATAATGGCAAAGCCAGCTGCTCCCGCCCCCCTTTCCTCACAGCCCAATATTATAAACATCATTTCACTACAGCAACGAACATTTCACTTGCTAATTACCTCCCTCGTCACCAGCGTGGCTGCACTGAGGTTGCAGCTTTGAACTCGCACCACTCTGCTTTAATCTTCCAGGGTGTGATGGAGGGCAGGGTGGGGGCTGGGGGTACAGCTTTGAAGCACACAGCTTTGTGCTCAAACCCCATTTGCAGCATCCCAAGTTGTCTCGGGGATGGCATCACTCCTTCCATCCATAAACACACATAAACACTGCCCCGAGCATCAATCCCTTCATCACAGATCCTCTGGGGCGATGCTGAGGCAAGTGGTGGCACTTTACTGGTGTCACTGATGCTTCCACAGCCCTTTGCTCCTCCCCTGCCACTCGGGGCACCCACGGACTCTCGCTGCCAACCCCTCTGCATCCCAGGAAAACACAGATGGAACATTTCCGTCTGTTTGACATGCTGAAACAAATAAAATGGGCTTGAAGCCTGGATCACACCAGCTGGTTATTTTGTAGGTGTATATAAATTACAGCAATTACAGAGGTTGGGTTTTAATTGCTTATAAAATGCCTGTCATTTACCCAAACCTCCACCTTCTGTCCTGAAATACAAATAGGTGATTTCTCTACAAATGGGGAAAGAAGTGAGAAAAAGGGCCATGGGGAGAAGGGGCTGGGTCACCTATGGACAGCAGGACCAGAGAGGGAAGTGCCTGGACACGGGCACCGTGGGGCAGGGGCTGAACCTCCCCCATCCCGAGACCCACAGGATCAAATCCTCCCACAACTCCAACAGAGCAGCTCAGCACGTGCACTCTTTACCTGCCAGTGACCAGATGCACACTAAATCCCCTCCCACCCAGCCAGAGGAGAGCAGCCAGACAGCACTGACCTGCGAGCACCAATGCTCGTGTTTGTTCAGTTATGGGCACAACGGGCAACAACTCCATTTTCCTTTTTCTCCAAACACCAAACAAACAGTTGAACTGAACATGGATTTCTGTGTTTGAAGAAGGCATCAAGGCTCCAGGCTCAAGACAACTTCAGGAACTATAAATACATGGTGTCCTCCTGGTCCCTGTGCTTCATCAAACACAGCGTTGCCTGCGCCTGGCCAGAGCTGCTCTCCATGGCCGGTCCCCAGCCCATCCACCAGTCTGGAGGCTGGTTCACACTGGGAAAAGCCATCAGCCTTGTGGCTTTAACCAGCTGAGAGACGGAGCAGAGCAGGCTCTGAGCCCCATGCAGGTGGCCAAAGAACAGGGTCCCCACACATCACACAGGCCTGAGGCTGAGGGGGTCCAATCCCCAGGGGTTTGGGCCACGCAAGCCTCGGATTTCCTCCAGCAGCATGAACCTGTGGGTGTGGGACGAGAGGACTTGGAGAACCCTGGAGCTGGGAAAGCCCTAGGGACAGGAATGCAGGGGTTCTGGGTGGCTGCTGGTCGATGCTGCTGTCTCTCAGCGCTGCTCTGAGGGGCGAGGAATTCAGCCTGGCACGACGGCACAGAGGGTGTCCTTTGGCTCTGCCTTATCACAGACAGGTTTCTGCATTTATCTTCACGGGAAGGCAGCCAAGACTGGAGAGTGATACAGTGATTTACTCAGGGCTTTTCTCAGTGCCCCTGTTCATCTATAATCACTTCCAATAATGGAGGCGAATCCCTGCCCTGATCCTCCTGCACGCCACAAACACAAATCACGTGTGCATCCACCAACCCACGCGCAGGCACACAGGCACCAAGTCAAACCCACTCCAAAATGCACCCTGGATGCCAAAGCAGCAGGAAAACCAGTTCCTGGAAGCCACCACTATTCACCAGCCCCACCTGGACAGGGCAGGGGACGAGCACCTGCAGCGGCCGTCTGGGATTGCTGCCAGGCTGAGGACGCACAGTCAAGCCCTCGGGGCTGAGGATGCGCTGCCAGGTCCCAGCACAGAGCAGGACTGCTGCAGGCTGCCCTCTGACTAGTTTTGGAGCAGCACAGGGAAGCCAGATGTCGCCAGGACATTGCCCAGGGCATCAGGAGTCTGCCACAGAGCTCCTGAGGGAGCTGCTCATTTTTTAAAACCACAAAATTGTTGATAGCATGAGGCAGCTGTAATTGCACTGGAGCCCTGGGAACCTCCACCCGTGTCCCTGTTCCCAGCCAAAATGCTGCTCTGCACTGAGCTTCTGCCCCAGGCACCCACTGGCTCTGTGGGGATGATGGAATTGATGTAGTCTGTCTCAGGAATGCTGGGGCAGCTTTCTGGGGAAGCAGCAGCTGGGCAGGGTGACCTGCAGGTAGCCCCCCCCCCCCCCCCGGCTCAGTCCAACCCCATCTGCTCTGAGGGGATTTTGGAGCAGGACAGCGATAGTGGGGTTCGTGCAGCATCCTCTCACTCCACTGGCAGCTGCCTCTGCGCTGCCAAACTAAAATCACAGAATAGCTTGGAAGGGACCATAAAGCTCATCTCATACAACCCCTGCCATGGGCAGGGACATCTTCCACTATCCCAGGTTCCTCCAAGCCCTGTCCAACCTGGCCCTGGACACTTCCAAGGCACTGACAGCACTGCACAGATCAGGCTCCTCTCAGTGGCCACAGCAGGTCCTGAGCCCGGCGCTGCTCCCACTCCCACCTCCCCTTCCCACAGATTGCACAGAGGGCTGAACACGGCACTGCCCACCACCAGCCCTGGCAGCGGCACAGCCAGGTGATCCAGACTGGAAGAGGGGAAATTTGGGTTAGATATGTGGAAGAAATTCTCCCCTGTGAGGGTGGGGAGGCCCTGGCACAGGGTGCTCAGAGCAGCTGTGGCTGCCCCTGGATCCCTGGCAGTGTCTAAGGCCAGGCTGGACATTGGGGCTTGGAGCAGCCTGGGACAGTGGAAGGTGTCCCTGCCCAGGAAGAACTGTGGAACAAGATGAGCTTAAGGTCTCTTTTAACCCAAACCATTCTGTGATTCCACAATTCTGTGTTTAGAATCAGTTCCCACCACCAAGAAAAAAAAAAACTTCAGGGAAAAATATGCAAAGCCAGTCAGCTACTGGGCTTCGCTCGGAGAATGTCCCTAGACAGTGGGACAAGTGACAAAGAGACAGGACTGAGCTGCTGCGTGTGACACGAATGCATTTTAAGTCGCTTTGGAGCAAAAGAGACTGAGCAAGAGCTGAAACCTCTGCCAGCATTTGGGGCTGCTGTCACCCCACTGGCAGAGCTGACCTAGAAACCAAGTGGCTCTGCACGGCATGGGGCTGGGGGGACTCTGGTGGTGCTGAAGAGTCAAGAGCCAGAGCCTGAGCCAGGCAAAGGGGTGCTGGCAGTGACCCCCCGGCACGGAGGGGATGGGGACATGGGGATGCACTCGACCAACACACACCTAAGGGTGACATGGCCCTTGTACCCTGATCAGTCTGAGCAATAGAAGAGCAGCTCCAAATCCATTCATCAGGTTTAATCCCTGGTGATCTATTAGGTTTCAACCCTGACTGTCTCCTTCTATGCTCACCTTCAGCTGGGAAGCAGCTCTGGAAGGAAGCTCCCTATGGGGAGCAGGGCTGAGGATGCAGGTGACACAGGGGTAGGTTTGTCACAGCCAGGGCTCCCAGTGCCCAGCCTGGGGGTGCTCCCAGCGCATCCCCTTCACCTCACAGAAAGCACAGGGTAATCCCAGCCTGGTGAGACCTAGGGCTGGATCCTGCTCACGGTGGGGTAAATCCACCATTTCAGTGGCCATGCTCCAATTTGTAAACGGGATGAAAGCAGGAAGGAACCATCTAGAGCCCATAGGAGCAGCTGTGCTGGGTTGGGCAGGGACTGGAGGGCAGAGGCAGGCAGGTGGGATCCATGCTCCTCCACAAAGCATTCCAGCACGGGCTGCATCAGCATTTACTGTGTCTTGTGTCTCCTTGGGAATTTAAATTGAGAAGAGAAAAAAATAAAGCAGAAAAACCAGAGTAAGTGTGGGATTTGCAGCTGCTGCACGTGCTGCTGCCGACTCAGCACATACTGGATTTGTGTCCTGTCGGCTCTTCTGGAGCATCTTCTCTTGGGCTGAGCCAACCAGCATCGTCCGAACCTGCCTGATTTTGGGGAGCAAACCTGTTGCTTGTCCCAGCACATGAGCTAAAAGCACACTCTGGATCTGCCGTGCAGCTGCCTCGCTCATGGTGAGGTGCCACTCATACCCACACTCCTGTGGGGCACCCCACGGTGCAGCAGCTCTGCCCACAGGGTCCTGCTCTGCCTGAGGCACTTCCTGGAGAGCCCAAGGCTCCAGCTGCACTGACATAATTCTCTCTGAAGCTCAGCACATTCCTGGAGCTCAGCCCTCTGGACACAGCACACAGCCAGAGCTTCACACAGTCCCACTGCCGCCAGGTCCGGGGCCATCTCCAGCCTCGCTCAGCCCTCTGGACATGGCACATGGCCAGGCTTTGCACAGTCACACTGCTGCCAGGTCTGGGACTGTCCCCAGCACTGCCCTGTCCCTGTGGCACAACCTTGCAGACGCCAGGGACACAACTGAAGCACATCCTCAGCCATGGTGGAGACCTCAGCTTCTCCTGACACACACACGCAAGCCTGCAGAGCTCCTGCCTTTCTGGGGTACATCTCAACTGAAGAAATGAGAGGGACAGAAATGGCTGCGGGTAAAACTTGCTCTGTCACCTGCCAACAGAGCGACCTGGGGTCCCACTCACCTCCTCCCAATGCCTCACTCTTTGGCCTCTGCTACCCAGGAATGTGACCAAATGCTCCTGCTCCTGCAGACAACCTGAGGACCGGGGAGTGACGCTAATTCTCCTGTAAATCAAAGCTGTCCTGGGGAAAAGTCACAAGGGGGAAAAGTCACACAAACTAGTTTAGTGTTGTTGTTTCTCCAAAGTCACTGATTAGTTGCAGACTTGGCCTGAGCATGGTTTTGGCAAGGTTTGTGTCTGGCTGTCTGGTGCAGCTCCAGGGTGCACATTCCCTGTCCCCTGTTTGCCCCCGTCCCTGTGCTACTTAACAGCAACAGGGGCTTTGCTTCCAAAAATATTCCTTCAGGCAAAATGCTGTAAGAGCCCGAACACCTGGAAATCCTTGGCACAGGCCGTCCTCCTCACTGCAGGGAGAAGAGGAATGGCTGGTGGTGCTGGAGAACCTCTGCTGCTGGAGCCTGGCCACACACGCATGTCTCCCATGGAACGAGCTGTTCCTTGGCAAGCCACAATGGGCTGTTGTATGAACCAACACACACAGGTAACCAGGGTGACACCAAACCACGGCGGAAATGCGAAGAGTGGATTCATTTCAGTACCTCGCTAGCAGTGCTGGGCGGCAGCGACACACGGGGACACTGCTCCGCCAGGCTCGGCTCATCCCAGCAGCCAGAGACACACGGGGACACTGCTCCGCCAGGCTCGGCTCATCCCAGCAGGCAGGGCTGTCTGCCCCAGTAACTCCGAGGGCTTTGTGCACACGCAGTTTATCATAAGGCTGTGTTTTTATCATCTCTCTCTTGCCCAGCAGGAGGCTCCAGGACGTCTGTCAGAGAGGGTTACCCTACACAGGAATTCTACTTCTCAAAACAGGCAGAGGATGAACAGCATTAGGCATAATAAATGGAGTTTTCCCACACAGATGTTCTTAGCATTCCCAGCTGCAAGGTTCCTTTGAGCGAGAGTATCCCTCCTCGCCAAATCTTCCAGTTTTAACCCCTTCTTCCCAACAGCTATTTTCCTGGCTAAGATGAGAAAAAGGATGGGAATAAGGCAGCTGACACCCTCCCTGTTACGGGGTGACCAGACCTTCTCCTACATTGTAAGTGTGCAGCTCCATCAGAAAGTCAGCACAAGGCAGAAGCCCAGCAAAGCACAGCACACTCCTGCAGTTCCTGGAACTGGAGGGGAAAACCAGGAGCTGCCCAAACACAAGTTCAGCTGCCACACTTCCACCAAATACACTTCCAGCAGAGGCTGGTTCCCTTCATTCCCACGACAGGGCACAGCACAGCAGCTTTTGGGTGTTCTCTCTCCTGCATCCTTCATTATCAACCAAGACTTTTTGGGACAGATCTCAACACCACTTCCAGGTCATGGAGAGGCAGGACACGTGGCAGCTCAGCCCTGGGCCCCAGTCCCTGCAGCAGTCAGGAGGCACACGTGAGGCACAGGGCTGCTGAAGGACCAGGGCATCCCCCCAGCCCGGGGTGGGGTAACTCCTGTGAGCGAGCCATGGGGCAGCAACAGGACAACCAACAGCCCCAAGAGGACATTTCAGTGCCACCCTGCACTGCCTGCTGCCTCCATGGGGATGATGGGCAGATGGTGCCAGCACACCCATGGCAGCTGTTTGCATCTGGGCAGGTCCCCCAGTTCCCCCAGCACTCACCAGAACCAGTGAATCCCAGAATGGTTTGGTTTGGGAGGGACCTTAAAGCTCATCCAGTTCCACCCCCTGCCATGGGTAGGGACACCTTCCACCATCCCAGGTTGCTCCAAGCCCCTGGCCTTGAACAATCCCAGGGATGGGGCAGCCTCTGGGCATCACAGAGGTTCATCCTGGCAGAAATGCATATGGCTGATTTAGGTCCTTCAGTCTTTGCATCCTTTAATCTCTCCAAAACAATTCTTCTCTGCTTGGATATTATCCTGGTTTTCTGTATCATTACAATAGCGTTGAAAATTGTTCAAATATTTTATTCAATTCGTCCAGACTGTGACAAGCCAGTTTTCATTCCTGAAGTCATCTAAGCATGATCTGCTTGTTGGAGCTGTCCTAGTTAAACACCAAGATTTTAGTTCTCAGTTCAGGCCGTGTGTTTTCCAGCTTAAAAGAATGTGATTTTCAGACATCTTATTAAATGTGCTACATTTGCTATAAAAAAATCCCAAACTACAGCGAGTCCTGAGTTTATTTGCACATTTCCCACTATTTTTATTTATTCCTTTAAAAAGACAGAGTGGAAGGAAAAGATTTCCATTGCTCCAAGCAATGCCTTTTTTTCCAGGAATTTTTCTCTAGTGAGTAATTCCCGGCTCCTTCCAAACCAGGAGTTATAGAGGGGTCATTTTCTGATGCTCTGCTCTAGGAACCACCACAGCTGCACAGCCCGAGGGGTGCAAGGGCTGGGGAACAGCCCCCCAGCTTCCCCCTCTGAGCTCCCTGCAGGATGGGTGATGGTGAGTGAAAGAAGCCAGTGCTGGCAGCAGCCCCAGAGCTCTCCACCAGCCGCAGTCCCCCCACACTGGCCCCAGAAATCCCCAGGGCTCATTTTGGGAGGAACCCAGGAAGAAGGTCTGCTGTCCCCAGTGGAGCCAAATGTTGCTGGGATTCCTGCTTCCCTGAAAAATCCCTTCTATCAGAAAAGTAAGCCATTAACAATGGCCCTATTTTATTCTGCCACAGTGAGGAAACCACAAAAATTGAGGAGAGAGAGAGAGAAAAAAAGAAAGAAGACCCTGCGGATGTCCACCTGCTCCTTCAGTCTCAGCCTTCTGGCCTTCCATCCTCTCAGGTTTCTGTCTCTCCTGTGCAGCAAAAATGACTCATTTGTCACCCTTTTGGGTCACTGTGGCCTTGGGGATGATGCCCAAAGCCCTCCCTACACAGGAGGATCGCTCTGTGGAGGCTGCAAGGGAACAAGTTCCTTCTACCTCTTGGGGATCCTGCTGCTGGAGCTGGAGGATCCAGGGCTGGCAGCAGTGCAGATCCTTCCCAAGATCCTCAGTGTCCTAAAGACGCCCAGGTGAACAAACCCCTGTTGCACATCCTGTCAGATCTGGGGGCTGCAGGACCCCCAGGTGTGGACAGCTCACATGGTCCCATGCCCAGAGAGCTCCACCAGCAGCACTTCAGAAGCCTGATGGGAGAGAAGCCCAGCAAGCCCTAGGGCAAGGTCAAGGAGGAGTCACCCACAACCCTGGGAAGGCAGAGATTCCAAAGGACAGGCACAACCCATGGCCTGAAACACAGAGCAACAGTCTCAGGCATGGGGAAGGATTAGAAACCAGAACACACCAAGTGCCTGGAGGAGCTGTCAGAAGGCACAGGGATAACCAGAGGACAAACCAACAACAACACAGCTCGAGGAGAGATCAGACCGTGAGACATCTTGAGAGCCCCACATTTGAGGACCGACTGTCAGGCATGAGCCAGCACCCTGGCACTGCTGGCTTTGAAGCCCAAGTGAACAAAATCCTTTCACAGTATAAAAGATAGGTAATGCTTCATTCCATAAATATGTATATCCTCATGGAAGAGCTGACTGGTGGAAAGAAGATGCACCTTTTGAAGGAGTTCTATGAATACACGGTAGGCAAAGAACACCATCAAAGTTTTCCTCAAAAGAGAGGAGAGGAGGGGAGGGAAGAGGAGAGCAGGTAAAAGGAAGGAAGGACAGGGCAGGGAAAGGCAGGGCAGGGCAAGGAATGACACGAACTCCAGTGAACAGCAGTTGTCAGGGGTGCTCTAAGGACCTGCAATCGTGTTAACTGCTCTGGCTGCAGGTAACTGTGTGGCTGTGAAGAGCCCTCTGGGATACTCACAGGGTGTGTGAGAATTCCAAGATGGAATTTCCAGGGAAAAAGCCTGACACATTTTAATGTGAGGTACATGGGTGCATCTGAATAGCAGGAAACTCAGTGTCACCAACAATTACTCAAGGCAGAAGAGGACAAACTACCGGAAAGAGCATCAACAAAAACTTTTTCCATTAAAGTTTCCTCCTCACCCTCTGAGGCTCTCTGTGTGATTCACAACCAGCAAAGTTTCATTAGGCAAACCTTGTGAGGTGTGACATGTCCTCAGGAGCCACGGCACCATCCCGTAGGCACCAGTGACACCTGGCTCAGGCCATGGCCTGGGTTCCACAGGCTCCCACAGCCTTTCCAAGCAGAGGTATCATCTCAGGAGCACAAATGCCCATCTGAGGCTGCTAAAGGAAATCTGGGGTTTGGCAAGTCATTTACGCAAATTCCTATTTGCATTTAATAAACAACCAAGTGTCTGTGGCAGAAATGAAGAGATGCAATTCAAAGGGAATGCACTGAGCAGGGAGTTCAGTGCTAGAGAGAAACTCATGGAAGATTCATACATTCCCAAAGAACATCTGGTTCCATTCAACATCAAAAGAGCCACTTTGTGATTTTCACCAGATAATGGGTTTATCAAAGATTTACTAATCACTTCATTCAATTCCTATCTCACCTCTGAAACCAAATTAGCAAAATTCAAGAAAGAAGTAAGGAAGAATCCTGAAGAAGGTACCTGCTCCCCACCTCCTCACTACCCAGGCTGCACGTCAGGATTGAGCTCTGGCTGCTCCCAAACTGAATGGGAAACACATAAAGTGGCTGCGAAGCAGAATTCACGCCTAAACACCGGGAAGAAATGGTTTGAATTACAAATACAAAATTAGCTGGAGAGTGAAGCTAAAGCTCCTGCATTTAAATTAAGGCAGGAGACATAGGGAATTCTGCAGAGATCAGCCAGACCTGGCACCAGAGGTCAGTGACAAGTGACACGGGTGACACCAAGCCTGACTTATGCCGTGAGCATGACACAGGATTCAGCATTACTGAGCCAAAACACTGCAGAACACAGTTTTAATCTAAAATGTTACAGTGCAGAACATGGTTTTAATCTAAAATATTAATTGGCAATAAATGCATAAATTATATCTGCAAGTGGCTCAGGCTCCAGCCTGCCTGTTTGTCCCAGACTGAGGGTTTGTTTGGTGTCTCATCCTCCTCATGCTTCTACAGCCTCTATCACCCCCTCACTGTTACCTGCCACAGCACTGGCACCCAGCTCCTGTCCCTATGGATTCTTTCTCAGTTCCTCCATCCAGGAGCTGGCAGAGCCTGAAATCAGACAGTCCATGCTAGAAGGGATGAGAGCTAGAGGCAGATGGGGAATGAGGGCTGAGGAGGAAGAGGAGGAGGTTGTGCTGGGTGACAACGTCCAAGGATGGACAGACACCTGAGCTAGGAAAAGCTCAGTAAGAAACTCAAAGGGAAGGAAACCACCCTGCCTACACTCATCTCTGGGGCTGTGACACCCATCTTGGGGCTGCAACACCCATCTGTGGGCTGTGACACCATTTCCAGGGCTGAAACACCTGTCTGGAAGATGTGACACCCATCTCCAGGGCTGTGACACCCATGCCATCTCTGGGGTGCATCCCACCAGCAGGAACTGAGTTGGGCAGCCAGAAGCACCAGAACCACCTGCACAAGGGAGCCCCCTCCGAGCCCCTCCCAGCAGGACACAGGGCGAGTCATTGCAAGACTCCTAAATACTAATTCCTCAGCCCCCCTTTTTCACAGCTTTCCCCCCTCACAGGCCCATCAGGGGCTCGTGGTGGAGAGGGGGCAGTGAGCTGGCTGCCAGCGCCTGATGACGGAACAGAGCCTGCACTCCGGAGCCTTCTCTCTCCCAGTATGCCCTGAAAATTCATCTTCCAGCTCCGATGATCAAACGAGCTGATCAAATGCTCCAGCAGCTGGGTTTTAATTCCCTGTTGATCCAACTCCTGCGCACACTCAGGAGCCTTTTTCATTCCTTCCCCCATCTCTGCAGCAGCAGCCGGAGGAGCTGGAGCCGCAGGACATTTGGCTGAGGCAGAACAGCAGGCGGGAGAATGTCAGGAATCACACGCATCTCTTCACCTGTCCCATATTGAAGGATTCCTCTCAGTTTAAACCTTTTCCAGGCAAAAGACCAGAAAAGCTCCTGCAGATGCCAGAGCAAAGATCTGCTTGCTTTATTTTGGGGGGCAGGATCTTCCAAGGATTTCCTCCCATCTGAGGGAGAGTCTGATGGACAGGAAACCCCCAAAACGGGGAAGATTTCCCAGAGAAACATCCCTAAGAAAGCCGCACCACTTGATGGCATCACTCTCAAAAGCTGGGCCACATGGGGACAGTTTGCTAATGAGGACTGCAGTGTTTAGGAGCATCAAATTATCTTCTGCAGCACACAACAAACAATGCTAATGGTGGGATAATGTCAGGCGGAAACACACTGGATTGGAACAGCACTGATAGCACATGTTCAGCAGACATATAATTACCACTGTGGTGCCTTGATAATATTAATAACGCTGCTAATTAGACTGATAAAAATAGCAAGACTAATTGTCACAAAACATCAGTGTCAGGGTTTGAAAGGCAGCAGCAAACCTTGCACTTTTGTCAGCACTCGGGCACCGGGGCTGTAAGAGATGGCACCAGGCCCTGACGGCACCCAGAGATTCCTGGTGGTACCTGGCAGCACCTGACCCCGATGGAGGGAGCTGGCATGAGGCAGGCAGCAGCGACAGGAAGGCACAGCCCAGCACTGAGCCATACAAAGTCCTCCCTATCCCGAAGATGCCTGAATACCCTGAGGACAGCCAGGATGATCCTGGAGCATGTCCCCACGCAGCCCCAGCATTCTTATTTGTTCTGGACTGACGTGGGAACAGCCTCTCTGAAGGAAACAACCTGCTACTTTCCCTTAATACCTTGAAGACAGATGAGAGTAGCATTGGGAGCCGTTGATGAAAATGTTCTTCCATTGGGGCCTTGCTGTGTTCCTGCCCACAGGAGCAGGAAGAGCCCCCGAGTTTAGAAACCCGTATCCCAGTGCTGGGAAAGGCAGGGCAGGAATAAATGGGGACAATGAAGTTCAGTGTGCCCCTTGGGAGACCCTCCCCTCTCATCCACAGCTGTCTCCCGGTGTGAGAGGCTGGCATGGAGCAGGACCAGGCATGGGCTGGAGGATGACACCAGAACCAGGGTCTCCCCTCCTTGCCTACCCTAGCAGAACAAATTTGGATGGAAAAAGTGGAGGAGCTGGCCAGAAGGGGTGAGTCCCTTCCAACTCATGATATTCTGTGATCCTATGAAGTGCAAAGCCTGTGGAGACAGCTGCTGCATAAATAACCTCCTCCCAAACTCCTGCTTCCTGCGGGACGTGCCTGCACTGAACCAACATTTCCACCTTCCCAGCACCGGCGTGTGAGAGCTGCCGGGGGCACGTTCATCCCCACGTTCTGCCGGGCCATCCCACATTTCCCGGGGAACCTGTCCCGAGTTTCTCCCTGCCTGGCTCTGAGCCACGCCGAGGGGAGTGGGAGCTGCACGGCTGGGTGAGCTCTGCGGGTGCTGCGGGCTCCCTGCCCCACACCTGGCTGCGGGGGCAGCAGGCAGGATCCTGGGAACGCCGGCAGCCGGGACCGGGAGCGCTCCCCGCTCCCGCCCGGCCAGCCCAGCCACGCCCGGGCTCGCAGGTCACGTCGTGGGCGCTGCCACAGCGCAGAGGAGGACGCAAACCCTCGGGTTTCTCTGGGAAGTGGAACCAACGCGCCAACAACTGCCTGGGATGGGGCTTACTTTGGCTGATTTGTTGCTTATGTAAAGCCACGGTGAGACTGTTCAAAGCAGCACTGGAGATGCTGAGATAGACGCTCACGGTACAAACTGAGCCTCGGGCTGAACGCGCCAACGCTGGGGAAGGCTTTAACTCCTTGTGCACGCGAGAGCAGAGAGTCCCAGTCCTTCTGCCTTTATCCCTTTGCTGTTCTGCCTCTGGAGAAATAAACAAAATGCCTCAACCCACCAAAAAGTCATCAAAACCATCACCAAGCAATGGCACAAATGGCATTTTCGGAGTTTCTTCTGTGGCCAGAGCCTTGGTGCTGCTTGGGGACTCCTTTTGCCCCGGCAGTGCCTGGGGGGCTTTAGGGGACTTTGCAGAGGTGTGGAGGGGACACTGCACTTCCAAAGCCTTTGTATCCCGGAGTCCCACCAGACCAAGTGGCACCGTGGCTGCCACAGAAACCCTGGGCAAGCAAAGCCTCTGCACTTCCCCCTGCACAGCCAGGGCACCACTGGTGACTCCGATGGGTTGAGCCCCACACCAGCCCAGGGGTCCAAGCCCACAGCCTCCTCCAGCACATCCCAACACGCTCCTGGGCTGCCCCGGCGCAACGCCAGTGCCGGCTTATCCAGCAGATCTCGGGCACCAGCCCCGTGGATTACTCAAGCTCCAGTGTCTTACGGCAATGGGCACGAGAGAAAATGCCTGAACAGGTTTTCCCTCCTGGAGCACAGCCCTGCCCGCTGCGGCTGCCCCGGGGCCGGGGACGTGGCGCGCTGCTGGCAGGTGCCCCAAAGCGCCCGCAGGCCGCGGGTTTGGGCAGCGCACAGGGAGCCCACGTGCAGCCCTGGTGCCCTCCTCGTCCCTCCAAAACCATGACCATACGCCAGCCAGTGGCGCCAAGCACTCCAGGAGCTCCCTACCCCGTGCCGTGCCGCTGGATGGGGGCTGCCCAAGCCTCTCTGCAGACCACCTCGAGGAATGAGGCCAGGAACCAACCCAAGGCAGACTTCACCAAAAGTTACAACATCTGGGAAGCGCGGAGGGGAGGGACCACTGGAGCCTTCCCGCTGAGCACAGGGTGAGTGCTCATGCCAAAACCTGCTCCAGCTGCTTCAAACTTGGCTAAAGCTGCTCCCAGAGAAGTGCAAAGCTCCCATCAGCCCCTGCCCACTTCTCTAGAAAAAACCCATCCATTTCTGATACCAGGAAAAATTCCCTTCTCTCCTCTGCACTAGGAAGGAAACAGATCTGCTCTATGATACAGCCAGTAAAGGGGAGCCTGAAGCATCGGGGGCAGGACCCAGGGCCACCCACAGACCCTCAGGGTGGGCTGCCAAGGGGGCAGCGTCGCTATCGACCCCTCCTCACACATGCAGACCATCTCCACACACACAAGGTTTCCCAGTGTGGACCAAGAGCATCCAGCTGTTGCCCTGGGAGAGCCCTGGGCCAGGCTGCAGCCACCATCACTGGGATGCAGCAGCAGGACAAGGGCTCTCAAGGGGCAAGCAGCAGCCCCCAGGCAGCCCCTTCCCCTCAGCCCCCTGCCTACCAACCCTCAGTTGCCCAGTGCAGGCCTTCCATTTCATCCCAGTGAGTCAGAGCCCAAGGGAGTCATGAGGCTGGCTGGAAAATCCCAAGAGTTCCAGAAAATAAACAAACACCTCGTGGGTTCGCTTTGTTGTTTTTTTTCCAAGCCTTTGGAGTGGATTTGAGTCAATGTTTGAGCTTCCCTCCAAAGTCTCAGCATAACACACATACCAGCCCTGGGATGCTTGATTTGACACGAAAGCTGAGGCTCTCACATCTCCTCTCCTCCCAAAGGAGGGGCTTCCCAAATCCCTGATAGCTGGGATGGTGCTGGAGCCAGAGGCACCCTTCAGCCCAGTCAGTCCTACTGAGGCCTGGCATCACCAGCACAGGGAGCTGCCACGGAGCATCCCAGCTCCTTGGGGTCCTGGACTGATTCCCAACCCCAGTGGGCAGGGAGGGAGAGTCTGGGAAGCCCACAGGTCCCTGCAGCAGCTCCCAAAGAAATTCATCAGTGGAGCAACGCCTCAGGAGGACTGTGCACGTGGAAGGAACAACAGGAATTCCCACATCCAGGGAAATCAAAGCCTCACCTCTGTACCCTTTGCCAGCACACCAGGAGCTCAGCTGCATCAGCCGAGACACCCGGGCCGTTTTCTGCAGCAGATCCTGAGTTATTATATGGAAAGGCTGAAACAGGAATCCTGCTCCCAGCCCCTTCCCTCTGCCCACTTCCAACCCTCTCCCTTCCTGCTCCCTGCCCACTCCTGGCCCCTTCCCTGCCTGTTCCCCCTGTCCACTCTGAGCCCCTTCCCTCCGCCTGCTCCCTCTGCTTGTCCCCGGCCCCTTCCCCGCCTGCTCCCAGCCCCATCCTGCTCCAGCAGCCCCTTTCCTGCTCATCCACCGATGGGTCAAAAGACTCTTTCAACATTGAACAGTGTCAAGGCACAAGAATAACCCTCCCACACTGATCCTCCTGGCAGACCCCAACCCTGAGGTCACTCACTGAACCTTGATCTAATTTGCTTTTCTTCCCTTTATTCCCCCCATCAGTCCCCTCATCTTTCTTTAGAGACGATCTTTGCCAATGGGAACTTTTTGTTCCCTCTGACGCCACAGATTTATGTGCTGGCAGGGCTGCTGCAAGCAACAGCTTCCATGAGAGGCCTCGGCCCGGGCTCTGGAACAGCCCCATTAGAATTTAATTTCTATTTTTTGATTGCAGTGTTTTACAACACTTAAAAAGTAGATTTTGAGCACTAAAGAACTCACCACAGATCGTACTAGAGGTGTGTGGGATCCCTTCACTTACCCAAGGTTACACAAAGCTCAGCTGTGGGCAACT
Organism: Corvus moneduloides; assembly: GCF_009650955.1. Classification (NCBI taxonomy): domain Eukaryota; kingdom Metazoa; phylum Chordata; class Aves; order Passeriformes; family Corvidae; genus Corvus; species Corvus moneduloides. The sequence continues at coordinate 20,323,195 of NC_045489.1, forward strand.
TGAATGATAAACTCCCTGGCTGGGCATGACTTGGATTTAAATTATCCCAAAACCGTCACGTTTATTACTCCCTATTCTCCTTAATTTTCTGCGCTCTCACTGTGCCTCAGCCCAGCAGTGAGTGGAGCTCGGTGCCAGGGCTGCCTCTCAGGAGGGACCCCCCAGGCACCCCCTGTCCTGCTCTGCTCACACCAAGGGTGGAGGAAAGGACGGGAAACCCCCAGCCCAGCCCCTGCAGTCCAACCTGGGGCAGATGGGGCTGGAGAACAGCCCCTCCCACCCTCCTGCTGCCCCGAACAGGGGAAGGGTGTGGTTCCCACATCAGCTTCCCATGTCTCTCTCAGGGCTCTGGTCCCATAGAAAAGGGGCTTTGTCCTTGCTGCTGTATTAGCATCATGAAACAAACGGTGTGGGAGGCCATGGGTCAGTGATGAACAAGGTGATGGTGCTGGTTGGACTGGATGATCTTAAAGGTCTTTTCCAACCTTAGCAAGTCCACGATTCAGCGTCTCCAACCCGCACTCAGAGTTTTGACCCAAGCCTGCCGCTCACCCCACGCCCCTCGGAGCGGAGCCATCGCCCAGGAGTCGCTCATGCATTGCATTAATTAATCCTGAGGAGAATATAAAATAACTGAGCATCAGTCTGAGGCACAAGCCCCATCTGGCATGGCCTCCGACCAGAACCCAGAAACAAAGCAAGAGAGAATCAAAAAAAAAAAAAAAAAAAAGAAGAGGAAACAGCAGGAAGAAAATGGATTGAAGTCCAGAGTTCAGGGAGTGACATGTTTAATTGCTAATGTGGCTTTGGGATTATTTTTTGTAAGACTTTTTTACCAGCCCAGCTGGTGTCATCCTCTAATACCCAGCAAGCAGCTAACAGATTGCAGGAGACGAGTTGTGCTCTCTCTGCGCTTTCTGCTAATAAATAAATAAATAAATAAATAGAGACAGATCAAAGGAGTGAGAAAAACCCTTCTGGTAATTTTTTTCCCCTTCTGTTTCCCAACTGGTCCCAAACATATTTCCTGCTGGGACTGACAAGGAACACTGTGAAATTCAGAATCACAGCTCTAAGAACCGAGTGGCATCAGATGAAACGGAAATGCTGGGTTTGAACAGGGGATGATGCGGAAGGGGTTGAGCAAATCCTGTCCTGGGCAGAGGCCTGGGCTTCCCAAGGCAGGGGCACTGCATGGGGTGAAGGGGGTCCCTGCTGAGGATGGAGCCCTTGCCCTCCCTGGGACCTGCCCCAGGGCTGGTGCCATCCTCCTTCACCCTCCTTCCAGTCCTAAACTTTAATATGGATTTTTTTCCAGTGACCACACTATCACTGTGTGGGAAGGGGAACAAAAAATTTCCCTCTCATTTCATCAAGTAAAACAGATAAAAATGAGCTCAATACAATAATTTCTCTTCTTCCAGGGCGTAACAACCACTCTATACCTGAGGTAGGTTGCAGGGCTCCGAGATGGTGCTGAGGTGAAGGAGGAACACAGATGCCCCAATTGCAGGTCCTGGCAGCACTTGCCACCCCCAAAAACCATGGGCAGTGCCGTGGGGGTGTGCTGCTGGAGACACTGCCTGCAGGGTGGGCTTCCCCTGAGGGGTGCGTGGGAGATGTGCCCAAGGAAGCCAAAACACAGAGAAGACCAAGCCATAAATAACCAGCACTTTGTCTCCAGCAGAAGCATCAGCCAAAGGACCAACACCAGATTCCTCTCTGAGCTCTGCTCTGGTCCCCAGCAACTGGCACTCATTGGCACTGGCAAACCCAGCACGGTCCGTGAGCATGCTCTTATGGGAAGGGAGAGGGAATTCCTGTGGGAAATGCTCTGACCCCTTGGGCAGAGAAGCTGGCACACCGCAGCTCACAGCTGGGATTTCAGCCTCACACACATCACCTGTAGCCCGGCTCTACTGGCAAAATCCTAAAAATTCACCCTTTCTTCTCATGAGTTGGAAGATTAAAACAAAACCCCAGGACTCTTCCAGCGCCGATGGAATAGCACCGGCCCCCTCAGAGCCCGTGGCACTGCAAAGGGACCCACAGCAGCTGTGAATCTCCCTTGCCTCTGATGCACTGCTCAGAGCCGGCATTGGGATGGCATCAAAGCAGGGACCTGCTGAGGCTCACAGTAGTGGATGCCATGTGGGAGCCACACTGTGGATACACAAAGGCTGTGGGAATGGGCAGAGTCCTTGGTTTACTCAGTTTGCCTGTGTCCAGAGCCTCCTGAGGTGGAGGGGGTGGCTGAGAACAGCAGCAATTGCAACCCCTTGGCTTTTGTCAGCAGATTGACGCTTGCCAAGGGGCTGGGGAAGAGATGCCACTGCATCCTCTTCTCCAGCCCCATCACTGGAGGACAATACCTCATGGTCCCTGTACTGGTGCCTGAGTGCCTGGGAGGAGAATGCCACGGAAAGCCACCACGCGTGTCCCACCTCCACCCCTGCAATGCATAAATAACCTGCTCTGTCCTCACCTGGCACATTCCAAACAAGACCAGTAAGTTCACGTTGCAAACAGCATTCCTAAAACACATTCCTAACTCCCCCCTGCTCCAGCTGCTTCCTCCACAACAGCCTCTCTAAGCATCCTTCCATCTTCCAGCCCGCGTGGCCTCCTGCTGGATCTGACTGTCAGGAGTCTTTGCTAACAAAGGCATTGCTGTTGGAAGACAGATGTGGCTCAAGAGAAATTTGGACTCTCCTGCCTTTAACTTAGTAATTAGTCTCCTAAAACATCAACATTCTTGACTCCACCATGGGCTCACAGCTTCCCAAGACACTGGCCCAGCTTTACGCCTGCAGATGCCATCAGGGAATAGCCAGCTTTCAACTTCTGCACCCAATAAACCCACAATCCTCCATCCAGTGTTAATAAAAAATGGTTCCATGCACCAGTTATCCAGGAAAAACACCATTTTGAGCAGTATGGAAATACTCAGGGTGAGTTATTTTGAGATGAAACTTTACAAACACACTTCCGAAAGAGGTTTGGGTTTTGTCAGGTGTCATGCTGCAGCTCCATTACCCCTGAACCACTTGGAAACCTCTCCTTCTCCATAGTACTGGGAGAGCTTCAGGCAGGACATGGCTCCTTCCTTGGGAGGCCAAAGAAGGGGCTTGTTTTTTTGATGTTTTCCATTATAGGCCAGATTTTTATGGATCACTCTACCACAAGCATCAGGCTCCGGCAGGACACAAAGCTGCAGCAAGCACATCCATCAGGCTCTCTTGTCTCTCGACCTTTACCTTCCAATCACCATCATCATAAAAATAAACAAACAAAGCCAAAGAACTCATGCTGAAAGACGACCTGTGTGTGTTTTCTTTTGGATACCGGATGTCTGGTTCCCAAAAGCCCTTTGGAGAAACAAGGGAGGAACCTGGATTTATTGTTTTGGCACGCCCCACGTGACACACACCTTTTCACACGTTATTTGCTGAGCTTATCCCATAAACCAGAGATGCCACAAGAGCACAAAGGGGTTCAGCTGGCTCACAAGAATTTGGCTGCATATCATGATGATTTTGAACACTAAAATGCCCAAATCCCAGCCTTTCACAAGCAGATGTGAATGCCTGGAAAAGCTGGAGTGCTCAGAGGAGATGGCAGGCTGCAGGGGAGAGCAGGATGCAGATTTATCCAACAGCTTTCTCAGGAGGAAAAAGTGCTTCCTGCTGGGACACCCCACCCATTTCCTGGCCACCGTGGCCGCTTGCACCTCTGGCCATGGGGCAGGAGCTCATCCTGCCCTCGGCTGCCCAGGTCTGTCCGTCCTGGAGCACATTTGATGAAGCACCACGTGCACAGAGCTGACGGGGTCAGGGCCAGAGGAGCTCACGCCGGTGGTGGTGCCTGATATCCCTCCCAAGAACACTGCTGGGCATGCTGCCATCAAAGCAAAATACGCTCCCAAACCAACCAAATGAAAGGAAGGCAACAGGCAGGAGCAGGAAGTGCCTAATCCATGCCATACAGACTAAGATGATTGGAAACATCCCTGCTCCTCATATCTGAGGCTCCGTTTGCTCCAAGGAGCGGAGCCAAGGACATCAATCTATGCCCCAAAACGGGCGCCTGGCTCTCACAGACACTGTGAGCACCCCAAGACAGCCCTAATCCTGCTGTGCGTGGCCAGAGCCCAGCGCAGGGGACAGGCAGGTCAGGGGACTGAGTGCCTCGTTAGTGTAATGAGCCAGCAGGAACTCACACTGGTGCCGTTCCAGTGCTGCCATCCAGCCTGGCTGCACAGTCCCCCTTCCACCTCCTGACACAATGCCCTACCCCACACATAGGGACTTTGTATGCTCCCACTGCACAGCACCACAGTGCCATGACACCCTGCGAGGACAGGGCTCTCCAGCTGCTCCAGATGTGCCCTCCCAAGGCCCACCCAGCCAAGAGCTCAGAAACAATATCAGAGGCGCAAGAACTTGCTCAACTGGAAGCCAGCTCAGGAAATTTTGGGGACACACCTCTGCTTTCCTCATCACAGATCTACCTGTTTGTTGATAAAGATCAAACCCCGGTGGGCTGATCTGCCACTGCTCACAGAATCCTTTGGGGTGCAAAAGACCTTTTGAGGTCAAGTGAGAGGTCACAGCTCCCATGGGCAGCAGTCTGTCAGCTCTATGGGACATGGCCAGCTCCACAGTAGCCAGCAAGCACCTTTCAGCAAGGGGATGGTTTCCCTGGAGATCCTGAAAGCACAAAGCAGGAGCTGGGACACTCCCCCCACTCCTCCTTCTCAAGGTCCCCGAGATCCATACCCACTTCTGACACAGGAGGATTTATCAGCAAATGTGCTGCTCTTGCATATTGATTTCTACAAAAGGGCATGTCAAACTACTCCGATTGGATATTCAAAGTTGTTTTTTTAAAAAACCACATCAGCTGTCAAGGTAAAATCACTTAATTACACCTGTCAGGTGTTTCAGAGGCTAATGTGATAATAATAGCAATATTCAGCATCGCAGAGCAAGGTTTCGAGCCTGCTGAGAAATTCATCTGACACTTAACTGCACATAGCCAAAATTACTCAAAGCTACTGAAGGCTGCTGGGACCCATTTTCCAGGGACGCACACACTGGGAATCACTGAGCAAAGCCTGAGGAGAGCAGCGTCACCCCCCCCACACTCAGCCAGGAGCATCAGCTGAGCTCTGCTCATTCCCACTCGTGAATATTCATTGTGCCCAAATGCAATATATCCTGAATATTAAACAGCTACTCAGGGCAGGAATATCAATCTTTCAGGAAAGCTGCCAGTTGCTTTGGGAACGGAGGGCTGCCAGTTGTGGGGAGAGGGACAGCACTGCTGCTCCTCCATCTGCGAGGGAGGCGGTGCTGGGTGAGCAGGGCTGGTGGCCTCGCAGCAGCCCCCCTGCACCCCCAGAGCTGCAGGGGCACACAGGCAGGAGCACAGCGGGCAGCACGGCCCACTCCACTCAACCCTGCATCCCAGTGCTGCTGCCCAGCCTCCAGGTAGGGCTATGCTCTCCAAAACTGCTGGCTATGCATTTGTTTAAAGCAAAAATAGACTTTGTTTCCCCCAAATGAGGTGTTCACAGGGTGGCACCTTCCAACACAAGCAGCTCGAGACCCCTCATCCCATCCCAATGAGCTCTGCCCACCACAGCCTGGCTTCAGGCAGGGCTTGTCACTGACATGGCTGAAGTGCCAGGAGCAGAAAGAGGGAAAAAACCCAAATAAAATAGAAAATGCAGCAGCCGTGAGCTCTCTAGAACCACAGCCATTGGATGGGGAAGGATGGAGGTTCGCACCCTCCACTGCCCCTCAGTGCAAGAGGGTCACCTGCAAGGGAGGCGAGCAGCTCAACAACCTGCAGCTGCAGAAGCAGGCAGGTAACCAGACCCTGCTGCAGAAACACGGGGGCTTTGATCAAAGAAGGTGATACCTGTTGTTTAAAAAGAACCTCATCTGCCAACCATCTTTCTCCCTCCAGAGACCTTGGACTCCAGTTCTGGCCTGCCATCTCCCAGGATATAAAGGCTAGAGATGAATCCTCCAGCTTCATCCCAAACATACTGTCACCAAGTGATTTTCACACAGTTTTATGCTTTCATTTTCCAGCTCAAGCTGCTCTTGAGATAGCAACACTGAAATCATTTTGGAGGCGAATGTAGGTTTGGAAAAAGCAAGAGATTAATCTAACCAACGCAGTTTTGCACTTCTGCTATCTCAGTATCTATAATAGCTTAGTTATTAGTAAGAAAAAAAAGGCAAACCCTCCCTAAAAAGATGATTTCTGGGAAGAAAAGAAAATTATCAAAGATCCCAGCCCTCAGTGCTGATTCCTGGCCCCTGTGACCTCCAAACAATCAATATTCAAGCAGGGATAACAATGATCTTCCAGGTGTCCAGTGTCAGCTGAGCACTCGCTGCTGTGCCCCTGACGGGGCTGAGAAGCCTGCGGTGGCAACCCTGGTGTGTGGCACAGGTCCCCCTGCTCAGGGAGGTCACTGGATAACAAACTAGCCCTGAGGTAACACTGGAAACACCCAGAGCTGTGGAGAAGCTCACAGCTGAGCAGGGGGTGCCCAAAGCCCCCCTGCCCACACAGCTGAGGCTGTGGCACCTGTGGGGACACGTGTCCCCTCCTGGGGTCCCCACAGCAGCGGGGGGTTCCAGCCTCCACCACCACCGACCTAGAGCGAGCCTTGGCTGGGGCTGCATCCCCTTCTCTCCCCTTCTGGAAATAAAGCAGCAAAAGCATCCCTGGTTCAGGGCTCAGGGGGCAACAGCTCTGACACCACCAGAGCTCTGTTCCTGCTGGGAACAGCCCCCATCTGCTGTGTGGGAGTCTCAGCAGTCACAACTGCAGCCCTTGTCCTCAGCTGACTCTTCTTGGTGTGAAGAAGTAGAGATATGCACACCAAAATTCCTCTGAGCCCCATGGCAGTGCAGTAAATTATAAATCAAGCAGCGATCTGTGACTCACCCTGCACCAGTGGGAACGCACTTGCAGCTCCCAGGTGAACAAGTCCCACGTGGAAGCACGATGGAGGGTTTTCCTCAATTTTCTACCCTACCACTCTCCTAAAAGCCTTGGAATCACTACCAGCTCTCTGCACAGTTTGTCAGCACAGGGAGGCTTTGTTAATCCTGGTCTCACTCCCACAGCCCCATGGGAGGCAGCGCTGCTCTGACAGGTAACAGAGGATGGGTTTTCTACCTGGCTCAGGGCTCTCTCTCTATCACAGAGCGGATGTGTTACAAAACACCGCTTTTCTCTTTCTTTTGCATATTTACAGCCTGGCAATCTACAGAAGACTCAGCACCAGCAAAGGAAAAGCCTCCTCAGAGCTGGCCCTTCTCTGTCTCTTTAAAGGGAGCAGAGCTCACAGAAAAGCCACAGGCAGTGGCCAGTAATTAAGGTGAAGTCCTTTCTTCAAATACTCCTGCCACCAGAAATCACGGACGGAGGAGTCAGCTGGAGCTCTGCACACAGAGCACTCCTGCTGTGTCCCTCAGTGTACCCTGCCCCAGCCCTGGCACAGCAGCGCGGGCAGGACCCAGGCAGGCACCACAGAGAGGATGCTAATTGCAAGTTCCAGGCAATCTGAATTTATAATTGGCTGAGATTTCACTCGGCAGATAATGCACTGCTGTCCTGGGCACTCGCTGTATCTAGGTCAGGCCATTAGTTTTGCTCTTAATCTACACAGAGTTTTAATTTCATCTTTAATGTTGACTTCCAGCCAGTGAGCTGAGCCAGCAGACAGCTCTGTCACTGCCTGTGCTCAATATCTCGACCCCTCCTGAACCCACAGAGAGGGAAAACAAGCACCAACATCCCGATGTGCTCGGACCACTCCCGGCCAAGCTCAGGCAGCAGGAGCATCGGTGCTGTCAGGCTAGGGAATCAGAGAACCATGGAATAGTTTGGGTTGGAAAGGACCTCAAAGCCACAGGCAGGGACACCTTACACTGTCCCAGGCTGCTCCAAGCCCTGTCCAACCTCTCCTTGGACACTTCCAGGGATTGGGCAGCCACTGCTTCTCTGGGCACCCTGTGCCAGTGTTTTACCATCCTCATCATAGAAAACTCTGGGAAGTGGAGGCAAACCCCACCAAGGAGCCAGCCCAGTCCATGCTGCTGGGGGATGCTTCACCCACCACATGAGGGGCTGCAGGGGACAGCAGGACTGGCCTTAAATGTGCCATGTTAACTCAGGAGCACTTCCTGAGGGCACCTTGGCACCCCTCACCTCATCCTTACATCATCCCACGTCTGCCTCACCAGTGGGAAACACCACCAGTGCTTCATCACCCATTCTCCCTGCAGCTCTCCAGGTGTGCCAGCACAGCACTGTGAAACAGATGCTCCATTGCAGACACTCTCCTGCCCCAGAAGCTTTTTCTCTTCCCTCAGGATCTCTGCAGCTGATAACCCTTGACATGAACCTTCCCAGGGAAATAGAATGTCACTGCATCCATCCCAGGCACCCCAGCTTCAGAGAGCTCCTGGACATGATCCAGCACTCCATCCTCTGGCCCATCCTGCCTGGCATCCACGTGGTCCCTGCTTAAACCAAGAAAACTGCTCACTTAGGCCAGAATTGTAATTTACAACATAAACAAATGGAGTTGAACATGCACAAAATAAACCCATCACATACATTAAAGGGATTAAAGATGGTTCCTGAAACATCTGGAGGTGTATAATACAGTATGGATGGATTGCTGCAGAGCATTCACAGGAAGTCAGGCTGCTGTCACACGCTGCAGACTTCAGACGTAAAAACAGCTTGGAAGAAAGGGGAGCACTGGGAGAAGGTTTCTCATTTACACACACCAGTCCAGTTTCAGGCACTCAGCTCTCTAAAGAGACAAAAAAAATTCCCCACCAAAGATTTCTGTGGAAAGCACAGCCCTTCTGACAACAGGAAGTTACTCGCTTCAAAAACCCAATTTTCCATCAAAAAAATCTAACTTGAAAGGCGTTCCCAGCTCACTCAAGCTGCAGGATCAAAGCCAGGGATTAAGTGCATCTGCTCACTGCTGGCTGCCCCAGAGTGTTGCTGAGCTCTGGGAGCAGCCATCGAGCTCACCAGTGACGTCCTGAAGAGGGGACCGAGGGGCAGAGCCCTGCCGTGGGCACGGGACACAGGGCAGGCCCACGGGAGGCAGCAGCCGCTCCCCTGGCCGCAGATTCCCAGGCAGTGGCATCCTATCAGCACATACTTAAGGATTTCAACTATTTCAGGTACTTGCAGGAATTTTCAGCACTGCCAGGGCATCAATCCTGAGCAATTCCTGCAGCGGGGCTAGAGTGTCAGCAAAAGAGGCACCCAAACCCAGCCCAAGCAATGCACAGCCAGAGGCAGGGATGTGCCAGAGGATGAACCAGAGGAAGGACACACATCGAGGTCCTCTCCCCAGGTAGCTGTGGCCACCCTCGCCCCTGCTCCCCAAGCAGCTCCAGCCCTGCAGAGCTGGGCGGGATACAGAGCACAGCAAGAATGCTTCCAGCAGAGGAGAGCTTCCCTCCACGGCCAAAATCACTTCAGACTCGTATTGACAAGGGGAAAGAATAGTGTTCTGGCAGCCTGCGAGGCTTCCTCAGATGGATTTGCCTGGCTGGCACAGGTCGGATTGGGGAGGAATATTCCAAGGTTTTAATTTCTCTGTCCAGGTTTTATTGCATGCAAACGTACACGGTCATTGCTTTCGAAGGTTTCCAATTTGCTAATTGAGACATTTCCTCATGGAAAAAGAATGTCCTGGACTATGGACAGGGCTGCTGGCGCAGCTCCGCACACTGGGGGAGCTTAGGTGAGGCATGACTAGATGGGAGAGGGGCAGACAAAGCCCAGCCTCCCCAGGCCCCATCTGGCAGCACTAAACCAAAGCCAAACCTGGTGGCTGGAACATAAGGAAGAAACACCTAGGACATCCCACCGCCCGTTCCTCCTGCCATCAGGGGTGTTCAGTCACAGCACCAGGCACCTCACAGCAGGTTTAGGGGAGTTTGGAGATGGGGAGGTGGGAAACCAGCCCAGGAAACTGGACATCTAGGAAGATTTCTTTCCAGGCATCAGTTTGTTTAACAAGAAGGAGGAAAAAATAATCTGATCTGCACAAAAAACCCCAAATGTTCTGCGTTTTTGCTGGAGTAATGAAGTATTCCTTCTGCCCTCAAAATACATGAGAGCAGAGAGAGTGGTTTTGTTCTGAACATGAACAGGTCAAAGATCCAAGAAAAGCACTTCTGGGGCAGAATGAGCCTGGAACATGAAGGGAGAAAGGCCAGAGGAAGCAGCAGCTGAGAAAGGTGTGAGCAGGGTTCTAATGGGATCATGACTGCTGCCACAGCCACAGCCTCACCAGCATGACCCCAGATGGGACCTGCTGTAGTTTTTATCACTTAAAAAAAAAAGGAATTAAAAGTGTTTTGCAAGCTCATTCAGAATGCACGGGGGACGGGGAGGGATTTCAAACTTTATATAGGTCAAACACCATCCACACAGGTTCACACCGCATTCACAGCAACCTCAGCTCCCACATAAAGACTGAGCTTCAAAGTGCTCTGGAGGGATCCTGCGTCCTTACCTTCAGCTTCTCGAAGCGATCGCTGAGCGATGCCACTTGGTGGTCCCGGTGGCGGCCCACCAGTTTACATAAGGCACAGATGAGCTGGTCATCAGCAACACAGTACATGTTCACCTTCTCGTTCTCGTGCTCCAGGCACGTGAGTCCACGGAAGTGTGCGTCGGGCACCGGCTCCACCAGCCGGTGGCTGGTGAAGGGCTTCTTGTTGGGGTGTGTGGCCCGCAGACAGCGGTCACAGTAGGACACCTCGCAGGTGATGCAGGTCTTGACGGCGTCGCGGGGCGGATCCTGCTCACAGAACTGGCAGGCGATCCTCTCGCCGGCCACAGACATGGTAGGGCTGTTGCGATAGGTCCTCTCACGGCGGCTCTCGCTGGGGGAGTTGGGGCCGCTCAGGGACGCCTTCTGGAAGCGGTCGATGATGTTCTGCAGCGTCACATTCCTCTTGAGGCCCTCCAGGCCCCGGTGGTTGAGGGAGATGACATAGCGGCAGGTGGGGCACTGGAAAGCAGTGATGGGCTCGATGGACTCGCTGGAGGAGCAGCTGGACACCAGGATGCGGTGGGCACAGCTGAAGCAAAGGCTGTGGGCACAGGGCAGCAGGAGGGGGTCCTCGAATAACTCCAGACAGATTGGGCAGGTCAATTCTGACTCCAGTGTTTCCATCTTTAGTTAACACAATCCTGATTCAGCATCAAAAACCAGGGAAGGCAGTCAGGAACCTGCAAGGAAGGAGCACAGAGATGTGAGACAGCAGCTACAGCTGCACTCCTGGGCTGCTCCTCTCCTCCAGCAGCAGGTGCCTGGGGGGTTGGACACATCACCCCCACAGCACCCTGACGCTCTTTGCACTCTGACGCTGTCAACTCCAGCCCAGCCGGGCCCCTGCAAGCGCAGGCTGAAGCCTCTCACTGAGGTGTCTCACAGCACACGGACAGAGCCTGGAGCTGCAGCGGGACAGGAGCCGTATGGAGGGGGCGGGAGAGGAGGAGCAGCAGCTCCTCTGACACCTTCCAGCCCAGCCAGAGCAGGACCTGGACCATAAAAACAGGACACAAAACCAGGAGAAACCACATGATTCCGTGTTTGGGTTGGTGTGCGCTGCCAAGAGCGGGGCGGGGCCATGCTGGCGTTCCACGCAGAAGGGCTGCTCTGCATGGCAGAGATAAAACTCTGAACATCCCCTCCAGCAGCTCCAGGCCTGCCTGCTTCTGGTGAAGGGGGAAAGGCAAATCAAGTCGTGGAAACTCTGAGCAGAGCAGGTCGGGAGCTCTTAACACGCCGTCCTGCTCCTTGCTTTTCCTGGCCATTGCTTTTTGGAGTAGCATGGGGAGGCAGAGCAGCGAAATTACAGTCAGCAAACTTCCACTACTGGCTGTCCTCCACTGCACTCCACAACAGCCAGGGATGCCTAAATCAACTCCAGCTGGAGACAAACAAGCTGTATTTTTAGCTCCCTTCCCTTGCACGAGGCTGGAAAACAGCTCCCAGCAGGCGACTCAACCTGCTGCTCCCAACTCTAGTTTGCAGAGCAAACCAGGAGCTGCACCCCGAGTGCTACCCAGCAGCATCCCAGCGTGTTCCCAAGCAGCCATGTAGTGACACGGAACCAGATCCAGCCTCTCCTTTCTCACCCACAACCCAGTGCACGAGTGGTACCTCCTGGTCCCCTCAGCCCCAGCAAGGCAGGCTCCGAGTGATGCCTCATCACACACACGGTGCTGTCCCTCAGCATAGATGTGGGGAGAGCCCCATTCAGTCACAGCCACAGGGACCCCTCACCCTGGCACTGCTGCAGGAACTGACCCTGTGAGAAGCAACGTGGTGTCCAGACCGGCCCCGTTCCCACCCCAGGAACACCCTTGGAGTGGTGCACGGGCTCTGCTTGGGGAGAAGAGGAAAAACCCTCTCCCCTGAGAGGGTGGGGAGGCCCTGGCACAGGTTGCCCAGTAAACCTGTGAATCCCTGGAAGCATCCAAGGCCAGCTTGGATGGGGCTTGGAGCACCCTGGGATAGTGGATGGTGTCCCTGCCCATGGCAGGAGATCGGAATTGGATGAGCTTTATGGTCCTTCCAACCCAAACCAGTCTGGATTCTATGAAACAGGGCTGTAACCAAAGGGGGGATGACCCAGCAGCAGGAGAGGGTCTGGCTGCTGGAAGCCCCAGGCTGCTGCCAGCAGCTGCAAATGGCACAGGTGCCACACTGGGACCTGCCCCATCCCACCGTACGCACCAGTTCTATCACACCCACCCTGTCACACCATCTCTTCCCAATCGTCTGAAACAGGATTTGCAAGTGCCTGGAGGAGGCCTTGAGCTCTTCCTGCACCAGCTCAAGGGGCTTATAAAATAAATCCATTGGATATTTTGATACATTCATGCTGCAGCAGCTCTCGCTGGCCAAATGCAGCCTTGCACGCACGCACACACACGTTTTCTTTATAATTATTCTTCTTTTCCCCAAGAGAGACAGTGGAGAAGTAGCTGCATCCAAACAAGCAGAGGAGCACACGAGCTCCCAGCAGCTTCCTCTCCACAGCCAGCAGGTTCCTGAAGCGTCGGAGCCACTGCAGCCATGGGAAAGCAGCAGGGAGGAGACGCTCCTGGCCCTGTGCCTGGCTGCTTGCACTGTGCCATGCCTGCCCCAGGCCCCCTGGGCTCCCCCACGCCTGGCAGGATGAGGGGTCCCAAAGCACGGCGATGACACCCCCATCGCCACTCCGGGCACCTCCCGGCACTGCCCTTGGGCCCTCAAGCTGGAACACTTCCCACGCCATCCCTCACTGTGCTGGGCACCAGAGACACAGCAGCTGCCCGGCCCTGAGAGCCGAGCACCCCCTGCACCAGCCCAGCTGAGGGGGCACAGCCCTTCCCACCTCCCCACAGCACCCACAGATTCTCTCTGGTTAGCAAACACAAAGATGAAAAAAAAGGAAGGACAAGAATAGGATTTGTTTCATAGCCTGACCAAGACTGGGAAAAGAATTTAAAAATCAGGATTGGCGTGAGAGGCTCCCCAACACCCTTCCAGAGCCAACTGTCCCGTGGAGCAATGTCTCACACTCCCACAAGCTCCCACATCCAGCACTAAGCCTCACATGCAGCTCCACTGCTATCCAAGGGAAAACAATGTAAAAAGTTTAAACAGCCTTTGCTTTTGTTACAGAGGGACATTTGTATATTAACCTTGTTTTCCCTGCTGGGACAACAGCTTTCACCTGTGACATATCCAAGAGGAGCCTCAGGCTGGGACAGGAGCAGGAGCCCTCTCGGAGGTGTGGAGGAGGCACAGGAGCCTGCTCGAAGGCAGCAGAGCAGCAGGTACAGGAGCCTGCCCAGAGGTGCAGGAGCCCCTTGGAGGAGGGAGGGGAGCCCTGCTCATGGTGCTGTACCTGGCAAAGCAGCCATGCTGCCATCAGAGCCTTTCACGCTGCTCACTTTGATGTTCTCTTTGATGTCCAGGACTGACAGAGCACAAGGAATAGCTGATTAGATTAAAATCTGCTCTCTTTAGAGTTATTAACTCCCTAAACATAAGAGTTATAAAATAGTAACACTGTTTACAGACAGCCCCGTGTCAGTTGTGCTCAAGGGTCAGTGGTCCTCTTCATGCTGGCCTGTAATGATGATGTGCAGCAGCAGCAGGATAACAACACATGACATCCAACCATTTTTTGTGTTGATCTGAGCTTTGCCCAAAACCCAGGGGGAAAAAAAAAAATCAATGACTAACAAAACAGAAGAGCTGTGAAGCCCAGGGTGGCCAGAGCTGAGGGCAATGCAGGGCCAGTGCCAGGTCCTCTGGGACACAGTGACCGCTGCTTTTACTTCCAGCCCAGATGGGCTCCAAAACCTATGTGCCAACCTAGCACAGGAGCGTGGTGATCCCCAGGGGTGCTCACCAAGGGTTCCTGGATACAAAGGTTCCCCCACCTCTTCCCCCAAATTATTTTTTTCACAATATCGAAGCCCTTCATCAACATCTCAAGCTCAGAGGTTCCTCAGGAGAGATGCAGAGGTTTGGCACCAAGGGAAGAAGGAAGGAGAGACATGGAAGGAGGGATGCTGCCCACATCACCCCATCCATAACCAGGAGGAGGGACACCCTGGTGTACATCACCTGAGGCACAGGCAGCCAACCCAAAATCCATGCTTTCCCCTCGAGGAGCATCCAGGCCCCATATTTACCTGTCTTCCATTTTATGTTTACCACATAAAGTTCCCTCTGGTCTCCCCCAGCACCAACCCTGGGCAGAGCTTGGCCAGCCTTCAGAGTCCCACATAAGGATATCCAGACCTGTTCAGACAAATGTTAATTCTGCAGGTTGGTATATTCCACACCAAGTATGATTATTTATTTATTTCCCCTCCCCCTTTTTATCCCTCTTTTTTTTTCCTTCCCCTCCCGCTAAAAAGCTCCAGCAGAGATTGCTCAGCCCCTTCCAAGAATGAGGCTTTAGAAGAGCTATGCTGCTCCACCCGTGCATTAATGAAAAAAGTAATAAAATATGGCAACCCTTTCCTTAATTGGCTCAGCGACAGCAGGATACAAAATCTGGGCAGCAGTTGTCTCTATGCTTTTTGTTGTCCTCGGGAAAATTAGTTCAAAACTGGATCACTGTGGAGGGGAGGGCAGAACAGCCCGTGCAGCAGCCGCATCTCATTCATCGGTTCCCGAGGAGCCCGGCGCAGCCCCCGCAGCAGCACGGACCCCTTCTGAGCTCGAGGGGGACAGGTCAGTGACCCTGCACTCCTGCCAGCATCAGCCTTCCCAGCCAGCTTCCCTGAATCCGCCCTTGGCACGGGCCTGTCCAGGAGGAGCAGGGCCCTAGGAGGGAACACAGCACCCCGCCGTGCAACCAGCAACAGCTTCTGACCTAAGGAAGGCACCCCAGGGAGAGGGGGGGCCGTCAGGCTCCTCCAGCCATTCACATCCAGCGTTACCTAATTTTTCTGTGCTTTATTTGCATCAGCTGTGCATATTTAACACCAAATTTGAAGCTCAAAAGCCGCAGCCAGCACAGAGCATCCCCCAGCCAGGGCAGCACAGAGCACCCCTTGGCCACATCATCGCCCCTACTCCTCCCTCCCAGCACACCTGAACACACCCAACAGAACTTGCCCTGTCCTCCCACCACTCCCACCATAATAACTCCACAAATTTGTCTGAGGCTTTCTGAAAATCCCAATGATCCATCTCCCAGCTGCCCTCCCCAATCACTTTATTGCTGTACTAGTAAAAGAACACCTCCTGCTGCAGTTAAACTGGATTTCCCGTAGAAAAGCCAGTGTTGCTGTCCCTAATCCATCAAACTGAAGCAGCATTTCCATACCAGCTTTAATTATTTTCCCAACCAATTTGCTTGGTGCTACAGCAAAGTTGCCTCCACGTAATTTCCACTTCTCTCCCTGCATCTCTTAATGAAGGGCAGAGCCAAGAGGCTGCGTTCCCAGGCAGCAGCTCCCTTCAATGAGAGATCCCTGTCTGCTGGCAGTTCAGCTGCTTCATTCGTAAACCCTTCAGAAGAGCCACCAGAGCCCACCCGGCCCTGGCCACCTGTGCTCTTTAACTCCTTCCTTTGCACAGCACCTTATTCCCCCTGGGAATTTCACCTCCATTGCTGCCTTCACTGATGGGATGATCCCATTTTGCTCCATCACAAAGTCCCCTTACTCCTGAATGTCTCCTGTCAGGCTCCAATGTTGGGAGGAGCCCCCCACATGCTACTGGGTGCCCTGATCACCTCTGCCCTCACTGCTTGCACAACTAGTTTCGGATGGGGTTTTTCTCCCCCCCATTCCACAAAAGGAATTATTTCCCAATGTGTGAACTCCACACCAGCCTCAGTTACTAATATGCAGGCACGAATCCAAGCTGGGGTGCTCCAGCGCCACATCAGCACCCTGGTCCAGCACAACCCCCCAGCCAGC
This sequence comes from Corvus moneduloides, assembly GCF_009650955.1. Taxonomy (NCBI): domain Eukaryota; kingdom Metazoa; phylum Chordata; class Aves; order Passeriformes; family Corvidae; genus Corvus; species Corvus moneduloides. The sequence goes on from NC_045489.1 coordinate 20,339,710, forward strand.
ACTCCCCTCCCTGCAGCAGCAGGTCCCTGCACCCCTGATCCAATCCCTCCCAGGGGGCCCCTCCTCTGGTCTGAGGTGCTGCATTTCCCACCCCCACTTCTCTCCCTCTCCTCTCCGATAACATCTGTTCATGGACCAGCTCCAGAGACCCCACCACCCACTCCTGCAGGGATTCCAGTGGTTTCCACACACCCCAGGAGCCCTCATCCCAAAGATGCTGCCCCCGCCCAGCCTGCGCTGCCGACCATCCCCTCCTGCCAGCCCTGCAGCCCCATGCTTCCCATTGGTGTAAACGGCTGATAATCCACTCGCAGCTGGCAGAAATCCATGGATCCTCCACTGGTTCCAGCAATGCCACAAAACCTTCCCCCCTGCATCCACTTCTGATGAGGAACAACGAGCCCTGCTCCTGTGGGCTGGGATGTGGGATATGGGGAGGGCGCTGGGCAGTAGGAGCAGTTTTTGGGCCCAATGCTAAACATCAGCTACTGACATCAACTTGTCCAACAGGATTGCAGCATAGGATGAGGTACAAATGTGTTGTTATTTGAGTGGGTCACGACTGCAAAAGGACACAGCCATTGCCGAGCTGTGCTCCCTGTTCTCCCAGGCTGGTGCCAGCCTTGCAGCACATTATCGGGATTTCATGGAGATCTTGACCAGGGAGCAGCAGCAGCTCCAGGAGCTTGGGTTTCCTGCAGGCTAAAGCCTACAACGTCTCCACCTCATTCACCTCCATGATGTCAGAGAGGCAAGCACCAAAGAAAGAAACTCTGTTTGATCTCCAGTGATATCCTGGTACAAGGGAAGATTTTTCCTCTTTTCTACAAACAGTGCCCAGGGAGGTGACAGCTCCTGGAGTGCTCCCAGAGGACCTCAGCACAGCACGTGTCCACCAAGGACTCCCAGGGGATGTGGCGTTTGGAGCCCTTGAGCTGCAGGGTGGATCAGGAAGGGATTCCCTGCAGTTTGCTCCCTGGCTCCTGCAGCCATACAACAGGAATCATGCCATGAGGATTCCTCATCAGCTGGAGGGGCTTGAAGATGCCCCAGGCAGCAATGGTGCACCGAACAGGAACCTTCCCCTGCCCTCTCCGTCAGTGGCCTGAGAGCTGACAGGACACAAAAAGCCCAGGGCACCTCTCCAGCCCAGGGCACCTCTCCAGCCCCTCCGATGTGGCAGGTCCCTGGAGCACAGCACAGCTGCTTCCAGTTCTTGGGGAAGACAGCAGCTCCCCAGGGTCCCCAGCACTTCCCTCCCCAATCCATGAAACCTGGGGCTGCAGCAGCCAGGCTCAGCCTCTGGCAGGTCACAGCCCATGGCAACCCTCTTCCTCACACACTGCATATGTCAGTCCGTCTGCCCGTCCATCCATCCCATTCCCCCTGCAATGCCCAAACCCACAGTCCCTCTGCCAGCAGCTGCCACCACAGCTCGGAGGCTGAAACCTTGGCTGAAGCTGGGGGGTCACAGCGATGCTGAGGGCTGGGAGGGGGGGCCGCAGCACTGCCAGGGACAGCTGCAGGCACTGGCTTTAGTGGGAGCAGTCCCACCTTCCCAAGGCCATTGCAGATGTGAGTGACCCCCTTCCAGCCTGAGAAAAGCAGCTGGGGACTGGGCACGCCACCAAACTGGCACATCCAGCACTCACAGAGCCCTGGCAGCCCTGCCATCCCCTGCAAATCGTCCCTCCCCTCCTGCCACAGGACTCCACTGCTCCAGGTCTCACCACAGGACTCCACTGCTCCAGGTCTCACCACCCCTCCCCTCCCTTACCTCTTCTGCAGCTCTGTGCTCTCCAGCTGATGCTATATGGCAGGCGAGCAGACCCAGCACTCATGTCTGTACCAGCAGCTCCTGAAAGCAGCCCTGCTCCCAGCTGGCTCCTGCCAGACCACACATGACAGCAGTCTTTTGATCTGAGCCCTTCTCCAGGCACACCCTGTGGCTCCGCATCCTTCCCCTCTTCCTCAGCCACCGCCTGCAGTGCAGCTCCAGCCCAGGCTCATCCCACCACAGCCAGCAGCCCCAGGCCCAGCAAGGATGAGGGAGGGCATGGCTGCAGCAGCAGCTGGTGCTTTGGAATAACCTTTGGGCTCCAGAGCTCACAGCTCTGATCCCCCAGATGGATGCTGCGGAGATCATCCAGCTCTGCACAGAGATCGGTCCTGATGAGGAGGAGCGTACTGCAAGGCAAACCCCTCGGTCTCTCCAGAGGCTGGAGCAGCAGCAGCTGGCTCTGGCGCTCACAGCCCCAGTGCCATACCAGGGGACTGGCATCCTTCAGGGCCTGCACCCCACGAGGCACACCAGGGTTATCCCCACTCCAGTGCTTCCTCCAGGACACCGAGCCCCAGCGCAGGACACTGCCACTACTCACCCACAGAGGAGAGGAGTTCAAAGAAGTGCAGAGACATGACCACAGCGAAGGCAAGGTTGGGGTCATGGCAAAGCCCACCATGGGAAACAGCCGGGGGACACGGACCCACACCTGGGAAGGTACCCGTGCTGCTGCCACGTGAGCATGACACAGCGAGGGGCCAGTGCATCCCAGCAAGGAGCTGGCCCCTCACCAGTGCTCCCCAGGACCCCTCCAGCCATGCAAAAGTCAAAGCTCTGCTGCAGGGATGTGTTTCTGGGAGATGGAATAACAACAGAACCTCAGTCAAAGAAGGGGGGCTCCCCCTGCACGGCACAATCCCACCCCAGCGAAGGCACAGAGCCCGAGAGGGGCATCCCCCCACTGTGCCTCCCGACCGGCTCCGGGCACTGCCCCTCTGCACCACCTGACCCACGCTGGGAAGGGACAAAACTGAATGAGGCCAAGGGAGCAAGAACGGCTCTGGAGGGGAAGGGAGCTGCTGTCGGAACCAAAGGCTCTGTCACATCCCTGCTGGCTCAGGGCTGCTGTGTGTCCTGATGGAACTCCGAGGGGCACACGTGCCCCGGCACCACGCCAGCCCCCAGCCCAGGAGAACACATGCTGCCCATGCCACCGTTTCAGTCCCTTTTTGCTGCTCAGTGCAGCAGCAGGACAGAAGCAGCTCCGACCTCCGGCAGATCCCGGCCTCGCGCTGCGGATGGAGGCTGTGCAGGCAGCCCGGAGCCCTGTCGCTGTCCCGACCCGGCGCCCTCGCCAACCTCCCCACCCCAAAACGACAGATCGGCTGCACTTCCGACAGATACCACAGAGCCGGGAAACCCAAGGGCCATTGTGCTGCTCTGTGCAAGGTTAAATATATCTGCACAGCTCCTTGGGCTGCATTCCTGGGAGGCTGGAAGGATAAACAAGACTTCCTGCAGGAACTGGAGACAATGGGGGAATAATTAGTGTTAATGCCCAGTGCAGAAACAATGCAGATATTTTGGACTTTTACACCCTCCTCCCCCCACCCCCCAAAATGCTCAGAAAGAGGCACTCAGGTGTAACTGGGCCACCTAAAAGAGATAAATCATTTAAAATGAGGGGAGCTGCCGCTGCCAAGGGTGCAGCCCGGGGCTTCACCATTCCAGGCTTCCAGGCACAAGAGGACAAGTCTTGGAGACACGTTTTTCCCAGAGCCAGCCCAGCTCAAGCTGGCCGGGGGGGTCCCAGCACAGGAGGTTTGGAGATGGAGCTTGCGCCCGTGCCCCAGCCGTGCCTCCTTTGCAGCACGGCACAGCCAGCGATGCCAGCGCTGTTCTGGATCAGCCACGGGCAAACTGCGGAGAGCTCCCGCACGGCTGCACCCCACGCGCCACAGGGACAGGACCCCCACGCCTCCCTCCGCAGCCAGCCTGAGGATGCCACATTGCTGTTCCTACAGCTACCTCCTCTTCATTCCAGAGAAGGCCCAACTAGGGCTTGTTTTCAAATCACAGCAATTCTTAATCCTTTTTCCTACCCCAGTCCCTTGGGAGTGCTCCGTGGACCAGCCAGATTTCCCAGTCCTCCTCCTGTACTGCGGAGTGACAGAGGGAGTGACAGAGTGCTCCCCGGACACTTTTCCAGCGCATTACACAGGTCATTTAAAGCCTTTCAGGACAAAATGCTCCCACGCCCTGAGGTGACTCAAAACCATTAGCATCTCTTTGGGAAGGCCTCCCCACCCACACCACTGCTGCACAGGAGCACTTCTGCCCTTCATCTCAAAATAAAATACATTTATGAACAAAAAGGCACCAATTCCCCCTGACTCAGCCTCCCCCCGCAATATCCCCTGCCAAGGGGCTGCATCGCTAGAGAGAGAGGAGGAGGCTCCAGCACACAGAAGGGACAGGCAGAGCCACTGCCGGTCCCCATGTCCCATGCTCTGCTCTGAATGCCACCAACACCCACAGCGGTGTCCTTCACACCTTACGAAGCACATCAAAGGATGCTCCACCAGCAGTACCACACTGCATCCTCTGGGATCAGCCCCAAGCTCCCTCCCCAGCCACCCAGGAGGGGTTTCCTGAGCCAAGGACACCAGCACAGCCGTTCCAGTGCAGGACATGGATTCCCATGGCTCATGCCAGGATGGGGATTAACTGCTGATGGCAGGTCCAGAGCTCACACAGCCAGGGAAGAACCATGCAGCTCACCCCAGCACCCCATGGATCAGCCTGTGGCAATGGACCAGGGAACAACCCTGAACCCAGCACAGGCTGCACCCCAGAGCACACCAAACAAAAGTCCACCGTCCCCACCTAGTTCCTGGAGGACCTGGACCGTGCTGGTTGCCTCCATCACCCCTGTTCCTGGCCAGCCCCACCACGCTGCATCTCTCCAAAGTTCTCCTCCCAGCTCTGAGGGGCAGCCAAGGTAATTTTGGCAGCGCGCAGGAGCTGCGGATCTGCCTGCCATCCCTTTCAGCTCTGCTCAGCTGCAATTCAGGAGACAAAGCAGGTAACTACAAAGGTAATTTCCTCCTGCCATCCCGCTCCCTCCCTGTGGGCTGCCGGAGGGAGGCAGAGGCTTCTGGCGACAAGAGGCACGACAAGAGGCACGGCACAGACAATACCTGCTCTCATGCACTGACGAGTTCTTTAATGATCTGAACGGAACCAAAAACGTTCCGAATTTCGCATTTGTCACAATCACAGATGATGCCAGAACCTCGCTGGGGTTTGACACACCAAGGTGCCTTTGCCTCCTAGAGCATCTGACACTGCTGGTTCCCTGTGGGACACCGCTGCGGCTCCAGGGACAGAGGCACAGCTCACAGCTGCTGAGGAATGACAAGTGCACACAAATTCCTGGGGTGCTGGAGGGAGCATAGCACTCTGCAGGGTCACTCTGGGACTGACCACAACAGTGGCCAGAACCTGGGGAAAGTACTGACAGGAGCAAAAGAGTTTAAAAAAAGAATAGCATTATATATACAGATATACATTCAGTCTGGCAGGCCCATGGTCTCCCTCATCCAAGTGCTGGAGCACTGAGCAGCTTTCCAAGGCCCCTCTCCTGCCCACTGTCACCCCAACACGCAGCAAGGACACGAGGCCAGTGCCAGAGCTGGGTCTGGTCCCACGGTGGCCCTGGCATGGCCAAGGGGCTGTGAGGAGTCCCCAGCCCTGTGGCACCTCCCTCCGTGACACTGGTCACCCTGCCACCGCTGAGTGACCCCGCAGAGCATCTGAGTCACTTCCCAACGTGCAGGGGCACAGCTGTAATGCTGCGATGATTATTCATAAGATGAAGCAGCTAAACGACTTCAGGAATCAGACGAAAGTGATGGAAAAAGGCTCAAAGATTAAATGCCAGAAAACCACAAACATGTCACGTGGAGACAGGACAGGGAGGTGACAGCACCAGCACCCCTATAGCCTCCTCTGATGCCAGCCAGAAGCTGGGCTCCTCCCTTCCCAATACAACGGAGCTGCTGACCAGAGCAATGTCCTTCCCAGAAATTCGGTTTCGCACTGTCTGCAGGCTCTCACAGCTGGCACAAGGCAGCCCAAATGCTGGGAGAGCAAGGAGGCCAGGAAGGATCCGATCTGGATTTGGGGGCCAAGAAGAAAAATCACAGAGGATAAAAACAAGGAGACTGTTCCTGGGAGAGGCCAGCCCTCATCAGGGAGAAACCTGAGAATTCCCAGGAGAAAAGCAAACCGGAGAGGCAAAGCACAGAGAAGCGGGGATCCTGGAGAATGCCAGGCATGGCCGTGGGGATCCCAGAGGACACATCCCCCCACCAGCCACAGAGGAGAAGGAACGTGACAAGGAAGAAGACTCTGGAGGGTTGCTCCTCACCAAGTCACGCAGCTCAGCACTCACCACTCTTCTGCCAGACAAACCCCATCCTGTTCTCCTTCCTGCAGGCACACAAACGCTGCCAGCACCAGGGAGCAGAGCAGGAGCCACTGCAGCCAGGGAAAAACCTTCAAGCTAAAAAAAAACCTTAAAGCATGTTTCTGAGAGGGGAAAACAACACAGGCAGTGAGAGACACCGGCAGAGAGCACAAGGCCGGGTCCCAGTGGAGTTTCTGAGCCGGCCGGGATCCTGGCTTGGCGCTCCAGCCCCTGCACTCAGCATTCAGCGCCAGGAGCGCCAGCAGTGCTGCAGGGCAGCGAGGGGGGAGAGAGAACCCCAGGCAACACAGTGCTGCCAGGGTTCCAGCCGGGCTCGGGAGACGCCGACGTGCGCAGAGGCTGCTCCGGGGACGTGCTCCCCACGGCTCCCCTGTGCCGGCTGCAACATCAGCTGCTTAAGATAAACAAAATGCCATTACATGGCCTGAGCCAGTGTGTTTCTGCAGCAGGCCAGAGCTGTGGGATGCCTGCTGCACCCAGGGAGCATGGCACTGCGCTAGCACACCGTGCTCCTGGGTGAGAATCCACTGGGGTCCACAGCGGGCTCTGGGGATGGGGCTCACCTGGAGCCAGCTGCCCAGGACCGTGACCTGCTGGGTTCCAAATACCTCCATAGACTGAGACTCCAAAGCCTCTCCAGGCAGCATTTCACCAATCTCACACTTTAAACACCCCACATTTTCTCCCATGAGATCTCAGCCAGATGCAAGGAGGTAAGAATAGAAGATGCACACACCTCGTCCAAATCCACAGTACCAGGGCAGCAATCACCAGCAGCCCTGGCTACTCCTGGCTGTCCCACCAGGGTAAAACCCCTCGTGCGGGACTTCCAAAGCCTGGATCCACATCTGCTCTCTTGCATGGGAAGCAGGCACAGTGCTGGGGCTCTGGAGGACTTACAGGAGGGATGTGAAGCTCCTGTGTCTCTTCTTTCCCCACTGCATGGAGACTGCAGACCCCTGCCACCCTCATGTGCCTCATTCCCAAACCATCTGCCTCCAGCCAGCGATCAAGAGAAACTGCTGAGAAAGAACCCAGAGAGCAGCTCCCACATACCCCAGAACCTTGGACACCCCAGGCAGCACAAGCACACAGCCAGCAGTGCCACCATCACAGTGTCGCACTGGGGCTCAGCATCAGCACGACAGGGCGGGTAGCAGCCTGAGCCAGTACAGCATCCAGCCAAAACCCCAGCCTGCTCCTTAAAGAAGTGTTGAGCCAGGTCACTCTGCAGCTCAAAACCCCCCAAAATTCCTCACCCCCAGGAGGCCCAGGGGGCAGTGAACGAGAGCAGCTGCCTACAGCCCCATACCACGAGCTCAAAGGCCACTGCTACCGCCCCAGCCCACCCCTGCTCTGGGTTCTTGAGCATCCTTGAGACCACCCTTCCCTGCCTCACTGCACTTAGTCCTGTTACACAACGAGGTTTGTGGGGTTCTTTGAGGGCCACCCACGAAATGCATTTAAGCTGCTCTGTGTCTCTTTGAAAAAGAAAGCTAATTTATTCCTCAGTATGGCTGCTGTGCTGCCAGGGGATGCTGCGGGCTGCACCTTGGAGAGCGGGCACATCCCCACCTCCCCTGTGCCCCCACAGATCTTCTCCACATAACACCAACTGCCCTGGGCCTGAACCCTGCTCCAGCCAGGCCTCTGCCTCCTGCCTCAATGTAATTTTTTCCCCTTCAGTCAACCAACTCAAAATTGAGTTTGTGTATTAAAGCAAAATTTAATTTCTAGGCCATTATCCCAACGTGGTGTAGTTCCTGCATCTGCAGAACGAGCAATAGGCAAGCAGACTGAGCAGTTCATTTCCCTCTTAGACACGAATCTCAGTTATAAACAACAATAATGACATTCCGCAGAGGCATGGAGCCCTTTCATTTTGAATCCCACGGAAAGTGTGTGAAGCTGGGGGACCCCAACGCAACTGACACATGGAGCTGCTGTACGTGTTCCTGCACGGCTGCAACACACATCCCTTGCATCTGCCCTCAGAGTCTCAGTGATGCAGCAAGTTTTCGTTTATTTCTCACACTGCTTTTTCACAAGCCTCTGGGTTTTCCTTCTCCCCCTCTAGCAGAGTCTCCAGACAGTGAGACCTATAAAATACACAGTTCTGAGACCTGAGAGCTTGCAGCATCAAACTGCAACATCCATAAAAAAATCCCAGAAAAATCAAAAACTCCAACTCTCCCAAACAAACAAAAACCCCACACAACTCTCCCCTCCCCTCCCTCTCCCCCACTTCCCTTCAGTCACTCTAGTCTTTTGAGAGCAAAAAACTCAGAAGCAGTTTAACCCACACAGTGACAGCAGCGTCCCCATTCATTCACAAGCCGCTCTGGCTGAGATTCCATTCCAACTGGATCCCATCCACACCCTTTTCCTGTCTGAGAGCGGAAATCCCACGGGAAATGCCCCAAAGGAAGCAAACCAGATGCCACCACCCAGCCGGGAAGACCTGGCGGCGGCGTTGGGCTCCTGCAGCAGCTCCTTACTGGGACCTCCCAGCCAGCACAGCTTCAACAGTAAACAGAATCAGAATCACCAAAAGCCTTTTCCACTTTGATTTAAGAGACTCCCCCAGTTCAGCACAGTCCAAAATGCTCCTGGACCATGCCAGGGCAGCCCTGGCTGAGGTGCGGGCAGACACAGAGCACACCGAGCTTCCCCACACACCTGGGCAATGGGGGACATGATGGCACCTCAGTGGTGCAGCGTCCCCTCCCCAGTCCTGGGCTCTGGGAGCAGCCACTGGTGTAGCACCAGGGGACATTTGGGACAGCCCACATCCCCTATGAGCAAACGCACACAGAAAGGGACATCATGTCGGGGGAGGGAAACGGGGACAGGGACATGATATTTAGGTTGAACATCAGGAAATGTTTTTTCACCCAGCAGGTGGCTGAACACTGGACAGGCCCCTCAGGGAAGTGGTCACGGCCCCAAGGCTGCCAGAGCTCAAAAAGCACTTGGACAATGCTTTCAGGCAGATGATGAGATCCTTGGGGTGTCCTGCCCAGGGCCAGGAATTGGACTCAATGCTCCTGATGTGTCCCTTCCAACTCAGTCTATTCTATGATTCCATGAGAGGGATGACAGCAGCACCAAAACACAGGGAACGCCCCCAGCAGAGAGATGTCCCCTGCCCTCCTGGCACCCAGGGCACTCCAGGTTTGTTTGCTGGGGGAGGAAGCCAACCCACAGTGACACAGGGACCAGTGAGCTGCATGGAGGCTGACTGGCACCACCGAGCTGAGACTGCATGAAAAGGAGATAAAAAGTGGTCCAGCCTGACCCCCCCACCAGCCCCAGCTGCACCCCAATTTTTGTCACCCAGCCCCATCCCCACACTGGGGTGGTCCTGGGGGCCAGCTACCCACTTCTCTCCCCTCTGTGTTGACGGGCATTACTGGGGGCTGGGGGCTGCCTTCCCCACAGCAGTAAACAAGGGCAAGGGTGTCCCCACCCTGGCCACAGGACCCGCCTGGCCCCAGGGCAGGGGCCCAGAGTGGAGGCAGAGGGATGGACTGCCAGCAAGCACAATCGGCTGTTTCCTGAGAAAGTGCAGCTCACAAAAGGGGCAATTCTGCCACCGGCCATGCTCCCTGGGAAGGGGCTGGGATGAAGACAGGGGAAGGGCAGATACTGAAGCCACCACATCCTGCCGACGCTGGCAGGGCCCCACCACTGGCGCCCCAAAAGCCGGGGCTGCAGCGTGCCTAGCTCTGCCCCACGTCCTCCCAAGGATGACACAGCCACAACCTCGGGGCTCAGCACCGTGCCCCTCCCTGCACTCATGCATGAGAGGCAGGTCTCGGGGCCGCTGGCACCAAGGTCCAACCCGAAGTTCGCAGCACTGTGTAAGAACACACGCAGGCACCCAGGATCCGAGGGGTGAGATGCTCCCTGCATGCCGCTGGAGCCCCCCGCCCTCGCACAGCACAAGGCGCCTTTCAGAGCCACACAGACACACCATTCTCCCACTGCTGACCTCCTTGCCCTGGCATTTTTGGGATCCAGGCTCCACAGTAGCGAGCGATGGCGTTGGAAGCAGCAGCTTGAGGCCGGTCAGCAGCATCCCCACGTGTGTGCTCGCTAATCGGAGGGGCCGCTCGTTCGCACAAGATGAAGGTACAGCCAGGCACTCATTAGGCTGCAACACACACTCGCTTTCCAGGCAAAGAACACTGAAAACAAGGGAAAGCAGCAACACAGGCTCCAGCCTCCCCAGGGCTTTGCCCCTCCCCAGGAGGGAGCTCAGGGGAGCAGCCACAGACCCTCCCGCCCCAGTGAGAGGAGCACCAGCCTCAGAAGGGTTTCGAGCAGGCAAGGCAGGTTTGTTACAGAAGGTGTGTTCGTTACCGGCAGCAGCAACTCCTTCTAGAGGAGCAAAATAATCACACTGCCCATCATCTTCATTTAATGAACCAGCTGTGCAGCCTGCAGAGACAGTTCTGGTTCCAGCATCTCTGATGGGACAGCCATGGTCTCTCCAGTGACCAGCCTTCAGGATGCACCAACCCCCTAAAGCCAGGGGCTGACCCAAGGGCTAAAAGGCTCAACACCCCCCTCCCCACTACAAAAGCCTCGACTGACGGCTCAGAAACCCACAGAGACCCCAGGAGAGTCACAGTGTGGGTTTGGAAACACCTATCCATCCCTAGAGGGGATGTAGCAGGAGACAACGTAATCCTGGCTTTAAAAGTAAGTAATTTATCAATCTCATAAGTCCCAGGGCCGATCTCACCCCACTCACACACATGCCCACACACCGACACACGCCCCTGAGCCGTGCCTGTACCTTGGAGGCCAGCGCAGCTCAGCGGGTGCACGCTGTGCGAGGCAGGGATTTATCACCCACTGCAGCTCCATTTCTTTTGCAAAGCAGCATTTCCAAACCAGGCAGGATGCAGGCTGTGCACGGGCACAGCCTCCCAGCCGCCATGGAAGGCTGCGCAGGGCACAGACCCAGCTCTGAGCGCAGCAGCCGGCACACCCAGGGCTCTGTAAGCACCTGCCTGAACCGAGACAGCTGCTGCTGTCGTTGGCATCAATTCATCCTTCCTCCTCATATTCCTACTGCACTTAACTGTCTTTTCCCAGGAGCATCCTCAGGGAACATCCCCTCAGTGCGAGAGCATTCCAGCACCGCTGCCTGGGCCAGCCTCCCTCCTTCCCTCCCTCCGTGCCTTTTATTACCCCTTGGCCAGGGGCACAAGCCAAGCACGGAGCCTCGAGTCTGCTCCTCGATGGTGAAATGCAGCAGCAACAACCTCAGCACAGAGCCCATGGCACGCGTGGGAGCGGAGGCAGCTCCACCACAGCCCCCCAGCACTGACCGAGGGTCACCACACGCTGCTGCAGCAGGGGGCACAGGAGGGAAGGGCACTGCTGACCACATCGGAAGGGTCAAGGGGCAGCTCGGGCCCACACTCAATGCCCTGCAGGCAGGCCGACAGGTCGGTGGCACCTCCCGGGTTTGCCAGACGCTGCCCGACGAAGCCCCTCTGCCACCTGGGAGCCAACAGTGCCCTGTGCTCGGCTGCCAGCTCCCACCCGGCTGCGGCAGCTCCTCCGGCAGAGCCGGTCTCCTTGAAGCCGCCTTCCGACAACACAAGCTGAGCCGAAACCTCCGGGCTGGCTGGGGAGACCTGGGCGACAGCCAGGAAGGGCAGGAGCCATTAACGCCGGCGTGTCCGGACTTGAGGGAATGACGGAGCAAGCAGAGCCATCTGCCCTCTCCAGAAACTCCGCAGACCGCTGGGCAGAACGGCCCTTCACCGCACTCCAGCCCTTGCCAGCTGTGCTCTAGCCCTGCCAGCTGTGCACATAGGGGCAATAAACCTGCGGTTCGGATGTTTTTTGAGGCAAAACACAAAAATAAAGCGCGAGGAAGAGGTGTCACTCGGGCACGTTTTCCAGCAGCTCCACAGATCCTCGGCGCAAGCGAACACACTCCGCTGCCGGCTCAGCAGTGACACCCGAAAGCGCGGGCAGTACCCCGGCAATGTCTCCCGGCCCCGGGGCACCGGGGGCAGCGCTGGCAGACCCCCCGCACGGGGCTGTGTCTCTCCCCTGCGGCTTCCGAAGCGGCGGCCACGGAGCCCGCTGCTGTTTAACTTCACGGCCCGGGAGTTTATCAGATTCCAGCCGCGCTCGGGGAAGGGGCGTGGGGGGGCCCAGGGGCAGCACCGGCCCCGCACCGGCTCTGCGGCAGCGACGACAGCCCGGCACCACGAACCGCCGGGATCCGAAGTGCGGGCACGGGGCTGGGCGGCGGGAGGGATACGACACTCTCCACTGTAAAACCCGGGGCGAGGGGGAACGGCGAGGGGAACGGCGAGGTGGGCGCGGGATCCCTAAAGCCGCGGGCAGGGAGCCGGGAGCCGGCGAGTTCGTACCCACTCCGCCCGTAACGCACCGCCGCTCCCCAGCAGGACGGCTCCCGGCGACCCGAGGGACCGGGAAGGCCGCGGGCAACCCCGAGCGGGGACAGGCCACCCGGCTCTCCCCGCCAAACGGCGGAAGGTGCCGGGGCGGGCTGGCAGACGCAAACGGGGGAGGCGATTGGGAGCGGGGGGAGCCGGCAACGGCTCCCGGGAGGGGCGGGAGCCCCCAGCCCCGGCACTTGCTGCGAACCCGCGGGAAGGGCCGCGCCGAGCGGCCGGCTCGGTGCTTCTTCCCGCCCCGGTACCTACCGGCGGGCCGCGGCATTCCCCCCGATGCTGGTACCTACCGGCGGCCCGCGGGAGCCCCCACGACACGACACGACACGACACGACACGACACGACACGACACGGCCCGGCCCGGCCCGGCCCGGCCCGCCCCGGTGCCCCCGCCCGCCCCGGTGCCGGTACGTACCGGCGGCCCGCGGGAGCCTCCCCGCCGCTGCCCGGGCATCTTGGAGGCGCGGGGACACGGCGGCGGCGGCGGCGGCGCGCGCGGGGCGGGGCGGGGCGGGGCGGGGCGGGCGGGGCGGGGCGGGGCCGAGCGCGCTCACTGGCCCCGCCCCTCCCGCTCGGCCCCGCCCCGCCGCAGGTGAGGCCGCGGCGCCGCCGGCAGCGGGGCCTGGAGCCCGCGGGGTGCGGGGACATCGTGTGCCCCTGTGGGAGCGGGGCCCTGCGTGTTCCCGTGGGGAAGGGACACCGTGTGCCCCTGTGGGAGCGGGGCCCTGCGTGTTCCCGTGGGGAAGGGACACCGTGTGCCCCTGTGTGCCCCTGTGTGTCCCTGTGTGCCCCTGTGGGAGCGGGGCCGTGTGTGTTCCTGGGCGGTGGGAGGCAGTGCGTGTCCCTATGGGATGTAAAGTGTGTTCCCATGAGATGGATGGCACTGTGTGTCTGTGTGTTTACGGTGAGACTTGGTGCCTTGACAGTGAGTCTTTCAACACATTTATTTTTTTTCAAAATGAAAAATGCATTAAATGGGGTCTTCACCACCTGGTTTAGCACCACAAAGGGATGTCCCAGTGTTCTCCATACAGCAAACCAACTCTGGGTGAGGTTGGGTTTTTATTTGCAAAGTGCACATATATATGTATCCACATCAATAACATCAAAGGGAAACACGGGAGGGGGAGCCCAGAACTGTAATTTATTCCTTGGTAATATGGGGACATGTGGCACAGGTTATTTATATTTGAAGGCTGCCCAGAGTGTAAAATGAGCCATCTTTAAAAAATAAACGTGGAAAAATACATCCGGGCTCCTGGTGTATCTTAAGGTGAGGCCAGGCCAGCTGCTGGCAGGCGCTGGAGGAGGAGATGTGTGCCAGGACCAGCAGCTGTCCCCTCTGTGCCCTGGGCACCATCGTCACTGCACACACACACAGACAGACACTGAGCACACGGCAGCTGTCCTGCTGTGGCTCTCCAGTGAGACAGGACAAATGCAAGGCTGCCAGCACCACCATGGCCGGCCTGGTTCTCGCCTGGTTCACTGCACAGAGGGATCACAAATGCTTACTCCCAGCAGGGTCTGACAGCAGGGGAGTTAATATGCGCCATGTTGTTTGCATTAAACCCCATCTCTGATTTTCTGGCGGTGGAAGCGCAGCCCAGGCAGCTGTGGCCAAATCACAGAATCTAGAGCTGTCCTGGGATCAGCCTTTGTCTCTGCACCTGTGCAGAGTGATGTGAGATGAGTGAACAGCCAGACCAGAGCCCCATCCTCTAACTCTTGGACAGGCAGGAAATTAAAGCCACTTTTCCAAATTCAGTAGCCAGCAGGTAGCCAGGCGTGGGTTCAGGCTCTGAGCAGAGCCGGAGCACTTGGCTGGGCAACAGCAGAGATATGCAGCCCCCAGACATGGCACATCAGGCTGCAGGGAACTGAGACCACTGACAATGAGCAGATGGCTGGAGGTCACAGCAAAGTCCCACCACCAACAGGCTCTGGGTGACAACCTGACTGCCCAGCACTCGCCATGGTGCTGGGCCACAGATACCAGTGGCAGCTCAGCCCTGACCTCTGAGAGCCTCAGCCTTGCTCCCACAGCAGCCAGGGACACAGCCCAGATGGTGGCACTGCGCAGTGGCGGCAGCTCCATAGTGTGACCACGTCCCTCCAGCTCCCAGCTCCAATGCCGGCCCCAGTGAGTGAGCAGGCCCAGGGAGCACAGGGACTGGAGCAGCTGTTGGGGTGACACAGCAGAGATCACTCAGTGTCTCCTCTGCACTCTGGGAATCAGCTCATGGGGCTGGAGCAGCTGCTGGGATGACACAGTGGAGATCAGCCCCGGTGCCTCCTCTGCCCTCCAGGGTTCGGCTGTTGCTGGCGCTCCCAAGCCAAGGGGCTGTGGTGGATGTGCACAGCTGTGGCTCCAGCTGCCAAACAGACCCTGTGCCAAGGCCCAGGGTGGGCTGGCACCCACCGGACCATAGCTCAGAGACACAGCATATTTAAGTCCCTCAAACAGTTTTCCTCATGGAACATTGCAGATGCCAGCCTTCCTCGAGGCCTGATGGGTGCCGGATTAGCTGGGATCCTGCATTAATCGGCAGAGGTGTCGGAGGTGGCCTTGGGCAAATATTTACAATTACTGTGGTGGTGTGCCTGTGCATGTCCTCAAAACACAGAAGGGGTAGGGTTCAAATGGCACTTTAATGAGCTGCAGGACAGCGGGAGGATAGAGCTCCTCACGCTGATGTGTTGAGCAGTCCAGGGTGGGAAGATCGTCTTCATCTGCCCACAAAGGCGTGTTGGTGTTGGAGTGGCAAGTGCTCAGCAGCCCTTCTAGGACCTGTGTGTTTTGAATAGGGACCATCTTGGTTTCTGCATCACACGGCTGTGAGCGTGTTGCTTGGACTCAGGGAACTACGCTTTTCCTGCCCAAGGCTGGTCTGCGCTCACATCCACATTGCACAGACAGGAATGGAAACACTCAAGTTGTGCCGCGTGCCTGGGATGCCGGCTGAATGAATAACACGAGGTTATAAAGCAGGATTCCCCCTCACAAATTTGTTCTTCCAGTGGAAAGCACAGAGGAAAAACATCCTTTTAAGTTCTGCATCCCTCTTCCCACTCCTTCTGAAGAGCAGGCAGGCAGTGTGGAGATGAGCAGGAATGGATGAATTCCCCCAGAAGAATTTCTTCTCGATTCTTTCCTACATTTTGATGATTTCATTCCTCCAGCTCTCATTAGCACCTCCTTTATCCCCAGTTCTTCCCCAAAGGCATTCTGCTCTCTCTCCCTCCTGCTGCAAAGGGAGCGGCAGAGCAGGGATAGAAGCGGATGCTGTGCACCACCTCATGTTGAGGCCTGGAATTTCAGAGCCTGATCCCAGCTCCAGCTCTCTCCCATGGCAAGGGAGGTGGAGTCCTCATCTGCCCCAGAATTTATTGTGCTGGATAAGAGCAATGCCTCATCCTCACATCCTCACACAAGGACTCAGTGGCAGTGTCCTGCCCTTTGTTAAGGCCCCGTGGTCTGACAGACCTGCTGAAGCCCCAGCAGCCAGGCGAGCTGTCCCACGGGCTCTGAGGGCTGATTTCTGAAGAGGAAAGTCTGTTCTCCCAAGTGCATCCCTTTTCTGCACTCAAACAACCCCAGATGCTCTCCCAATCCAGCCCGGCTCTTTCAGAATGGTCACAGGATTTTGTGTCACCCTGTTTGTGAGCAATCCCCTGCTCTGCCTCTCCTCCCCAGGACCCTCAAGAGGGAAAGGAGGCAGGGTTTGACAGGCGAGAACTATCCAGCCTGGTTTCCAGCCATCTCCTGCACATCTCTGTACTGCCAATGCTGTTTGCACTCCCCATGCCAGAGCTCAGCAGCAGATTTGCTCACAAAGTCCTGTTGTGCCAAGGAAAAGGATCCTGAGTCCCTCAGGTCAGGCATGCAGAGACAGACAGACATGCTGCCTGTACTTTTCCCTGGCATCCTTGGGCTGTGGGTCCCTGCTCTCACATATTCATGTTGAAAAAATATTCATTATGCTTGTGGAGCCTAGGGGTCAGCTTTGGGCTCCAGAGGAAGCACACATCTGTAATTCTGCATTCCCCACAACATCCCCAGCTCTGGTGGCCTGAGCTGCACCTGTACCAGCCCCTGGATGGGAAAGGGGCCCAAGCCCATCCAGTCTTGCACCCAAGGACACGATTTTGACCCCTAAACAATCAATTCAGTAGGAAATAAAATGAGAAGGAAGTACAGAAGTTACTCCCAAGGTCATACACTGCAGAAGGCAGCACTACCCTCAGTGGGACATGCACTGCAAGGAGCAGGACAGCGCTGCTGGAGTGTTCCCTGTGAACTTGATTTCAGGCTGCTGGACCTGCTCAATGGAGCATCCAAGGAGAACATTGGCTCTCGAGGCACAGAGATTTCTAAAGCGTTTTTTTGACTATTTCTCCTTCCTCTGACATACTTCCAAAGCTGCATTTGAGAATGTCCCCTTGTAGTCACACATCCCTGTGATAGCACAAAGGGAAAGAGAGGTTACATCACACCTGCATTCACCAGCTCCCAGCCAAAGATGGCTCAGGCTGCTGTCACAGGGCTCCCACAGTGACCACGCTGGCTTAGGGAGTGCTTCAGGTACCCCCTGTGCTGTGCAAAAGAGAAACCAGCTCTCAGCAGCCAAGCCAGCCTTCTTCAACCCCAGCCAGCTCCTGGCATCACCAGAGCTGCACTGACTCACCATGCTGCAAGGAGCATTCCCCCTTCCCAGCTCCCGGCTCACACACACCCAGGGCAGCCCTTCTGTGTTCACGTGAGTCTCCCACTTTCTTTGAGCCTCACACATTTACAGGTAACAGGTATTGCACTGCTACAGCTTTTCCACCCCAGCATTAGGCTACCTTAGCAATTAAACAAAGCAAATATGCACTTAGTAAGACCTAGGTCAGGCTTACAACCAGAAAAAAGCAATATGCTCACTCCAGAGGACTCAAAATTTCCTCAACAGTTATCATCTGCACTCAAAGGACATCAAAGACTTTCTGAAAAGGAAAGATGTGCTCTCCCAGCTTATATATTCCCCCACCCCCTTGCCTGCAGCACCCAGCAAGTGATTCCTCCTCCCTGTTCACACCTCATCGGCTGGAAGGTGAGAGAAAAAATGAATGCTGAGCTTGAGGGAATTTAAGGAGAGACAAATGACAGAAGATCCTCCCTTGGGGGTCACAGTAGCACCTCTGGGTAGGAGCAAGTGCTGGGCAGGGAACTGGGGAGACAGGACTGAGGTTTGCCAGGGCAGGATCCCTGTTCTGTCTGAGCAGGTGCCTGTCCCTATGTGTGGGGCACATGAGGCTGTCCTGAGCCCACTGCCCACCCTCAGTAAATAACCCGTGTTCCTAAACAGCACTGTCTTTGTTATTGAGGCAGAGCAGGGAGCAAAAAGTACGTTGAGGGCGTTTACTGAATCAGGTTGTGAAATTAGAGGCTGCGTGGACTCGGACATCACCGTCGGCTGGCTGCCCACAGTCTCTCCCCAGAGGTGGCACAGGCAGAGCGGCTGCCAAGGCACAGGTGTGGGGATGAGCAAGACTGCAGAGGGCGAAGCCCAGATGTTTATCTGGGTGGTGGGAGCAGGCAGGTCTCCTGGGAGGCAGCTAACCATAGGAATAGGCACTGTGTCTGTCTTACGGCTGAAACCCAGGGAGAGAGCTGGACACAGCCCTGGGATGGGAGTTGGTCCGTCTCCAGCAGAGAGAGAGGCCAAGAGCTTTTAGGCAGCCCAGAGAGTGGAGCCTGCCCCACTGTGTCCTGCTGTGGCAAGCCAGTCAGATGAGACTGGGGCAGGCCATGCAGAATAGAACAAAATGCAAATCAGAGCTAGAGAAGCTCATCTCAAAAATAACGTGATGTGCTGCTGTTCAATGAGAGGCGGCTGGGAGAGCAACTGATGCTGAAAGAGCTGCGAGCACAGCAGGCGAGGCTGCGTGAGGTGACAAGGACAGTGGCTTGGATGGATACGGCTGAGCCTGGAGCGAGAAGACCCTACCCATGAGTGTTGTTGCCAACTCATTACAGGTTGTCAGCCCTCAAGTCTGCATGCCAGCTTCAAGTGAAGCCTCCCTGAGCTCCAGCCCCTTCCCATCCACACCCCTCCCCCCACCAGCTGTGTGACTCCCGGTGTCAGGAGAGGAATTCCCTGTGGAACAGGCACCTGGCCCAGCAGGTCCAACAGGGTGCACTGCCTGCTGCTCCTCTCCTCCCTCGGCAGGCGTGGGGCTCGAGAGCAGAGTGGTGTGTGCTGGCTCCATATTAAAGTGATGTTCAAGCTTGATGGAAAATTCAAGTCTGGAGGAGGAAGAGGAGGAGGTGGAGGATGAAGCCATGCACAGGTGCACACATACACTGACTATCTTGCCCCCTCCATTGCTGCTGCGGCTGGTGGAGTGAAGGGAGATCCCATGTGGGAGCTAAAACTATATAGAGAAGCTGAAAAGCTGCAGTGAGACTTCAACTTCAGCTACTTCCCACAGCAGAGGCCATGGTGACACCAGCCCAGCCCATGAAAACGTGCGTGGGGAGCTGACGCTGGGTGGGAAAAGCTTCTTTCACCTAACGCAGATCTGGCACAAGAGCAGAGCTGGGAGTCTCACCCAGCAGTTCAGAGGGGAAACACAATTCCCTCAGCTCATTAGGAGGGTGATTAGTTACTCAAACCGTTTACTGAGGGTTGCGGTGAGATCTCCACCGCCAGCTCTGAACGCCCACCAGCCCACGCTCCATTCTCGGTGCAATGGGATGCAGAGCCGAGCTGACCTGTGTGCTGAGCTGCCCGGTCATCCCGGCTCCCCCACGCCCTGGGGATGGTCCATTCAGCTGACATGGCGAAACAAAAATATTTTTAATTTGGATGGAGATAAAAGGTAAAAACTTCACATCTGAGAGCTCTGAAGTGTTGTTATGGAGGTGCTTTATCTCCTTGTTTTCCAGAGAGGCTCCTGCTAGACCAACCCACTGTGCAGCTATCCGAGGATCTCAGTCTTCAGCCGGCGCCAAATTCCTGCAGAGCAGGGAACTCACATTAATTTTTTTATTTTTAAAGCTCCAGTTCCTGGAGCAATGGGAGGATTTTCATACCTCACCATCTACTTAAAGTAAGGCAAGTTTCTCACCTTTCCAGCAGCTCACCGATGCAAGGAGAACGTCAGTAGAAGGTTTTAAGGAGATCTGATGGTTGTTTGATGGAAGTAGACTTCCCAACACTGTCCCTTCGTGCTGGGGTTTGTAGAGCATCCCAGGGTTCATGGAGCTGCTTTGCTGCTGCTGGAAAAGTTGGTCTCACTCTCACACAGCTCATTATTGCAATTGCAGCTCTCAGGGAGCGGGGAAATGTGCTCCTTCACAGGCACATCCATCCTAATGGCTTCTGCCTCACTGCCAAGGATAGATCATCACAAATCAGGGCTATGAGGACTTTTGGAGAGCCCTTCTGCTTCAGGTGTTTCATCCTGTCAGTGAAGGAGCCCTCCGAGACACCCATCAGCCAGCTGAGAGTTGTGTTTGGGGAGCACATTGCTGGCTCAACAGAGTGAGGAAAAAATCTATTTCAGTTCATTTTCATACCAGACAGAGCGTTCGGAGCTGCGCTGCCGGGCACCCCCTCCAGCAGGCAGCCCTGACCTGGGTCAGTCCTCACAGGTGCTGCAGTGCACTGGGTGAGTTCTTGCAACTTCAGAGCCACTCACAAAGGTTTACAGGTTTGAAAAAAGTATTTCCACCAGCTCAGGAGGGCAGGAGAGCTGTCTCAGCACACGGGATGCTGCTTTCCTGGGGGGATGTTGCTGCAGAGCCCAAGGGTCACCTTAGTGGGACCTTGTCAGAACAGGGAACCCAACCCAGTGCTGAGCACAGCAGGGATGAGCAGAAGAGCCCCTTTCTGCACAGTGGATGTTTGCAAGGGAAAGGCCGAAGGTGGCCTCACCTCCTCCGTGTCACTGGTGGAATGTGCCCAAGCAGGACTCCCCCAGAGGCAGCAGGGATGCACTTGGACACCCACAGAGCAGTGCTGCACAGCCCTGGGTGCTGCCTGCCCCAGAACCAGCCTTGGTTGGGTTCCCACCCAGTGCTTCTGTTATCTCTGGCTGGGATCGGGTCATGCCAAGCACTTTTCGGGTGAGAGGCAGCTCTCCTGGCTTTGACCCATGGCAGGAGCCAGGCTGGGCGCCAGGCAGGGCGAGGGCGGATGTGGGGCACTGCAGGGCAGCTCCCTGCCAGCCCCTCACCACTGACCCGGGCCACGGTGCCTGCCCAGCCCACTCTGCCTGGATGGGACAGCTGCCCGCACCATCACCCGTGCAAGGCCACCCGAGGCCAGCCCGACTGCCACTGTCCCTGAGCGGACTCTGGCTCTCCCTGCACACAGAGCACAGGCTCTGTGCCCTGCTCCACCAACAGCTGGAGCTTTCCAGGGGCCTCATGGGGCACAGAACAGCCCCCAGCCAGGACATCAGCGACAGCCCCACGCTGGTGATCGTCCTTCCCACTGATTCCCGCAGGCACAGGCAGATTTGAGTCCTTACAAACTTAGCGAGATTCGTGGAGGGTTTTCCAAAAATCATTCATCAAAACTTCTGCAGATAATTATGAGTTTGTTGCTCATTTATTAGCACCAGGCTGTAATTACTCGGTATCCAGATGATTTGCTACACAGATCATGTGGTGCTGAGTAGGTCAGATGAGTACAAGGCTCAGATTAGGATTTTTAAGTTTGTTTTCCCAGGAAGGTCTGTAATGCATCCCTAAATGCTGTTGTGTTGTCAACAGCCCATCTGTGGGAAGGCAGAGGCAGACATGGGGACTTTGGGATAAACATGGATAAGCCTTTATAAATAATTTTCTCTGTTTTCTCCAGCTATAGCAACGTGGGTGCAGGGACTTGGCTTTGTGTTTTCCAGGTGTGTGACAGATGCATCCCTGTGACAGTTTTCCTGTCCCCAGCCAGTCCCTTTTCAATGCAATTTGCTGTTCAGGGGCTGGATGCAGCACACAAGTGGCCATGAGACAGCACTTGGCCAAACTCTGCCCCTGTGACCCTGTGGCGACACTGTCTTCAGCCATGGTTCTGCTCCCCATGCTTGGGACCAGCCCTGCTGCCAAAGCTCCCAGCCCTGGAGCTGTGGCTGTGCCATTGGGGTGTGCAGGCAGTGCTCCCTGTTTTTAGGGGAGAAGGCTGCCATGGTGCTGGAACTACCCAGGAGCACAGGGAGCAGATCCTTTTGGCAGCAGCTGCCCTTCCTGGCTCTGTTTGGACACTGTGGCTGCCATAAAGAGCCTGTCTTGTTGCCCCCCACAGCAAAGGCAGAGCAGGAGCTGTCTCTCCAGCTCAGACGGGGACACTGAGGTCCCAGGAATTGTCAGGGCTTTCAGGAGTTCACTTATGGCAGGGGAAGCTCAGCTGGTGCTTCCGCTCTGTGTCGGGGCCGGTACCAATGGAAGCAGAGCCCAGGCAGCCCTGGGCAGGAGGTTCCATGTGAGAGCTCTACAGGATCCCCCCTCCTTGTGGGGATGCGCAATGCCACCTGCTCAGTGTGCCTGGAGACCCTCTGCATGGCTTTTGCTGGGTTGTCTGGACTGGGCAGAGCAATCTGTCCCAGCACTGGGGCAGGAGAGGGGCATCCTCACATGCAGTGAATCACCTGCAGAATCCAGGGAGTTCTGGGCTGCCTTTGAAGCACTGGTTCATCTCTTTTTTCGGCACCCAGTGGGGGAGTTGGACATCCTACATATCCCAGACCAAAGGTGGTTTGAGGGGAACCAAGGTGGGATCACTGTCTGGCTTTGTGTGGGGCGAGTCAGGATGAGCTCCAGCACCTCCCAGCCCCGAAACTGGCCTCAGCCTGCAGCCCACAGGAGTTTCACTCCTGGAAACCAGCCTCGTGGCTGGCCACAGCCACCCCAGCACCTCTGATCCCCAGAACAGTCTGGTACCTCCTCCGTGGTGAGTCCTGTCCCTCCCCTCCCTTCTCAGCTCTGTGTGTGTGGGGGGCATGCAGGGCTCAGAGGGTCTCCAGCAGCCCTACCCCATGAACAGCAGTGGCTACTCTTTGCCCCTGGCTGAGCCATGTCAGACGTGGCCACCTGAAGGGCACATTAACCCCTGGGAACGGTGCCAGGCATTGAGCGAACCACACACCCCAGTGTAAGAATTAACTTCAGTGTCTGTGGCTCCATCAAGGCTCATCACTCTGGTCTCCACAGCATCTTCCTCCTTCTCCTGCTGCCCTCTGGGCAGAGGATGCCCTACAGTGTGTTCCAGAGGCAGCACATGTGAACACACACTGTTTCCTCTTGCTTGTGCAGGTACCTGGCCAGGAGATGTGGTCCTTTTTGGATGACTTGCCTTCAGCAGTTAAAATCCTTTAGCCAAAATCCTCAACTCCTCACAATGCTGGAGGACAGCTGTGAGATTCCCTGAGGAGCCCCAGCACAGGCAGGAACAGGGAGCAATGCCACAAGACCAGCTGTGGGCAACAGGAACCCGTGTGTTCAACAGCTCGGAGGAATCAGCTCAATCACCTGAAAAAGGGGACCAGGAGAACAGACCACCTCCCACAGCTGCTAGATGGGGTCCCCAAGTGCAGCTCCTCTGCCTGTAGATATCAAGGAATGTCACCACTCCTCACTCCTTTGGTCACACTGTACTGGCTGCACATGGTGGAGGGGTCCCTGCTGTGGGACACCTCTCAGAAACACAGCGAGAATGATGCAAAGACCACTTTGGAATTACTTTTTGGAACTACCCGAAATACATGGGAAGATGATATCCTTCCCCATGGCAGCTCCCCGGGAGACACATCTGGTTGTATCCTGATGGCAGAGAGGGGTGCTGCCTCCCCACAGGGTCCAGAGCCCTGCCCATGCCCTACACAGTCCAGAGCAGTACAGCAGGGCCAGGGGTGTTGTTCCAGAACCCTCTCTGGGAGTTTTACTGCAACTCAGAAATGAACAAAACCAGACCAACACCAAAGGTGCTGGAACACTCACCCAACAGGAGGCTTCAGGGACCTCTGGGGTGAAATATGAGGCATTAATCACCACTGGCTCCTCCCATGCCAGTTCTGTGCAGCCTTTGGGCCTGGCAGACTGTAGTACCTGCCAGTACCACCAGCCACCTCACATGAGGTCCTGGCTTCATGAGGGGATGAGGCAGAGGTCCCTGCTGTAGAAAACAAACTTCAACTATTTCTTTTTTGGATACGTCTTCCATTTGTTATTGCTATACCTGTTTCCCAATGGCTGCTGCCTTAGAGAGGGAAACACTCTGATGCTCTTCCAGGCATGTTTCACAGGGTTGGGGCATTTTGCTTTCAGGTTTCCATCCAGATTTCTGGTTTTAGACAAGAACCAACAGGCTGCTTGTCTGGGCCTGGCTGGCAGTGCCTGAGATGAGCAACCACAGGCTTTTACTCCTTACTCCCAGTGCTCAAACACAGTGTCCCAGAGCAATGTGACCTCCCTCCCTGCGGCTGGACACGAGGTCAATGCCACCACACAGGTGAATAAGTGATGGGCCACTTGCTTGCTAATGAACTTGCTTGTGGTGCAGCAAGTGCTCTGGGACCCACACACCTGCTCAGTGTGCCAGATGTTGCTCTGCTGGTACTCACAGGTCTGTTCTGTACCCATATTCCATGGGTGCAGCATGGGACTGTTGGGTCTGTCCCATACCTGTGTCTCATGGTATAAAAAGGCTCTCAGCTGATCTCTGCAAGTTTCCCGACACCTTTTGATCAAAACGCTTTTTTAGACCAACACACCCCTCCAAGAAAATGCAGAAGGGGCATAAAATCAGCCCTCTGGCAATTTGGAGAGCTGTCGGTGCACATCCCCACAATCCATCACAAGGGGAAGGCAGGAGCAGGACCCAGTTTGCGGCTCTGTGTTAGCTCAGGTGTGCTGGGATGGCAGAGGCCCACCCATCTCTCCTGGCCCCGCTGGCCGCCGCTGGCTGCATTACATGGAGCACAGACCTCGGTCGGACTGACTCCATCACTGACCACAGACATGCAAGTCCGGCTTAACACCATTAAAAAGAGAAAACCTTCACCTGTCCCAGGCACAGCCGGGGAAAAGATGGGCCAGATCTGGGGGTCTGCGTGGTCCCCGAGCCCGGGTCCTGCTGCGGCCCGGCAATGTCCTGCTGTGTCTGTCAGGTCTCGAGTGCCAAAATACAGAGGTGTCTGGGCTGACAACTCAGAGACAGGAAGCTGTCAAGAAGTGAAGCAGGAGGATTTCCAGCTTGACTGGTCGCCTCGGGGAATCTTCCATTAGCGGCTTTAAAAGACACGTGTTGATGGTTCTTTCCCCGTCTCTTTTTCTTTCTCTCCTTTCTTTGGAAAGAACTGAAACATTCCAGGATTAAAATCGCTGTAGAGATCCCTTTCCACTCTGCAGCTTTAAAGCTGATCTGTCCGTACAAAGTCCTCCCTGCATCACACATGGAGCCTAACCTAAATTTTTGTAGAATCATATTTATGGCTCATAATTAGGGGAAGAGTCATTACAGAGCAGACTCAGGTCAGGGGAAGTTGGTGTCCTGGGGATGTGCACAGCGGGTGAATACACCAGACATGGATGGCCGCGATGAAACACTCAGAAATCCTTCGTGCTGTGGGCAGCCCATCCCTTCCAGACCTGGAGCAGAAGCCTTCAGGAATTATCATCACCTTTCTGGTGCTGCAAACTCCAGGATTTGGGGTCTGAGGAGTTAATTTGAGGCATTTTTTGTCTGCAGCTCCGGTGCAGAGTCTGTGTCCCCAGTGCTAATCCTGGGCTGTCAGGTGTCTGGCACAGGAGATGCCAAGTGCTTTCCATGCTTCCTGCCCAAGCTGGACTTTAAGGAGAAAAAAAAGATGCAATGCTGGGAGTAAAACCTGACTGAATCCCTGTGGGACAGGAGCATCCGGCAGAGCACCTCAGCTAGCAGAGAGGGCAGGTGCTGCAGGAGAGGCTCTGAGACCTCCCAATTCCAGGGCAGAGCTGCCAGAGGATGGGTCACAGGTGCCCCAGGGCTGCAGTGCCATCAGGGAAGAGGGATCAGACCCCAGCCATGGCCCTGAGAGCAGCACCATTGGTATCAGACCACCACGCTGTCATTCCAGTACTGTTGGAACCTGCCCCTGGGCTGTGGGTGGGATTGGCAGCCTTGCACAAATTCTGTTTGCTTCCCAAATGAATGTTGGCCTGGGTTCCTACCCCACTTCTGTGCTCAGATTGCCCATGATAGCACTTCACGTGCTCAATCCTTAGTGCCGGGAGAGTGATCGAGCTTCCCACACTCCTGGGTGGGTTGGGGGGCTGTGCCCAACATCAGTGAGAGCCTGGAGTACCAGAACTCCACCAGTCCTGGCACACTCTGCACGTGGCATGAGGTTCAGAGACCTCCATACTCCTTGGTCCATATTACCTGCCTCAGGGCATGAGGAAAACACGTGAGCAGACTTGTTCCAGCTCATGCTGTTGCAGCACAGGGGAGGAAAGCTCATATGGTCCCAAAGCAGTGAAGGCAGTGGGCACAGTCTCCCACCATGCTGGGAGCAGTGTGCAAGTGATGGTGTAACCAGTTACCAGTAACCAGTAAACCCTGGGCAAGAGGTCCCCCATGGGCCAGCAGTGTTCCTTATCCTCCCACACAGCGGGCACCACTCTGCAGAGGCCTGTGGAGTGTGGTGTCCCCTTCCCACATGGCAGGGCACATGGATCCATCCCAGCAGGCGGGACCAGCACAGGCTGCTGGCAAGGCTGGACCAGCCCTGGTGCTGCCAGAAGATCCCTGTGGTCCCATTGCTCCGGCTGGCAGTGGGGTTTAACACACCCTTCCCAGTGTCCCAACACTACTGCACTGTGGCTGGTGTGACACAACCCATCTGCCCTCTCCCATCTGCCAGGTGTGCCTGGGGCCAGAGGGTTCCCCAAAGCAATGCCTCTGGGTTTTGGAGCATAAGCAGTGGAGCTGTCTGACCCACAGAGAGACCTCAGAGGGCAGGAAAAGGCAGGCAGGTACTGCTGAGGGCAGGTGGAGCAGCAGCGTTGCTGCTGCACAGCCCCGGCACAGAGCTGGCAGTGCATCAGCTGCGTTCAGCCTGTGCTGATGCCGTTTTATCCCAGTGCATCCCTAATTCCGGGCTGTGTGTATCTGTGGACAGCGAGTAAGCTGGTTTTTTAATAAATGTGAAATTCTTGCTCTTGCTGCAGTGCTTTGTCAGGGACTGTGTTATTTCATGTATCTGGGTCAAGCTTATTCCTTCTTCAGTAGCAGATTCTGGGGAGCTGAAAGTGCTGCCCTTCCCCAACATCCAGCTGTGCTTCATTGCCATCTCCTTCCAGGGCGATTCATTGGGACAAAACTCCCCATGGAGCAGTTCTTTCCCAAACAAGGACTCACAATGGGAATTTCTCCCAGCACGCCTAGCTCGAACCTTGAGCCAAAGGCAAAAGCAATTCAGCAGGGACTGAACACATCCACGCATCCCCTGGTATGCTGAGCTCCACTGGGCTGCTCTGCCCCAACAGGAAAATGCTACTGAGGAACCAGCAGGTCTTAGTTCTCCTCCAAGGTCTTTGCCAACTTGAACTTCATGCTCACAGCAAAGAGAAATCAGCACCCTCATTTGGGGCACTGCGAGGTGGGGGATGCCCAGTGTGGGCATCTGGAGAGCCCTGCTGGGCTCAGCCTGTGCGTGGGAGCAGTGGGAGGTTGGGATGCAATAACCCAATACCCTCATCAACATGCTGCTCCTTTCACCGGCTCATGCAGCTTGTTCTGGGGGAGCTAAAAATAGAGCAGTGAGCAGCTTTTGATAGACCAAGAAATTAAACAAAAATCCTGGGTTTTGTTTTCATTGAAAAGCATTTTCAAATGTCCTCATGGCTGTGTTGAAAATGATAGATAATGATTGGGCTTCAACAGAAAAGTTTGACCCTCAAGGAAGATGAGTGGGGCAGGTGGGGCAGGCTCAAGCCCTCTGTGGGGCAGCTGGGGCAGGTGGCTTAAGCCCTCATGGGTGCCTTGGCCCGGCCAATTGGAATTCGTGCCCATAAGCCGCTCACCCCCAGTGCTCTGGGTAGTGCTCAGCTGCCAGGGATTCTTCAGCAAAATCTCTGCAAACGTAAAAGCAATGCCAGGACCTCACACAGTGCGAGATGGGTGCTCAGGAAGGAGACAGAGGTGAGTGCTGTGGTGCCGGCCTCCAAGGTTGCCCCACATCCATCTGGCAGAGGCTGAGATTCAAAGCCATGCTACTGACATGTGATTCAGGAGTGGTGATGAAAATGTTGCATATTTTATTCTGTTTTCTTAAGATCTCCTCACCCTGTGGATGCTGAGGCTGTAGCTGGCAGCTTTGATTGGACTCACCATGCAGCTGGAGAAAACCCCCTCCCAGATATCACAGAATCACAGAATGGTTTGGGTGGGAAGGGACATTAAAGCTCATCCTGTTCCACCCCTGCCATGGGCAGGGACACCTTCCACTGTCCCAGGCTGCTCCAAGCCCTGTCCAGCCTGGCCTTGGACACTGCCAGGGATGCAGGGCAGCCACAGCTGCTCTGACAGGTAGATGTACCTCGTGTCCCCAGCTTGCTCGCTAATCTCCTTCTGTGAAACATTTGTAAAAGCAGGTTTTCCCACTTCAGAGAGGATTTCCCACTTCAGAAATCCACACTAGCTTACCATTTGGAGTGATGGCAGGCATGCATCACCTTAGCCATCTGTCACACTTTTGGTCACACCTCCCTGGTGTGAGAAATCCCCAAGGAAAGCTCTTTGGGCAGGATGGAATCCTGCTGCTCTTCCCCTCACTGCACTGGAGTCTTGGTCAGAAGTCATAGCACAGGGACCGTGTCAGGCCTGAGACCCCGTGATGGGACCATGGGCCACCATCACAGCCAATGCTGCACAGACTGTGCCCTCAGCAGTGCTGAGGCAGCACCACGTGCTGAATAATTGAGAATAATAAAGGAATTTCTGCAAATCAAAGCACTTCTTTCTGATAACCTGCAGACAGGATTGCTGCCTGAATTCATCAAACAAATCACCGGTCCTGATGCGCTTCCTCAGCTCTGATGCTCTCACTGAACCTGTTCAAAACTGGTTCAGAGAGACTTCCCTCTCTCAAACATGGGTGCAAAGGCGCCACAGGTGCCTCCTGCTTCGGGGGTGACTTTCCAGGGCATGCTCAGTGCCCGTCTCAGTGCTCACTGTGCCGAGACTGACACATTCCTCTGCTTCTGTGGATCCCGGCCTTTCTCTGCAGCTTGTTCCCACAGTACTGATGCTCTGTTGAAAAGCTCCAGCTCACATGGATCCTCAGCTTGATCTGACAGTGAACCTTCTTTCCAGTCCTCAGCATTCCCACTGCTCTCATCCTGTGCACCCAAGTCAGTTTAATTTAGAAGACAACTCTGGAAGTGAATCCCAGCCCCAGGATGAGCTGCTGTGTTCCCCAATGCCAATGAGCCCTCCAGGAGGCTGTATGACACGGGTTATTGACATGACAGAGCTGGTCGATGCAGCTGCCACACAAGAGTAGATTTAAAAGTTGAAAAGCCTCAGGGACTTAGGAAAAGAGTAAAAAAAAAAGAACATTCATACAAAATAATTCTCTAACTTTCACATCACCCCCCTGGCCTCCCCAGCCCCAGGCAGCTCTGTTCTGCACCACGAACTAATAGCTCAACATTTTTCAGGTAAAGTTGAAACAGTCTGGAGCCAGAGAATTGTCAGAAGCATGTCTGAAACAATGCTTGTCCAGCTCCTCATCTCCTGCCCTGCTGTTGGTTACAAAACATTTCCAGTTGCCTGCTCTGCCAGACGCTGCTCCCAGCCGTGTGCATGGGGCTGTGTGGCAGTGCCTGCCTGGGGGCTCCACGCTGGCACATGGCAGATTCTCCTCACATTATCGGCCCTGACACCTGCCCACGGCCACAGTGACCTGGGACGTGCCACCATTTGACTCGGCTCTAAGGCACAGACCAAGCCAGAGGCCACGCTGAGTCACACGTGGCCAGTAAGGGTTGTGGCTTTGGGGACCAGGCACAACCAGGCTCCAAAAATCTCTGTGAGGCAGTTGATCTCCAAAACCCCCATCATCCACATGCCTCTGGGGACATAGAGTCATGGAATGGTTTGGGTTGGAAGGACCTTAAAGCTCATCCCATTCCACCCCTGCCATGGGCAGGGACACCTTCCACTATACCAGGTTGCTCCAAGCCCCAATGTCCAGCCTGGCCTGGGACAATTCCAGGGATGGCACAGCCACAGCTCCTCTGAGCACCCTGTGCCAGGGCCTCCCCACCCTCACAGGGAAGAATTTCTTCCATATATCCAAACTAAATTTTCCCTCTTTCCATTTTGATGCAGCACTCCCTTCCTCGGGAATGACAGAGGGACTGACTGTGCCAGTCTGGGGGGAGACCTCCTGCACCTGTGCATCCTGCTGTGTGTGTACCAGGGGATTGGACATGCTGAGGTGTCCTGAGCCACAGGGAATGGCAGGGAGCCTTCCAGAAGCATCACAGATGGTTGCTAGCCTGGGTTCCCCCAGTTCACCCAATTTCCTGCAAGTAAAAGCAAGAAGGTGACCAGGCCTCAGGGGCTGTATTCCATGACAGCAGCACCTCGGCTGGGCATGGCTGTCTGGGCTCAGCCAAGCATGCTCTGAGTCACTCCAGAGATCACCCTGTGGTCATCTCAGAACTCTGGGAATAAAATCCTTGTGGGATCTGGCTGCTGAGCCAACATCCACAGACGGCGTGAGCAAACACACACTTTGGCAATCCTGTTCGCTGAACTTTGCCATCACGCCTCGGCCCCTGTGCTGGCAGGGCTGGGTTGTGTCTGTCTGTCCTGCAGCTCTGCCCAGCTGCACACACTCACCTGAGGGTCTCTGTGACCCCCCATGATGGGACCAGGGTGGGCAGGTCAGATTTGAGTTCTCTCAAGCCTTCAATTGCACCATCTGTGTGTGGTGAGGATGGCCTTGGGGCAGCTGAGAGGAGCAAATTCCCCCTGGGATTTTGGAGTGTGGAGGGAGAGGAATAGGTCAGCTCACAGACCTTGGCGATGGAGAGTGGCTGGACCGTGGGCTCAGCATGTGGCTCTTTGTCCAGCCCAGTCAGACCAGGGCATCTACAGGCAGGTGAGATGTGACAAAAACTGTTGTCACTGCTGAACAAATGGCAGTGGGAGCCCAGATCTCATCACCCAGCGGTGGTGGGCAATGAACGGGGTCAGCAGGGAGCATTGGGAAAGCTGGGAGGACTCGGGGGTTCTTCAGGTCGTGCCAGCCCTCCTTTCAGGGAGCTGTCAGCACCTCACAGAGCGAGTAAGGCACCTTTAACACCAGCATGAAGCTGCTCTTTACAGCTGCTCTTTGCAGGGGTTTAACTACCTGAGAAAATCACCCCTCCTGCTAAATAAGGGAGCCAAGCACAAGCCCCTCCACAGCTGACATGTGTGTTAATCACTGGAAAACAGGGAGAATAGGAGTGACCCAGTGCCTTTATGGACACCACATATCGAAATAGCTGCACGTGCTGTCAGGACCCCCAGGCAGGACTTGGCTCTCCCCAGGACTCTCACGGTGTTGGGGCTCAGAGGACACCTGGCCACGCCAGCTGCACCAGGAGGGAACTTGGCCATTGGAATAGGATCTTGGAGCCTCTGTCAGTGAAAGGGGCAGAGGAGAGAAAAACAGAAAGGGAAGTTTCCAGTTTTTAATTTTTTCCCCAAAATTTTGCCCATTCATTCTGGGCATATGGCCAGAAAGCAATAAAAATCTGTTCTGTTTAGAAACAGCTTAGAAACACATAAATAATTGCAGTTTGGGGTGGCGAGAACTGCAAATACAGGGAGTTGTAAGTTCTTGAGTTTATTAACATCTGAAGGGGATAACGAGAGCTTTATAACACCAAATTGAATTGAACACTCCAATTTGGGGATGTAAAATTTGCCATCATGAGCCATAATTATATACCTTCCTGGCATTGTTGTTGTTTCTCTACAAGCAAAAAAATATGAGGAAGTGGGGTTTTAATTGATGTAATAAACAAATTTGTGCCCATTTCTCAATGATTTGTTGGTCTGGGGAGGGAAGCTGTGACCAGTGGGCTGGCGGGAGTCAACACAACCCTCTCCTGGGCCCTGCGCTGCTTGGGCAGGGTGTGCAGGGAGAGAAGGGGGTTCCCCAGCGTGCCTGATCCCTGTCTCCTTGTGCCAGCAGGGAAACTGCCTTCAGGGTCAGGCCCGACTAGCTGTGCTCACCTTCCTTGTGCTAATTGGAGAAAGACCTGATTTTTAGCCAGGCCAGGGAAAAAGGTCCTCATTAGTGGGTTGTGAATGTTTCAAGCCCTGGAAGCCCTCACTGGAGCGTGGGAGGGCAGGGCAGCCCCAGGAGAGGGGAAAACACAGGAATATTTGCAAGGAGGAGGACAGGGGAGCTAATGCCACCAGGGCTGAGACACTCAGCCTTGTGTTCACAAGGAGAGCTCCTGCCACCATAACCAGACACAGATCTGGGCTGGCAAGTGGTGCTGGGAACTAGAGCATGATCCCACGGCAGTGGGGAATAGGAAGGGCTGTGCTGGGCAGTCTGCATGGAAGACCAAATCTCTGCCGGTGATGGTAGTACCAGAAGAAAGCAGACCCACTGCAGTTAAAAACATTTTCTCCTCTGTCCAGGTTTTTTATTTCAATGCAGGTTCTTTGGAAATAAACACACATCAAAGGCAAAAACCAGGAGCGCTGGCCTTGGCTCTGCTGCTCACCCACGCTGGGTTTGTTTCACTGTGCACTGGTCCTGGCACAGCGAGGTGGAGGATGTGGAGCTGCTGTGTCAGACTGACCATCCCACATGTCTGCACCGTGAGCCAGGGCCAGGGCAGGGAACCTCGGGAACAGCTCCCCATGCACAAGGAGCCCGCTGGAAATGCTGCCCCTGTCTCCAGATTACATGTCCCCAGTTCAGCAGAGCCTCCTATCCTCCTATCCCTTCCGGAGTTCCCACTGCGTTCCCACGGTGTCTGAAGGACACGCTGGATGTCAGCTGGGCTGGAAAGAGCTGGGGTGACCACACTGGCCCCCAGCCCATGCCCCTGACCCTCTTGGCACAGCTTGGCACAGACGTCCCGTGGCTCCAGGGACAGTTTGAGGAGTTTGTTCTTCTGTTGTCCCCAATCCTTTGTGATCCGCTGCAGGGGCAAAGCATTGTGAATCAGAGCAGGGACAAATCCAGCTGAGAAATAACCCAAAGAAAAAGAAAGGCAAGAAAGAGGGGTTATTTTTCAGCTGTCTGATTTCTCAGTTTGGTTCATCCTGTACTGGCTCAGTCCAAGGTCAGGGAGGAGATGGGGACTGTGAGCAGGGCTTTTTCTGGGCTGACCCCATCCTCTCCCTTCCTGGACTGTTCACAGCCCAGAACCTGGAGCCAGGAGCTGCCCCTGGGCTGGAGCTGAGCCAAACTCTAGCACAGGTCCTGAGCTAAGGGTCACCTCTATCCCTGTCCACAGGGAGAGGCAGCTGTGACAGGACTCAATTACCTGGGCAGTTCATGGGTTACAGATGCCCAGTCCTGGTCATCTGTAACCTCTTCCCACCACATCACCCGGCAGTCAGTCCTGGCATGGGAGGAGCAGAGGTGCTGTGTGCTTCTGAGGAGAGACAATTTTGGTATTGACAGGTACTTAATGGCCTCTCACAAGAGATGCTCGCTCCTTGCTCCTGAACAAAAGTGATGGGATGTGCAGCATTAGGGCAGCAATTTATCCACCGAGGTCCCCAGCTGAGATGCTCAGTGGGAGCAGAGGTTTGCTGAGGGCTTGTGGCACGATTTAACCCACAAGAGGCCAAGAGAGGAAGCGGAGCTTCCTCTGCACTCTGTCCCATCCTCTTCTTCCTTCACCTGACACTGAAATGGCCCATTGATCACTGCTGGATGGTGCTGGGGCATGTTAGCAGCTGAGCCTGGCAGCAAGGGCTGTGCTGCACAACATCCCCACCCTTCCCTCCAGCATCCCCAGCACTCCCACCCCAGAAGTTTCCCAAACCTTTGATTTTCTTGGTGCTGGTGGCTCTGATGACGGTGACTGGCTTTGAGATAGCAGCAGGAGAGACAACCATTTGTGCTGCTGTGGCACCAGGAGCACGGCACAGCCCCAGGGCAGCTGTCTGCACCCTGAGCTCCTCTGCTGCCCACATCACTGCCTGGCACCAGTGGCACCAGTAGCACCAGTGTCTGTCTCCTGGCCCCGCCAGGCTGCCTTCCCTGACAGCACAGTGGACTGAGCCACCTGGCTCCAATCTCTGAATATAAGGTCTTAAAGACCTTTGTGAGAGAACGTGATGTTACTGGGGGCCAGAGATGCACTTTTCACATGTCAGCCCCTTCCCAGACCTGGCAGAACCTTTCTCCCTGCACTAAGGTCATGTGGGCTGCTTGCTCCTTCCTCGCAGGCATGTTTTCTGGGAGCAGTTCTGCCCCACATGTTCCAGAGGATGGGTTTCCGGGGAGTCTTGCTGTCCCTGAGCAGGGGTTTGTGCTCCTCCAGCTGAGGGGGCCTCTGCCCATGGAGCTTCAGCAAGGAGACAGAACTGGGCAGTGAGTGTGAGAGCGCGGGAGCAGGCGCTGGGAAACGCCAATGGACACGGCCTGGGAGCGGTGGCGCAGCCGGTCAGCCAGCGATGGGCTGCAGCCAGCCCCGGCACATCAGTCCCGCCACGTGCGTCTGTGCTTTCGCACACTGACGTGAGCCCTCCTGACAAGCCCGCCCTCCTGTCACCGGCTTTCAAGCCTCTCCCAGCCCCTCAGCATCCTGCCATGCACAGGACAGGCACAGGCATCCTGGCTCCGGAGCAAAGGCAGGAGCAGCTGGATCCTCTTGCACAGGGTGGAGCTGCACCTACACCACTGGCCAGTCCTGTTCCCCTCTGGCTCCCCACCACACTGTTCACCTGCCCTGCTTCCACTGATGTTTGAAACTCCAGCAGCCTGAAAGCCCCCCTGAGAATGCCTCTTTCCTCCCAGCTCACTGACAGAGAACTTGGACAGCACTGAGTCAAGGAGAGGGTCCTCTTGCTGTGTGTCCCCCCAGTGCAATCCCCTCTGCCTCATGGGCAAGCTCCACCAGCTGGGAAAGGTCTCATGGATTTGGTCTCTGGTACCCCAGTGGCACTGGGCTGGTGGCACCGGTCTGGAAGCATGGCTCTGGGCACATGGATGGGAGCCACTGGACTCTGTGGGTGCACCCCAACGGGGGGACATGTTCTGTGGTGAGCCCTCTGAGTGCCTCGGGCCAGTGTCTGTGCTGCAGGTGGGCTCTTTGCAGCACCGGTGCAGGGAGTTCTGCACCCACCACTTGCAAGGGATTGGTGAGGGGCATGTGTCCTCCTCTTCCCTAATCTTCCAGAAGGGGAAGCACCTGTGTTTGTCCTCTTAGCAATGCCTGAGCACCAGAGGTGCCATTGTTGCACGTTCACATGGTGCTGGAGGGCTCCATGGACACCCTCGTTCCCAAGGCAGGGATGTAGAGGACAGCATGGCTCCAGACACTACCCCAGTGCCACCGTGCCATTCATCCATGTCACACTGTCCTGAGCACATCCCGAGTCCCTGGTCTGGCCCAAGGGCTCTGCTGTCCTGGGCACTCAGGGAGTCTGGTCTCCCATGGGTGCACTGCCCTTCACCTACCACCTCTCGCTGATGGAAACGTGCAGCAAACCAGGGCACCAGAGGATCTGGGCTAGAAAATCAGCTGCACTGATTTATTTATTAACCCAGATCTGCAAAAGCAGGAAGACAAGCTACAAAAGCTGGAGAAGCTGCAAAATCCTGCCCTTCCTCCCTGCTTCCCTGCGGGAAAGATCAAACATAGAATCAAACCCCAGGCCCTTGGTTCAGGCCCGAGGTTTCCCCCTGAGCATCATCACTGACTCCATTCAATCTCCTGCCTGTCCCCTCCCCGTGGCCTGCTGCTGCAGCACTGGTGCGCAGCTGTGCCCCCAAACACTGCGGAGGATATGGGTTAAAGCTGACTGGGCAAAGCAGAAAGGCAAGTTCTGCTTCCAGTGTCTCCTGGCTTTGGGTCCTTACAAGGTCACACAGGCACTTCCCCAGGGGAAGGTGGCCCCACATCCTTCAACAGTGGAGTCATTCCAGGCTTTTTGAAGGTCAGGGCTCCTGTAGCTGCACAGGGCTGATGGATGGAGCTGCCGGCAGCTGTGGTCCTGCCCTTGTCCCATCCCTGGGCTTGCTAGGTCTTTCTGAGCCCTTTGGGGCTCACCTTGTGAGCTGCTGCTGCCAGCCCAGAGCCAGGCGCTCACTCTGTGGGCAAATGCCTTTTCCTCTTTGTGTCCATTCCTCAGCAACAGCATTTTGCATATAAACCTCGAAGGAGGAGATATTATCCCATAACTCACGGAGCAGCTCCTGTTACTTGAAGAACTGTAAGGATGTAATTTATTTCCTTCTCAAAGATTGTTGTTCTACAGAAGTGATGTGTATGTGACAGGACGTCAGGAGGAACAAGGACACTGGAGAACAAATCTGGGGGAATGGTGGGCTCAGAAGTATTAAATGACTTTTCAGAACAGAGGATTACTGCTGCAATCTGTGTAGTGCAGGGGAACAGAATGTTTAAAAGAGTCCAAGAAATGCATTCAGGACCAATACTGCCTACTACATCTTGGCAAAAGCAGCAGGGAAAAGGAGATCTAATCCAAGAGTCCCTTTGACAACAATCCATCAGACGCCTTCCCCAGCGGCACGGGGAGGGACAGGGGCTGGAGGATGGCAGGAGTGACCATGATGGGGTCTGTGGGACCCTGTGCCGTGGCAGCAGCCCACCAATGAGCCCTGAGCTCCGTGCTCTGTTGGTTGGGAGTGGACGTGGCCGCAGCTGATGCCGTGGAGTGAACGCGCTTCCCAGCAGGAGCGCCGGCTGCAAGGGGCTGATGCCACACACGTGTTCCCTCTTCTGTATGCTCAAATACAGCCAGCCCGAGGGAACATCAAACACTCACGTAAAGCAAGTGCTTTTGATGTTTTAAGCTAATCCCTTTCAAACAGGGGCTGGAGAGGGAAAAGCAGCACCGTGTTGGAGTGTTGGCAGACAAGCCCCCCTCCCACCCTCTAGGAACGGCTTGGATGTGAAACTCAGGCTTTCACAGAGGTACACAAGTTTTCCTTCAGTCCTGGAAACACATCAGCACATCCCCTCTCCATGTCCACTGGACCAGAGCAGGAGTAAAAAGCCAGGATGGGGCTGGTGGAGGGAGGCTGGAGCCCCTGTGGCTGCCTCAGCACATCCCGGAATGCTGCCAGCAAAAATACCAGCTCAGGGACAGCCCTGAGCAATTGGCTCCCAGTTCCCAGTGAGCTTCTCTCGCTCTTCACGTGGGCTCCATCACCAGGAGGGACACACTCTGTGCCTGTGGGTGACAAATCCCTGTCTGAGGAGGATTAGGGGACGGTCAATGCTATCTCCTGCTGCAAGAGGCTGCACATCTCCTCAGGAAGAGCTGGAAGGCCACCTCCAATTTTGTAAAAAATGGCATCCAGGGTAACTTTGTAGCTCTGAAAACTCCTATGACTGAATTCTGCAGAGAGGAAATGCCAGAGGGACCTGGGCTGTGGCCTGTCCTGCGAGCTGCCAGGGACCACCAGCCATGGACAGCTGGGCCGCATCTGGGAGGAAGGGTGACCGTCTCCCACAGGGAAGGACTGAGAAAATGTCACTTGTGTGACT
Source organism: Corvus moneduloides (assembly GCF_009650955.1). Classification (NCBI taxonomy): domain Eukaryota; kingdom Metazoa; phylum Chordata; class Aves; order Passeriformes; family Corvidae; genus Corvus; species Corvus moneduloides. Next base: position 20,377,177 of record NC_045489.1, read on the forward strand.
GAGGAGCCTCAAACAGGACCCACTGCCCAGGCTTGGTCTCTTCAACGCCCAACAGAAGGAAAGAATCTGTGTGAGTCCCTTTAAATCGGAAATACCACATAAATAGGGCTCTTCCACAACAATTCCAGCCTTTGGCCAGATGAGAAATAACAAGGACAAAGCCTTTTGCGGGAGAGGGAAGCTGAAAAGCACAGACATGGCTCCCGTAGGGGCATGGCATGTCCAGCTGAATGCACAACTCTAAAATCAGTGTTCAGTGACAGCCAGAAAACCTCTATCTCTGCTCTGGTATCCCATGAGGGGTGCTGGATGTGTCCCTCAGCCTGGGCACCTGGTACCTGTGTGCCATCTCCAGAGGGAGAGCATTGTGATCCAGAGGAGGCAGGCACGGCTCCATCAGCTGGGGAGAAGGCTGATGGACAGCAACATCAAGGCTTGCAGGACATCAGAGTGATGGACAAAGAACACCTGCCCAGCCCCTGCCACAGCACGAGGGCTGGTAGGGGGACAGAGCCAGCTTCTCCCTGCACATCCCCATCCGTAGCGACCTGGGGAGACACTGGCTCTTCACCATCATGTTCACACCAAAGCCTGGGCCGGGTGAAATATTTGTTTCTTCCTTGGGAGGAATCTAGAGTACATATTTCATGTATTTTGATGTGAAATGCTGTTTTAAACCAAAATAATCCTTCCAGAAAATTTGAGGCGGGATATTTCATTCCTCTTGAGCTGTTCTCATGAAAGGTTAGGAGAAGCAGCACCACCCGTGGCACAGACCTGGCTGGCACAGAGCCACCTCACTGGGATGCCCAAGTGCTGCGTGGTCTTGGAGGAGTCAGGGGACAGTGGACAGATGTGGTTCCACCATGGCCCTTCTGCCCCAGCAGCCACCAACAGCCACCGATAGTGTTCTTTATGAGAAAATTAAGGAGAGTAACAGCCTTGTCCCCATATCATAATGGCTTTTCCTAATGCCAAAAAAAAAAAAGCTCTATTTCATGCTGTAATTACAAAAAGCTCTGCTGTAATAAAAAGCTCTGTGCTGACAGATATACAGCACCCCAGTACCTGCCTCTGACAGCCTGGCCCCAGCAACACTAATCACTGTAACAATCCCACAGGAACTGGAGAGAAGGCTCTCCCTGCCAGACCTTGCTCTGCATCAGTTCCACTGCAGCCCTGTCCAGCCTGGCCTTGGACACTCACAGGGATGGGGCAGCCAGAGCGTCGCTGGGCAACCTGTGCCAGGGCCTCACCACCCTCACAGGCCTGTGAGAAGATTATTCTTAGCTGGCAGCGATGGAGTCACACACCCCCCGGGTGTCACACAGCACCCCGAGTGCCACGCTGCCCGCCCCAGGCTGTCCCCTGCAGTCCCACAGCTCCTTCCATTTGGGGTCCCTGTGTGCCAGAGTGCAGGGACAAGTGGGTTCCCTGGGAGCTGGCACTGCTGGTGCCAGTTTTTCCTCCCACTCCAGCCCTCTTCTGCACTCCTGCCTACACCCACCTCACTGCTGGCTCCCTCTCGCATCTGCATATCATGCATATTCATGACAGATGTAGATAATTAAATATTCATGTACACAGTCATTGAACCTCCAATTAATCTGGAACTTGCTGCTCTTCTTCCATCTCCCCCACCCCACAAGGAGCTGCAGGCAGCTCTGGCTGCTGGAGGATGCTGGGCTTCCCAGCTGCTAAGGGCTACAGCCCAGAGGAGAGGAGCCAGCACACCTCACCCCAGTACTGACCCACTTTTCCCAGATCCATGCTGTTGTCCGGGAAGGAGCATGAGAAGAACCATAAGCCACCCTTCTTGCTGCAGGGAGCCCATGGTGCCTGCTGGGAGCACAGAAAACAGCGCAGCAAAACTCCCAGTACTGCAGGTGCAGGAACTTTGCCTCCAAGCAGGGCTGGTCTCAGGGCAAAACTGTCCCCACCAGGCCCCGTGGCAGTACAAATGGGTGCAGGGCAAAGGTGAGGGCAGGGGTGAGGGGTCTCCCCAGCAGAGGACAGGGCCAGGGTTTTACGGATGCCGTAGTTCTTCCACAAGCCCCAGCCCAGACTCTCAGCATCCCAGCAGCTTGCTCCTGCTGGGGGATGGAGCCCCCTCTGCCCTCCTGGGGCTCCCAGCCCACTGCCAGCTCCAAGCTGCTCCCCACAGCCTCTCTCCACAGCTCCCAGCGCTCCTGCAGAATCTCTCTATGTGTCACGTGCCAATGGTGTGTCAGGAGCTTCTGCTTCAAACCACAGCCAGCCTGACAGCCCACCCAGGAAAAGAGCTTCAAACAGCCAGAGACTGACAGAATCAGAGCAGAGATGGGATGGGGTGCTGAGGAAGGGGGGAAAATGAGGACAGGGCTGCAGACATCCCCAAAACACCTGGCAGGCCTGTTGTGCCAGTGCCCTGAGAGCAGGGAGCCCAGCCTAGCTGGTTCTGCAGCCACATCTCCCCTGCACCACACACAGCATCCTCCCTGGCCACACACAGCATCATTGCCAGCCATGCACAGCACTTATCCCTGCACCCACAGGGCCCCACAGCCCTCACCAGCACACTAGGGTGTCGTCACCCCAGGGTCCCAAACCTCCCTTTTCACCCCAGATCTATGTTAGAGCAACACAAGTGACCCCCTGGTGGCTGTGACCCTTTGAACTGTCTCTTGGGCTGTTTAATTAGTAGTGGCCAACAAAAAATGTGGGTCATGTTGTCTGACTGCTCTGGCCAGGACACGCTCTGATGTCTGGCTGTGCCGGGTCTCCCAGACAGCAAGAAATTGTTAAAATGATCAAAAGTGTTTGTTAAAACTTTCTCTAGTAAATCCCTCTGTGTGTTTTGGGGGCAAAAATTGAGCCCTTCAGGGCCATCACAAGTGACCCAGAGCATCTAGTGGATCAGTGGTAGATACCGTGAAAACACTGGCAAAGCAATCCTGAGTGTCTACTCACCTAAAAAACCTTCCCAGCACCATTCGCACCCTTCCCCAAGGCCTTTTGTACTGTCAGTGATACTCTCATCTACTACTCTTCACTATACAATTGGGTTTTGAAAATCATCTCCTTGAAAATACCGTGTTTAAAGCAGGAGAAAACATCTGGCAGGGATACAAATTGTGGACTGAAGATTGGGGGTAGTTCAGCTGAAAGGGAGTAAGGTGTTGAAAGGGCTTTTTGGGGAGCCCAGGCACAGCCCAGAGGCCCCCAGCTCCCCGCACTGGTGGTGACAGCTCTGCTGCCCCGGGGCACTGCCAGCTATCTCTCCAGCTCCCCTCAACCACTGCTCACTCCTGAGCTGGTTCTCACTCTCAGCAGTGCCCATCTGCTTTGCGGCAGAAGTGATGAGAAATGGTAGTTTTTCAAGAGAATAAAGTTGTTTTCTTCCTGTCACTCGCTTAAAATCACCCAGGGAGCAGATTTTATATCAGCACATATGTAGGAGACCTTCCTGGTTCTGTGGGAAGAGCAACTCCAAACACATCACAGCTCCCAGCAGCTCAGGGCACTGCTCTCCTGCTGCACTCCATGTTTTAGCTCTAATTATCTCATCAGTGTTTGCTGCTGCTGGATAAAGACACTCATAGCAAACCCAGCATGTCTGGAATGGCAGAACTGGTTTGCAGAGTCCCGGGTCAGCCACGCTCTGCAGCCAGACATGCTCGTCCCTCTGCCCAGCAGCACATACCTGTCCCTGTCCCTGGCACTGGGCATGGCATGTCACTGCACAAATCACTCGTGCACGTGTAGATGTGGGGGTGTGTGGATGTGGGTGCAAACCTTCCCTGATTCCAGTGCTGGCTGGTAAACAAGACCCCAGTACGAGCCTGAAGGTGCCCAGTCACACCCAAGACAGTGACAAGAAGGGGCTGCTCCCCACTTCCCTTCTGGGATAGGAATGGAGATGTTCCCCAGGTCCCAAAGAGGGGTTGAGTGGTAGTTCCAGGCTTTCCCTGCAAACTCCATCAGGATTGGAGTGGCTCAGGGGTACTGGGCTGCAGAAGGAAGTCTGAGCAGCCAATTTAACAGCATTTTGGCAATGACAAGCCCCCATCCTTCCCTCCCAGTGCTTGTGTCCAGAAGCCAGCAGAACATAACTGGGGAGGAGCTTGGATTTTGGGCTGTGAGGAAGAGATCCCAACCTGGTTTGCTGCAGGACAAACAGGCAGCGGGGGACACAGCATGTTCGCCAGTCCTCTCTGCAGCTCCTTCATGGAGCCCCAAGCCTCCTACAGAGCTGAGAGTGGTTCAGTCACTCCACAGTGTTCAAGCAGCAATGGAGACAGGCACAGCAGTGCATGAGGATGGACCACCAGCACCCTGGTGAGCCCCACAGTCCTGAGGCAGTGACATCCCTACTTGGTACCCTCTGAAAATCCAGACGAGGGCCTTGGGGCTACATCTACAGGGGAAAAGCCAAGCTGGGGAAGTGTTCCACAACAGCTCTGCCACAGCCCCAGTTGTAAGCAGCTTCTTCTGGCATCCCAGAGTCACAGCCCACTGTAATGGTCCTTTCTGCTGGCATTGCTGCGTCCATTCTGCACAACTGCGAGCGTGCGGCTGAGCTGCGGCAAAGACATGAATGCAAATAAATCCACTCAGAGAGAGGAGGCTGAGGAGCAGGAGCTTCAGGGCTGGGGTTTCTTCCTCCTCATTGTGGTAACATGAACATCTGGCTCCAGCTGCAGCACCCTCTGCTCTGAGCTGCTCTTGCCCTGCACAGATGCTGCTAATATAGGTCAGAGGTTCTTCCTGGGTGAACACATTGCACTATTTGCCACTATTTGCTGGTGCCTTGTTCTGCTGTTCATGCAGGCTCTGTCAATGTTGACTGACAGATCGGTGGATGTGAGGTAACTCCCTGAGAACCTTGTGTAAATACCAGTGAGGCACCACAAGCAAATGGCACAGGAATCAGGGATGAGGCTGTTCCTGGGACCTGCCAGGACCAGGCACAGCCTTAGGGCTGGGGGCTGGCAGGAGCTGGGGTCCTACCACAGGACCCCACCAGGAAGAGCCCACCCTGGGCAACTGTACCTGGACAGTGCTGCAGCCATGCTGACATTACCATTGTGACATTAACATCCTGATGTGGTCCTCCAGCTCTCCCAACACTGGAAAGAAATTTGCAAGCAGCATTTTCAGGGATTTACTGCCATGCACAAGTGCCCAGGCCCTTTGCAGAGAGTGTGGGTGCACCATCCCTGATGGGGACAGCATGAGTCCCAGCTTGCTTGGGCAGGAGGAGAGAGGGCTCACAGCCACAGTGAAGCAAGACCTGGCCAGGATGGAGACTTGGGGCACCTGCATACCCCTCCTGAAGCCTGTGCTATCCACACAACCTCCTTCCCACCTTGGATCAGGCCATGCCCAGAGCCTGATGATTCAGAAGGGTTATGAGCATCAAGCCACCCCTTGCTCAAACTGGTCTCAGCAGGAACCAGTGCACTTCTGGGTGGGGTATCACATCAACTGATGCTTTGGCTACGAGCCCTGAAGCACAAATAGGTCCCTCTGTGGCCCTCCTTGTCCATCCTCACCAGCTGGTGTGGGGGGAGCACACAACCCCCACTGACCAAGCCTGCCAGACAGTACCCAAAGTGCTCTGATCTCCCCCGCCAGTCCAGGCTGGCCTTGGCAAGATGCTCTCAGAGCCAAAGCACTCTTGGTTTGTGGAATGGTAATGCTGCTCTGGTGGGTGTTTAGACATTTCCAGGCTTACTGCGGCTTAGAAATGAATATTTATTATTAATTCTGTTCCTTCTCTGGTGCCAGGGTAAATCACAGGATAAATCACTGCCACATGGTGATAAAGGGTCCAGGAGCCAATCTTTAGCTTTGCCTGAGATTTATGCCCATTTAAAAACAAAGATCCTGACAAAAGAGACAGATTTCCTGGCATGGAGTAACTCTGTTTAATTAGTGAGATGATTCATGTTTTCAATCACAGTTTATAGCAGGCCCTTTACAGTCAGCCATAAAGCAGGAGACTGCAGGTCTGCCAGGCCCTCAAAAACAACCCATCTGTGTTCCCTGTGGTGCAGGCACCGGCACACGCAGCTCTGCAGGGATGGGGTCACCGTGCCAAGGGGCCCAGCTGGACCCCAGCACCTGCAGACCTTCACCAGGGCCGCGCATAACCCCTTCCCAGTGAATCTGAAGCATGGGAGAGACAGACACCGCCGTCCCCCTGCCAGGCCTCAGGGCCGGCATCAGCTCTAGCAGGGAATTCTCTCCCTTCCTCATTTCACCAAATTCAGACCAGGGCTGCTCCTGGCAGGAGCTTTGCTCTCCAGGTCCCATGTGCTGGCTCCCAGCCTCCCCACAGCAGCAAGGGGCTCTGCCATGTGCCACTGCTGTCCCTTGGTGGCCATGTGGCTCACAGGTGTGGGGAGCAGGTGGAAGCTGGCTGCCCCTCTATGTTTTTCCCAGTGGGATCATAATCAGGGACACCCTGGGATGGGAGGGGTGGGCAGAGTGCTCTGAGCATCCCCAAGCTGAGCAGATGCTGCTGGAGAAACTCCACCAAGCTCCCATGGCTGTGAGAGTCATTGCAGTGGTGCTGGGGGCCTTGGGGAGGCCAGAATGAGAAAGCAAATCTTTGGCCCTGATTCTACTCTGAAGTGGGGGGAAAAGGTTCTTGCAAGGTTGACAAACGCAGGGTGAGGCAATGTCATGCTGAGCCAGTCCCTGGAAACAGGGGCACTGCTGTGGAGCAGAGCCTGTCCCTGGGATGTGGTGCTTGGATGTGGGTCCAGCACTGCAGGACCAGATGGGACAGAGACCCAGCTCAGCCCTGTTTTCCTCCTGCTCAGTTGGGCTGGAGTGAGAGACAGCCTGGCAAGGAGGTAAAGTGAGGTACCAGCCCCACACGGGGCCACCAGCCCCACACAGGGCCACGAGCCACACTCACAGCTAGGACTGTCTAGACAGTCCCAGGAGCCAGAGGCTGCCTTGCTCTCTGCACCTCCACCAGCACAGCCCAGGCATTAACTCAGAAATGAAACAGACGTGGCCAAGGCCTATAAAATTAATTAGCTCTCACTTTAAATTAAGCATCTCAAATGGGTGTTTCATGGACATTTAATTAAAAGCCTGAAAGTTACACTGTAAGGAAAGGCTGGAGCAGAGCCAGAAGATGAGGTGGGGGCACAGAGCTGGGAGCTGGTGCCATGTCCTGGCTGTGCTGAGGTGTCCAACAGGCACAGCACAAGCTGTGTCTCCCTGCTGGCATCACCATCTCCTTCCTCCTGAGCCCATCCCTGAGGGGCACCTGCCCCCAGAGCTGGGCACAGCTGGGGCACACAGCTCTGCAGGAGGGACACCAGGGTGGCACTCTGATGATAGCAAGGGACTGCTCTGAGGCAGAGGGGACTGGGAGTCTGTCCCATGCTTCAGCGTGGCCCTTGACACCCTCCTCAGCACCAGAAGATGTGGGAGAGCCAAGAGGAGTCCTAGACCGGGAAGGCATGCCCAGAGTGTGCACCAGCATCACCAGGGGCAAGAGGGACCAGGCTGGCTCTGCTCAGTGTGTGATATGTCAGGTCCATCAGCATCACCTGAGTTCCCCTGTGTGGGATACACCTGATGCTGAGCGTGCCTTGGTTATGCACCAGCAATTAATGGACAAAACAATCTGTGCTGAACAAACATTGACCAAGGGCAGCTCTCACCCAGCAAGATGTCTGCTGTCACCTCATGTCCATGTCCTTATGCTCTGCCAGTAAGTCCCCTCCAGCTCAGCCTTAGCAGGACTTCACATGGACTCAGGAGTGTCCCAGACAGCAGCAGCCAAAGCTCATGGTGCCAGCACACTGCTGAAGCTTGATGCTAATGGAAAGGAAGCACTGGAGAAGGAAAAGCAGGTTACTCCCGCCCCTGAAGAGCCCTGAGGATGCTTGGTAGTGTATCCAAGCAAGAGCCCTTTCTGATGGTAGGGCTGAATTCTGCCCTTCTCCCTCACTCCTGTCTCTGGACCCTCAGGGAATTTAGAACAGGTTTACATGAGCCCACAGGAATACAGTGCAGAAAAATCACCTTCATTTCCCAGCCAGGTGCCCTCCTCCCCAGGTACTCCGCCAAGCACTCAAAGGTGTGCTAAAGATCAGGGTGCCAAGGGATTTCCTGCACAGGGAAATTGCAAGGGCTTAAAGGCCAGCAGCTCTGAAATATGGGAGCAGAGAGCTGGGGACAAGGCCCTTCCTGTGGGTAACAGCCGTGCTGAGTCCAGACCCAACCCTGAGATAGCCACAGCGCCAGTACCAGTCTGGGTCTGGGAACTCGATCCTCCTGTGGAGACAACCATCCACCTATGAGCCAGCCCCATTCCATGCTGTTCCCAACGCCCATGCTCCCAAGCAGCCTCCCAGGGGCTGGACACTGCCAATGGACATACAGCTCAGCTCAGCTCAGCTGAGGTTTGTCCTTTATTTGGTGTCAGGCTGTGATCTGTGGTCCCTCATTGTTTAAATTGAGGCCTTGCAATATGTCTAGCACAAGGCAGGCTGCAGCAGACAGGCAGGGCTGTTTTTAGGCCAGGGAGCAAACAGGGAGCAGGCAGGATGTCCTTACAGGGAGAGTGACTGGGACCAAGGCTGTCCTTCCAGGGACAGGGCTGTCTCTCCCTGCTCATGCTGACCACCACCAGCTCACACATCTCCCAAAGCAGTGCTCAAGGAAAGAAGCTCTTTGGGGTAAGGAAGGTCCTTTCCAGCTTCCCAATGTGCCCATCTTTAGGGGGCACTGCCTTGGCCAGGCACCCTTGTGCTGCTCAGGCCAGCCTGGCAGCAGGGCAGCGCCAAGGCTGTTACACGGCATTCCAAATGGAAAGGGCTGAGCATGAGCTTCAGCACGTGCTGCTGACACCAAAACCACCCCTCCAAGGCCTCCCAGGCCCCCAGCTTCTAAGGGGCTCCCCTCTGCCCCCTGGGGTTTGGCTCCTCAGATGAAACCCCACACTGGTGATGAGCTGGGGGCTAGGGGGAGAGGTTCCTTTGAAGTCAGCCTGGGGAATCCATCGGGGCACAACCAACCCAAGGCTTTCCTGTGCTACAGAAACTGGATGCTTAAGATCCCACTTTTAACATTTCTCCCAGGAGACCACCGATGCTGGAGCCGTGCTGTTTCTTGACATTCTGTTTTTTGAAGAGGAGCTTGAATTTGAATAATGAGGCTTTGACAGGAAAGCATCCTGCCTTGCCTGCTCTTTGTGCTGGGACTATTCCTGTCCCCGAGGAGACCCAGCCTGGCTGTTGGAGAGTGAGAGAGGCCGTGCTCGGGAACACAAGTCTGATCACTCGGGGTGCGGGTGCTCCCCCCTTCTCGCACCCACCCACACCACAGAGGGATCCCAGCAGCTCTTACTCATAAAGGCCACACACATAAGACACGCCCGAAGGGCATCCTTACATGTCCATGTCTCACCATTATGTAATGGCTCATTTACCTTAATTACGTTAAGCATTTAACAAACTTTTACCTCATTCCTAAGATATTTATGCTGTTTATTCTTTTGCTCTGCCCCAGCTTTCTGATGAGCAATTCCCAGCTGGTTGAATAGTGGCCCATCACAGCATGGCCTGCTGCTACCTGGTTTACTTTGCCCTGGAATTTGTAGTCCCCATACTGCTATCAATGTGCCAATCCCACCAGTGCCCCAGTTACCTCATCTGCACTTTGGGGGCATTTGTGAATCCCACACAAGTTCAGCCAGGCTGGACTCTGCCAGCTCTCCTCCCACTGCCTTCCTGCAGCCACTCATGTATCTGGTTCCCATGCCAGCTGTTAGGGGTGACATTCTTCCCAGCCTTCTCTAATCCCCTCAGACTCACATTCTGTTCATGAGCCCATTAATTCCTGTCTGGGGCATAGGGACATCGCCCGAGAAAGAGAACTACAGCACCTCCCTGAGTTCAAGCAGGACCAGAAATCCAGGGGGGAACAAGAAGCCCTTTGCAAAGGTCCAGTGGCTCACAGAGCTGCTCCCTCACTGGTTTCCTCAACATCATCTCCCTGGGGCTGGCTTCCTGATTTCAAAAGCATGGGAACAAGTGATCCCACTGCCAGCAGGACCAACTGTGCCACGCTGCCCTGGATCCTTCTCGTTCTTGCTGTCCTCAGCTCCAGCTGCCCCGAGTGCTTTCCCAACCCTTCCCAGTTGTGGGAGCACCTCATCACTCCAGAACTGTCTCCAGGATATTTCAATGGATACAGAGCCTTCATTCTCCCATCCAAAGCGCCCTCTGCAGCTGAACCAGCAGCATCCTTCATTCTCTGGAAGCGTTTCCAGAGGAGCTCCATGTACCTCTGGGTTCCTGCAGCCAACAGGTCAGGACTTGATTTTCTCTTGCCAAGTCCCGAAGTGCCAGAGAGATGTGAAACACCTGGATCAGGCTGGGGTGTCGTGCTCATGCCTGCGAAAAGGCACCCTCCTGTGCAAGGGGCATCTGCCGTTTGCTACAGAATCTGCTGGAAGAGATTAATTCCTTAGGGCCGTTCTCCCCGCAGTGTTTGCACAAGCGGCCACCACAGGGATGGCAGCCAGTGTGCCTTCATTACGACTACAATAATTAGGACCAAAGGCTCAAGAGGCTTTGAGGGCCAAATAGCACCAGGGCAGTGCTAGGCTAATGGTTGGACTCAGTGACCTCAGATGTCTTTGCCAACAAAAATTATGATTCTATGATTCTATCCCTTACACTGTGGTACCTTGTACCCCTCGCCTTTGGGCAGGTGGGTGCTGTGCCCCTGCCCCTGGGGAAGCGTCCAGCACAGCAGAGCTGTGCAGCAGGACCTGTCCCACCCCGTCTGACCTGGCCTCGGGGCTGCCCCTTGCCTCTGCCCCTGCCTCAGCTCTCTGGCTCTGCCAGTTTATCGCTGCCCAATAGTCATCCTTCACCTTCAGATCTCGCCAGTCTCCTTAAAGGACACCCTGGCACCAGGGCACTCCCGGCTGCCGGGTGAGCCCTACCGCCCCGAGGAGCAGATCCCCCTCTCTGGTCCCCACATGCTCCCCACGCCCGGGGCCCGGCAGCCGCCAGCCGCGCTCCTGGTGCCGGTGGCTCCGGCGGCAGCGCCGGGGACTTGCTGCCATCCAGTGGCTGCTGCCGCGGAGATGGAGACTCGGCTCCGGCTGCCCCAGCACGGGGAACTCGCGCGTGTGTCCGTGTCGCCGTGCGTGGCTGTTCACACACGCGTGTCAGTGTCTGCACACAGGAGCGCGTCTGTGTCTGCCCGTGCGGGCGCTGGCTGTGCCGTGAGCGGGGACACGGTCCCGTGAAGGGACTGAGGCAGCCAGCGCAAGGACGAGCGTGTGCGTGTGCACGGGCATCTATCTGCCTGTCTGGGAGCTGCAGCTGAGGGCAGACAACGCAAGCACGTCGCTTTCCACAGCCACACTCATAGCGTCTGCCCTGTCCCCTCTGTGTGGCTCTGTGTCACACAGTGTCACACGCCCAGTCCTGTGCGCTTCCCAGTGAGCCTCAGCGCACGCAAGCGGGAAGCAGGGCTGGATCGGAAGGAAACGTGGCACCACTGCTCAGAGTGGCAGAGCCGGCAGCAGAACAGGGCAGCCAGGACCCACCCTGGAGCTCAGCATCTTCCCTGGCAGCCAGGACCCATCCCACTCTGGCCTGGCTGCGCTCCGCATTCTCCCCGGCAGCCAGAATCCATCCCAGAGCTCAGCACCCTCCCCCATCAGCCTTATACTTTGCGTCTGGCTGTTCTGGAGCCACCTCAGGATGCTTCTCTCAGGTCTGCAGAGCCTTGGGGATGTTCAGACTGTGGCTGTGCCTTTCTTGGCCCACCATGCCATGACAAGAAGGTTGGGAGAACCAGTCCTGTTCCAACTGCTGAGAGCTGTACTCCTGCTTTCAAGCACATGGCTCCACTGGTGCTGAGACATCTTTGCTCCCTCTCAAGCCCTCCATGTAACTGACGGCAGTGAATGGTGTTTGACAAGGAGCCTTTTCTATCTGACATCATTTATCTGCCACTCAGCTGTAGGCACAGAGATGGGGAAAGAGGGAGATCTCAGCTCGGCATTCCCTTGGGCATGGAAGCGCTCCAAATGTCCTGCTCCACAGAGCCCTCTCTGGTATTCCTGCGAGCTGTCAAGGGACCTGGTGGCTTCCATCATCAGGACATCCTGCCCCAGCAGCAGTGAACACAGGGTACAGGGACCTTCCCTGCACCTGCTATCCCTTCTGGGTGTTTTAGGTCCCAGCTCATCTCACCACTTGCATCTGGGCACAAGTGAGGTGCGGAGGCGAGGTACAGGAGCAGAATGTCCTCTCCCAGAAGGATCTGGATGGGGGACAGTGCAGGGGCAGCTATGTGGTGTGTCACTCGGAGCACAGCTGGTTCCACAGCAACTCTGCAGCTGGATGCAGGGTTTGGGATGCACCCTCCAGAAGAGGGCTCAGTGTGTGTCATGTTCCAGCACCTGCTTCCTACCACCTCTTCCAAGGAGTGCATTCTGGTGTCATAGCCAAGGGGACGGCAGCCAGTTCCTGGTCCAGTATGACTGTAGGCATCTCCGAGGTGGGATGAGTGCCCCAGCACCAGTGGGACAAGCAGCCCCACTCGTTCCCTCCCCCAAAAACAGCACGGGGACCTCATTAATTAGTACAAACTCCTTCTCCATCTGACCTCGAAGGACTGTCCACCCTTGCTGCTGCTGGGAGCCCCCGACTGCCCCAGTGCAGCCAGCTCCACTCTGCCATGGCGTTGCCCCATGCCAGCCGGCTCATCACGTAAGGATCTGGAGGTGACAGGTCTACTTTTCCCTGGCCAGGCTGAGAGCAGAACTGTCCCCACAGATCCCTGTCACCCAGGGATATTCAGGCAGGCAGCTGGAGCCACAGGTTTGTGTTTGATTCCTGTATCCACAGCAGGCTTACCTCACCTCCACAGCTTGACCAGCCTCCATCTCCATCCTTGACCATGCAAAAACTTGGCAAGGGCAAGACTTTGTCCACCCACTTGGGCATCAACTGGGTAAGTGTTGAGCATGATTAAATTGTTCAATTGCTTTATGTTCAACTGAACATAAAGAAACTTCATTCATATTAATAAAGCCCACATTTCTGCAGTCACTCAAGTGAATGTTCCAGGCCAGGATTTACTGCTTGTGGCAGCTCCTGGCAATGCCACAGCTGGGCAGCCCATCACCAGTGTAATTAAAAGGCAGAATTGGAAATTATAACCACGGCTTTTCTGCTTCTGCTTTGTCATAAATTACAATCTCTCCTGTAAATTAACACTTATAATGTCTCCCATAAATTAACAAGTGTAGGGAAGAAACGATCCCGAAACTGCAGGGGCTTTCCAGGGAAACGAATTGCTTTGCAGTGATGATCATTTTTTAATATCCCAAATTAGGTGGTTTTGGAAACCCAGCTGCTGTGTCACACCTCCTCCAGCAGCAACTTTTGATGCTGCGGCTCTTCCACCTTCACGGGAGAGACTGTGAGGGATGGGGGCACTCATCGACCCCAGGAGAGGGGTGGGGGAGATTCTTTTGGGCTGAGCCTTGAGCAAACACTAATCCCTGGCTGGGAGCACAGGGTGGATGGGGGCTGAAGGAGAAGCTCCTGAGTCTTCCAGGGTGACCACAAGCGAAGGCTGAATCAAGCACTGCTCCTTGAGATGCTGCCACAGATCTCCAGGGCAAGAAGGTCTCCAAGGCTGCCTACCTGCTGTGTGCCCACCATGGCAATTTGAGGACAGGTACAGGAGGTTGGGCAGAAGAAATGGGCTGAGGAAAGAGTCTGAGTGACGTGGTATCCCCAAAATCCCTCCAGACAAGTCTCAGAGACAGAGGACCTGCTTGGTACCTGGCCAGGAGGAGCCATGAGAGTCCAATGAGCTCTTGGGTCACTCCAAACAAACATATCTGCAGCCCAATGTGCTCCCATCATGTGACCCTTGAGCCCCCAGAGATGAGCCTGGAGGGGGATGTATCTCTTGCATCTCCAGCAGCACCCCAGGAAGCCCTGCCAGAGGACTGGGACATCAGCACCAGGTCTGTGGCAGCACCAGTAATGGGTTTACCTGCAGGGCCAGCAGGTGCCAGACAATAGCACCTCAGGCTAAATCCACTGCTGCTGCTCTGAGCTGGCAGGGTGGGTGTGTTGGCAATCCCTGGGGTAGCATCCACATATCCAGTTCCCCCTTCCTGAGAAACACTGGCATGAGGACCTGTTTCCAGCCCCAAAGTCTTTTTTGAGGTGATTTTCCTATGAAGAGAAGCAGAAGCCATGACCTGGCCTGTCCCTTAGGAGCCAAGGTCAGGGCACAGGTCTGCTTCCCTCAGACATGTCCCACAAGATCTTGGCTCTCCTGATGTTCCCAAGGAGTTGATCTCCCAACGGCAAACTCTCACCAGCCACAGAGACCAAAGGGGTGTCCAGACACACTCCAGGCCTACATGGGACAAGGGGAAGTGGCTTTAAAGTGAAAGATAGTAGATTAAGTTTGGATATTAGGAAGAACCTCATCTCTGTGTGGGTGATGAGGCCCTGGCACAGGGTGCCCAGAGAAGCTGTGGCTGCCCCATCCCTGGAATTGTCCAAGGCCAGGTTGGACGGGGCTTGGATCAACCTGGGATAGTGGAAGGTGTCCCTGCCCATGGCAGGGGGTGGAACTGGATGGGCCTTAAAGTCCCTCTCAAACCAAACCATTCCATGAGTCTAGGATGCTATGATCATCCCCATAGGGTCTGCACAGCCCTGTGAATGAGTGCGTGCTTTCAAGTCACAGGCAAATAAAGAAGAGGCTTTGGCCACCTCTGACCTCACGTCAACATGTGCCTTGAACTACCAACTTGGGATAATCCCAGTACAGCTGCCAGCAGATACGAGGAAAAATGGCAGCACTGATGGGACTGTCCCATAGGTTGTCACAAAACTGCCTCTTGGTGTGCACAAACCTCCTTCTACTTGGGCCTTTTCATCTGGATAAAGCGTTTCCCTCCAAAATGGCTGGAAAGAGGGACTCACAGCCAAAAGCACTTCTTACAGTTCAAAATGTTCAAAACTGGAGTTTATTGCCATGAGGAGGCAGCTCACAAGTTTCAGGGGAAAGATGTAGTGTCTCGTTGAGTATTTGCACATTGTTTCAAATGCCACCAAAAATAAGACATTCCTGATACTTGCTGTGACTGCCAACACCAGTTGGAGCACAGAGAAGCCCCACAGAGGTGAGGATGAGGAAGGGAAGCGCACACACACACACGTGTTCAGGCACACAGGTGCCTGGCAGTCTGTGTCCCCCAAGCCCACTGCAGGGAGGAGGGAGGGCTCCCACCACCTCGCGTATCCTCTGCAGCAACTCAGCTGCCCCATCTGCACAACACCGCTCTCACCACAGTGAGCCGCTCTGGGGTGGCTCATCTCCCTGAATGGAGACCCCATTCCATGTGACTGAGCCTGCTGGGTCCCCATCCCTCCGCAGGCAGGAAGGCGGGGCTACAGTCACCAGCCCTGGGGGTGCCCCGATCTCCCAGGGGTGCTGCAGAACTGGGGACAGGGTGTCTGTTTGTGGAGCACTGGGAAAAGCAGGACAAAAGAAAGGCAGGCAGCTGCCCAGGTCCCTGTGCTGGGTGCTGGGCAGAAATGCCTCTGTGTCCCACCAGAACTTCCTGGCTCCTGTTCAGGCGGGGGGGGGGGGGGGGGGGGAAGGGGACAGGACCCCTCCTCACAGCCACACGTGGCCCCCCAAGACTGCCCACCCATCTCCCCCCATGGCTGGTGGCTTACGTCAGGCAGCAGATGGATCCTGTGCCCACCAGGCTGGCATGGGGGTGGCACCAGCGGTGCCTGCAAATACCACGGTTGCTGACGGTGCTGGTTATTCTTAGCAGCCGTGGAGGCGCAGGGGGGGTCGCCTGGCAGGGGCCTGGCACTGGCGGGCTCCCCTGGAGCAGATGGCCCAGTGGCATGAGCCAGCCTCTACCACGGAGCCAAGAGGGAAGGAACGGGGAAGGCAGGACAGGCAGATTGCACCCAGAGCCCTGCCTGGCACTGACCCAGCTGCAAGCAGAGTATTTGAGGACGAGGAGGTGATCTGGACACCACCTGAGAACAGGACAATCATCTCTCCCAGACTCCACAGAGAGGGCTCCTCCCAAAGTGAGCACTGGGGAGAGGGGCTGTGGCTGCGGGACCTGGACAGGCGCTGGACAGACAGATGCACATGGCTGGGGACATGGCTGGCACAGAGCTGACTGAACCCAGACCCCCGCAGCCCCACACATTTTCCCCCTGTTCTCTCCTTCCCAGTCCACTACCCTCATCTTGTCCGGGGGGCTGGAGGAGAAGTTGGAGCAGGACTGAAGTCCCTGCCCTGAGCTAGGGAGCAGAGCACCCTGCATTTCAGCCAGGAATAGAGAATCCCTTTCAGAGCCGAGGGAGCCCCTTTGAGTGCAATGCCCTTCGGGGCCAAAGCTGTCCCTGCCCTCCTGGTCTGCCTCAGACCCAGCTGAGTCCCCACTCCTTCCAGCATGCCACCCTGTGCCGGTTGCGGCTTAGGGCTGCAATGGACACTCCTGGGTGTTGAGCACGTGGGTGCCCTTGAGGGAAGCGGCTGTGCAGAAACTAGCGCTGTCCCAGTCCCGTGAACAGCAGGACCCAAAAAGGCCAGAGCTAAACATAGGAAACCTACTTTCCAGCTGCCGGCCACCAGCTGATCACCTTGAACCACCATGTGGCTCCCGGATCTGGGGCTTTAGGAAGCTCATCGTGGCTTGCACGTGAGATGATGTGTACCGGCTGCAGATGAGGAGAGAGGAGCTGATGGCCGGGGAGCAGCCCCAAGGCCCTGTGTGGCGCCGGCTGGTGCAGCTGGAGGGCCGTGGGCGGAAGAGGCACAGCCAAAAGGCACAAAGCAGCCTGGAGGAGTCAGCGAGCTGCACCCGGAGCCACCTCCAGGCGGCCGTCGGGGCCGGGCAGAACCCCCACGGGCCCGGGGCACAGCCACTGGGGGAGCCGTGGCCGAGGAAAGGGCGCCAGCCCTGGGCGCGTGTCCTTCCCCCTGTGCCCACGCGGTGGCAGCAGCCTCCCGCGGGCCCGCGGCCGCCCGCCCCCGGAGCCCCGGCGTGGGGCTCGGCTCCGCCCAGGGCGCAGCCGGAGCGCCAGCGCTCGGGGGCCGCTCTGAATCCGGAGGGATGGAAGAAAAGAAATCTCAGCACCCTCCTGTTTCCGTGGGTCCTAGCAACAGTGGAGTCACCAGGGACCCCCCTCACTGGCCCCTGCCACAGGGCAGATGAGTAAGGCTCAATTACCCTTCCCTCCCTCATCACCCACGAGAAGGCCTGAGGAAGGAGCTCAAACCAGCACTCAGCATCCACCAGTGCACAGAAGGAGGGGACCTGGGGCAGCTTGTGGGTCGTCCGTCCTTCAAGAATTCACCTGTTTTCAGCATCGTTCCCAGGGTTGATGGTTCCCCCCCGCCCACACCTGGACCCTACGCTGATGCCACCTCCACCGAGAGCCAGATCCTGCTGGTCCGCAGGTCTGATGGGGCCTGGCATGGGAAGCCGTGCCTGAGGTCACTGTGGCCACTCTCCCAGCTGTGGATTTGTGGTGGCCGCTGTCTCATCACTCCCCTGGTTACTAATGGCCTGGAAATGGCTTCATGCTCATGGGATGCATTTTCCTTCTTCATGCTGAACAGGGAACAGGAATGTTTGTTGGCCACTCCTGCTGCTCCTTCAGTGGCAGCAGCTACCCCGTTAACAGCCCCGGCGGGCACTGCGCTGCCACCGGGGCCCCTGCTGTTCCAGTGATCTGGTAGCTTTGCCCAGCGCGATTTTGACCCGGTTTATCTCTTATCAATCCCACGCCCTTCAGACACGCTGCAATCCTCCGATGGCTGCTTCCTGCACCTCCTTCCACCAGCCCTTTTGCAACCCCGCTGTACAGACCGTCCTGCCCCCCTTCTGTCCTGCCTGCCCATAGCGGGCTTCCCCAGCCTGCCTGCTCCTCCCCTCGGCAGCTCTGCTTTCTTGGACCCTTGCCCAGCCCTTCCCCACCAGCTCCCGGTTGTTTATCTCTCTGAAGGCTGAGGGCTCCCCGGGCTGGTCCTCAGGACTCATTGACCGGCAGCGACGGCAGCCCAGCCCTGCGGCCCCCCTCTCACCCATCTCTGCGTGTGCTTCGAAGCCGGGACTTGTCACCTTCCCGAATCCCATTCCGAGAGTCCCAGCCCAGTCGTCCCCACCTCTCTGAAGTGTTGTCCCATGCCCCAGCACCACCAGGACAGCAGCATATGCCCCAGCCACTCTTCGCCAGCCCCCCAGTGCAGGTCACTGGTGGCAGAAATGTTCACCCTGACGCAACAGTGCCCGGGAAGCCACTTCTCCTCCGCCTAGAAATCCCCATTTTTCCTCGCATATCTCCGAGCCCCAGGCACCTGCCGCGAGTCTCAACGCGCCCATCCATAGCCCGAAGCCTTCGTGCGTTCCACGCATGCCTAGCTTGGCTCCGGGCGAGGCGGCTCCCAGACGTTCCCAGCAGTGGAGCCAGATCCTTCCTAGCTTTTTCCCCCGTCCTGGGACCTTTCATCCCGTTTTTTCCCCTTCCTGCCCCATCTCCGGAGCCACCCGGGCTGCCCGCGTCAGTGCTTCGGGGAGTGATGCTGCGGGCAGCGCCAGCCTCCTGAGCCCCCACGCCGCCCCCGGAAAGCACAGAGCGCAGCGAGAGTCCCCACCGGGAATGGGGCACCGTGGCCCTTTGTCATCCCATGCCACCCCATGTTACAATTCGCCAACTTCTCCCGGACCCGCGCGTGGGGTGGGCGCGCTGCGCTGCGCGGCAACGGCGGCGCGAGGTGGGGGGCGGTGGGCGGGCGGAGCGGAGAGAGGCCGGGCCGGGGCGGAGCGGGGCCGGGGCGGAGAGGGGCCGGGGCGGAGCGGGGCCGGGGCGGAGCGCCCAGGAGCGGAGCAGCGGCGGGAGGTGCGCGGCCGGCCGGGCGGAACGGGGCCGGGCCGGGGCGGAGCGGGGGGCGGAGCGGGGCCGGCGGGACCGGGCGGGACCGGGGCGGGCGGAACGGGGCCGGGGCGGGGCGGGGGGGCGGGCGGAACGGGGCCGGGGCGGGCGGGGGGCCGCTCGCGGCGCTCGACACCGGGCGCGTCCTGCAGCTGCTCGCCCTCCGCGGCCCCGGGAGCGGCCCGCGCAGCGCCGCCGTGGCCAGGGCGCGGGGACACCCGGGATGTCCTCGTCGCCCGCGGAGGAGTGCCGGTCGCCCGTGGGGCTGGACTGCTGCAGCTGCTGCCTGGACCTGGCCAACCGAAGCGGGCTGGAGGAGGGGGCCGGGGGCGAGAACAACAACCGCGGGCAGCCCCACCGTGAGCAGCTTCCGGCAGCTGCGGGAGCAGCTGGTCCGACAGAACCTCAACACCGACAAGCTGAGCTCCATCATAGCGCCAGGACTCCCTGGAGCCCGTCGTGCGGGACCCCTGCTACCGTCTTCAACCAGGGCATCTGCAACAGGAACATCGACCAGACCCTGCTCTCCATCCTCCTCCTCTCCACAGTGGGTGTCACCGCCGGGGAGCCTGGGAGTCGCCGGGGCCGGGCGCCCTGGGGCAGCGAGCTCGGAGCTGGGCAGTGGTGTGGCACTGGCAAGAGAGGGGGGACTTGTGTGACCCCCGGGCTGGGGGGTGTCAGCGCCGGTGGGATCTGGGTGGGGAGAGGCACGAGTGGCCGCGTCTGGCAGCGGAGTCCCGTACGTGGTGCCAGCCCATCCCTGGGTGCGAGTCCGGGTGGCTCTGCTCCGCCATGCCCGCCGTGCCCGTCTTGTGGTGCCCTGTGTGTGCCGGGCAGTGACAACAGCCCCCAGCTGTGTGTCTTGGCCGCTGGACTCTGTGCTCATCTCCCTGGCTACCTCTGTCCACACAGACAGTGCCCGCAGGGGCATGATAGTGTCCAGCGACAGACAGGCATCGGCCCCATCCTGTGTGGAGAGCGCAGCAGGTTCCTTGGGAAGCAGCTGTGCTGCCTCGAAAGCCATCTTGAGCGTACAGTGAGAGCCCTGGGTAGGGAACCCTAGAGTCCCAGTGCCAGCTCCTGCCCTTTCGGCAGCTCCCCTGGCCCTCCCGGCGTGGAGACAGGTTTGGCCCGAGTGGTACTTCCCATCCCTGGAAAGTGTCTCTCTGCGCTGCCCGAGCTGGGTCTCGGGGCTGCTCTGGGCAGGCTGCCTGTGCCCCTACAGCCGGGCGTGCTGGGGGCTGCTCCCATCCATTCCCTGGCGGACTGAGGAGGCAGGACCGCGGGGTCTGGCCCTGCTCCCCTTCTCTAGCAGTGAGGACAGAGGAGACTGAACAGGAGGGTCCCAGCGGCTACCACTCCGCAGGCTCCCCACCCTGATGAGGTGAGCCCCAGGGGCGAGGAGTGGACAGAGCTGTCTCAGGTCCTGCACTGGCGCTGTGTGGGGCTGGCTCTGGTGACAGAAGAGAGCCTGGTGACAACCCTGTGGGGGCGCAGCCTGTACAGGGGCTAGCAGGTCTGGGTCTCCCCAGTTCGGCCTGGGAGAGCCGAGCTGGGCCAGTAGTGCCACAGGTGCCCGAGGCTGCCAGTGTCTTCAGCGGGTGGGACACATCCACCACCTTGGGGGGACCTGTGGCCCATCAGTGCGACAGGTACAGATGTCTGCATGGCTGGCACGGCAAGCAGCGGCTCTGGGGCTTGCTGCTCCGCCGTGGGAGGGTAAAGCGCAGGGGGAGCAGCACCCACGCGTTCAGAGACACCTCGCCACCCCCTTCCCACCCTACACGCACATGCACCGTGGGCGCGCTCCCGGGCTGTGCGCGGGTGGGCTCACACGTGGCTGCCCCACGCGTGTGAGCCACCCCGGCGTGCCCGCCCCCTCGCCCAGCCAGCGTCTGACGCCGAGAGGCTGCTGCCTCGAGCCGGCCTTGACGGAGACGCTCTTCCTGCACTTACATAATGCCGAGCTGCCGCTCAGGTGGGAAGGGAGGAGCTGGGACACCCGCGCAAGGCACCGGTACCTGGCCCTTATGGGGAGCAGTGAACCTACCCAGCTGGGAAGGAACGGGAGTGAGAGGTTTCCCCTCTTCCCTGGGGGCCTGCAGCAAGTTGGCACCGTTGGTGAAGAGGGAAGCGAGACACTGTCTCCAGTACGGGCTGCCAGGGCTGGGGTCAGAGCCAAGCCACCTGCGCTGCTCGCTGGGGCAGTCAGTGACAGTGCCTATGGGCCAGAGGCCACTGATATGGGTACAGCAGGCTGCTTCGAATTCATCCCTGGTGGAGCAGGACCTGTGGTGCTCCTGGTTGAGGTAGGGAGTGAGCAGAGATGCCAGGGGACAAGGGTTTCTCCCTGTCAGTGCCCCTTAGCACTCCTTGCTGCCTGTCTTCCATGTGTCCCAAGAGCTCCAGGGCACTGTGTTAGTGACAGGCTGTGCCATGGTGTGGTGCAAAGCCGTGTCCCTCTGTCCACCCAGTGTCCAGGCACCTTGGTCTGGAGGCTGCCTGGGTGATCCCCCGTCACCCCTAGGTGGCACAGCATGGGGGAGCTGGGTGCACGGCCCCAGGCACTGGAGCCAGGTGTGCCCACACCTGTGTTTGCAGTTGTTTTTGCTCCAGCCTGAACTTTCTCACTTCTGGGAATGAGCCAACGCATCCAAGAGGGGATAGCCTATACAGCAGAGGATTGTGGGTGCCAGAGGAACACCCCGATAACGTGCCTGATAAGGGCACCCTGCTGATGGCACCAGGGAACCCAAACCATTTGGAGCCCCTTGTTTTGGCTGGTGTGCTCCTACGGCAACACAGGAGGAGGGGGAAGTTGCGTGGATACACATCCCTTTGTGTGGCTGACATCCAGGACAGCACGGGATCCCCAAGATCCTAAACCCAGAGTTGAGTCTGGCTCTGGGGCTGGCTGGAGACAACTCAGTCACGGTCAGATCAGTGCTGGGCATCTCAGACAACATACATTTCATCATGTCCAGCCTGTCTCTGGGGGTTTCTCTGGCTGGGTGGTCCCTGCCAGACTCTCCATACCCTTTGCTCACAGCAGGGATGTTGTCAGGGATGCACAAGGAAGGGATGCTCTGGACCAATTGCCTCCAGGGCTGATGCTCCTGCAGAAAACCCTGCTGTTCCAGGAGTGCATGGGATCCTGTGTGGAAAGGGCTTCTCCCCGCCATGTCCTCACACAGGGCATCACAAACTGCTCTCCAGGGAGATCTCAGCAATGCCAAGGGACCAAGCTCACATGGAAGCACCAGGTATAGGGAGGACAGCTGCCACTACCCTCGCTGGGCACACCTTCTCCCTGCAGGTGCCAATGAAGTGGGCAGAAAGGTCTTTGCCATCCCTCTGTAATGCCAACGTTAACCCAAGATTGCTCGTCCCAGAGCCAGACACAAGCCCAATTGTGTGTGGTCCAGGGAGAGCAGGCCCATGGCCACATGGCACCTTTCCCTGGGCCAGGGGGGTGAAGGGAGCCGGTGGTGTGGGAGAAGGTCAGCACTGCGAGGGAAGCAGCACCCCGGGTGTGTACTGGCACATGATCGAAGCGGGCCCTACCTGGCTCTGTGTGGGGAGAGGAGGTATGTGCCAGCCTGCTTGCCCACATTGGCCAGTCATGCCCAGCCTCTCCTGGGCAACACCTGGCAGCCTGGCTAGCCTGTGCCCATCCTGCTTTGGGCTCTGAGGGGACACCTCTGCATAGCCAGGTCGTCTGCAGTCACTGCCAGACCTGCTGCTCCATCCAACAGGGTGGACAGTGACCTGTCCTTTGGTCTGAGCCATGAAAGGAGCTGGGGTCCACCTTCTCCCAGGCCTGGGCAAGCCAAGGGAGTCACAGGGAGACAGGGAAGCTCTGTGTGAGTGGTTGAGGGAAGCATGAATTTGGGCCAAAGCAGGGGCAGCACTACCCTTCCCACTGTAAGGTCAGGCCAGCAAGCAAGAGCTGCCTGGGCAGCAGTACCAGGGTGGCATTTGTGTCACAGCACCACTTGTTCCCATCTGTCGGGTGTCACTTTGCGGCAGCAATGCAGGAGGAGGGGAGCCAGGGCATAAAGGGCATCCCAGGGTGGCAGGGCCAGGGCAAGCATTCCAGCTGGTCGAGTGGGCTGGAGCAACAAGAACACATTGATGGGGAGAGGGGCCATGCATGAGCGTGAGAGAGGTGTGGGTGGGGGACCGAGCTGTCCTACTCTCCCCCTTCTGGCCCTGGGACAACTCTGCAGGGAGGGGGCCAGGAGAGCCCCCCTGCCCTCCAGAACCAATGCACCAGGGCTTTGTTTGCTTTGCTCCCACAGGACAGATCTGCACATGGCCTGTGGCCTGCAGTGTTGGTTGCAAGCCCTGCACACCACCGAGGTGCCGGAGAGATTTTGTTTTCAGTGGCAGGAGTAGCTTGTACTGCTGGGAGGTGCCAACCTTGGTGTACCCAAATCCTCCCAGCGTCAGGAAGATGTCAGGCAGGCAGCCAGCTAAAGCCTGCTGTGGTCTCCATCATGGGCATCCCAACAGCTTGGGAACCCCACCCCATCCCAGCAGCTTGGGGGCCATGTCCTGGCAGACCAGGCTCACGGGGGGCTCTGCCACAGCACACTGGGTTTCAGCGTGGCTTGGCAGGGCTGGCAGCAGCGTGCGCCACACAATGCACCATTGCCTGTCCCTGCCTGCTCCTGCAAGACCCAGCTCCCTCCAGAAGGGTATTCCCAACATTCTCTGAAGCACAGAAGAGCCCTGCTCAGCCCCTCCAGCCCATTAGGTGGGAAGCATTTGCCCCTAACCACAAGGCTATGGCCAAGGGGGGCTGGCACAGCCGAGCCAGTCTGGTGATGCCAACGTCAGCTTCTCAGGAGCCTGTCCTCTTGGTTGCCCTGGGGATTCTCCTGCACTACCATCTGCTGGGGCAGGCACTTGGCTCTGCACAGGCAGAAGTAGGTGTCCCAAGGTCAGCCAGGGATGTCAGCATGGCCCTACAGGGAAAAGGCTTTCCCTACAGGGAAAAGGCTGGCCAGGATTTTTTTCTGTCTTTGAACTGTAAAAATGAGGAAGAGGTTGGAGCTAACGGAGGCTGCAGGGGTCTGCCCTGATCCCAGCATCATGCCCCCTCCCTCCAGCATCACACTTTCCCGTCCTGGTGAGACATGGCCTGATCCTGGATGGTCTCTGCTGGGACCTGACACCACCTCCCTGGCCACTGTCCAGCACAAAGAGGGTTAAAGCTGACTCTGTACTTTGGGGGAGCACCGTGACCTGCATGGGACTTGGAAGGGCTTGGGATATATGTTGTCAGAGCCTGGCAGCTGTGCGTGTGCCCAGAGGACATGACCGTGCATGGGTCCGTGCACTTTATGTGGACTGCCAAGGTGAGTGAGGCTCTAGGTGGATCCTGCCCTTGGGAAGGACTGAGACCCTCTCTGTAGAGGGCAGAGAATCACAGAACCCTTTAGGTTGGAAAAGACTTCTGAGATCATCATCTCCAACTTTACCCCGGAGAAGAGGGCTGGAGAGGTGAGAGAGGCTACAACCCATCCTGATGCTTTGCAAATGAGCTGCGAGTTGTATTTATCCAGGTGCTGCACATGGCTGGCTTTGGGACAGGAGATCATCCTCTGTCTGTGTGCGGAGTTCTATATATATGTATATATCTATTTGAGGGGGCTTTGCAGAATGACTCTGGCAGCACAGAAGAAACTCTGGGCTCTCCAGACTCCAGGATCAGGGTGGTATCCAGTCCTTGCCAGCCCCACTCACAATTCCCTGGGGATGGCAGCCGAATTGGCAGAGGGTGGCAGATGCCATGGGGCAGGACAAGACATTTTCATCTCCTTAAGTGAGCCCTTCACAGTGATATGCCTGTGAAATGGAGCAGGACTGCTCTGGGTGGTTTGGAGGCAGGGGATGGTTTCAGGTTGTCCCCAAGGGTTGGCATAGGCGAGGTGAGGGCTGGCTGCTGAGGTCGGGCACACACAGAGCCACAGGTATACATCCTGCCAGCAACCGATTGTCTTTCACATTGTTATTGTTCTGAAATGTCAGGGACGGCAGGGCTTCAGCAAAGGTCCCTGATTTGAAATGCCCCGGGATTCCTTGCAAAGGCCAGGCGGGGTATTAATAACCGTCTCTGCTGAAGCTGTGCCGCCCTACATGTCCTTGCCTGACCTCCTGCGGGTGCTGGCTCATGCTCCAGCCGAGCACAGCTCCTGTGTCCCCGGCCCCCGCCGGCTCTGGTCTGTCCGGGCTTCGCACCCCCAGCAGGGTCCAGCTGTCCCTCGGGCCTTGTGGGGCTGCTTGGGCTCTTGCTGGGGCTCCCTCCAAGCATTCGGCCAGGCAGGAGAGCACCAGGACCTGTGAAAGGGACCAGTGAAGGGCTTGAGGGGTTCCATAAACAGGGCTTATTCTGGGCTGGAAGAGCAGATTTGGGTAGCGTGGGGTGCGCTGCACAGCTCTCGCAGCTCCCCTGCCTCCGTCCTCATTACATAACGAGCTGCCTCCCAATTAGCGAGCGGGCACTCCCGCACGCCGCAGGGCAGCAGCTGCCGGCGCCCAGCAGGGCTTCGGAGCGCCCGCTCTTGCCTGAAAAGGGGCCTGGGATTGTTTTTGGAGGATGCCAGAGGCCCTGCTTTGGGGTTCCTCTCTCGGGCTGGGATCGCTGCAAAGCTGGGTGAAGGGCTGGGGGAGGCAGAACCCAGGCTGGCAGCCCCCTGCCCGCCTGCCGTGGGGTTCAAGGGCGCCGCGTGGCCCTCGTGCTGCGGGGGGGCCCTTCAGTGTCGCAACCACCTATGCTCTATCCCCACTCCCCTGAAACTGGACCAGAAAAGGGCAGCCAGGATCTGTGGGTGATCCAGCTGGGGCTGTCCAGCATGACACAGTACGCTAAGAAGCAAGGACAGTTCTGGAGTTCAGAGCTGTGGCTGGCAGGAGCCCCGGGGCAGGGCGCGAGTAACCAGGAGGCGATAACAGCGAGTTCAGTGACAGGACTCCAGCCCCGGCCCGTGGGTGTGAAACGCTTTGCTCTGCGGACAGATTTGTGGATTAAAGCTCTGCCAAGGGTTCAGCCTGCCGTCCTCCCTGGGGCTGGGCATCCCTGGTCCATGGGAGGGGGTAGCATGGTCGGGGTTAGCTGCACTCCCCCAACAGCCAGCCACGATGCTCAGAGAAAGCTGCAGGGTTTTCACTGAGCTGTGCCATACCAGGCACCCTCACCTCAGTGTTTGGCAGCTGTGGGACCCTTTGGGGGGAGCAGTGAGGTGCAAGGGTGCCCAGGGCCCACACTGGGTTGGCGGCAGCATGGGGCTGGTGTTGACAAACACCAGCAAGGTGGGATGTTTGGCCACATGATCCAGGGCTGGTAACAACCAAATGAGCCGTTTTTCCTCTTCCTCTCCTACACCAGCATGCCTGGGGAAGCTGTGACTCTGAGGGCTTCCTACATGGCGAGAAGGACTTGGCTGGAACTGGGTCCTCTCTGACCTCCCCTCCTCACACAACTGCTGGGAGGCAACTTCTACTAGGGGCAAAGGAGGAAGAAGAGGGTCTGGTGACAAAGTTAAAGAAAAATTGCAGCTCTCAGCAGGCTGGCTCGAGGGTGTGCACTTGCAGGCTAGAAAAAAACCAGAACTGGGAGTACAGCCAAGTACCTTTATCAGAGGAAGCAGGCAGCCCCACAGCTGGACACAGGAGCCTGCCAGGGCTCCCTCCACCACCCCACACTGCTTCCAGCCTGACAGGTTGGAGGAGTCTCCACACAACAATCCCTGACCATGCCTGCTGCCTGGCAGGGTGGGTCACCTGTGTCCCCTGCCCATGGACACAGAGCTCACTCTGCCTCCACTGGGCATGAAGGGAAGGAGGACATGTTCTCTGTCAGCCTTCCCAAGGGTAGGTTCCCCTCCAGCCTTCCCTCACTTATACCCTCCCTGGGATTCCCCAGCATGGCAGAGGCCACCGCTTCTGTGTGGGCCACACATGCCTCTGATGTCTCCTGGCTTGGGACTGGGACCAGGCAAGGCCAGCAGCACCGGCTCCACAGGCAGGGGGTGCATCCCTACCCAGGCACTTCCAGGTGTGCCCGGGAATAGTTGCCCTCTGCTCTGGAGCAGCACATGCCCTGGATTGGGTGATTTATGACCCCTCCAAGGCTCTGATGGGCATGACCTGGGTCTCCATGTCACAGGGCTCTTGGTTGCATGAGGCTTCTGCATGTCCCACACAGCTCCTGGAGGGCACCAGCTGAGGTGGGGGGTAGTGCCAGGCCTCAGGGAGCAGCTCAGCCAGGAATCTCCAGGAGGAGGAAACCAAGATCGGACAACTGGTGTGGTGTACTTTGGCAGTGCTAGGCCCACAGCCCTTGGGACTGGCACAACAGCCCCATGCCAGTGCCATAGGGCAGGCAGTTGCTGTTCAGGATGGTGGGATTGGCATGGCAGATGACCCAGCTGCCTGTTTGCCTGTGGGCAGCCCCTGGCATTACCTCTCCTTTCCCAGAACCAGGACAAAGGTGCTGGACAAGACCTGGAGCCCCTCAGCCCTGTCCCACACCCAGCCCTTCCTGCCATAGTCTCCCATAGGCCCCGGCCATCACCAGTGTCCCCAGCCACACTTCCCTCTATTCCTGCAGGGCACAGCTAGGATGCCCTGGCACCGGCATCCCCAGTCCCTTGGCTGGCACCACCACAGTTGCAGTATTTTGGGCTGTGACAGGCAGAGTTTTCTTAGCTGTGTGTTTGCAAGCAGTAGCTTTTCCTCTCCCACTCTGCTCTGACCCTTGGAGCAGGAGATCTGGCTCTGCAGAGCAGCCTGGGCAGCCTTGGCTCTGCGCCTTTCCCAGTTTGCTCTCCAGTGTCTCTGAGGCCAGGCTATAAACATTTCCCACGCCTCAGACCCTCTGAAGGGCCTTCCTCCCATTGAGCTGAGTCCTTGGGAGAGAGCAAGCCAGGAACGCTGCCACGGAGCTGTGAGCACAGCCTGGAGCAGGGGGAGAGCCAAGACTGGGGAGCCAGGGCTGCTCCTGAAGCCCCAACCACCCCTCTGGCTCCATCGGCCGCTGCCAGGACAGGAGCATCCTCTGGTGTGTGGCACTGCAGTGCCTGGTGCAGGTCCAACACACAGGGCTCAGTACAACAGCACGTCTTGTCCCTGGGGCTGTGGGGAGAGGGCATGTCCCCTGACCCACAGCACTATGCAGGTATGGGATGCCAGGCAGCAAGAGATAATCCCCTCGTCCTACTCCCTATCTCCCTTGCTCCAGCCTGGCAGAGCTCTGTTGGGCCTGCCGAACTCCAAGTCCAGTTGCTGAGGAGGGGGTTGTCATTTAATGTCACCCAGGAGGGAGGCTGGCATCTTCTGGGCTGAGGAACAGGCTGTGTAAGGGTTTAGGCGCTGCTGGCAGCTTTGGGGTGTCCTGCAGGGCCACTGCTTGGGTGATATCATCATTGGCTGGTGTCACCACCTCTCCTCACTGCTCGATGACAGCCACGGGTGCTTTTTTTCCCCCAGAGAGCACAACAATTAGTGTCACAATTAGCCTGTATTGCGGCTGCTGTCGCTGTTACCAAAATAACCACAGGCACGAGCTGGGCCCGGCCTGATGAACCTCCTGTCACTGTGTGTAGATGCAGGAGCTGCCATGCTGCTGCCTTGGGGATGCAGTTCACAGCACTGGCCCCTCTCGCCCAGCCTGCTCC
This sequence comes from Corvus moneduloides, assembly GCF_009650955.1. Taxonomy (NCBI): domain Eukaryota; kingdom Metazoa; phylum Chordata; class Aves; order Passeriformes; family Corvidae; genus Corvus; species Corvus moneduloides. The sequence continues at coordinate 20,405,840 of NC_045489.1, forward strand.
AAGCACCCATGACTGTGGCCTCTGGTGCCACAGGGTAACTGTGAGTCCATGCGCCCTGCTCTTTAGGAAGAGCAAGGTGGTGTGTTGCCCACCCTGCTCTGCTTGGAGGAGCAGGAGCAGGTGGTGGGACAGGAGCCTGGCAAGGCCAGGGCCATGGTGTGCTAGGAAAGGGCCCCCCCACCACTTGGGGTGCAGCTGGAGCCCCATGTAGGACCCTGCTGCTGTGGGGGCATTGGGGCAGCTCAGAGGGGCTCCTGGGGAGAGCTGGCACAAAGCAGAGTCCAGCAGAGCTGGGAGCTGCTGCTCCCACTGTGGAGGTGCCAGCAGGGCTACAGGTGACACCCGTGGGCTGGGGGTGCCCTCCCGCTATGCAGGGGCACGCGGAGCTGTCCTGCGCCGTGCCGCTGACACCAGGAGTACAGGCAGGGCCGTGTGTCAGCTGTTAGGGCAGCATGTGCAGGGGGTGCCGGCAGCGCTCGTGCATCTGCACACGGAACAGCAGCATTTGTTTGGCACACAGAGTGTGTCACAGGGTCACAGAGACATTCAGGTTGGAAAAGACCCCCAAGATCGTCAGCTCCAGGTACTAAACTAATGTGCTTGCACATGTGTGTGAGCAGGGCGCACCAATGTGCACATGCATGTGCAGGGTGTGTCCCTGTGTGCAGGGCACACGCTCGTGTGGGCTGCAAACACACGTGTGTATGCAGGGGGTGTGGGCGTGCTGCGTGTGCACGCGCATGTGCAGGCAGGACTCGCTTGTAGGGGCTGCAAGGTGTGCCGTGGGTGTGTGCACCCAGCGAAATGTTCAGGAGCCACATCCCCACGTGAGGGTGTGGGGCTGTGAGGGGGCTGCAGCCCCCTGCCCGGCCTGACCTGCCCTGGCCACAGGCTGCATAGGGATCCCTCATTTACTGAGTGCCTGGAAAGAAACTTCTGCTTCTTCATCCCTCCAGAGCATCCCGCGCTGTGGCCTCTCAAAGGCCGACAGCATCCTGCCCAGCCTCAGACTGAGGAGTCCATGCCCTGAGCAGTGATGTGGGCAGGGCTGGCTGGAAAGACCCAGGGGGACTGCAGGGAAATCAGTGACTTACTCTGGTTTATTTTTGCAATAGACCCAGCTCCATGGGGAAAATATTGGAGGTGGCAGAGCTGAAGCAATCTCCCCCCCAAAGCATTTTCCAGCTTCACTCCAGCAGCTGCAGAACTCCTTGGTTTTTTCCTCAGTCCTTGGTGCCTGAGTGTTGCATCAGAAAGGTACCAGGCAGGGACCGGGAACCTCAAGCTGTGAGACAAGGACCACCAGCCAGGCTCTGGTCTGCCCATTCTGGAGCCCTTGGTCCCTGCCACTAATGATTTAGGGCTTCCTTTGGGAAGGAGGCTGAGCCAGGAGTCAGGGGGCCAGATCACAGGAGGTGGGAAAACAGGCACAGCTGCCAGGGCTGGGGGCAGGCTGGGGTCTGCCCACCCCACCTCCCTGTTGCTGACACCTCTCTGCAGAAGGTGGCACAGCTGTGGGAGAAAATGCTCTCCCCATCTCTTCTGTCTTCTCCACAGTGAAACCAGCACGCTTCATGAGCTGCAGTGGGAAACTGAGTCAAGGGACCCCTGGTGTGGGTGGTCTGGACTTGTCCCAGCAAGGGAACAAAGCTGTGTCCCAGGGGCTGCCACCAAGCCCACCACCAGCCACTCTGGGGACAAGTGCACACAGAGGCCTTTCATCCCCCCAGGGAGGGGGGCACCCGCGCAGCTCGGGATGGCACACTGGCCATCGGCCTTGAAAGGGCCAATTGAGTGCAGCTGAGGTCATCCCCCAGCATGTTTACCCCGTGGCTGGAGCCCCTGGATGCAGCCAACACCCAGGCTGTCTCTGCCACTGCAAGCTGGGGGGACGCAGCCACAGGCAGAGCCAGCATCGCCCCTGGGAACAGAGGGGCTGGAACGGGGTCACGGGGTGGCATGGCCTTCCCACCGCCGTACTCCCCGAGCCTCTTCAGAAGGAGGGACTGGTAAGTAGGGCCTGGTGTGGGTGAGGGGGGGAGCACAGGCCAGCCCCGGGGCTTGGGGGACAGACCCCGGCCTACTCTCTGCAGTGCCAGCACCCTGCTCAGTCCCTGCTCAGCAGCGTTGCATGGGCTGGAGTAGTGCTGACAGAGGGGGATGTGCATCATCCCTCCCACAGGTCCCAGATGGGCCCACCAGGGAGAAAATGCTTTCTCACGTCCTCACATCAAACGCGCGTGTCCTGGGGCACCTGCATACGCCCGGCTGTGGTCCACAGGCGGCACAGCATTCTCACCCTGCCCTGGGAGGGGATTGTGATTTGTGGAGAGCTGCCTGGCTAGGTCTTGCTCCCAGCAGCAGCCGTGCTGCACTGTGCCTCAGTTTCCCTTTCTGATGGGGAAATTCCACTCTGCTCCCCCTCCCCGCTTCAGGAAGGGTCACAGCAGCACACCCACTAGTCAGGGCTGCTTGGCCTCTTCCAACAGCCAAGTGCAGGCACATTCAGTCCCCCCTGGATTGGGGCATTTGGTGTCCTTTGCAGCATCCCTGGGGTGCACATGCCCTGCCAGCACTAACGCTTTCTTGGACACTATGCCGTGTGCGGGCTCTGCCATCCAGCATCAGCCTCAGGGTGATGAGCCCCTGGAGGCAGAGGCAGCAGGCAGCCACTGAGCAAAGTTCCCCCAGGCCCATATCCAGAGGGCAGAGATAAGTGGGCAGCCAAGGGCAGTGGGGCAGCACCGCGTGGGCAGTGCCACCCCAGCCCCCGGGATGCGGGGGGCGTTCTAGGGGCCCTGCTTCCACCCCTCGGAGGAGACCCTCTCGCTCTATGTGTAAGTCGCTCTGTGGACGCGAGAAGGACCCGTCGTGACCCCGGGGCTTGCACACGCGTGTGCACACACAGGGATGCCGCTGCACGCGAACACGGGCAGACCCCTCCCGGGCCGTGCACCCCGGCCCAGCGCCTGCAGTGCCGCCCGTGCCCGCGGGGGGGCCCCCCCGCCCGGTGCGGGGTTATGCAACGGCGGGCGGGGCCGCCGCGGCCGAGGGCGCCCGGACGGTTCTGTACTCCGAGCTTCTTCGGCACCCCGGGGTCGTTGTTCTGCACCCCGAGGGTGTGGTTATTCTGTACTCCTGGTTTGTTCTGTACCCCGGGACTGTTCTGCAGCCCAGGGTGGTGGTGTTTAGTGCTCCCGAGTTTGTTCTGGACCCCAGGTTTGGTCTGCATCCCGCGGTTGTTTATGAACCCTGGGCGTGTTCTGTACCCCGAATTTGTTCTGCACCACAAAGTCATTGTTCTGCACCCTAGATTTGTTGCTCTGCACCCCGGGTTGGCTCTGCACCCTGGAGTTGTTTTGCTCTGTACCCCGAGTTCGTTTTGTACCTTCACTTTGTTCTGTACGCGGGGGCTGTTCTGCACCCCGAAGGTGTTGTCCTGTACCCCGCGTTTGTTCTGCACCCCGCAGTTGTTGTTCTGCAGCCTGGAGGCGTGTTCCGTACTCTGGATTGGTTCTGCACCCCGGGTTTGCTCTGCACGCAGGTTTTCGTTTCCCCTCCTGGGGTTGTTTTTTACGCCTGGGTTGTTTTTCTGCTCTCGTTTCTGTTGTTTATCACTCCTGTTTCTGTTTGTTTTGCACCCCCGTTTCTGTTATGCGCCCCGGTTTTTTTAGCAGCCCGTTTCTGGTTTTCGCTCCCGTTTCTGTTTTGCACCCCGGGTTGTATTTTGAATGCCCGTGGCTCCCCTTTCCCTCATGCCCCCACTTCACAATCACGAGGCCTCACTGTGAGGGACCTGCAGGCTGCACCTACAAATGCAGACCGGGTTCACCCCTTCTGCGAGCACCCAAGCAGGTGCGTGTGTCCCCCTCACTGAACCCCCATCCTGGGTGCCCAGGAGCACAGGAAGGGGATGCTGAGGTGTGTGGGCTGTGGGGGGTTGTACTAAGGATGCCGGGGGTGCCAGGACTGTGCTTGCAACAGACAACGGATGTGAAGTGGGGCTGCAGAGTAGGGGGGACACAGTGCTGAAGCGCGGGGTTCTTGCACTGGGATGGTGCCGTGCTGTGGTTCAACTGGAAGGGGAGGAGGGGCTGCAGAGGGGTGCAGTACACGGTGTGAGGGGGCAGTACCGGGGGCAGTGTGCCGTGCCGGGGGCAGTGTGCCGCACCGGGGGGGCAGTACCGGGGGGCAGTGTGCTGCACCGGGGGCAGTACCGGGGAGCAGTGTGCCGCACCGGGGGGCAGTACCGGGGGGGCAGTACCGGGGGGGCAGTACCGGGGGCAGTGTGCTGCACCGGGGGCAGTACCAGGGGGCAGTGTGCTGCACCGGGGGGGCAGTAGCGGGGGGGCAGTAGCGGGGGTGCCGCACCGGGGGGCAGTACCGGCGGGCAGTGTGCCGCACCGGGGGGGCAGTACCGGGGGGCAGTGCCGGCGGGCAGTGTGCTGCACCGGGGGCTGCACCGGGGGGGGCAGTACCGGGGGGCAGTACCGGCGCAGCCCCCGACGCGGCGCTGCGGGGCGCCGGGCGGTCCCGGCCGCGTTCGCCCCTCCCCGCAGGGCGGGCGCCGCCGATATAAGCGGGGGCGGCGCGGGGGCCCCGCAGTGCGTTTTACTCCGTGTGTGTGTGTGTGCATCCCTGCGCCCGCAGCCATGAGCACCGGCATGTACCAGTCCCCCATGGAGGTGGCTGTCTACCAGCTCCACAACTTCTCCATCTCCTTCTTCTCCTCCCTGCTCGGGGGGGATGTGGTCTCCGTGAAGCTCGACAACAGGTAGGGGCAGCCCCCGGTGCGCCGTGGTGCCTCGGCCATTCGCCGCAGAGCTCCGGGGAAGGGGCGTCCCGGTGCCGGGGGGGCCCACTCGACCCCCGATTGATGAGGTGGGGGGGCATTGCTGCTCCGGGAGTGAAGGGCACACGCGACCGGTGTGTCATGAATTCCCTTGGGGAGGGGGACGCCCCGATGCACTGGTGAGGGGGAGGTGTCGCGGTGCACGGACCCCTGTGGAAGGGAGGTGTTCGGTGCTGACCCCCGGCCTCTCCACTCTCTTCCAGCGCCTCCGGAGCCAGCGTGGTGGCCATCGACAACAAGATCGAGCAGGCGATGGTGAGCTGCAGCGCTGCGCCCCCCCCCCGCACCTTCCCTCGTCACCACGCGGGTGCTATGCCCGGGGGTGGGCTTCCTGCTCCCGGGTGGGTGCTCTGCCGAGGGCGGGGGGTCCCTCTGCCCACGGGGGTCCCCAGTCCCCATTCAGCTGCCAGGCAGAGCTGCTCTTTGTCTGCGACCGCCGCGAAGCTCATTGGCTCCAGCCACTCCGCAGTGCGCAGGGAGCGAGGGTGGTCATGGAGGGGGACTTTGGGGGTCTCTGACCGAGCCGGGTTCCTTGGGTGCTCGGGAACTCCAGCCCCCCAAACCTCGGGGCTGGGGAGGGGGCTGGAGAGTGGTTCTGGATGCTGAGATACCAGAGAGATGGCAGCTGAGGGAACTATACTGGCCAGGTTGGGTGTGGGGAGGGATAGTCCTTGGAAAAAGCTTCTGCAGCATGTGGCACTTTCCTCAGGACTTGGGAAAGGGAGGGAGCAACCCCCAGGGCATTACTCTCCATTGATCAGTCTCTTCCATGGTCTTTTGAAGGATCTTGTGAAAAATCATCTGATGTATGCTGTGCGGGAGGAGGTGGAGGTCCTGAAAGAGCAAATCAAGGAACTGTTGGAGAAAAACTCCCAGCTGGAGCGTGAGAACAGCCTCCTGAAGACCCTGGCCAGCCCTGAGCAGCTGGAGAAGTTCCAGTCCCGGCTCCCAGCAGAGGTTCTGTGCCCTGAGGAGCAGAGCCCCGGGGTGGCTGCCCCGGCCCAGCACTCCGGGGGCTCTGCGGTGTAAGGTGGCTCTGTCCTCGGGGTGGGCAGAGCCACAGAACTCTTTCTACTTAATCTCCTGCAAAATCGTTTCCGCCTTCATCTCACACGAAGGACTGCCAGACCCTGGCACTGAGCCGTGCCCCTTGGGCAGCCCTGGCCAGCCCGCAGAGCCAGTGGCCGTCTCATTCATGAGGATGCTCTTCTGCAAGGAAGACAGGGGCAGCTGACCCCTCCTCCCCATCCAACCACCCACCAGGTGCCAGGAGGAGATCTGTGTACCTGTCCTGGGCTCTGCTGAAGAGCAGAGCTGGGCAGTCTTTGGCACCATGATGGTAACCTGCGGTTGGAAGGAGTGCACGCCAAGCCCCAGCCCGTGGTTGCATTCTGCAGGGGGGTGTCTCTTTCTGGCAAAGCCTGACATTGGAGGGAGACCGATGTTTAGTGAGCGAAGCAGGTATGTCCCACAAGCCACCCTGGAGCCTGCTGGAACCGAACCAGGACTGAGCAGCACCAGGGATGGCAGCTGCAGCATAGTCCATGGCTGAACGCACAGCAGTGTGGGGATTACAAGGAAAAAAAGCTTGTTTTGTTAGTTTGGGCATCTTCTGTAGCTGTATCTGTGTATAGACGTGCATGAGAGGTGCCTCTGAGGCTGTGGGGTGCCTGCTCTGGGCCAGCCATGCCCATCTGAACAGCTAGGGCATTCGGAGGCAGACTGGAATGGTGAGCGGCTGTCAGTGGGCAGCCAACTACTGCAAGTGGCACCAAGGAGGGGACAGATTCACTCCTCTCTGGCATCCCACGTGACAGAACCATGCAGCAGCGCGGGGAGGATCTGGACTGACCATTGGGCAGAGCCACAAGCCAGGCTGTGCTCTAACCCACTGGGGTGGAGGAGCCAGCCCGTGCTCCTGGGCTCCCCTCTGTCCCTGGCCTGTTCTCTGGGACGTGATGGGACATTGCTTTTGATGTCAGAAGCGGTGACACTGTTGTGTAAATCTAGATAGAAATGGCAATAAACTCTACTTTTTATATATACCTGCGCCCCAAAGTGTGTCTGTGGCTGGGAAGAGGGGGGAGAGTGATGGCACTGGAGAAGAGGCTGGGACTTGCTGGGATGGGACTGGTGAGGTTGCTGGGCTGGTGCTGTTCCCCAGCTGGGAAAACCTGGCAGCTCCCCACCTTTGCAGGGGGGTTCAGTCCCCCCTGGATGGCCCTGGCTGAGCCAAGATGTGTTTTTGGAACTGTGAGCAGGCAGCTCCTTCCCAGGGGCTGGGTGTGTGGTAGGGAAAAGTGCTGTGAACCCGCAGGTCTCTGTCCCCTGTGTCACACCTGTGCAGGGCAGACCTGGGGGCACAAGCAGGGAGGAGGTTCTTCTCAGGCTGTGTGGAGCTGTATGTACCCCCAGCTCTGCTCTTCCTCTGGTGTTTTTGTTCTCACAGCCATCATTGATAGTTTTGGATTGGTTTCTTTTTCATTTTGGGCCATCTTGAAACATGATGTAAGAGGATGGGTCATCTGGACTGAACAGTGCTGGATAGGGGCAGAGGATGCCCCAACCCTGTTCTAGGGCACAGCCAGCTTTTGATTCAACCCCATGGGGTATGTGAGAGAGGGCAAAAAAACCCCAAACCCTCCATCTCTGGGGTTGCTGATAGCTACTACAGGTTAAAGTGTGGAGGTGTTTGTGCAGAGCCCCAGGCTGGTAGGATGTTTGAAGCAAGGTGCAGTATCCTGCGCCAGAGTTTTCTACCGGGACACAACTCCTGGGCCATCTGGAGCCATCCCTGGGCCGGCAGTGCCTGGGGCCAGGGGACCAGGTAGGTAGCCATACCCTGTGCTGCAGCAGCACAGCTCCACACGGTTTCAGGTCTCTGCCGTGGTGAGGGCGGTTCAACCCCAGCCCTGTATGAGTCATGGTGGAGCTGGGGGTGGTTGGCACCCTGGAAACGCCGGGTAAACAGCAAAACACAGGCCACGGGGGCTTGAAATCGTTATTGGGTGACTCTCACCTCCCTGTCCTGTCTGTCCTAACATGGTGACCCCACAGCAGCCTTACGCAGGCAGCCCTGCAAGTGCTCTAGTGCATGTACCTTGTGAGTACATGTGTGTGATGACTTTCCCAGTGTGTGTGTAAACAGGTTCAGGCTCCCCTACCACGTACATACACATCCCTTGCACACACAGACACTGCAGCAGCCCGTGGGACACACGCAGAGCAGACCCCCTGTGCTGCCAGCCTCTCAGGCTTGCAGCTGCTCCAGGAAGGGCTGTTTCACAGGGCAGCTGGATCCAGCTGTGCTTCCACTGGCCAGGTCACTAGGGTGGGTGTTGGGGGTGCTGGGAAATGGTCTGGCCATCCTTCTGGCCCTTCTTGGCTGGGGGAGCTTCAGCCTGCAGCAATGAGCTCTGTGCCCCATTTGTTCTTATTGCACCCCTCAATCCAGCTGCATTCAAGGGGTGCGGTGATGGTGTTGGGAATCCTGTTTGCCGCCTCTCCCCGTCCTCTGTCCCCTCCCTACAGCCTTGGGGTTCTGCACAGCACACAGGCACACGGGGACAGGCAGTGGCAAAACCCGCTCATTGCAATCACCCACCCCAAACCACTTGGTTCAGAGCTCAGCCTTCCTCCCACGGGTAGGCAGAGCCTTTCCCGTCCTGCAGCATGGTGTGACACAATGCCAGCTAATGGCACAGGGCAGCCCTTGCAGGGCCCCCAGCTGCCTGCTGCCCCACAGTGCCCCAGGGGTTAATGCACACCCCGGCATCCAGCACCTCCTGGCACCCCGCACCCAGCCTCCCCTCGGCCCCCCAGTGTCCCCCAACCCAACCCTGGATCCACCCTGACTGGCTCAGCTCAGGGGCATGACAGAGAAAAGGGCTCAGGGGGTGCATGTTGCTGCAGAGGGTGGGAAACCCATGTAGGTGATGCTTAGTGCAGCGAGCACAGGTGAGCAGCAGCCTGGGAGGGGGTTTGGAGCAGCACAGGGAGGGCAGCAGGATTTGAGGATCTGCCCAAGGGTCAGGATATAGGGGAGACCCCCCCAGCCCTGCATGTTTTCACTCCTTCACTGGGTTCTCCTGGGGAGATTCCACTCCAGCCAGGCAGAAGGATCTTATGCAACATCCCTCCCTGCGCCTCAAAGACAGTGCCTCCCTGCTCCTCAAACCGAACACCATGTCCCAGCCCAGCCCAGCCCCGCGGGAGCCTTGCAGACAGATGCATGCATGGGATTTTCCACACAGTCCTTGGTGCCCAGCACCCCCATGGATCCAGGTCAGCCCACCGCAGCTGCCCAAGGCCACTTGCAGGCCTGGGGACCCTCTCAGAAGGGGAAGCCGTGTTGCACAGTGGAGGTTCCCACTGGAGAGTGGCACAAGCCGTGGTGCCAGCCCTGAGAGAGCTGCAGCTCAGTGCCATGGGAGTTGGTGCATGGTGAGAGCAAGAACCAGCTGGAGCCTACACAGGCAGCCAGGGTGCTTGGGCCCAGTGTGCAGCAGCCTCCCAGGACACCTGCACAAGCATTCCATGAACACTGGGACCCCCCCCATCTGGGGCAGCTGCAGAGGGAGAGATGCAAGCATGAGGATGCACCAGCAACAAGGCAAGCATGCAGAGCCCATCCCCCAAGAACCCCCACAGCAGCGTGGGTGGGGTGTGCAGAGGGGGTGCTCCCCATTTAGGGCTGCACCTGGGCCCAGAGGCGGCTCAGAGCTGAGGGTCCTTGTCGAGCCTGTCTCCTTCCACAAATCACCAACCCTTCTGCCTTGCCTCAGTCTCCCCTCTGTTCATGTCTCCTGGGAAGGGGGTTTTTCCCAAGGTAGGGCCAGGCTGAGACCCCAGCATTCCTCCAAGCAGTCCCATCTGGGTAGGAGGTTTCAGTCCTCCTGGGCAGGCGCACGCCCAGGCAGAGGGAAGGGAGCTGTTCCCAGCATACCTGCATGCCAGGAGCTGCTGGCAGGGCTGCCCACCACAGGCACACTGCAGCCATGCCCTTTGCCAGCACTGTCAGCCCACAAGCACAGGCACTTGCAGGGTACTGGCAGCACATCCCAAAACGGCACAGGCAGTCCTTGCGGAGTGGCTGTTGTTGTCCTGGTGCCACCCTTATATAACTGGGGAGCCAGCCCAGGCCTGTGCCCTCTGCTCAGGGCTGAGACAGGACCCAGCAGTGCCAGTTGCCAGCCCCCCAGGGCTTTTGGCCCCATAACAGGTAACGGGGCTTTCCCCCCTGCCAGGAGCACTGCCAATTCCTGTCCCCCCACAGCCCCTGTGGGATGGGGACCTGCCAGAGCAAGCCCAGCTGGCCACAGAGGGCAGGGGCTGCGTGTGCCCAGGGCTCGTTGTCAGGGTGGGGGCCGGGGCAGGGCTGCTCAGATGGGTACACATTGTTCCCTGGCAGTTTGTGTCCCCAGCACCCTGCCCTGACACCCAGCCACAGGCATTTGTTGGTATCAGGAAGTGAAATAAACAGCAGGCAGTCACCTGGCAGCGAGACCGCAGCCACCCCAGTGCGCTGGGTGCACACGGTGCACCACACTCCTGCCAAGACCTCACTGCCACCAGCTGCCCTTGGCACAGCACCTCTCCCTGCCCTGACTACTGCTGGGGATGCCCAAGGGCAGCAGCTGGCACATTCTCTCAATCCTCAGGTATCCTTCCTGCATCCTCCTGTGCTGCAGGATGAGTTTTCCCATTGGAAAAATCGAAAATAATGCCATGGTTTGTGGCCTATGGGCTGCAGCTGTGTCCCCAGCCTGGTCAAGTTCTGTGGGGGGGAAAAACTGTCAGCAGGGCCTGTTGCAACAGGACAAGGGGGACAGAGTTAGATTGGATATAGGAAAGGAGTTTTTTACTATGAGGATGGTGAAGCCCTGGTACAGGTTTCCCAGAGAAGCTGTGACTGCCCCTGGATCCCTGGAAGTGCTCAAGGCCAGGCTGGAGCAATCTTGAAGCAAACCGGGTAGTGGAAGGTGTCCCAGCCCATGGCAAGAGGGTGGAATAGATGACCTTTAGAGGTCTCTTCCAATTCAAACCATTCTGGGATTCTGTGACTCTTTGGCTGGGTTCAGCTGTCCCTGCAGGTCCCTGCCTGTGGCACAGGGGTGTCATGCTTCTGGGAGCCAGACATGCTGGCTGCCCTTTCATCCCCACCCAGCTGGAGAATGGGGAGCCCAGTGAGGAGCCATCTGCCCACATTCTGCCATGGGTCAGCACACAGGGAGCCACAGCTTTGTACCTGTGGTGAGGCGGCTTTGTGTGTAATCCTCTGCATAGACACTCCCCAGGGCTGGGACAGCTGTGGGACCTGCTGTGGCAAAAGGACTTCAGCTTCCCAGATAAAACAAAGTCAAACAGCCCCAAGGAAACAAGCTTAGAGCAGGAGAGAAGAGGGAAGGGGATGGAGTATGTAGGATTGTGTTAGGGAAAAACAGGAGATAATGTCAAATGACAGCACCAAAGACAAAAGTTGCTGAGGCAGGTGGAAAACAGCTGGGTCATGCAGGAGGGTGACAAGAGTGCAAAAGACACAAACAACCTGAGATGCCTCCTGCCTGTCCATGCCAGAGCCAGTGCGACAGCTCTTACGAGGTTAATGGGATCATTAGTGGCGATAAGGAGGCAGCTAAGCAGTAAAATGTTCCCGAGAAAGTGAACTTCCTCATTCCAGCCAAGAAAGGGAGACTGATTCAGAGCAAACAGCACCAGGATAAACAACTCAATTAGAAACAGCAAGTTCTCGAACCCAGACAAACAACCCAGACCCGGAAGGTTTCATGTGGGAAGAGCCACACTTGGAGCAAACACTTCCCCATGGGACTGCCACTTAATGAATGAGCACTTGGCGTTATAGAAGGTGCCAGGGATTAACTGGGATTTAGGGGCCTGGGGGACCTGGCCAATTTGCTTTAATTGATCATTAGAAACAGCATAATCCCCAGGAAAATCAGTGTGGGAAATCCAGGCGCCAGTCTCCAGACTTTGCCGGGACTTACAAGAGGACACAAGTCAGGAAGGGGTTTTCTCCATTGGAGAAGGCTCTGCGAATGAGTGGCTTGTCTTGTGGCTTGGACCTGACCCCCTGGGGGCTGCCCATGGCCCGTCTCAGTCCCCAGCTCCCTGTCTGGTGCCCTGCCTGCAGAGGCAGCTGCCCACACTGCCTGGCCCCCAGAACAGAGGGCAGAACAGAGGGACAAGGGTTGACCTGCACCCATGGCAAGGCTGAGATCTCCATCCTTTTCTCCACATCCCACTGCCACTTGAGCCCAAGGTGGCCTGCAGGTCGTGCTGAGGCAGGGACAGGCAGATGGTGACTTTGGTGCGAGTCACCAGCTGTTGGGGCAGCCCTGTGCCAGGCTTACACTGTTTCCAGACACTGACATGGACATTTTCCCCTGAGCTCAGCACTCGGGTCTCCCTGGTATTTGAGGTTTCTCCTGCCAGCCTTCCCAGCCCAGTCAATGATTACCCAGGATGGAGGTTACCCAAGAGCCACCAGGACAGTAACAGAGCAGGAATGACATACCCAAGCAAACACTGGCTGTGCTGGCCAGGGCAGGGTGCCAGGTCCCGACAATGTCTGCACAGCTTTTTGCTGACACAGCCAAGGTGTGCAGGGCCACCCCACTGCCAGCTGGTGGTCTGCTGCAGCAGGACAGACCAGAACCCCAGAAGGCCCCAACCCCCTCCCTGCCCCTGCAAAATTAAGGTCTTATTGCCACTGTGGGTCAGCTGTGATGGCCCCTCTGCTTCCACTGGAGACGCTGGCCCCTGTCACTGGAGGGGTCACGGGCCACTGCACCGGAGATCGGGGCCCTGGCAAGAGATCACTCCGGCTGGTTATGCCACGCAGTGGTCAATTGTATTTGTTGTGTCTGAGCCCTCCTCTGCCCCACACTGCCCTGCCTGGGCCTGGCCTGCTGCCACTGGCAGCTGTAACCCTGATGGGGCTGGGGGGTGTCTTTGTGGCAGGAGATCTCCCAGCTCTGGGATCACAAGCTGGAGTGACTTTTTGGTCTTTGCTTTTTGCTGTGGAGCCTCCCTGGCATTTCACAGAAGGGGACCTCAGGTGAAAGGCTCACAGCAGCAGGCACCAGGGGTACCCAAGGCTTGGAAGAGATAGCAAGAGGTGGGCTGCAAGAAGCCACTGCTCTCCTGGAGGATGGGTGGGCTCTGTTTGTACTCGCACAGTGCAAAGCAGCACAACACTTCCAGTCTTTCCCCTCCACCCCTGGAGAAACTTCCCCCTCAACCTTCCTGCACTCTCCTCTCAGTCAATCTGGTAATTCTTTTGTGCCCACAGCAGAAGACATGCTGGCAAAGTTAGAGATGGTCCTTGGCCACTTCTGAGACAAACAGATAAACTTCCTGTCCCAAAGGTCCTAGAGGCGTGAAATGGGACTCCTGACCTGCTGGGAGCATTCTGGTGCTCTGGAATATGGAATATCAGTGTGGCCCCATTTTTAATAAGCAAACTCTGGTAGAAGTGTCATCACAACAGAGCTGCTGCTGCTCCTGAAGAGCCCCGTGCTCCTGGGAGAAGCCCCCAAGGGTGCTTGAGCCAGGATGATGCAGGCAGGTTTGTCTATGGGTGCTGGAGGTCCTCAGATGCCCTGGCCTCCTCTCCAACCCCCCACAGCATGGGCTGACTATGGGTGACAAACATGATATGGTGGCAGGGGCATTGCAGCTGCGTTGGTGCCCTGGGGAGATGGCCCCATGGTGGGAGGACAGGAAGGGGGTGGCCACTGCCAGGCATGGGGCTGGTGGCCGCAGCCTTGCCGGCAGCCTGTTATTCATTCTCCAGGAGGGAACCTTTGGACTGTGGAAGGTTCGAGGCTCAGGGAAGGCGGGGGCAAAGGCAGAGTCCAGGTCGGGCTCTGTCTGTCTGGCCTCCCTCAGCGAGGTGACTGCCAGGCTGGGAACACCCATGGGTGAACACACTGCACAGGGGCTTGTGCAGGGTGAGTGGATGTGAGCAAAGGGCATGCAGGGCCTTGTCTCTGTCCCGGTAAGGTCCAAGTGCCATCCCATCTTGGTGTGAAGGGGCTCCATCTGCCTAGGGACAGCTGCAGAGAGAGAAGAGAACAGGAGGGCTTGCCCTGGGTCTCTCCAGGCTGTCCCCATCCCAGCACTGACCCCACAGCAGTGCACCAGCCCCTGCACCCTGGACTGTGCTCACGTGGCCACAGCAGCAGCCCCTGCCCTGTGCTTGGCAGCAGGAAGGGACCGTGTCAGCCGCCATGGCTTCCAGCTGGGACCAGCTTCCTCCCATGGAGGCTCCCAATTAAACCAATTTCTTGGATGGCTTCAGCGATGCAGGAGCCGGAGGCTTTGTAGTTGTGCGGCCTCTTGGGCCACCCCCAGGGTCTCCCTGTCCCCCCGATGCCCTCCCCATCCCTGGGGCAGCACCTGCTCTCTTGTGTAACACGTGGACTGATCTCCTGGGGCAGTGCCTCCACTGGCCCTGCTGCTCTCCATAAGCCTTACTGGGAACATATCCCAGCAGGAGCCGAGTGCTGGGGACTGTCCCGGCCTCACCAGGTGCAAACAAGGCAGCGCCATGCTGGGATGTGAGCCAGAGGCACCTCTGAAGCTGCCGCCTGGCCCAGGCCCCACTGGTGCCAGCCCGCTGTGCCCAGAAGCTGTGGCGCCAAGCAGAGTGGCACATCAAAGCCCTTCTTGCCTCAGCTTCCCACCACTCCGGCCAGGCACAAAGAGGGAGTGGCAGGGAAGATGGGCAGGCAGGGCTAGGGCCCCCATGGGGCTGGGGCCAGGGAGACAGGTGCCTTCCCTCTCTGAGCACCCCCTTCCACTCACCAGAGCTCAGTTCCAGCATGTAACAGGTACTCAGAGTGGCTGGGGGGGAGTAGGGACAGGAACACTGTAGGAGCCAAAGCAAGGCTCACAAGCACAGCCTGCACTGATGGCCAGGAATGAGGAGAGCCTTGAGTGGGCTGAGCCAGCCACCCCAGGGCACAGGAGCTGCACTCCCACAAGCCTAAAACGGATGGACAGACAGCATGGTGGCAGGGACCTGTGCTGCCTAACAGGAGGATGCAGAGAACTTCTGGGGTGTGACTCCAGGGAGACAGAACTAAAGGTGTCCCGGGCTAGGTGAGACAGTGCTCAGACAAGCACCAGGATCCCTGTGTTGGCCAGTGGTGCAGGGGCAGCTCTGGGGGCATGTAAGACATGGGCTTGGGCCACCTGTCAGAGAGAGCCTGAGTGGCAATGGCAGTGGTGGTGCTGCTGCTGGCCCTCGTGTCACCAGCACTGTGGGACACTGCACTCACACAGGGACACACACTCAGCCCTGCACCCATGGCAGTGACACACACACACACACACACACACACACACGTGCTTTAAGGCACATGCCTGGCTCCATGCTCAGTGGGACCAGAGCCTCATGGTCTCCCAGGCAGCCTTTGGAGTGGCTGAAGGCTCAAGAGGTGCAGGTAAGACCATGCTGCAGGGAGCAGAGTGTGAGCAGTTTGGCAAAGTGCTACCACACTTTGGGAATTTGGGTCCAGTGGCAGACATGCGGCATAAATCCTTGGTGCTGACACCATCCAGAGTCTGGTCCCTTCACAGCCCAGGGGGTCAGGGGCCAAGGGGAGCAGGCCCAGGACCCAGGCAAAGAGCCTGAATGGCAAAGCACCGAGCAGCAGAGGCTGCAGGCTCCTCAGATGGGTAATTATTGTTATTGTTGTTATTGTTGTGATTACAATAACAGCAACAGCTACTGCTGGCTGCCGTTGCATCACTGCGGCATCGTAGTCATTGTCATTGCAGAGGGAAAGTCATGCCCCAGGGCAGGAAGCTCCTAAGCCAATGCAGTGTGTCCCCCTCTGAGGGCATCCACAGCAATCTGCCCCTCCCTCCAGGGGCCCACAGCCCGGGACTGTGCTCTATTGCCTGCATGTGTTCGGACTGAAGAGGACAGATGGGTCTGGAGGCGAGCTGACAGCTCCAAAGCTCCCTGCTGATCTCGGGGCTGTGCCTCTTCCCCAGGTCAGTCCCTGCCAGGGACCGGTTCACTCTGTCCCCAGGGCCTGGTGTGTTGTCATTTGGGGTACAGCCAGAGTGGGTGTCACTGCTCAAAACTCTGCCACTGCCAGGGAGAATGCGCTGCTCATGGGACAGGCCCACGTGGCTTTCCAGCTCTCCTCCCACCCCAGAAAAGGCTACTATTAATGGAGGGATTGTTAGGGAATTAAGGGTTGGAACAGCAAGCAGGTCTGGGCTGTGGGCCGCAGAGAGCCAGGGATTACCCTGGCACAGCAGTCTGGTGCCAGCACCTCTCCAGCCAGAGCTGGTGCTGCCAGAGACCTAAGCCCCAAAGTGCTGGAGCCCAGCCCAGCTGGCAGCGCCTGGGCTTTGCTCCTTCAGGAAGTCAGAGCAGGGATGCTGCCCACCTCTCTCCCTCCGTATCACCTGATCATTCTCAAACTCCAGGTCCTGGAGGGGTTCTGCTGCACAGCTGGAGCCCCCAGCTCTACTAGGTAGTGAAACAGGGGTGCTGAAACTCCTGGGGTGGTGGAGCAGTGCCTGTGAGCCAGTATTACCCAAAAGCTTACCAGCTGTCCTGGACAAAGAGAAACACTCCCCAGCTTCTTATGACTGCTCACTTTTCTATAATTTCACACTTAGAGAGGCACCCAGCACCCATGGACACCCAGCACTGACAACCTGCACCCAGCAAGGTCATCCATCCCTGCTGCTCAGCTCCCAGCTGCCTGCTTCCTTCAGGATGCCGTGGGGGAGCAGGGCTGCTCCTGTTTCTCGCAGGGTTGGGCACCCCAAGAGCACCCTGCAGCATTTCTGGCAGCCCCAGCTGTGTCTTGCCATGTCCAATGCAGCTGTGACAGAGCTCACACCTCTCCTACCGAATGCCACCGTATCGCTGCATGGAGAGGAGTAAGGTCCTTCTCAGCCCAGGAGCAAATCCCGGCTTCAAGCCAGGCCTGGATTGTGCTAAGGGGTTTGTGGCAGCAGCAGGTCTGCCTGCAATCCATGCAGTCCTGCGTGGCTGTGGCGCCATGCCTAGGGCAAGGAGCACATGTGTGGGGACGTGTGAGCACACAGGGAGACCCTATGCCTCACCTGTGTGGAGCATCCCGGCAGTACCTGAACCACTGAGGCTGTGACCTCTCAGAATTCCTGTATTGGGGAAGCAGAGAAGGAACATGTCATTTAAACAGCTTTGACCCGGCTCCGCTCCCCTCTGTCTGCCCCCCACAAAAGGTCTGCTGGCAGGTGACCCACAGGCAGCGTGGCAGAGCTGGCCGGGGCAGGGGCAAGGGTCACTCTGCACACACGCTGGGTGCGATTAGGCAGCCAGAGGCTGCTGCGAACAGCACTGCTGTAGCATGGGAATGCCACAATACTAATTAATCCAGGCACTGGGTTGGGGCCAGGATAGACCTTCCAGGGCTGCAGGAACTCAGGCAAGAAGACAAAATGCCCCTCCAGGAGGTGGGTGTCTAACCAGGGCCTGGATCTGGCAGCCAGTGTGCCCACCTTTGGGCTGCATCTGTGCCCCATGGCTTGGGGTCACCAACTTCTGCCTAGGGCTGGAAGAATCAGCCCCTGCCCACTGCCACCACCCTGGGGACATTTCAGCTCAGCCCCCATGGCCAAGAGGGGCCAGCAGCTGGGGGTGGGAAGGTGACAGGGCTTCATGGCTCAGAGAGAGCTTGGAGGTCTCTGGCCATCTGACCCCCACCCCAGCCACAGGCCAGTCACCACAGTGTGCTCAGCCCTGTGGCATCCAGGAGCCGGGTGCCAGCAGCCAGGCACAGTGCTCTGTAAAACCACGTCTGCTCGCTGCCTGCTGCTCCCATCACAGTGACAAGTGGGCACCAGGCCAAAAATGCCTTTCCCTTCCTACCTCCACAGAGCAGCAGGACAGATGGGGGTGGAAAGCTCATAGGGAAGGTTGAGGTAAGAAACCAAACCCTGAGGCTGGCCTAGTACCCTTGCTTCCAACCTATCTCACTGCATCCCAATCCTGGGATGGTCCCATCACTGGCAGGTTGCACTGCCAGGGCTCAGCCTTCAGCTTCTTCCTCCTCCTCCTCCCATGAGCTTGCAAGTTGCCCTGCTCAGCCTGTCTCTGCTCACCTTTCTTTCACACCTTCTGCCACCAGCTGTGAGCAGCACAGGGCAATCTCCTCCAGGGCATTTTCTGGAGCTGGGTCTGAAGCCCTCAAAATCCACCTCACCTGAATCCCCCTCATCCCATCCAGATGTCTTGGTGAGAGATCATGTGGAAGTGGGGAACACATGTTCCCACATGTACTGACCAAGGCACTGGGGCCTGGGCAGGCTGAGGAAGAAGTTGAAGGGGCTTTCCAGCCCAAACACTTCCAGGAAGGATCAACTCCCAGACACATCAAATACAAAACATTTTCTTCCTGTTTCGAGCTTAATTTTTGCATCAGGCAGGACTGATTATTTTTAATGAACTGTAAACCTGGAAAGAGGCACTGTGCTTCTGTGAACTGTTTCTTTTGGGAATCTCCCAATTTTCAGGTCTAACAGATCCCACAGATGATGCCTCATCGGCATTGAAGGAGTCTGGTGGGGAGGGCCCCTGAGCTGAAAGCCGAGATGTGCTGTGCCCTGTATTTTTAGAAGGTGGAGATAGCCAGCTGGATCCCACTCCAGACCCACTCCTACCTTGCTCTGACCCTGTGAATTCTGGGTCTCCAGGTCGAGGTGCCTTAGGACACCCAAAAAGCTTCTGTCCCCAGCAGTGTTGTACTGCTGCTGAATGCAGTCATGCAGAACAGAACTTATTTTTTTATTTAAACTGGTCTCTTTAGGTGTTTGCCATAGAGGTAACATTCCCAGGTCTGTCATATCCTTCCCTGGACAGGGAGCAGATTCCGAAGGTGCCACTGGCGTTGCAGGGGCTGACGCACACCACATGCCTGGGGCCATCTCCGGCGGCAGCGCTGGCAGGATTGGGCCGTCCCGGTTTGTGCCCAGCTGGGCAGATCACGGCCATGGGATGACAGAGAGCCTCAAGCCTTTGGCTGTCCCACTGATGACTCTGTCTGGATGCGTCCCGGGAAGGGCTGCTGCATCCTCACTGCAGGGTCCAGCAGAACCCCACTGTGCCCAGGCACTGCACCACTGCTGCAGCCCCTTGTACGCCTGGCCCACCGGGCTCTGGCCCAAGGAGGAGCTGCTGCTTGGCCATGACCATGTTTGGATGTATTTGAGCTGGTGGATGACTCAGATCTCTGTTCCCGGGACTTGTTTACTGAGATGGGTGGGAGCAGTAGGAGCATGAGGCTGGTGGCGTGGCGGCCATGCACTGACCAGTGTGCCCCCACGTGCAGCTGCCTCTGCCACCCGCTGCTGTCCTCGTGCCGGGCCTGCTCAGGGACAACTTCTGCTTTTGGAGTGGGAGGTTGCTGGCCCCAGCCAAGCACAGGGAATCCTGGGGAGGGATGTGCCCAGGTTCACACGGAGAGGCAGAAACAGACCCAGGTGTGCTGCTCCAAAGTCGGTCATTCCAGGCTGTTTTACCCCCTCCTTGCAGGATCAGCCCAGCAGTTCCTTTTGTCCTTACTTAATGCTGAAGCTATGCAGCCCCTTGCCAGTGCCATGGCTGTGCCCCGCCCCGCTGCCGGCTCTCCCAGCTCCCCAAATGGCAACACACCAGGCATGCCTGCCTGGTGGAGCCAGGGGGTTTCTTGGAAAACAACCCACTTCTTGGCCTGCCTGAAATAGCAGCTCAGAAAACACAGCACAAAAATCCCCAGGGCTGAGCAACGAGTTGCTGTTCTCCAGCAGCTGATCCCGCAGCCCTTGCACCAGGGCGGTATTCCTGGGCGGCTGGGGAGCCTCCCCAGTATTCCCCCCAGCTCCCCACTATGTTGCACAGCCATGGGCATCTTCCCAGCCCTCCTGGCCACGACAGCTCCCGGGTTCTCCTTTGGTTGCTCTCTGCGGCCATCCCAGGACTTCCCTCCGCCCTCCCCCTCCTCGGCCACCCCCATCCCCAATCCAGCCGTCGCTCTGGAAGCAGGAACCAAAACCTGACACTTCCGCCTGCCCACGGTGTCTCACAGCACGGCCCAAAATAGCTCAAAAAGCCCTAAAATATCGCTGCCCACTCAGCCCAGCTAGTACCCTAAGGAAGACGTAGGAGCGTGTGCAAGGCTGGGGGTGAGCAAGCAGAGGGACCAGCCCAAAAACGTACATCCCGCGGGATCATCATTTCCCCAGGCGTGCAGAAAAACAGCTGTTGCTGTGGCGACAGCTCAGTGCTTGCTGCTTCCTCCCACAAAATCGGGTGACACGACGTCATCAGCCGGCCGGCCGACGGTGAGCGTGGCCAAGGCCGTGACTCAGAGCTGGCCACCGGCCCCGGCCCCGCCTGGCCCCCGACCTCCCCCTCCCCTTCTCACCAAGCCTGGGCATCTCTGGCTTTCCTAGAGTACCCATCAGGCAGCAGGATGTGCAGCCTGGGTCACGATTAGCATGTTCAGGCTCGGTGATGCGGTGTCCCCAGCTCTCCAGCCCGGTTCTGGATTAGCCAGTACCTCCCCCCGGCGCGTCCCCGCTGTGCGAGTGACAGCAACTCAGGCAGAGCCACCTCTGCACAGGCTCCCTCTGCCTCCTTCCCTTTCCATCCTGGGCACACCAGGGCATCCAGCAAGGACCAGAACGCTGCTGCCCTGAAGCATCCTATTCACAAATTAAATGTTTCACAGTGCCCTCAGGTTAATTCTGATTCACTGCCAAACCATCCAGGGGAGATGCCAAGCTGGAGGCATCCAGGATTCACAAGCCAGGGGAGTGGGATCATGAGAGTGGGTCTGGGGGAAGCTAGGTACAAACAGTGCCTCTCAAAGATCAGCCATCCTGAAATGCTCCCGGCATCTCCGGAGAATGTTAATCCCCCTCTATTAAACTCAGATTACATAAAACTCCCTGTTTCCAGTTCTCTCTCCCAGGCTCTGCTCTGCCGGAGGACTCCCCAGCTCCCCTTGCTCCAGCACCAGGCCAGTCTCCAGGCTGGGCTGTCCCCACATCTCCTTTGCAGAGCTGGATGCACAGGAGCGCTCCTGGGAGAGTCTCCCCCATGGCCAGGCACCCCAGCGTGTCTCTGCTCGACCCAGCACACAGACCCAGAACCTGCTGAAGGTGTTTTAAAACTGATCTGTTCCTGAACAGGGGGATCCTGGCGGAGGTAAAACCAGAGCTGTTCTGTGGTGCTTTTCAGGAGCAGTTTTCTTGAGAAGGCAGAGAAAAGGCCCAAAATCACAGCTGCCCTATTGCTGCCCATTGCCATCCACTCAGAGCACCCAAACAAAGGAACAGCTTCTTCCAGACCCCCTGGCTCTCCCCTGGGCTGCAACATCTCAGCTGGGAGAGTCTGGACTGTCCTAGGGAAGCTCCACTGTGCCCATACCGGGACACAGCAGCATCAGGCTCCCAGAAACCTTCATCTTGCTCCCCTGAGACACAGAGTACCTTCTCCTGGGTGGTTCTCAAGCAAGCCCTGAACCCCCACCTGATCATGGAGCAGCATAGATACCCTGAGCCTCTTTATCACCAGCCAAGGAGCCAGGGACCAATTCTAGCTCCCCTGAGTCTCCAGCACACCTCCTACTCCACCCAGGATCCCCTTGTCCCCCCCTTGTGCTCCATACTGCCTGTTTGTATGCTGCTGCCCTGGTTACTGGCCACTGAGTCACCACCAAACCTCTCTCATAGGCAGGGAAGCCCAGACTCATATTTTCCGTGGGATTCCTACAACTCATTCAACCTTCTGAGGTGGGGAGAGATGTTGACAGGGGTGGACAGAGAAGTTGATGTCACAGGGATGTCCCAGGGACCAGGGCTGTCCACACAGGGAGCTGCCAAGGGCACATCCAAGCTCTGCAGGAATGCTGGGGTTCCTTGGGGCTGTATGAAAGGGGATTCCTTCATCCTTTTGGAGAATGGCTCCAGGAGAAATCTTTCCCCAGCAGCTGCTCTTGCAGCTGGGCAGCCTTGGTGCCTGCATGTGGGTTCACTCCTGACATGTGCTTTGTGAACCCACCCTCACATGGGTGCTGAGGCTGTTCACCCCTCCCCTTCGTATCCCCAGTTTTGCAATGCTGCAAAATTATCCCCAGCTCCCCATAGCCCCCCCAGTACAGGTCAGTGAGGAACCAGCATCTGGAAGGGATCAGCACAGCAACCACTGCGGGGAAAGGGGAGGGCTATAAATAGCAGCAAGTTTCCAAATCAAAGCTTTAGAAACAACAACAACAACCAAAGAACATAGGCTGAGGCACTGGCTTTTCTGCCTGGCGTGTTTATATATATAGTCATTTTTTTATTCCTAGCTTGTTTTCAATCTTCCCTCACTGCTGGGATGTTCTGGGTCTGTCCTCTTTCCCACTGGGCAGCTTCCCAGAGACACATTTCTTGGAAGGTTGTAACCTCTTTTAGCAGATTTTAAATTAATCTCAGGCAGGAATGTCCCAGGATTCATTTTCTACTCATTTAGCAAGACAGGCTTGTCCCTGCTTTGGGGGTGCCACAGGACTTGCCGTGGTGGCCCAGGGTGTGGTGTGCACCACAGGGAGGATGCCAAAGTTCCATCCAAGTGGAGGTGTGATGTTTTTTGGGGGAGCTCATTGGTGATGGGAAAGTCTCAGCACCTGCAAGGAGAGGCTGGATGCACACCTGAGTTTAACCCTCCTGACTGAGAGGTAGTGCTGGTAGAAAACTGAAGCTGGGAGACATTGCCTGGGGTCTCCTTTGGAGCATCCAAAGGAATGGATGCGGGTTTCCTTTGGACCATCCTCAAACAGTGTGCTTTACTCAGGCATGGATACCACTTGGAATAACCCAAGCACAATCCCAGCTGCGGGTCCCCAACCCTAGCCCTGTTCTGGGCTAGGCACTGCGCCTCCTGAGTGCTTCCCACTGTCCCTGTTGGGGCCCAGGGACTGGCATGATCCCAGTCAGTCTTGAGCCTCTCACAAACACCACAGCTCTAGCAGTGCATCCTTCCTGGATGATTTGTGGCCCCAATGGTATGTCCAGTGGGACATCTGTTCCGCAGAACAGTGGCCCCCAGCTCCTGGTAGGGCAACTCGGATGTTGCAAGACAAGGGAACAAGGAGAAAGTGCACCTTTTCCCCAGCAAGTTACTCTCCAGCTGGGAAGTGTGGATGTGTGGCCTCCTGTGCAGGCCAAGCCAGTGCTGCTGTGTTTATCCCAGTTTTATTGCCCACTAGAGTTGTTTTGCTGGAAGGGCTGCGGTCTGGCAGGCTCTGCCCTGGCAGCAGTGCTGTGGTGCAGCCAAGCCAAGATGGCATGACACACACATTTGAGAAATAACCTCATAAATCTGCTTCATTCAGTCGATGAATCATTCCCACTCCCTGTGGACTCCCTTCCCATGAGCCAAACCTTACTGCCCCTGCTCTGGGAAACAACATGGGCAAAAAGTACCCAGGCAGTATCCCCTGAGCAACACCAGCAGCACTGCCTGATCCCTCCCCGCAGCCCTCTGCCCTGCCCAGCACACCTGGCCTTCCTGCAGAGTGCTGGGAGCTGCTTGGCACCTTGGTGCCACATCCCCAGACTCCATGGCATTCCACACCCAGAGCAGCCAGACACCTCCAGCTCCCCTGTCCTGGCCTCCCCAGGCCAAGTGGGGAAGAAGACAGCAGGCAGTGGAAGCAGCCACAACTGACAAATGCAGGGACAATTTAGCAGCCACCCCTTGGGATGCCAGCTGCTGTTGGCTAAAACCAGGTGAGAGCAGACCCAGTTTTCTGGGGACCCACTGGCACCTGAGGCCACAGTGATGGACTCAGAACAAGGCTGACACCAGGATAGGCAGCTGGGACACCGGCAGCCAAATGGTGAACAGCAGGGTAGCCACAAGCATCACCTGCAGACAACAGCTTTGTGTTCCCATCTCCAGGCAGAGCACAGCAGGTTGTGCTGGCCCAGCCCACAGCAAGCTGCCGAAGGGATCTGAGCTTCCCTGTCACAGCAAGGATTGTGCCATCGGCCTGCAGTAACATCAGTGTGTTACTTCTTCAAATGATGGACACTCTCCAAACTCATCCCACAAGAAAGCCATCAAGTGGGCTGCATGCTAATTTGGGGCAGGGAGAGTATGGCACAGCCTCACATGCTTTCCCTTGTACAGTAGGAATCAGTCCTACCCTACAGCAGGGACAGGATCCTGGGGGACCTGGCCGAACCCTTTAGCAGGACTGGGATTACCATGGGAAGGGGAAGGCTGGATCACACTCCACCATATCCATCTGGATGGATGAACATATCCACCTAGTTTAATGTCGCAGCTGACACTAGTGTCAAAAGCACTAGGAGCAGTGAAGGATGTTCCCATTCAGGCGATGGTCCCTGCCCTACCATCGGCAAGGGGCTGGTGCTCCCAAAGACTGGTCCATCCACACAGCAGCACAGCTGCCTGCTCAGGTCTGTGCTGACGTGGGTAGGTCATCAGCCTTCTCCATCCCCTCCCAGGGTGGGTACACAGCCCATGGTCCATAACATCTTCTTGTGGGAGAAAGGGCAGAGTGAGAGGTCTGGATGTCTCACACCCACCGGTGCATTGGCAGGTGCATCTGTGTCCCACAGGTGTGGTGGAGCTGTAGCACCTCCCTGTTTCCATCACGCCCCCCTTGTGACAGCGTCCTGCTGGAGTCAGAGCGGGTCTGCCCCACGTAAGAGGCATGTGAAGGGACACTCGTCATATCCCTGAAATAGCAATGACCTGAAAACATGGGCTAGGGGTCCATGTTGAGGGCTGTGGCTGCAGGAGCCCCAGCATTACGTGACAGTCTCAGTTTTCCTTTTAAAGACAACAACACCAAAACGAGTTTCCTGCGAGTTTCCTGTGTTCCCAACTATGGAGGAGAAAATCTGGGAACCTTTCTAAATCCATGCTAATAACATCAGCAAAGGAAATGTCGTTAGAGAGAATGTGAAAAGATGTGACAAAAACCCAAAATCCCATTACACCCTGGGGACTTGAACTCCCAGGATCACACCCCGCCCGGCTCCCGTTCCTGTGGCAAGCCCCAGCCCTCTTACATGACCAGCTCACAGCATCTCTCTCAGCTGGTGCCAGTCTGGACAGCATCCCAATGCTGTGCCCTGGGGAAAAGACTTGTGGAGATGGAGGAAAATCCAGGATGAGCCATCAAGCGCTCTGCTGACACTGCACAAAGTGGAAGCACTCCACTCTGTGGAAGTGGCCAAGTTCAAGGTCGAGGGCTGTAAATTCCTTGTTATTTTTAACTCCAGGATAGTAGCTGGCTGAAAACAAGAGGAAGAATAGCTGGGATTTGGACAGGGAGGGGAGGTGCAGGTTAGGTGGATGCTTTTGCCTGTTGAAATAAGGGTGGAACCTTAAGAAAGAGGCAGGAGGGGTGGGAGAAAACCAGCGCTGCAGGGTGGCAGGATGCCCCCAAAGAGGGGCTGTCAGGATGAGCAGGGTCTTTGTCTGTGCCCCATCAGTCATGGAGTTGCAGCTGGACATGTCCTGATGGCTGAGGTGACCTTCGAGGACACGTGCTGCTGTGGCCTGGGGCCATAGGAGGATCAGGGGGTATGGAGTGAGCTGGGCTGAGGCATGTGCTGGCACACACATGTGCAGTCAGCGGTTTTCTCTCCCACTAGAAAATAGCAGCATGTGGCTGATACTGGGAAAGAGACTTTTCTCCTGCTTGGTGCAGTGTACAAAAGAGGGCTGGCATTCCAGCTCCCTCATCCTGCCCTGCCCATCTGACAGTGGGCAGAGGTGTTGCACTCGGGGCCAGGGCTCCACCCCTGGCCACAGCAAAGCCATGGTGCCCACGACACAGTGTCCCCTGGCCCAGGTCTTGGCATATGGCTCCATCAGATGGACATTTCCGAACCAGCCCACACATCGTGTCACATCGCCTCAGCAACAGAATGCATACGCTGAGGGGACAACACTGAGACCACGTGCCTGCAGCTCCGCACATCCCCCATCACCACACAGGGAGCAGTGTGGCTGCCAGAAAAGCAGTGATGTTCCCAGGGTGTGAAACAATTAAATGCTGGGGTTTGAGGAGAAAAAAACAGTCAAGGAATAACAGAAGAGAGAACGCCTTGCAGCGATCGCTGCGAGCTGTGCAGAGCTGAGCCATGCCCAGAAGCGTGCTTGCACAAACACCCACAACCCACTCTCATGCTGGCATTCAGATCCTGTGGATCGAGCTACGTGCACAAGGCATGTGCGCACAGCACGTGCGTATGCACACTCTCACAGGGGTGTGTGATCCCTGCGATCCAGCTATAGGCAGCATATCTGTGCGTGCTCAGGTGCCCAGACACAGCTTTGTGCCCGCGCAGTCCACTTGGCTCCAGCCCACAGGCTCTGCCCCAGGTGGACACCATGTACTGGGGCCAGTGATGGTGCTCACGGGAAACCTTCAGATCTTTGTCCTTTAGCCCAGCCAGAACAAACTAGGCAATTAAAGGAGATTTCCTTGCTCACAGCCTCTGCTACTAGCACAAACCTGTGAATTGGCCTTCTCCCAAGCCTGCTCTCCTGTTGTGCCTCGTGCTCCAGCCCTCCCTTGCCGTCATCTCTGACTGCATCTGCTCCGACTTCCTGGCTTCTCCGTACACCCTACAGACACACTAGGGACAATCCCGGCTCCATGATGCTGCTGGGGTGGGTGGTTCTGCATCTCCTGGCTCAGGGCAAATCCTCCCTTGGGAAAACCAAGGCCTGACTTCAAAGACATCCAGGCCTGGCACTCTCTGGGCTCCCCAGGGACATTCCGCAGATGGTCTCTGGGCAGCTGGGGCCTGAGGCAGCCACCATCACCCATGGCGCCTGCCCCAACTCAGCTCAGGGCTGATGAAGCTTTTCTGAGTTGATAGGCACAGTCCTTCCACCACTGCTCCATGCCCAGGAAGCCCAAGAGCCTGAGGGCTCACACTGCCCCTCCTACCCTTTCACAGTCCTTAGGGGACACCCAAGCTGCCAGAACATCACCTCTCCTGAGGTCTGCACCCCTGAGCAACACAGCCATTGTGCCCCAAACTACACCACTGCATGGACACAGGCAGTGGCACTGTCCCATGGTTATGTGGAGACACAGGCAGACCGCACAGCCCCATAGTGCTGTGGGGACACGGGGGACACACCACTGCATGGATGCAGACAGAGGCCCTACCAGCAGAGGTGACAGCTAGTGAGTGTCTCTCCCTGCCTGGCAGTGCCAGGCTAGACAGCTCTGCCAGGAAGACAGATGCACGTGAGAAGATACTTCATGGTCTGGTCAAACCCAGTGCAAACAAAGCAGTGTGGATCCAAGGAGCGAGGGGCAGGCTCTGCATGGGGACAGAGCCACTGTGCTGGCACACAAAGGCCCCTTCACTGCCCTGGAAAGATGAGCAGTGTGTGCAATGGCATTGAATCTGGGGCAGGGACAATCATGGTGTGAGCCCTCCTCAGACAGAAAGGCCTTTGTGAGTCAGGAGCATCCCCAGCTCTGCAGTCACCATTGGTGACCAAGCAGTGCCCAAGCCACAGGGCTGGGCTTCCCTGGAGCCAGGTCATGCCAGAGCCACCCCAGACACAGTCTGTGTGATGGCCGAGTGCAAGGAAAGTGCTGGGAGCACTGGCTGACCTCTGTCAAGGCTGGATGGCACCCAGGCAGCCAGAAAGACAGGAGCCGGCTGCTTTCAGCAGCTCTGCCGGATCACGAAATCCCCGCTCCATCCCAAAAGCCCTCCTCTGTCCCGTCTCCCGTTGATGTGACTTATACCATATGGCCCCTCAAGCTGCACATCGGAAGGGCCTCAGCACCCCACAGCTATCCCGGTGCCTCTGAGTGCTGTGGGCAAGTGGGAGAGGCAGCAGCCACTGAGTCACAGCAGCGGCACCCAGCTCCCAGCCTGCAGCAGACTCAGACCTGCTGGGCTCCGTGGCACAGTGTGACCTGGGGACCCTCTGCTTGCTGGGCAATGCCATGTGGGGTTCCTCTGGGGTGCCACCCACCTGGCATCGCTGTTCCAATGTCAGTCATATCAGAACTGGCCAAGCAGGGCAGGAGGTCACCAACAACGTGAGACAGCAGCTTGCTCTTGCTGTGCATCCAGATGCAGGATACAGAGGGCTGGTGCAGCAATCCCCTTCTCTGGAGACAGGATTTAGGGAAGACCACAGTGCTCCCTAAACACAAGCAAACACTAAGCTGCTAGACCATGACCCAGTAAATGACAAGTTCTCCCCATGGTCATGCTGGGGCAGGCGAGGAACGGGCAAGCTTGGGCAGCAACCTCACCAGACACCAGTGAAGCCGTGGCACCTGACATGCCACCTGTAGGACAAGCCTGTCCTTACCATCACCACATCTCAGCTGGATCCTTCCATCAAGAGGGTGAGCATCAGGGTGTGGCCATGGCTGGTGGGGACCATCATTGTAACTGACACTGCCAGACTGGCCTGGGATGCACAGTCAGGGGCTGCTGCGCCCCCTGCTCCCTGATCTGCCATGTGTGTCTCTCAGTTCCCCCAGCTAGGTGATGCTGCTCCACTGTGAGTACTCACTCCAGGGCCCAGCATGTGCCAGGAGGAGGCTGAGACAGAAAAGGGACCAGGCACAAAAATCCTCAAGCCTTTTCCAAAGAGGCTTGTTGTTTCTCTTCTGGGATGTGGTGAGCTGCCAAGGCCATCACATGGCCAGGCCATCTGAGCCCTGTGGTAGGGCTAG
Source organism: Corvus moneduloides (assembly GCF_009650955.1). NCBI lineage: Eukaryota > Metazoa > Chordata > Aves > Passeriformes > Corvidae > Corvus > Corvus moneduloides. The sequence continues at coordinate 20,434,457 of NC_045489.1, forward strand.
AGAGCCAGGGCTTGCAGTGGGGACAGGTGGCACCACAGGAACCCCAAGCAGAGGCTGTCCCAGGAGAAGTGACACAGGGTGCACGGGAAGGAGGTGGGAGGAGTGCCAGGGGTGTGGTGCCCAGTTGATCAGCCCAGGATTCATCACAGGGCCCAGCCATGGCTTCTCACCCCTGCCTGGGGCCGTGCTGCGCCAAACGTGCGTGTTCCCATCCTCTCTCATTCCCTGAGGAGAAACACAGGTCTCAGGCACCCGGAACGGCCAAGCCTAGAAACCGCATCTGTGCTCCAAGGACAATGCGGGGAGGACATGCTCTGCTGCCAACAGCTGGTGCCTTCACCCTTGTTTTCAACTTTATGTAAGGAGGGAACCCAAGCCTGCTCCGGGACATGGTGAAATTGGATCCATACGGAAACAATTAGAAAGGGGAGGGATAAGGAAGAAACTTTGCTTTGTTGGCACGACTCTCTGTTGTTGTGGCACAACTTCCCTGTTGGCCAGGGAAGAAAACAGAGCCCATGAGCCAGCCCAGATGTATTTGTGCTGGGGAAAAAACAACCCATGAGTAAAAGAGAGGCATGGGGATGGGGCTCATTCCACACCCCTGTCTGGAACCAGCTTCGGCTGAGAGTCATAGGGGCAAGCCCTTGAGGACAGAGAGGCTCTTAAGGAGTAGAATTATAGAATACCCTGAGTTGGAAGGGACCCACAATGATCTTCAAAGTCCAGCTCTCCTAGCAAGGAGAAGATGGAATCTCACCAGGGAAGCTCTTCTCACTGGGTTGGAGACAACCAGCCTTTAAGTCAAGCCCAAGGCAGTCAAATGAGGACTGTGAAACACCTGCTGGGATCCCCTCTGCCAAGACCACCGACAGGTCCCCATTCCCAGTGCCATGCTGCTCACACAAGCTGGAGGTCACCTCTGCCCTGGGGACCCATCCTCTCCACAGGGCAGGGAAAGGACAAACGTTTGCTGATGCTCTGGATTACGAGCCCAGCCTGCACCTCAATGCGCCCCAGCTGCTCATACAGGCCCCGCGGGCTCCCAGGTCCTCTGGGATGTGTAATACCTGCAGGGCTTGTTGACAAGAAACACTCGCCACCACAGCTGCTTGGGAAAGGCACGCCATAGGCACGGGGTGTTCCAGGATGAAAGCAGACTGTGAGTCAGCTCAGAAAGTGGAGTCTGGACGAGCGTCTTCAGGGGTGATTCCAGGATTGCATCACCGCAGTGGGAGAGGTTCACCCTCTGCCTGTGCTCATGGAGAAGCCTTTGGTGGGTAGGTGTCCACCTGGACAGGTGAACCTGTGCTGGTGCTGCAGGGTGATGCCTTTGCCTGCAGCACAGTCCCCTCAGAGCCACATCGGCTCCCACCCCAGCTTCAGCACCCTCCTCGAATCTTACCCTCCAGCCACAGATCCTGGACAGCCCTGGGCCAAACCCCCTCTCTGCTCCTACTGTGCCCAGGGCAGTTGAGGAGAGCAACCTGTTCTCAGGGTTCCCATGGAATGTAGCTGTACTCTCCAGCTCCCTTGCCAGTCTCCCCAGAAGGACAAAATGGCAGCAGCTGCTTCCTCATCCCTTTTTGGGACAGGAGGTCCACGACACAAACAGGAGCATAGCCGGGCACGGGGTGCTGGCCATGCCTCACCCCAGTGAAACCGGGGAGCCTGATGCAAGCACACAGGGAACTTGCTCTGCTGGCAAATTCCACTGTGTCTTTCATCAGCCAAACGGTCTGTTCCAGGTTTGTGTCTTTCATCAACAAAGTCCTTCAGAGCAGGAATCCTGGGAGGTAAGTATCTGGAATGTGTTAGGAACAGCTAATCCCAGGTTTGTCCTTCCCTGCAGGAGAGGAGGAGCAGGGCAGGTGAGATGGGGCTGCAGGTGCTGGCTGACTTCCCAAGCTACTTAGCAGGAGCATGGGCTGCCCTACCAGCAGCAGCACGGCCACTGCACTGAGCAGGGGCTCCTCCTCACCCTGACCCTGCTGCGGACCTTTCGCAAAGACCATGTCTGTGCCTGCAGCCATCGCAACTGGAGCCTGCGCATGACCCTTTGTCCCCTTCTCCCTTGCAAGGGAACATGGTCTCTGCCAAACTGCTCATGTCCTGTCATTGGACATGTCCCTGCTGTCACAATCTGTGATGAAGTACTCTGGATCCCCAGTCTGTCCCTGGCTGAAGGCTGTTCTCAGCTGGTGCTCGGCAGGGTAAGAGATGGGATGGAGCAGTGGGAGATGAGACCTGCCAGCCCTCCCAAGCTCCTGGGACTCATCCAGGAGCTCCTGTGCAGTGTGCTGTGCTGGGGCTGAGACCCCCAGGAGATGTGAATGGCTCAAGCCAGCACTGGAGCCAGGAATCCACAGCCACAGGACAGAGGATGTGACTCAAGGGTGGGAGAGCCACCCCAAACCATCCCAGTCTGTGGCATGGAGCTCACTCTCCATGGGAGATGTGCCCATGCTCAACCAGCTTGCCTCTTTGTGACAAGTCACCACAGACACCGGACCCACTGCCTGACACTTCCCGCCCTGTGCCCACCAGCGCTGAGCTCTTCAAGAGCTGATGGCCTGCTCCAAAGTGCCCTAAAATACCCCAAAACCTCTCCCTCAGTCTGGCATACTTTGGGCTTCCCAGGGTGACCAGCAAGACCACTTGCCCCAAACCACGGAGCCTAGCTGGGCCACCAGAATCTCTTTAGTGACCCATTCAGCTTGCTCAGGTGGCTGTTTCCACTCCCTACCCAGCTCCCTGCCAAGTGTGGATTGGTTATGAAACTATGGATTCCTTCTTTGTTTCCAAATATAAACATTGTTTTCTCTTGCATGTCTTTTGGGTTTTTTGTGTTGGACATGGGAAGTTCCCAGCATTTGACAGTCGTGGAGCCCAGGCAGGGAAAAAAAGCAAATGTTGTGCTCAGCTGAGGGTGAGGAGGCTGGAGGGGCTGTAAATTTTAAGCACAAACTAACCTCAAACACTTTCTACATCGTTCAGTCAGGCCTGGACTGAGCCTTTCACAATGACGAGGTGTCTTCACACAGTGACTTAGTTCCTCACTCCTGGCTCGCCATTTCCCATGAGTTCCAGAAATCATGGCCCAAACTGGAGCTACCTCAGCCTGACCTGGATGATGTAAGCCACACAAGGGAGCAGGTGAAGTTTGCCCCAGAGGGACACAGCCACTTCCACCCCAGGCCACGCACCTCCATCCGCTCCAGGGAACAACCTCCAAACTCACTCTGGTCCTTCCCTTTCTCTCCTGTCTGACCACTGCAGCAGCACTTCTCCAACACAATGACCTGCCACAACCCCCTCTCACCCTTCCTAGTCCCCCCAGCAGTTCCCAGCATCGCCCTGATCCTTTTCTGCTGCTTCTCCTCTCCTCCCACCCATGGTGAATATGCACTGGTGTGCTCAGGGGAACCATCTCCCTGCATCCAGAGATGCAGGGCACTCATATGGACATTGGTGCCTTCTGAGGGTATCCTTGAGTGCCTCTGTTCCAAATTTCCTAAAGATCAAGGTCCAGTAAAACTCTCAGGTGTCCATTTTGCCCATTGAAACACTGAGCATCCTGGATCTCCTTAATACAATGGAGAACAGCTACCTTATGAGAAAAATCTCCTGGAGGAGCTGTGGTGGGCAGCAGTGGAGCTGGGTGCCAGCCCTGGGAGCTCTGAACTGCTGTCTCTAGCTGTGCCCATGGCAGCCAGCAGTTGGGTGCGCTGCTCACCACCCCAGATAATTATAGCTCCACTGTTTATATACCCTCAGCCCGTGGCCACAGGAAGGAAGGCTGGAGGACACTCTACGTAACAGAGCTCTCCACCCCTTCCCCGCTCCCCCTCCCAGCTGCACCTCCCCCCCCGTGTGAATTTGGCGTGTGTGACAAGACACCATGGCCCAGCATTGTTTGTCAGAGCTGGTCACAGCCCGCAGCTTCCCCTTTCTGTCACCCATGGAACCCTGCTCTGGGCTCTCCAGGCACTCTGTCCCCCCTCTGCATCATTTGTGATCTCCTCCTGCATCCCTCAACCTGACAGCTTCTTGAACCCACAGCTTGACTGGGGACATGAAGGCTTGTCCCTGCCCCCATGCACGGCTGAACCATGTGGTTCCTGCAGCCTGCGCCCATCTCCAGAGCTGTGGGTGCCTTGAAGCACACGGTGATGGTGAGTCAGTGCTCTCTTCTTCACACAGATCAGCCGTGGCATCTCTGTGTCAATCCTGCCTCCCTACTGCAGCAAATGGCATCTCCACGGCAATCCCGTGCTGCTTGCTGGGGCTGAGCAGGACCAAGCAGAGTGCAAGGGAGCTTCTGAGCCATGGGGGTGTCGATCTCTGCAGGGACAAGTGACCACCAGTCATCACTGGAGTGGGATCCCAAGAAGCTGCCCGCGTGGCATCAGTGGTGACACTGGAAGGGGTTGCACAGCTGCGGTGAGGAGCGGGGGAGCAGAGTCCCTTACCCACCCACGGAGAAGCAATGACCCGGCAAGGCTGGGCTGCAGGGTTAGGAATGGGCTGGGCTGTGTCCCGCACGAACGGGCCAGGCCAGCCATCTGCGGCTGAGCCAGCACTTTCGTGTTTGTTTGGGCTGTTAGATAACTTCGAAAGCAGAAGCTGGAAGGGCTGGCCGCTGAACAGTTTGTTCTTTCCGACTTCCACACGCTGCTGCCTCAAACCTCAACGCTGTGCAGGGCTTAAACCACAGCCCTGCTGTGCCGCTCAGAGCCGCCCTGTCCCCTCATCCTCACCCCAACGAGTCCCTGGAGCCTCTCCAGCCCGGCTGCCCTCCAGCCCAGGGCCGAGCTCCGCCTCTTCACTCTGCCAAAGGAGGAAACAGGTCAGCGGGAACGCTTCTCTGGAGGGTTCTCAGCCCCACACCCCTGGCCTGGCACAGGGTGAGGGGCTGCTGCCACCTCCTGGCCACGGCTCTGGCTCAGGGCAACCCACGGGCAGCACAGCACAGCACAGCGCAGGGCAGGGCAGGGCAGGGCAGCACAGCGCAGCACAGCGCAGCACAGCGCAGCACAGCACAGGGCAGGGCAGGGCAGCGCAGCACAGCGCAGCACAGCACAGGGCAGGGCAGGGCAGGGCAGCACAGCGCAGCACAGCGCAGCACAGCGCAGCACAGCACAGGGCAGGGCAGGGCAGCGCAGCACAGCGCAGCGCAGCACAGCACAGGGCAGGGCAGGGCAGCGCAGCACAGCGCAGCACAGCGCAGCACAGCGCAGCACAGCACAGGGCAGGGCAGGGCAGCGCAGCACAGCGCAGCGCAGCACAGCACAGGGCAGGGCAGGGCAGCGCAGCACAGCGCAGCGCAGCACAGCACAGGGCAGGGCAGCGCAGCACAGCACAGCACAGGGCAGCACAGCGCAGCACAGCACAGCACAGCACAAGCACAGCACAGGGCAGCACAGCGCAGCACAGCACAGCGCAGCGCAGCACAGCACAGGGCAGGGCAGGGCAGCGCAGCACAGGGCAGGGCAGGGCAGCACAGCGCAGCACAGCGCAGCACAGCACAGCGCAGCGCAGCACAGCACAGGGCAGGGCAGCGCAGCACAGCACAGGGCAGCACAGCGCAGCGCAGCACAGCACAGCACAGGGGCAGCACAGCGCAGCACAGGGCAGCACAGCACAGGGCAGCACAGCGCAGCACAGGGCAGCACAGCGCAGCACAGCACAGCGCAGCGCAGCACAGCACAGGGCAGGGCAGCGCAGCACAGCGCAGCGCAGCACAGCACAGCACAGGGCAGCACAGCGCAGCACAGCGCAGCACAGCACAGCACAGGGCAGCACAGGGCAGGGCAGCGCAGCACAGCACAGCGCAGGGCAGCACAGCGCAGGACAGCGCAGGACAGCGCAGATGCCGCCCGGCCGCACCCCGCTCTCAGCCACGGCCGCCGCGCGGGGAAGGAGCGAGGGTCAGGCACCGCCGCCACCCGGCACAGCCCGTATCGGCCTGACACGTATCCACTGGGAACTGGGGCAGGGAACAGGAGAGGACAAGGCCACTGCAAGCCCTGTTTCAAGGAGTTTATCATACGACTTTGCCAAAGGGCAGTGATGGGAAGTGAGCTTTTTGAGCACCCGAGCCTCTCCAGGGACAGGCAGCCTCACCTCCCCAGGTAAAAGGGACGGCTGGGACTGCAGCACTGAGGTGTCACCTCCTTGGGGACCAGGATGGTCCACACAGCCCCTGAGCCCAAGAGGGTCCAGATCCCGGCATAGTGCTCTGTCTCACTTTCCTGGCCAACAGGAAGTGAGGGCATGAGGCACACAGTGCTCTGCCATGAGCCGAAAACAAGCGATGCTGAGAAACCCTGCAAGGGTGCCCCGCTCCTCTGCTCCTGGCAATGGTAGTGCTGGGAATAGAGATACCTGGCTGTGCAGACACAGTTCTCACATTCCCTCAAGTTGCACAAAGTCCACCCCACAAGGGAGGCACCCCTACTTGATCAAAGAGAAGCTGTTTTGCCACAGCTGGTCCCAATATCTCTCACTGCGCTGCATCACACCTCCCTTCCAGCTGCTGGAGCATTGCAACCAGTGATACAGGGTCCCAGTTCCCAGCAGCAACCGGGAGCTTCCAAGAAACTACAGGGTCAAATACAATGTTGGGCTGAGGCCAAATCACTAGCACAGGCTTTGCCTCTGTCCAAGGGAGTGTGGTGAGGGCCTGATCCTAGGTCTGAGGACCAGGAACCAGGCACTGTTTCATGGAGTCTGCCCAGTCCTTCAGTCACAAGTCCCAAGTCCTTCAGGGGTCTCAAGACCCCCTCCTCCCACCCACAAGACTCCTCCAAAGCGGTCACAATACTCAGTTCTCTGGGCTTTCCTGATTGTGGGAGGGCAGAGCCACCCAGACTGCTCCCTGTGGGCTCAGGAGCAGCTTCGCAAAGGCAGGACTTGGCCAGTGTGAACATCACAACAGTGGTACCCCTAAGGGATCCGGCTGCTGTGTGCTGAGGAGGAGCAGAACCCGGAGTGTTTATTTACCACTTTGCGATCACATTGCTCTACTGGAGGAGCAGAGCACTGAGTGGCAGATAAGCTATCACTGCTGCAGCTGGGCTTGTCAGAGCCACCTCTGCTATTCTAGGTCTGCAGGTGTGTTTGAGGTCAAGCAGAAGAGAGATTCCTGACATGGGGAGCACTTGGCTTTGCTGCTCTCCATGATGGGGAGGGCCCAGCAAAGCTGTTGGCTGTGCTAGGCAAGCTGCTTCTGCCCCAGGGAACTGGCCTTGCATGCCACAGGAGGGACGGGATGTGCTGGGCTTATGCTGGATCCACTTGACTAGACTCTGTAAATGATTTTTTATATAACGCTGTTTTCTGATTGCTTTCAGCACCTTCCAAGTGAAAGCCACAGGCATCCACAGTCTGCATGCCTGGTTGCTATGAATGGGGTTGGTTCCCCCACTCACTGTGAAAAGCTGCCCATTCCCACAGCGAAACCTGGTGAGGCAGCAGCGATGCTCTCAGGTCAGACCCAGGGTACTGTCATAGTGAGCAGGCTAGTCACAGCTGGGACAGACCCAGGAAGGGAACACGCACAGCCTGACTCCCCTTGCTCTGGTTGTTTCTCCCAGGCTTCCCCAGCCACATCCCTGCTCCCCATCCCAGCAGCTGCTGGAAACCCAGCAGTCCGAGCCTGCGGTCAGTGGCACCAGCTATACCCAGTATATCGGAACAAACCCCATCCTGCTATCCTCCACAGGGGAATGACTCCTGGGGCGACAGGCAGCTGTCCTGGCAGTGGTGGAGAGCATCCTGCTGGTGTAGGGAGGGGTCCCTGCATCCCCACTGGGAGCTTGGCGGGGCGCAGATCTTGGATGTGGCTCAGGAACACAGTTCCCACGCGTTCGGCCCACGCAGGCGGCAGCACATTGCTCCAGCCCGCAGGAGACCTGGGAACGTGGCCGCCTGGGCTGGCTCCCTGCGAGTGGATGTTATTTTAACTCCCAGTTCCTCTCTCATTTTTGCCAGGCAACGACTGGTTCTCCTGTTGGCTAAGCAATAAAGAGCCCCTTTTATTTTCCTCCTCCACTATTTCTAGGTTATTTTTAGGCTTTTCTCAGTGGGTCTTTGCCACAGACACTCAAAGGGCTGGAGAAGTTGTCCTGCTTTGCATGCCCAGAGGAAGGGGAGCAATGTGCAGGGCAGGAGATGCCAATAAGAAGGGGTTCCCAATCCGGATGGGGAAGCACATGCCTTGGAGCACCCACTGCCCCATGCTGCGCACAGGAGCAAGCTCCTCTTCTCCCACACAGCTGTGCTGTGCAAGACTTGGTCTTCCACAAGGGAGCCATGATGCCGATATCTTCCCAACCATGCCAGCGGCAGCCTTCATGGCTCCAGAGCCCAACCAAGGCAGCTCCTCCGTGTGGTGCCAGTGGGGAGGTCCCTGTGCTGGTCCAGCTGCAGCCCTGGGCAGGTGAGGTGCAGAGGCATAGGGAGGGACTTCTGCTGAAGGGAAGTTAATGGGACGGGACCTTAGGGTGACCAGAGAGGGTCACACATAGCCATAGCAGTGCAGAAACTGCCAGATGGAGCTGACAGAGCTGAAGTCAGCCGGTGTCACATTCAGGCTTGGGATAGGGACCAGGCCCCATGAGGGGGAGAGAAGAATGTGAGAGATACAGTGCTTGCCAGCACTGTGGAGTACCAGTGCCATGGCCAGAATCCCCCCACTGAGAGTACTGATGGGAGTGATGCTGCCCTGTCCCCAAAACAGACGACATGAGATAGCACATCCCGAATCCCTTGTCACATCTATGTTCAGGAGAAAGAAGTGCTCTTTGGACAGCAAAGAAAGAAACAGCCTGGGTCTCCACCAGGCAGGGACAGTCCAACCTAAGGCTGAGATCCTCTGCATCTTCCCCCACCAGCCCCAAAGGCTGTTTTGTCCCCGGGGGCAAAAGGACTCTCCACTTGGGACAGGAGGTGTTACTGTGTGTGGCCCCATGGCCCTTTGTCTCCTCAAAAATTGCAAAACCCTGAGCTTCGCTGCAGCTCCAAGAAGCTCAGAAAGAGCCAGAACCTGCTGGAAGGCAGACGCCCGTGTGGGCGCTGGGCCAGCTCGAACCTTCCAGGCTGTTACGCAGCACTGGAGCCCCACAGCTGCTTGGCAAGGACATTGCCGACCTTCTCACGTCACAGCCCCAGGCAGCCTGGGCCAGCTGTGTCCAGGCACTGGGCTGGGGTTGCTGTTTTTCTACTTTATCAGGATCTTGCTGAGATCGGCTGTGAGTGGGTCATGTTTGTGCAGTGGTTTGTGCGGGCAAGTGGTTATGTAAGCGCTCAGGGTTACTCAGGAGGCTCGGCCGGCTGTGCCTCCCCAGCGCATGTGCAGGGCCGCGGCGATCGGGGACAGCAGCGCACGCAGCCCTGCGCTCCGTGGAGTTTTGTTACTGTCCCAGCTCGTTACCGAGGTGCACAGCGTGTGCCTGAGCTGCCGCGATGCCCGGTGCTATCAGGCTGCATGCCAGGGGGCTGGTGGCCGAGCCATGCGCTCGGGCAGCGCTATCCGAACGCTGCAGCAGCCGTGTTTACCCTGCACTGGCTCCCGACGCCACGCTGCTCTGGCCACTGCCAAAACTCCTGCGCCTGCTCCAGTAACCCAGCTCCTGAAGGTCGCTGGCTGGAGGCCAGGCTTGCGTTCCATCTGCCAGCTTTTATTATTGATTGTCCTTATCATCGCTTGAGAGAACAGCATGTCCCAAACACCCGGGGGCAGGATGGGGTTCACTGCCGCTGCTGCTGCCTTTTGCCCAAGCTCTGTCTCTTCCCCAGTGGAGAGGTGCCGGCACCAAAAGCTGCACTGCAACTGCCACCTCTGCCCACATGCACAAGCCACGATGCCACAAACTGGAGCCAAGAGACAGCAGTGTTCCTGTGTCTGCTGCCATGAGCAAACCGTAAGTCCCTCTTCCTCTTGCCACTGTCTCCATCCGAAGCACAAGTTCCCACACAGCAACAGACCCCTGCATGTGCCCGTTCCCAGGGTGTGCTCCCAGCAGGACCCTCAGCAAGTGCATCCCATCACACTGTCTTGGCTCCCACAGTGCCTTGGTCCAGCAGCCACTGGCCTGGAGCCTGCAGGGACATGGGAAGGGACAGGGGACCCTGATCAGTCAGAGCAAGTGGTGCTGCTCTATCACAGCCCAGCTGAGCTGGGATAGCCACCACGCATAGCACAGGGCAGCAGCCAGGTGTGAAATGGTACGAGCAGGCCTGGGCTGTGAGCATCTCGGCCGCTGCTAACCCAGATGCCAGAAGGATAAGCAAGGGAGCACCAGGGTAGCAGCAGGGGCATGTCCAGGTGGCAGCAAAAGAGAGGAAGAAAGGAATGAAAGAGAAAGAGAAAGAGAAACAGAGAGAGGAAGAAAGGAAGGAAGGAAGGAAGGGACCTGTGACTCTCCCCTTTCTCTCCAGGTGTTGGCTGATGTTTAGCTACTGTGCCATTGATGGTACAGCATGTGTCAGGCTGCTTTGGGGGACAGGGACACATGTGGCACTGTGCACAGGTGCATCGTCCAGGGCTATGCTGCCTGGCATGAGCTTTTCATGCTTCTGTTGAGAGCACAGTGGGATGGCAGGGTGGACAAAAGGAACTGCAGCTCCAGGACACACTGGTCAAATCAAATTGGGCTTTCACATGCTAATTACCAAACATTGGCCAGCACAGGACCAAGCACACCCTCTTCATACCACAAACCTGGTGATCTTTGAGGCATTTCCAACTTGCTAGAAGACACACCTGGGCAGAGCTGATCCAGGCAGCCTGGAGGGCCCTGCCAAGGGTCCCCCACTGCCCTCAGGGCATATGGAAAGAGGACAAGAATCACAGGAAGGCAAGTCCTTGGGACAGGGAATGGAGCAGCCTATGGCTCACCCGAACTTGGCCCATGTGCTTGGAAAGGGGAAGCTAAGGGGCAGTTCATTACCAGGACACAAGAATGGCCCCATGGTGAAATAGGGGTGGTGGGGTCTCGTTGGGGATAGTGGGACCCCAACCCAGCCCTGTAGGGTGCCACCATGCCCCAGGAAACCCAACCACCCCTTGCTTTGCTGTCCGCCTAAGGACAGCCCTTGCATGGGCGGTTTATTGGGCCTGACAAGCCAGCTGGGACACCAGCAGATAATCTCTGCCTTGCTGGGGACAGACTCCCAGCAGGGTCAGACATGCTTGCCACAGAGGAATGGAAAATTCCTCTCCCTGTGCAGGCACTCCTTATAGCCCGGGAACATCAGCTGTCATTCTGCAGGACTTGGCATGCCCTGGAGTGTTTATCAACACTGTTTCGCAAGAACCATGGCACACAGCCTGGCAGGGGCATGCAAACCACTTGGGCAACTGGCTCTGCTGAAAGCCCATGCTCTTGGGAAACGCTCCAGGCTGGGAGTCCAGTGTGTGTTGGTATCGTCTGAGTGGCCATCAGCACCTTCTCCTTTCTGGCCTCCTGAGTTCAAGGATGGAGCTGTGAGCTTTGGTCTTGGTCCTCTCTCAGTCATGCAGAACACTTCCTTTGGTCTCACCTGGCAGGGTTGTAAATGACCTCAACATGCTGGTTCCCCACTCAGCCAGGGCATGCTGCTCCATCCTCCCAGGGTATATGGCTTGGGGAGGGAGTCACCCCACTTCCTCCAAGGGTTTTGGAGGTATCAGCTGGAGTAACAGCATGAATGTGATGACAGCACATCTGGCTGAGGGCTGCCCTGCAGGCATAGACCAGCGGCTGCATGATGCCTGAGAGATGACACAGCAGGGCCAGCCTGTGCCCAGTTAACTTCAAATGTGTACAGCTGACACAGTCCCCTCAGGCAGGGAAGAAAGCAGGCACATCCTGGATGACACTGGCTGGACAGGACAGGGGACGTGGAGTTGCAATCAGGCCAGCCCTGGGAGCCAGTCCGAGCCCTGCAGTTGCCCCGGCCAGGGCTGACTATGCCCACCTAACTCCATGGTGCTGTACATGGCCATGATCACTGGGTGCAGCAGCAGGATGTCAAGAAGGCACAGTGGCAGTGTTCTGCTTTGCTGGAGGCACCATGGAGCCCAGGCAATGTCTTAGCTGCTCTTGAAATCTCAAGATGTACCTCAAAGCCCTGCTCAGGTGGGAAATGGGTGGTGGGTTTGTGGGGTGGGTGTCACTCTCTCAGAGTAAAGAGGCAAAGCATGGCCCGCCCCCCCGGCCTTTCAAAAGGGCCAGCAGCTCCCCTTGGCACCAAGGGGCTCCAGGGCACAGCCTTCCCCAGCAGACAAGGTCCCTCACAATGGAACTGGGGGTGCAGGGACTGGGGGGAGGTGGGGTATTCCTGGAGTCGGGACCATCCTAGGAAGGCCAGCTAGCAGCTGAAGCATCGCACGGACCCTGCCCCAATTCCAGTGCAGCTGGAGCAGCAGCAGCGAACAGGCTTCGCGCAGCCGCCAAGATGTTTGCTGGAGCAGAGGCACGCATAAACATTTTGTTTAATCAAGGACTCGGAGTGAACACAGTGTACCCTGGCTCCGTGCAGAGGAACAGCTGCGTCCCTGCGGGGCAGGGCCAGGGCCACCGATCGGCGGTGGCAGAGCGACCTCCCGTGGCACGGTCCCGACCCCGAGGTGCTCAGCACCATCGCTGCGGCGGCAGCAGCAGAAGCCCCATGACACCCATGTTCCCCGTCCCACCACCCTGCTCGGAAGGGAGGCTGTCCCCCGGCTGCAGGCGGCTCTGGCTGCTTCCAGGGCAGTGTGTCTGGCAGCTGTGCGGTGCAAGGCTTGGTTTGGCCCAGCCTTGCTGCAGCTGTGCCGGAACCGAGGGCGAGCTGGGAGAGCCCTGAGCTGCCCTGCTGGTGGGTCTGTGGGCGGTGACCTCATGGCAGTGTTGTATCGAGAGAGCCCAAGACCTTGGCAGTGCCAGTTGCTGTGTTCCCACACGGGCAGCAGGGGATCCCCTCGGGGCCCTCCTGCCCTTCCGGGAATGAGGTATTGAGGCTGGGCACCTCCTGTGCCCCACCAGGCCCCGTGACCACAGCAAGAACAAGGTGAGGTCGGAGCTCTTTCTCTGCAAGCCCTGAGTGAGCAGCACGGGCACCCAACAGCTCCTGGGCCAGCACGCAAGAAGACAGGTGATGGAAACGCGGAGCACAGAATCCCTCTGTGGTGGATCTGGCTTGGAGGAACTGCCATCAAATTCAGGGGTTTTTATCTGGGATCACCTAGGAATTAAGCATCTGACTTACTGTGTTTAAAACTGAACCTTTAAACATCCCTTCCCACTCCACCCCACCCCAGCAGTGTGCTGCACAAATCCCAGGTTTCTTTGGAAGCTTTATTTTAAGGATAAGATTTAAAGGACTCCTTTCACAAAGAATTGTGCTATAAGGTTCTTTTTCTTCTTTCAATTTCCAAAAAGGTATTTTTTATGCATTGGGGACTAGATCCAGAAGAGCTTTGGAGAAAGCTGTGAAGGCAGCCAGACTGCAGTATTGCCAATCAGCGCACGCCTCTTCTTCCCACCAGCTTCACACTCGGCTGCCAAGCCTGTTCCATGGCTTCCCAGGCAATTAGTGGTTACAACACACATCCACACAGCCAGCAGAAGCACTCCAGCTTTCCATGTGTCCTTGATAACCTCTTGTGGTTTTTTAAGCCTTTGGTAGTAATGAAATGACTGAGAATAATGACAAGCATAAACTCCTGGAGTGCAAGACCCAGAAACATGTTTTTCTTCTAAGCAGCTGGTGTCCCTTGGTGGGACAGGTCTGAATGGGTGAGCTTCATTCTGTATTTCCAGTCACCATGCTCTTGGCAATCAGATTGGCGTTAACTGGCTTCTTAGTGTGCATGCAGGGTGGTGTTTGCTCGGTTGGCTGGTTATAGTAACTGAAAAACAGCCCAAATCACTTCAACCTTAGGTTTTCAGACCTTAGTGCTTTATTTCTAGAGTACCTTGTATCCTATTTTTTCCATTTTTTCCATTTTCATCCTCTCCTCTCCTCTCCTCTCCTCTCCTCTCCTCTCCTCTCCTCTCCTCTCCTCTCCTCTCCTCTCCTCTCCTCTCCTCTCCTCTCCTCTCCTCTCCTCTCCTCTCCTCTCCCATCAGGCAGGGAGCAAAGAGTCTTTTTGATAAGATTATGAAAAAAGAACTACTATCAAGATTACTTCAATGTCAGCTTAGGTTTTAGGGGACAGAGGTCAGCCGATGGCCTTCTAGGGTGGGTGTGCTGCAGATTGTTCTATAAATGCTGACGTGTTGACTTTGCAGTCATAAAAGATTTTCACAAGAAATATATCCCTTTGTAGCCTTGCTTTGCACTGATAATTCAATTGCCAACTATGTGGAAGAGATGCAGTAAGGCCCACTCACATGCTGCTTAAATCCTTGCTTTAAAATACATGATTTTTTCCCCAGCATTACCAATTCTTCTGCCCTGAGAGTTGAGGATTATAGAGTACTCTTCCAGTTTCCATAATCAAGCACCTGAACACCTCAGAGCATGTTTAAAAATAAGTGTGATAATAGCAAGCGGAAAGCTTGAGAATGAGGCTCGGTGTTTATAATGCAAAAGAACATTACAATTTGATGTCAACGTTAAACTGATGGTTGTTAATGTCCAATAGGTAGGTAACACCCGACAGAGCGTTTGTGTGCACAGCCTGACCCTGAAGACAGGCTTTTGGATGGGGACGGGCAACCTCTGCAGGAAAGGGAAGCGTCTCCTTCACAGTCCAGCGCAGGAGGTCGGCGCGGGCAGCCCGGAGTCATTGCGGCCGTGGGCTCAGCCCCGGCGCCTCAGACCGCGGCCGCACCTGTCCAGGTGAGGCTGTCAGTGCAGCCCCTGCCCGGGGCGTGTTTCGCTAACCCGCGAGAGCGCCGCTGTCACCTCGCACCAGCACAGCTCGGCTGCGGTGTGCGCCTCCGATCCGTTGCCTTTGTCCCGGAGCAGAGGAGCGGGCCGGCCCGGGGCGGGCAGAGCGGGGCTGAGCGCCGAGCAGCGAGACAAAAGGTGGGCGAGGCCGCCCGTCCCCCCACCCCCGCGGGCACCGCTGCGCTCCTGGGGAGGTCCGGCCCGGTGAGGCCCCCGCGCACGCGGCACCGCGACGATCCCCGGCCCGGGCCGCGGCGGCACGGTCGCCACGGCAACGCGGGCCGTGCGTCTCCCTGACGTCACTTCCGCGCGGGGCGGGGCGGGGCGTCGCGCGCAGTGCAGCCATGGCGCTGTCGCGCGCGGAGCGTTGTCTGGCGCTGCTGCTGCGGCTGCTGTCGCGCGCCTGCCTCGCGCTGCTCGCGCTGCTGCCGCCGCCGCGCGCCGGCTCCGCGCGCGCCTTCCCGCGCGCCGTCCCGCCGCCGCGGCGCGCGCTCCTGCTGCTGCCCGCGCGGCGCCTGGCGGCGCTGCTCCGCGCGCGGCAGGTACCACCCGCGCCCCGGGGAGGGGGGAGCGGGGGGACAGCGGGGCACAATGGGGGGACAGCGGGGCACAGCAGGGGGACAGCGGGGGTCCCGCTCTCCGCCGCCCAGCGGCCGCGCCTGACGGCGGTTCCCGCTGTGCCCCTGCCCAGGTGACATGCATCGAGGTGGTGGAGGCGTACGTGCAGAGGATCAAGGAGGTGAATCACCTCATCAATGCCGTGGTTAAGGACAGGTGAGCTGGGGGTAGACGGCACGGTCGAGGACACAGTGGCTCTCCGCCTGCCTCCCTTCGGGCCCCAGGCCAGGCCGCTGCGCCACGCCAGGGGCTCGGGGATCCCCGCGCTGCCACCGCAGCAGCACCGTGCTGAGCGCCCGGCGGCTGCTTGGCCGGGATGCTCCCGGCTCCGGCAAAGACCAGGCTTCCCTCACAAGCTCCTGCCGCACTTGGGGTCCGCCCGCCCTGCGGGGACCCTCTCCTCTCTGATCCAGCGCCAGAACATCGCCGGGTGCCTTGTTGCAGGTTTGAGGAGGCCCTGCAGGAAGCCCAGCAGGTCGATAAGCTGCTTTCAGAGGGCCCTGGCAATGACTACCTGGAGGAGAAGTTTCCCTTGTTGGGGGTTCCCATCACCGTTAAGGAGGCCTTTTCTCTGTACGGTGGGTTTATCTTTGTGCCTCTCCAGGTCGTGATTTGCTCCCTCTTGGCCAAGTGCTCCCCAGAGTGGTGGGTGGCTGTGGCAGGTGCTTGGAGGGAAGTAGTTTCCCTTTCCCTGCTTTGCACCAAGCTCTGCCCGGGCTTCTGCTTTTGTGTTCTATTGCAGCACACAGGTGCTGCAGAGCTTGTGGTGCCTCAGAGGAGCAGCCCTCACTGGGAACCTGCTTCCTGCAGACCAGGATCGTCTGGGGGCACTGGCCCTGATGCCTCCCTCCTGTTGACCTTGGCACCACAGGGATGCCCAACACCTCTGGCTTGGTCAACCGTCGTAACGTGATCGCCACCTCAGATGCCACAGTGGTGTCGCGGCTGAAGCAAGCGGGTGCCATCCCGCTGGGTGTCACCAACTGCAGCGAGCTCTGCATGTGGTATGAGTCCAGCAACAGGGTCTACGGGCGGACCAACAACCCTTACGACCTGCAGAGGATTGTCGGCGGCAGCTCAGGTGAACCCTGGCACCTCAGCACAGTCCTGCACAAGTGACAGGTTAAAATACAGCAAGGGAAGAGTTCCACGTCTCTGCACGCAGCTATTAATGTGTCCCTGGGCTCTTGCAGAGCTTACAGGCCTCTTTCCTGGGTACCGCTGTAGGCTATTGGGAGGTCCAGCTACTTTGCCTCTTTTGGGTGTTTCATCTGGCATTGCTTCAGTTTGCTCTGTCGTAGTTCAGCAGGAAAATCCCTTTGGCCCGCATTCTCCGGCTGTCCCCCAGCTATCACGAAAGCCAAGGTGCCCCCCATCCCTCTTGCTTTTTAGGCCCCCACCCTCACTGTGAGGTTCTCCTGCTTTGCTGGATGATTTGCACCATAAACCTGTGGGGTTTTGCCATGTTTTCTCCTGTGCAGGTGGGGAGGGCAGTGTCCTGGCAGCTGCCTGCTCAGTCATAGGTGTGGGCTCTGACATCGGCGGCAGCATCCGGATGCCTGCCTTCTTCAATGGAGTCTTTGGCCATAAACCCACAACAGGTAGGGTCGGTGTTGGGGTCTCCTTCTCCTCCCTGCCAGCAGAAATGCCATGAGGTGGAATGGGGGCTGTGGGATGAACCCATTCAGGACACCTCTGTGCTGGTCACTGGTGGGATTGCTGTAAGGAGTCAGGTAACCCCTTGCATGGGACAAGCCAGTTGAGGAAGCACAGCTGGGCTTGGCAGCTGGGAAGCTTTTGGTGATAGAATGCCAGGCACGTGGGAGACAGGAGGGGGTTTACCCAAGTATTGTATCCTCAGAATGGGATGTTTTCACAAGGTTGGGATCTGCTGGGATGTTTCTCTGGCTTTCAGTGTACTGACTGGGTGCTTTTCCTCCCTTCCCCACCCTATGCACCTTGCCATCAGCACTTGTGGGGTGTGCAATCCCTGGGGAGCCATGTCTCCCTGTACCCAAAGACCCCCAGCAGGGCTGCCCTGTCTGGAGATGATACTTGGGGTGGTACCTGACATCTCTGCTCTTAGGGGTGGTGCCCAACGATGGCCAGTTCCCAAACGCTCAAGGCGTGCGGACCAGCTACCTGTGCACAGGGCCCATGTGCCGCTACGCAGAGGACCTGGAGCCTATGTTGAGAGTCATGGCTGGTCCCGGGGTTAGCAAGTGAGTTGTTCCCACTGCTCCCAGCTGCTGAGCTGGAGTCGGCAGCTCTCACAGTGTATTAGTCCTTTGTACGAGACAGGTCTGCACCCCACCCAGTTTGCTTATTACTGATTTCCTTCCTCTGCTCCTGGCTTCAGCAGGACCTTGGCCGCTGGGACTGCCCTTCCCACCACCCATGTGCTCCAGGGAACCGGCAGCCATGAGCAGACTGATAGGTCCCCCTTCACCAGTGAGCTGTCCCACACACCCCTCCCCTCCCAGGGCTGGCCTTCCTCCTGGGTATTACAGGGCCTTTTTCCTGTTGTTGAATGAGTTTTCCATCCCACATCATGGCCAGTTCAGTTCCTTCAGTTCTTGGTCCATGCAACCAAGAGCGTGCTGTGTGCCAGTGAGGAGCAGAACGGAGATGGGGCACATGGGGCAGCCCTCTTTTTTGCCACAGCCTGCACACAGTTGCTCTCTCCATTACCACTTCATTTTTTCCCTGGCTCTTGTGCAATCCCAGCCTTGGCTGCAGCCAGGGTTTGTAATCACAAGGTGCTTCTGGAGAGATGAGAATTTTCCCGACAGAAACTTGCTGGGACTGAGGGGGCGGGTGAGCATCTGGATGCGTTATGGGCAGTAGGTGTCTGTGTGTCTTCAGGTTCTCACCTTGCCTCCCTGGGGGACAGAGCAGGGTCTCCTGAGGACACATAATGAGCTTGTGAGAACCTCTAGCAGCTGCAAAGGAGCTGGGGATGGATTTGTGACAAAGCACCATTCCTTTCCCAGACTGAAACTGAATGAAAAAGTGTCACTGGAGAAAATCAAATTCCACTGCATGGATCATGATGGCGGGTCCATTTTTGTGTCACCTGTGGACAAGGAAATCTTGCAGGCCCAAAAGAAGGTAGGAAGCAGTGGAGGATGGTACTCACTGGGGCGAACCTGAAGATAGAACTTGGGGAGGGGAAAGAGCTGCTCTGTGTGGCTCCTGCAGGGGCCAGTGGGATGAAGGACTGGGGAGGCAGCCTTGCGTCCCAGTCCTGTGCTTTCAGGGGTTAAAAAGTGGAAAGAACTTTTTCTTCTTCAAGGCTAAAGAAGAAACAAGGGGAAGATCTTGCGAGTAGGTCCCCTTACCCTCTTCTCTGTAGTTTCCATGGGCTGATGGCAGTGCATCACATCCTTGTGGAAACAAACCTGTCCTTGCACTTCCCTTCAGGTGGTGGAGCACCTTGAAAATGACCTTGGGGTCCAAGTTCAGCGTGTGGCAATCCACAAGATGAAGTATTCTTTCCAGATCTGGTCAGCCATGATGTCGTCCAAGGACAGCGAGGGGCAGGTGTGTCAGAGTGAGCTGGCAAAGGCACAACTTGGGTGGCAGCAGGGAAGAATCAGCTGTTTGGGGCCAGCTGTGGAGAGCTGTAGGCTTCCAAAACCTGCTCAGGGGCTTTCCCTGCTCCATTTGCCCTCCCAGTCCTCCTTTCTTCTCCTAAAGCTGCACAGCCCCTTCTCCTTTGCTTTCCTGTGGGATGAGGCCATGGCTCTCAGCAGAGGAGCAATGTGGTAATAGGGAGGGGGAGGTTGTTTTGGCACATTGACGTTTTCCGTGCAGGTTGGTATGTCAGCCAAGCAGGGGACATCCTGCCTTGCTCTTTGCCCCGTGCTGTGTCTTCTGACTTGTAGACTGGGATTAACACCCTTTGGGATGCCAGGACAGGTAGGGGACTAGCAGCTTTCCAGCAGGAGGCCTGCCTGTGTTATTTTTCCCTGGAATTGCAGCTGCTGTGCTATGCTCTGTGCATGCAGGAAAGTGTTTCGTAATAAAATAAACTTGTGGGAGCATCATAACTTGTGCATTCCTGGTGCAGAGGCAGTGATGAAACAGCCCAGCACCACCACACTAAGGAGGGCTTATCTGGCTCCTCTGCTCCTTCTTCCTGGTCCCATGGTCATATCATAGGAGGAAATGCCTCCCTTGCATCGTGTCAGTTGGGTGTTGCTTTGGGGGACTCTCCCTTCTCCTTGCTGTCTCTGGCAGGGAAAGATACTCCTGCTGCTGCCCTGGATCAGTGTCAGAGCTGTGGGGCACTCCTGATGGGCATCTCCTGTGTAAAAGCAGGAAGGCCTCACATTGGGATAATGGGACAGCTGGAATTTCACTGTCTCTTGCCAGCCTGTGCCTCCCTGCTGCATGTTGGCTGTGCTGACGGGGCGAGCGGGTGTGTTACAGGAGGCACAAAGATTCACAGACCTGCTGGGGGACCACGGGAAGCCAGTGTGGCCGCTGTGGGAGCTGATGAAGTGGCTCGTGGGGATGTCTTCTCACACTCTCCCAGCTATCGGTAATGCTGCGAGGGGCCCTGGGAGGTGCAGAGGCAGTGGTGGGGTGGGCAAGTTGTTAAATGCAGGTATTACCCGTCCAATGCCCAGTGAAGGAACTCAGGGTTTGCCCTGAGCAGCTTCAGCCTAGTTTTGTAATGACACTCCGTGTCTTTGAGTGACATGCAAGCTCAAGAGAGCTGGGTGGATCTTTGATAAATGGTAGTGGGTATTGTGGGAGAAGAAGTGAGGATGATGGAGCTGAGGGCAGGGTTCACTCCTGCTGTGAGCCCTGCCAGAACTGCTACAGGCTCAGAGGGAACAGTCAGGGTCTGCACTGATCTTATTTCATAGCAGCAGGTACTAGAGAACCCCAATTAGCGCAGTCGTGCTGTCTGTCTAATGAGTGCTGGGGTCGTTCTGCCAGCTCTGCTCAACCCCACTGCCTGGAAGAGCTGGAAGGAAGGGGCAGGCTGAATGCCTTTCCCTTGGCAGAGCTGGGGGGATGCTGCCCACAAAGCTGTGCCAGGGGCAGTCTGCTGTGGCTACTGGCAGAGAGGGGGGTACGTGGGGGGCCTCACCAGAAGCGGGGGATGCTGTGTGTGGCTGGGTAATGTATTTTTGCCCCACACAACTCACAGTCCTCACTCACTCTTGTCCCCATTTCTACCTTTCGCTGCAGCCCTCGGACTGACAGAGAAGCTGGTGAACCTCAACCTCAGTGGGAAGGCCAAGCTGGTGAGCATGGGGAAGAGCCTACAGGAGGAGATGGAGGCGCTGCTGGGGCCGGATGGGGTGCTCCTCTACCCCTCGCACCCCACCATCGCCCCCAAGCACCACTCCCCCATCTGCATGCCCTTCAATTTTGCCTACACAGGTGAGCAGCCCTGGCTCCTGTGGGGTTGCAGCTCGGGCTGCCGGGATGGTCTCACCCATGGCAGCAGTGTGGGCTGGCAGCTGGGGTGTTGAACCCAGAGTGTTCTCATTGCTGATGGTGGGCTGTGCAGCAAAGAAGGGGGTCTTGCTGCTCCAGAGAGTGGGGCAAGGGTTGTTGTGCTTCCTGCTGTGTGGCATCTTTTACCTTTTCCAAGTCTGAATTCTGTGTGTGATATTGGGGGCCTCCGTGCCCCAGAGGTGTTACAGCTGCCACTGCAGTTTAGCAGGAACCTGAGAGCCTCCATCTCTTGGGGTACAGCCTGGGGCTCCCTGTGTGGGTCCCATGTGGTCTGGACACCTCAGTGCTAGTGTCAGTGCTGCCTGGCTTTGGAGTGATGGAGGGCTGGTGCCTGGGGCAGGAATGTCCCATATTTGGCATGCCATGGTGTGTGCCATCCTTGATGTGGGCACTGTGAGTCTCTGACCAGTGATGTCCTTTGTCTCAGCAGTGCTGCATGAAGCACCAGCTCCCAGGATCTTGGTGCTGTGTAGCAGCAGCTTGCCTGCCTGGGGTGGGAGAGCCAGGCAGCGATGGTTTCCAGTCACTGTGCTCACTCTGATCCATCCAACCTTCTCTCTTGCAGCCATCTTCAATGTCCTGGGCCTGCCGGTGACCCAGTGCCCGCTGGGGCTGGGCAGCGAGGGGCTGCCACTGGGCATCCAGCTGGTGGCAGCCGCCTACAATGACCACTTGACACTGGCAGTGGCCCAGTACCTGGAGAAGGCCTTTGGAGGATGGGTTTTACCGGGGAAGGTTTAGCCTTGGGAGGCAGGGACAGAGACAATGGCAAGTGCTGATGCTTGATCCCATCATGGCACTGCCTGCTCCCTCTGCATCCCCCTGTGGCACCCTCTCTCACAGAGAGACCTGCCTTCCCTGAACCCCCCAGGAGCCCCAGTGCTGCAGTCTGAGGATGTCCTGCCTGCATCCTGCCTGCAGTGGGCACCCACCCACCTCTTCCAGACCGTGGAGTTGGCCAGCTCTGTGACCCTTCTGCTTTCAGAATGCTGAGTGAGAGCTGGGCAGAGGATGTGCTTCCAGACTGCTGGGGCCAGCTGTGCAGCACCCCTCGGGGCTGCCTGGGCCCATGGGGGTCCTCCTTGGCCTGACCCTACCCACAGGGCTGGACTGTGCCTGCTGCACCCAGGCTTGCCAGCCTCCACAGTCCTCCCAAGTTCCTGCAGGCTTCCTCCCCACCCTGACCAAGAAGGGGGAGAGAGGGGCTGAGGGGGCTGGAGGAGCCATAGGCTGCCTCACCAGCAGCACTTTGTGGGGTGGTGGGTGTCTGCAGCTGTCAGGCACAGCTGAGAGCATTTGCAGCACTGGATGAAGCATTTCCTGCTTGTGTCTTCCCCTTCTCTCTGGAGGGATCATCCTGCCTGACTGGCATCCCCTGCCACCTGTCCTGCTGAGCTGCCTGGCCTCTGCCCCAGGAGCGGACATGGACAGCGATGTGAGTGGCTCGTCTGAGCAGGCAGCAAGCACAAGGTGTTCTCATTGAGGGAAGTATTAAAGAGCCTGTCCAGTCTACTGTGGCTGTGTGTCCTTTTCCTCGTGGCTGTTACCCTGCCAGCTCCCATCAGGCCGCAGCCCATCTCTACCAGGGATGTGTCAGGGCTGCCCAGCTGCTGGCCATTGGAGTGGTGCAGGGACAACTGTGGGGATGCTGGCATTGGCCCCAGGGGTGGCACTTGGCCACTCCAGGACTCTTGTTTTGGAATGGCCAGGCTGACAGTGACTCCTGGGCTCCTGGCAGAGCTGAAGGGTGCTTATGAGCCCCACATGCTGCCATCAGTGGCTCTGTTGGTCTTGTAATGGTTGCACAGCTCCTGGGAAGAACAAGCACAAGCCAGAGGCCTGGAGCTCTTGAGGGTGATGCAGAGCCACATGCAGGTCCCTTGTGCTCTCCCGGGCAAAATGAGGGGCCCCAGCCCTGTGTGTCCAGCCTGTAGCACTGATCTTGGCAAGGATAAAACCTGGTATTGGTTTTGCTGGGATGTCCTGACCTGTGTCTGCCCTGCCATGTGTCACCCCTGGCCTGACCCTTATGCTTCTCTGTCCCCACACCACTGATGGTCCCCGCAGGGGTAGCATAGGAAGCTGCGATGGCGTGCTGGGACAGGCTGTTCCTCAGCCTTGGTGTGCAGAGGGCACTGCTGAGCGGCTGCGCCCAGCTGGGACGCTGCTAGCAAGGAAGCAGGGAAGGAAAAAAACAAACCCTGGCTCAGCAAAGGAGGTACAAACCACCCAAGTCAAATCACGTCTCCCAGCGTGGTGGCACAGATAACACGGACCTGTCCCCCATCTGGAGGAAGCCGGGCAGCTGAGCAGACCGTGGTAACGCTTCCTGTGAGCACTCGGAGCCAAACGTGGGGTTGCTGAGCTGAGGCTGTTGCGTTTAACAGAGCGTGGTGGGCAAGGTGGGTTCCTGATACCGCAGAGAGAAAATGCTGGATCAAGGTAGGGGGGAGTGCTGGTGCTTCAGGGTGGTGTGATGGGGATGCAGACAAATCCCCACAATCTCAGTTATTGCCACAATATGGGGAGGGTTGCTGGGATTTTCCCTCTGGCCATGGCAAAGGGGAACGGATGTGCTGGGGCTCAGAGGGGGGCTGGCAGGGACCAGTCTGCAGTCAACCTCGCTGCTTCAGGGAAGCATTGGCCCCCTTGTGCTGCTTTCTGCAGTGGGAACAGCCCTGTCCCTGCCTGCATAGGCAGCCGGTGCTAGGGTCTCCATCAGTTCCCCAGCTCTGTGACTCCACAAACCCCCGGAACAGTCCTGGAGACTCCTTCTCCCTCCAGGCAGAAAAGCTGCTGCCTTCAAAAGGCTCTGTTGCAAGGCCAGGAGGGCTCTTGCTGGCCTCAGGGTGGGGGGAATCCCTAGACCAACTGCCTGTGCTTCGGCTCTGATGTTTCAGAGGTCTCACCTCAGCCCTCGCCCACAGTTTACAGCTGCACGTCCCTGCTTGTTGACTGTTCCTCTTTGTTTCAAGCTCTTAATGCTGCAAGGGACAGAGAAAGCATGGGGGGAATGTTTTGTACCCACGTGCTGAGGTGGTAGCACTTGTAACACTAGTGCAGAGTCAATGTGAAATGGGAAGAGAGAGTGGCAGTGGTGAGCCAGCCCCGTGGGTGTCCCGTCTGGCCAGGGGTGATTCCGCCCCTCCGCCTCTGGAGGTGGCCCTGGGCTCCCCACCTTCACGGGGGAATGTGTCCCCACAACCAGAAGGTTGGTGTGGTGGCCTCAAAACCCTTGCACGTCTGCTCCAGGAGAGGAAGGTTACCTCCATGACCGTCAAGAGCAGGGAAAGATTCCTGGTGGCTGAATGGTGGGGCAAGGCCAAGGTAAGGAGAGACTGGCCAGGTGTCAGATGCAGGTGTCCAGCAGGATCAGCCTCTGCTGTGGTTTGCAGTCTGAGGTCTCTTCTTACAGCCCGAGAGGGTCCCTCATTGTGCCCCATTTTGCCTTGTGGGTGCCGTCACACATGGCCAGGGAGGCTGTGGGATGGCTGGGGGTGTCCTCGAAGTGGTGTCACAGGTTGTGCCAGTGTGAGTCATGCCCAGAGCTGGGCTGAGTCACCTCCCCAGTGGTGTGAGCATCAGGTGAGAAGCTTTCTCAGACCCATATCCCAGTGACAAAGGCAGCATGGCTTCTCGCCACAGGGTGCCAGAGGTGGGTGCAACAGAAGGTCACTGCAGCACGTGCACAGTGCCACAGCAGTGTGGCAGCTGTCCACTGTCCCTGCAGGTTCACTTACCACCACAGCCCTGAAGGCATCTGCCCCTCCACTGTGGACACCTCTGTGCCATAATAGGTATGTGGACTTCATGGGGCAGTGTCACTGGCTGAAGCTTCTGAGAATAATACCCTGTTTTTAATCTCAGGTCCCAGCAGCCCGTCATGTCTGTGGGTAGCGAAACAACTCCAGCACACCCGTCCCTTTCCGTGGCCCCCGGCGCGGCAGCGTAGTGTGGGGGCAGATGGATGGGCTGTGGTAGGATGAGCCCTGCCCTGCACCTGCTGCTGTTCCTGGCCAGCTGCTCCCTGCTCCAGGGTAAGCTAGTGCTGAAGATGTCACCACAGTCTGGGGGGGTGGGGCCCTGGCTGCAGGGCAGGGGGAGGCACAGGGTCACCTCTCACACCTACTGAAGGTACCTGGGAAGAGGAGGGGCCCAAGTGGTCATCGAGGTGTGATGAGAAAGTGTCTTGGGGTGACTTTATGATGTGTATCCCCTCTCACTGCTCTATGCCCAGAAATTTTAAGTTTTGTGCCTGCTTTGCTTTCTCCTAATTCTTATCTCACAGAAGGAAAATAAGTAAGTAATGGATATTTTGAACCAAACCACTACAGAAAGAAAACCCCAGGATCAGCAGCAGCTGTGTCAGGGTGTTGTCCCTCCTGTTTTGTCAGCTGTGTCTCTGCTTTGGCAGAAGCATGGACAAGGTGCTCTCAGTGTGCGAGGCACTGGGGGGATGGAGGTGCTGAGCACCTGCTTTGAAGTCAGTGTTTGCCCATGCTGGGCTGAAGCTTGGGAACCTGTGCATCAGGCCACAAGGTGACTCTGCAGGACGCTGCCCCATGCCCCTCTCCTCCCTCTCCAGGGATGCTACTGCGTCCACGGGATGTGAAGCTGGAGGCACGGAACTTCCACGTCTGGCTGCACTGGAAGCCAGACCCCAGCTCACCCAGCTATGCCACTTACGAGGTGGAGTGGAGGAACAGGTAGGTGGGGAGGAAGGGGTGAAGGGATCTGGTCTTCTTACACCCTGGCAGAGGCTGTTGGGGACCCCTGGCAGCCAGAGGACTGCTGTCTGGCAGTAAATGCCACAGAGTGACAGAGCAGTGGAGTTGGCTTGTCCCACCCCTGCACATGCAAGGTCAGCTCAGGACTGTGTCCTGGTGGGTTTTGAACAACTTCAGGACAACCTCCCTGGACAGCTTGGTCCCTTTCCTGGTCACTTGCCCAGTAACAAACTAAGGGGTTGCTTTTGGACTGAGGTTTTGGATTTGGGTTTTTTTCCATTATGCTAAATGGAATTTCCTGTATTTCAACCTGTGCCTGCCGCCTCTTGTCCTTTTGCCAGGCACCACTGAAAGGAAGGCTCTATCCTCTTTTCTCCATGTTGATAAGACCCCCCCCCCAGCCAAAGTCACCTTTCTCTGAGGCTCAGCTGTCGCCACTCCCTCAGTTTCCCTCATACCACAGAGCCTCAACAGCCTCAACCCCTTGGTTGGTGGGTTCTCCCTGCCATGACTGTGTGTTTTCTCATTGTGGAGAGCACAGGTCAGGGCACAGTGCCAGGTGCCATCTGTCCCCAGGAGGGAGTCAGCTTGCTGGTGATACCCCTCCTCATGCATCCTGGGATGCTGTTGGCTCATACCTGGGCTTTCCTACACTTTCCACCTGGGCAGGATGGCGGCATCTGGGCAGCCCTCCCTTTGGGCTGAGAAGGTGCTGAAAAGAAGCAATCCCTGTGCTTTCTCCCTGGGCAGAACCTCGAACTGGACAAAGGCAGATGCCTGCGGGGGGAACAGCAGAAGCTCCTGGGTGTGTGAGCTGTATTTTGACAGGATTCACGATATCTACTGGGCACGGGTGAGAGCGGTGGCCAGAGGTGAGCAGTCCGAGTGGGCCAGTTCCAGCGAGCTGCAGCTATACAGAGACAGTAAGGACCGGGAGCTGCTCCAGCTGGGCTCTTCCTGGGGGGCCAAGAGGGAGAGGGGTCCTTGGAGAGATCTGATGGGATATAGTGGGAAACCATATGAGGATACTGGAGGGAAAAGAGCCAAGAGACCTAACCAGAGGAAAGGGATGGGGCAGAGCTGCTGGAGGGGGGCTGGTGAAGAGCAAAAGGACAGAGGAGACACAGTGAGGTGAGAACCATGGATAGGAGGCCCCAGGCCAGCAAGGCACCATGAGAATTTGGGTCTCTGGGGAACGCAGCGAGATGGGGCAGGAAAGGATATGATTCTCATATCTCCGTATATGAGAATATGAGCCTTTTGAAAGGCTCACCTTCCTCCCCTGTCATGGTCTGGGAGTTTTTGCCCCAGCAAGATGAAGCTGGTGCAGGCAGGGGCAGAGCCTCTGGTGATCCACTCACCCTGACTATTGTGTTTGCCAGATGTGGGAATGTGCCTCTTCTCAGTCACAGACTGGCTGTTCTGTCCAAAAAACCTGATGGTTTCTTGGAGCTAGAAAATTTTCAGGACCCTGCCCTGACCCCCATCACAGGGGTTGTTGCAATAAACTGAATGTGTGAGCAGCTAAATGGGTTCTACGTTGGCAGTTTGCGTTCCCTTGTTCATTCCCTCTGCATCCAACTGGCATGGAAATGGGTGCACTCAGAAAGTGATTGCTGGCCTTGGCAGTGGGTTTCCAGGCCCTGGTGGACGGCTCAGGGGTGAAGGCCTCAGCAGTGGGAGCCGGTGGTGCTGCAGGTCTGTCAGTGTGAAGACGAGGCAGAAGCAGTGCTGGCTGTCATGAAGACCTGGTGGCTGCCATTCCTAGAGCTGGTTTCAGAGCACAAAGTGTCATCAGGCAAGACCCAAGGAGCTTCTGTGCTCTGGGAAGGGAATGTCAGATAGAAAAATATCATTTCTAGAGAAACAAGATGCCTGCCTTCCTTTGAAGGCCTTAATTTTCTATTTTTTTCCCCCCTCCCTACAGCAATTGTTGGCCCCCCCAAGTTGTCCTGGCTGCTACAGGATCAAATCCTCAGCGTAAACATCACCACACCACTCACTCCCTACCGGAGAAGAGCTGGTTCCTACAAGCCAGTCGACCGAGTGCTGCTGAAGCTGTGGTACTGGCTACACCTGTACGAGGGGAACCTGCTTGTCCAGCAGGTGCGTGGTAGCTGGGCAGGGCCCAGAGCTGCAGGGCTTGCACAAGCTCTCCGGGTGCAGCAAAGCCACTATCTCAGGTTGCAGTGGTGTGGGGGTGGCTTTGCCACAGCCATGCCCACACCTGGCTGTGCATGCAGGTGTCAGGTGCTCTGTACCCTCAGTCTGGGGCTCCCACCTCAGCGAGGCAGGAGACCCCTTCCCTCCCCTGGGTAAGAAGAACTGGACTGGTTCTGTTCAGATGAAAGGTGATGCCACAGGTGTTTCAGGAGATGCTCTGGGACCTGAACACCTCCTGGGGCAAAGAACCGAGTGTCGGAGGTGCCCAGGAGGAGGGACCATGGGGCAAGTGCGATGCTGAGGCTGCACAGAGCAGTGGAGCCATGCACAAACCCCACCTCCAGCCACTGTGGCCACCTGTCGCATCTGCTTTCAGGTACCCTGCAAACGGAGCAGTGAGGAAGTGCCTTGCACCTTTGGGCATCTGAAGCCCAGCACACAGTACTGTGTCC
This sequence comes from Corvus moneduloides, assembly GCF_009650955.1. Lineage (NCBI taxonomy): Eukaryota > Metazoa > Chordata > Aves > Passeriformes > Corvidae > Corvus > Corvus moneduloides. Next base: position 20,462,760 of record NC_045489.1, read on the forward strand.
GGACGGTGGCTGCAGACATGGCAAGGGAGCGGAGCCAGGAGGCTGAGCAGTGCCTGATGACTCCAGCAGGCCCTGCAGGTGGGAGGACTCTCACCATCTCAGCTGGCATGGTTGCATCTCAGGTCCTGCTCATAGCACAAACTTGCGTGTAGATGTGGGCCCCTCACCCCCAGCCACTGTGGTCAGGGTTGTTGCCCAGTGCTGCCCAGTGGGGACCTCTCAGGGCAATGCTTTCTCGTCATCTGCCTTGGGCTTGCCTCCTGAAACATCTCAGCCTGGCATGGATGGGAAACACTGATGGAGGGTGGGCTGGGAGGGATGTGTTTGAGTGACCCCTCAGCCTGCTGTGACCTCCCAGCAGGCTTTCCCTGGGTCCTTGCCATGCCGAGTGCCTTCTTCCTGCTGCTGCTACTGAGTGTGGCTGGGCTCTACTTCATCCAGCTGCATGTCTTGCCCAGCCCTCCGGAGACGCGCCTCCCAAAAGCACTGGTGAGTGAAGATCCTCCTCCAGCCTCTGCCTTCTGTGTAGCCATAGCCGAGCCAGGGTTCCCTGCATTTGCAGGGGCTCAGCACCTCCTTTCCTCCAACTCTCACACCACCAAGCCCATCTTGGTACCCAGGTGCCTTCCCTGCTGTCTGAAGCACGGTCCCCCAAGGAGAAGGTACTGGTGGAGGGCATCAGTCAGCCATCCATCACAGTGGAGGATGGGGTCTCAGGCAGCGCAACCCTCAGTGTTCAGCAGTTTTTCACTCCTAAGCTGGCAGGGCTTTGGCCGGCTGAGGCTGACCATGTCACTGCTTGTGTCCTCACAGGCTCTCCAGAACAGCGAGCTGAGTGTGGCCATACAGGTGCCTCCCCTCGAGCTTGAGGAGAACCCACTGGCCCTGTTCCTGCAGACTGAGCTCCCCTCCCACAGGCCATCCACAGCTGGGCAGGCATCAACCACAGTCCCACAGCTCCTCTGCGGCCTTGCCCAGGATGTGAGTGGCTACTGTGGCAATGGGTTTGGCCCAGACTGCCCTGAGGGAAGGGACCCATCCTGCACCCACAGCCAGCTGGGGCACGCCTGGGATTCCCAGGTCCCATCACGGCTGGAGAAGGATGGGGAGACAGGTGATAGGGATCATGTGCCAGAACAGCTGGTGCCAGTGGGACTGACTGGAAACAGCTACATAGGTGACAGGGACAGCCAGACACCTCAGATATGGCTCCCCCTGCACCTCCAGCTTTACTTTAAAGGCCAGTGCCCAGCCCTGGGCGCAGGCAGCCACCTTCCTCTGCCCGTGCCGAGCAGGAGCTGCAGCCAGGAGTACCTGCAGGAGAGTCTCGGCACGGCTGGACACTGGGTCCGGCTCAGCTCCGTGAAGATCCCGGCCAGTGCGGAGGAGGAGGGAGGGCAGCTCCTCTCTGCTCCCCAGCCCCTGCTGGGCGGCGAGACTGAGCCGGAGCCAGGTGACAGCGCCGTGCAGCGAGGCTACTCGGAGCAGGCAGAACTGGGTGTCTCCAGCCCCTGCCAGCTGCTCCCCTCGCCCCTCAGCGTCCTGCGGGCGCCTGCCTTCTCTGGCTACGAGCCACGTGCCCCATCTGGCAGTGAGAAGTGGGGGCACCCTGGAGCTCCCGGGCTATGACGCCTGCCTGTCCCAACCTGCTGGTGCCGGGCTGGGGATGGGACTGGGGCAGGCAGAGGCATATTCCGGGCACGACCGCCAAGGATGGGCGCGATCCAGAGCTTTCCTCTGGGGTTTGGTGCTCTTGAGACAAAGCATAAGGAGCATGGACCAAAGCTGAACACCCAAAACTCTTATCTATTTATCTGTCTGTATGTGTGCATGTATGGTACAGTACCTATACTAATGCAAATGTATGTAACACTCATATATACATATATATTTATAAAGCTCTTTAATGAAAGGATGTTGGGGTTTTTTACTTCTGTGGAAATGCTGATCGTGTGCTGGAGCTGGTTTTAAATATCACTAATTTATTATAGAAAACTGGCTTCTCTGTTCATTGTTTCTGTGTTGGAGACACAGCACGGCCCTTCCCTGTGCAGCAGTCAGGAAAGGCACTGGGTAAACTTGGGGTTTTCCTGGCAGAAAATTGCACCCACAATCTCTGTCTCGCCATCCTGTGGGAAAAGACTGGTTTTTAGCACCATGGGGATACATTTATTATTCCTGCTGCCAGCACTGGAGTGATTTACAACTGAGAAGCTCTGCCCTGCAGCTGTCCCTTGGGATGTGTTTTGAGGCTGTGCCTGAAGCCACAGAGGCAAGGGGAAACATCCTTGTGCTGTGCCACAGGCTGGGATCAGTGGAGTCAAAATGTGGTGACAAATCCAGGCTCCTGGACCCACAAGAATTACTCTGGATCTGGGAAGAGGTGAGAAATGGGTGTCTAGCATCCAGGCAGCTGGTGGAGGGGATGGAGGTACAGTGCTGCCAGTCTTGGGGAGCCTTTGGGGCTGTGCAGAGCCATGTTCCAACCCTGTGAGTCACCCCTGACACCCCAGCCATGTTCCATCCCTGCCTTGTACTGCAGGCTGACCCCACAAAGGTCCATGAGGGAGCAGAGATCCACCTGCAGCCGGGGGAGGACCCCACACCAGATGCCCGAATGAGGCCATGACTCCATGGGAAGCTCATGGCTGGAGTGAGCTCCTGGCAGGCAGGACCTGTGGCCCCATGGAGAGAGGAGCCCAAGCTGAAACAGGTTTGCTAACAGGACTTGGGACCTTGTAGGGAGAGCGATGGAGCAGCTTTGGGGTGTGCCTGGCATCCAGCCCAGGTCAATCCCACACAGACAATGTGAGGATGTGTGGTGTATTGAAGAAATTGAGCTGAATTAACAAAAAAAAAATTGAAAAAGACAGTCCCAAGAGCTGCTTGAGGAACACGTGTATTGCTCATACGCTTTTTGCTGCCTACGAAGTTGGTGTCCAGTCCCTCACAGTCTCTGATCTGCCTCAAGGTCATGGTCAAGCCCTACATGCCTGGAGCCCTGTTTGATCAATTACCTCATCCCCATAGCCCCCAGCGCCTCCAATCCCACGCCACTCTGGAAGGTCACTGCGTGGTCTGAGGCACCAGCAAGGCCCCTCTCAGCAGGAGCATCAGTCAGAGCTGCTCCACTGTTTGTGCCACAGACTCTGGGCGGGAGCCACATCCCAGGCAGGAGCTTGTCCAGGCCCAGCAGATTGTCCATCATGCTGCTCCAGCCCAGTCCTGGGTGGTTTGTCAGGACATGGGACCAGTGCAATTGCTCCCGGTCTGGGTCCCACAACTGCTGTGTTGTGGGTGCTGGGCTTGTGCCAGGGCACAGCCTGTGCTCTGATCACAGCTGGCCAGGTCTCTGCAGGTCAGAAGAGGACCAGCTCTTTCCTGAGTCTGTGGCAGGACACGGGTGATTCAGGCAGTCACTCACTGGCAGCAGGGGCTTGCCCTGGCCCAGGGGTGGCTGAACAGCTGGAATGTTCCCACTCATATGAAAGAGTTGTTCATGGGGAGTGGAAAAAGACAGAAGGCTTGTGACATTTCAAGATGGTATTTAGCAGCTGAAGTTTCCGAGTGGATGCGAGAGAGGGTTTCTGCTTTGCCTCGGAGGTGCGAGCAGCATGCAGGTTTCTGCAGAACCACAGAGAGAAAGTGCAACATTCACTGCGGGGTGAGGTCCCAGCATGTCCCAAGAGAGACCTGTCACCACTGTGTGCAGCACAGGGCCTGGGTGGAGTGTCTGTATTTGATCCCACTTTGGTCTTCACCTGGCCAGGTGTTATATGCTGAACAGGACTGGACTGCGCTGGAGGATGGACCTGCGCAGGACACTGGCCCAGTCCCTCCATCACCACTGCAGCCTCAGTCACACACATACAGCCAGGTCCTCCCTCAGCATTCCACGCTTCCTCCACAGCCTGGAAAGGGCTGAGCCAGTGACTGGGCCTTAGGCATCCAGCCCACTCTACAGCACCATCATCTCAGAGGTCAGATGCCATCTCTGGTGCTGGCCTCAGGCCCATGGCACAGCGCTGTGCCCACAGGTACTGGTGCAGGGGCTGGTGAAAGCTCTGACTCACCACGATCAATTGGCTGTTCCTGCCTTCTTTCTGTGGTGTTTTCAGATTCTGCTGGTGCCAGATCAAAGCAACAAGAGAGATGCAGCTGCAAACAGCTCTTTATTAGAAACAGCAGGTTTAGGACTATGCAAGAGCATATTTCTTATTACTAATTCTCAGAGATCAGAGCTGCCAGCCTATGAAAGTGGTGCACAGTGGAAAATTGCTCTTTGGGGGCCAATGGGGCTTTCACAGTCACTGAGTGAGAACCATTGTGCCTGACAACCGTGAGAGATGTGGTGGCTCCTGAAATGATGGGGAAAAATTAAGCTCTAGTATTTTGCAGGCTGCCAGTACCCAGGAGCATTCCCATTTGCCTTTAAAAGCCATGGGAGGCAGAGTTGCAAAGAGCAAGGTCTGCTCTGCTCCTGTGCCCACCCTGCCACCTCTCTGGGACAGCCCAGAGCCACCCCAAATCCTCACAGCCACCTCAAGCGTTGTCCAGCACATCTGTGTATGTGGCAAAGACCTGGGACCTCACTGAGGCCCTGTCACTCAGCCTCCCTGTGCAAGTTGCCTTTGTGATGGCTCTGTAGCTCCAGGTGGGTCCCTGAAGCAGCACAGGGCAGCAGCATTGGAGCTGTCCTGCTGGACCCCATCCTTCAGCCCAAAAAGGCTTCGTGGTTTGACAGGTCTGAGTTGCAACGTCCAAGCCACTGGCTCCTGCTGCACCTTTCTCTCAGTGGTCTTAGCTGCTTGGTTTGGTCAGGAAGCCCACTAGGATGTGGGTGGGGACTGTGAGAGCCCCAAAAGCCAGAGCCTGAGTGTGGTGTGATTGGAGGATGTGCATGAAGAGGGCTGCAGGGCTGACAGGCTGCAGAGAGGTGAACTTGCTAGCTCAGACCAGTGTGGTTTCTCTCCAAGCAGGAGCTTTCCTGCAATTCCTACATGAAGTCCTACTTCATGTGCTGGTCTGGCAGTGCCCTCACCTCGGGATGTGTGGCAAGTGTCTGCACTCAGGATGTGCCATGGGCACCCTGAGGGAGTCATACACCACCTAGCTCGGTCACCAGGTCCCCTTACTCTGCAGGACAACCTCCCCTGTGTTGGATGGAGCTACCTCACCGCTCACCACTGCTATTCCCGGGGTCTGTGACACGTGGCCAGCTCTTGTGCTTCCCATCCTTCAGGTGCATGTCAGGGGATTTCTGGTCCTGGAGCCTATGGGAACAGCAGCTCAGGTCAATACTGTCCCACTTCCTGGCACTGCTCCAGTAGCTCTCTGCCCCTAGGATCATTCATGCTCCTGCTGACAGACAGGACCAGTAAGCTGCCCTGAGTTGTGTGCATGTTGGCTCACAATGCACTCGGAGTTTGAGGGGGTTCTGTGCTTCCTCCTCATGGCACCACAGCAAATGTGATGAGCCTGTCTCCAGGATTTTTCATTCTATGACATGAAACCTGGCAGAATTCTGTTTTTTTCCATCCTCTATTTTCCAGATGATGGAAAACAGGCTAGATACAGATTTTTGTTAGGAGAAAAGTCCCAGCTGAGTGGCGTGCCCACTTGAAATGGATGATAGCCTCATCTCAGCTGTTTCCCAATTTGTATCCATGCCTGACAGATGGAGACTGGCAAAGAGAGGTAATCAATGATCTCTGGATAATGCACCTTCAACCACTCCATGAGAAATGAGAGCCTCTGTTTTGTAATCAGTAGGGTCACAGTCAGCCTCATGATTAAAAAATAGATGCTTGGGCTGCTCAGCATCCTGTCCTATCTTCCTCAAGAAAGTCCCAGTGTGATGTTCCACCCCACAAGATGAGAGGACACAAGAGATTGAGAAACATGGATCTCATGCCAAGACTTCAGAGGGACTTTCCATGTGGCACCTATGAAGTAAGCACTGTTCAACCCGTCTGAGCCCCAGCCTCAGTGCAGGTACGAAAAGGCACAGAACAAGTTGTTCTGTCTCCTCTCCTCCATGAATAACACCTCAGGATTTTAAGCTCCCGAGAGCTTAAAATCTTATTGTGCCTGTCAGTCACTTCCCTGCTGCCCTCAGGAAATGTGGTGCTCGGTGGGGTTGGACATGATCTGCAGTCACAGCAAGAAGGGCCTGGCTGAGGTCACCAGAGGGACCAATTCCAGCTGTATTTCTCTAAATTAAAGCCTTCCAGAGGAAGAGAAGTCATTAGAAGCAATTCCAATTGGCTGATAGCACAGTAATTTGAAACTGAAGTCAGGGAAAAAGAACAGGATCTCAAATGGGAACTGGAAAAACCTCGACACAGGAGAGCTGGGCCAGGTCCCAGCTGACACAGCAAGTGGCTGGGGGCTCTCTCTCTCTGCAGAGACACTTTGGGACACTGGTGGACAGGTCTCCATCACTGTCTGCCTTTTTTCCAGAGAGAGGATGGGTATTTACCTCTCAGCCAAAACTCCCACAGATGCCAGCTCTGAATTCCGCCACTCTCCTGTTTCTGTGAAGCCCAGCCTGATCTCTCCAGTCTGCAGGGACTTGCTGGCCTGGATGCTCCCAGGAATGTCCCCTGGATGACCTGAGCCAAAGAATCTAGGATTACATCAGCCACCTGGAGCTCACAGACGCCTCCTCCAGAAGGGGGAATTGCAGGCCAGCTCCTGGGATGAAGGGGAGAGGCTTCTCCAAATGCCAGCAAGGTCAAATACTGCTCCAGCAGGGAAGCTCTTGGCAGCAGAGGTTAAGCCTTGTCACTGGCTGAGTCCTGTCTCCAGGGACTGCAGCATGCACTGAGAATCAACTTGGGATGCCTAGAGGCCCAAAGGTTTTGCCACTGCCTTCGTGCTGCCATGAGATGTGAAAGGAACAGAAGACATATGGTAGCCCTCAGGGAGGAAGATCATGCAAAATGAAGCATGGATCCACCTGTCTTGTCCAAACTTTGGCTTCATGTTCTCTTCTGATCAACCTCCAAACCCTGCCAGAGCCAGGGTTAACCTGCCCAGCCTTCAACAGCACTTCCCCCGACACGACACAGCCACAGTGAACAGCAGAGCTTCTGAAAAGCCAGACCTTGTGCTGGTCAGCAAGGAGAATTGCCAAGTCCTGCCTCCAGGGAGGAAAAGCCTTAGGCACTAGGACACACTGGGCTGACTATGAGCCAGTGATCCAGGCCAGCAGAGACTGGGGCTACAGCTTCACTTCTGCTAAATCTCAGAGGAGTTTCCACTGCAGGAAAGCCCTCTCCACTCCATGGCACCCTCTCTATGCCAGCAGCTTTGGCGCCTGGCTTACAGCACACCAGAAAGGCATATCAAAATATAGTTTATTGCTGCTCTTAGTTTAAAAAAACCAACAAACCAAAACCCATTAATAACAATCCCAGTCCCCAAACCCAGTGCTATCTGATGCAGGCTTGCGAGGACACACCTTTAGTGCAAAGAGGAAAGTGGCAGTGAGGGCCAAGGGGGCTCTGCTCGCTTCAGTTCCCACAGAACCCACCGCACCCACTGTACAGTATCGATTTGCCCTGGGGCTGGTTAGGGAAGGCTGGCCGAATTCTCAAGCTCTGGTGGGAGTCCTGGGGCAGCTGGAGGTGTCAGAGGGGGAACATGGGATGTCATGGCTGTGCAGAGCAGCTTTGATGCCTCATGTCAGCAACACAGGATGTGAAGGCCTGCTGAGCCAAGAGGCACCAGACCTGCCCACACCTTTCCACAGACACAGAGCTTTGCCAAACAGCTACTGTCTGTTCTCCTGGGCTTTCCAGTCTGGAAACTAAACGTGTGCCCTACCCTGTGGCTGCTCCCAGCCTCAGGTGCCAGAAGTGTTGGTGGGGACTAGAGGAGTATGGAGCTAGAGCATGGGTGCACCCTCTGCTCTAGAGAGGCACAGAGGCTTCTGAGCTGGGAGGAGCCATGCGGGACCTTGCAGCCAGCAGCACATGGCCCTGGGCACTGGCGATCGTGGGAGGGATGCCCTGATCCTCAACCCTTCATCCTCAGGCCCTTTGCCTGACCCTTTGTTTCCTCCCATAGCTGGTCCTGGCACTGTTGCACAGGCATCACCCCCAGCACCCACCTGCCCCCATGTCTTATGGGGAGTCAGACCCATGTCACAGCCCTCGACAGTGAACACAGTTTTTCACTGCAATGAGCTGCTAGGGCAGAGCCTTTCCATATCTTCTGAGGGAGCTGATGCCTTGGAAGAGAGGGCTGCCCACCTGCCAGCCCCAGGTGCTGGGCAGGTTGGCAACAGGTAATGTAAACAGCTCCAGCCCAGGGGAAGCACAGGGATCCCAGGACAAGCACAGGATGGCTGGGACCACACAGGGCTGACAGATGGGGCTGGGGAGGCTGGGCTGGCCTAGCCTTTTGGGGATCTCATCTCTTCCACGAAAGTGCCACTGCAGGAGGCTAGTACTCAGCTTTTCCCATGACACTTAGTCACAGGCTGTGAGACACGTCTTTGGGGAGTAGAGATGCAGCTACATCCAGATGGGAGCAGTGCATACATGTGGTCAGCACCGATGGTACCCAGGGGTTGCAGCCAGCGGCACAGAAGGAGGAGGCAGTGGCAGGGGCTGTGAAGCAAGGTGCTGTTTCTGAAAGGCAGGAGCTAGCGGTGCTGTAAACCCTCTCCAGTCTCTCCATCGGCTGGTTTTGGTTGTGTCAGGACTGCAGAGTTGGAGGGCTCAGCCAGGGCAATGCTGCCAGCCCACCCCACCCTACAGTTAGGTCATCTTCCTGGCAACGCTGGCATACGTGTGCTCGATCTCCTCATCTGCAGGACAGGTGTGATTGAACTCATCACAGGCATAGGCGTTGTTGAGGTAGCGCCAGACACCCGTCATGTCCTCTGGGATCTCGAAGTCACGGTACTTTTTGGCTGCAATCTAGAGGAGAGTGAAGGAGGAGGAGGCTGAAACTTACAGGACCTGGGGGAGACTCACTCTCTGGCTTTGGCAGGGGGTTCCCTGTCCACCCCCCTTGGAGCAGGTGCCCCCCTACCTTGGCCCTGGGGGCCAGTGCCATTACCTTGATGATATGAAGTTTGGGCAGGAGGTTGCAATCAGCCAGAGTCAGATGGTCTCCATCCAGGAATTTCCTCCTGGAGATGGTGATGTCCTCCACACTGTCCTGGTCAATCTCCTCTGGGAGAGGAGTGTTCAGGTAGATATCCAGGCGCTGAAACTCCCGCAGCAGGGCCTTCTCAAAATCTGGGAGGGCAGGAAACCAAGAGTAGTGAGTGGGTGCCCTGGGCTCCCAGGCAAGCTTTAGGCCGTGCTGGGCTGGCTGAGCCTCCCACAGGCTTTGCAGAGAGGGAAAAAGCCCTCAGGGCCACACGATCGGGCCACAACATTAACCCTGGCCAGTCTCTGTTCCCAGGGGACCACAGCAGCATCACCCCATGCTCTGCTGTTATCCCTGTGGAGGGAGCAGAGAACTGCCTTTATCCTCCCCCTCTGCCCCTCTGCTTCCCAAGGTGACTTTGGTGAGGCAGGCAGCAGGAACCTTAACCTGATGGCAGGATTTGCCTGCAGACAAAAGCATTTCTCCTGCTGCAGCATGGTTTACTAGAGTCCAGAAACCCACAATCCTTACTGATATTTGCTTCTTTGCGTGGGTTCTTGATGTATGCCGAGAACTTGGCAAAGATGTCACTGCCCACATCGAAGGACTCCTTGTACTTGGGGCTCAGGTGTGGATACCTTGAAAAAGACACTTATGTCAGTGCAGGCAGAGATGGCTTAGGGATGCAGCAGCATCAGTTCCTGGGCCGTAGAGCCCAGGGCTGGTACTGGAGGATGCAGGGGATGTTCAGATGGCTGTGGGAGAATCATGATGATGTGAATTACTGCAGCTACCACCCTGTGAGCTGTGTCTTCTATCCTGGGTGTTTGCCAGGAGACAATCACCTGGAAGAAACTCCACAGTTTGGGGACACTGGTGGCAGTGGAGCCCCAGAGCAGAGCTCTGCCTGCAGGCAGTTCTGGCCCAGCCCAGAGGATGCACATTGGCACGGAGGGGTCTCAGGAAGCCAGAAGCTCCCATGACTTCCTCAGGAGCTGTCTTCTCTTTGCTGACACGTCCCAGGGTGTGCTGCAAGGGCAGACACATTCAAGGAGGCGGGTGACAAATGCATTTGAGCTTCCTCTTCTGCAGCAGTGGGGAGGCTGCAGCCACACAGGGCACAGGGGAGGCTGGCTTAGGGGGCTCTCCAGTGAGCTCAGGGAAGACCACCCCCTAGCAGCCCTATGGGCCACCTACATTGCTGCAGTCAAGCAAGGGCATTTGCTTTCACTCAGCTGAGTGCACTGAATATAAACAAGCAAAGTCTCACACTCCCCCTCTACCTCAACACCCGCTGCCACAGCCAGTGACAAACCCACCAGTGCCGGGGGCCCTGCAGGGACGTCCCCACGTTTCCCCTCTGCCCCTAGAGTGGGGCTGCAATAGCTGGTGCATTTCCTCCCATTGTTTTCCATTCCTGTCATCCTCATGCCCTCCCTGGTGGACCCAGCCCCTCAGCATCGAAGACCCTGCCCTGCAGAGCAGGCTCAGGGGCTGGGGGGGGCATCTGCCGGCTTGGGCTGCCCTGGGACACCTCCTGGCACCCTGCCCCAGTTTCCCAATCTGCCAAGCCCTGGGCAACACTGTGAAAGGCCCTGAAATGGGGAAGGAGTGAGTTTGCAATTACATGGGTGGACACAGCGTCTGCTCCAGGAACTCCTCAATCTTGATGAAGTCTGTTTTCAGCTCCTTGTTGAACAGCAAGAAGGGTGGGTTGGTGCCTGGTGCTAAATCTTTCAACTCTTCAGGTTTCCTGGAGCAGAGAAAACAAGCTGGCTCAGAGCCTGTAGCACATCTGCCTCCACCAGCCCCCGAGGAAAGTGGTCACGGCAGGGGTGGGGGGTAGGAGGGGGCACAGGACCAGGAGCATTCCCAGCTCTGCTGGCTTTGGGGACCTGACAAGTGCTCCCCAGCCTCTGGATCTGCCCTGTGGTGCCTTCAAGTCATCCTCACATCCAGCTGGACAGGAAGTCCCTGGGCCAGGCACATTGGCAGGTGGCCCAAGTCCGTGCTGGCCAATACTTGCATCCCACATAAGGTAGGCAGCTTGTGGGCAGCGATTATCCCCGTGCAGTGACACACTGGCTACACAGCGGACAGGGGGAAGAAGTGCTGATAGGGGAGCTGAGCAGGGCATGTCTCAACCCACTGCTGGCCCAGGGCTTCAGTGCCACCTCACCTGGTCATGTCCACCGTGGTGACATTGAACTTGACCCCTTTGAGCCAGAGCACCATGAAGAGGCGCTGGCAGAAGGGGCAGTTTCCGATGTTTTCTCCATCCAGACCAGCCTGCCAGGAAAGCAGAAAAATGAAGATTGAACCCTTTCACAGACAGGATGCCTGGAGCTGGAGAGCCACTGGGCACAGCACGCTGCAGGGAGCGCCTCCCGGCTCTGGGGAGAATGGGGGGGCAGGGGGGGGGCTCAGCTGTAGGACCCGCCCTGAGCCATGGCCCTGAGGGCCACTGGAAAGAACATAAGAGCATAGTCAGGATGCCAGGGGTCGGATCCTTCCCAGAAATGTGAGATAAACCAGAAGGAAGTGGAGAAAGAGGCAGGGGGAGAAAGTGGAGGGTGAGAGGAAGGGAGGGTCCACTTGGCCAGGAGGCCAGGCTGGAGAGGATGGGAGAAGGGAAATGAGCTCATGTTTGCCAGGAAACGAGCAGTTTGTTTTCATGTGCTGTTCATGTCTGCCTCCGGTCTCATGTGTGTTTAAAGAACCCAGGCATGATGTCCCCAAGCCAAGAACCACCCAGCAGCCTTCCCCAGGCTGGGTGCAGGAGGGTTGTATTGAAGAGAATTTGTGCTGGCATCCCACACAGCATTGGGAGGAAACAGAGATGACTGTCAGCTACTAAAGGAGTCCCCTTCAGCCCCTCTGCATGAGCACAGCTACAGGCAGAGTGAAGCACATTTTCTTGCTATGTAGCAGCTGGAAATATCCTTTGCCAAAACGACTGAAACATCTTATGAGGAATTTGGCAAGAGGAACGTGGCAGGTCCCCCCCTCCGTTCACAAAAACTGGCCGAGATGCTGCTGGGAGAGGGAAGTTGTGCTGTGGTAAGAGGTAAAATGGCTCACAGGAAACTCAACTTCTTTAAGAGAATTAACAGGTTCCTAAGCTGCATGTGAACCGTGGTGCTCTGGCTCATGTGGCCACCCTGCCCAGGCAGGGAGGAGCAGCACAGCTCACACCAGCCCTGTCAGAGAGGGATGCTGCTCTGACGGAGCGGTGTGTGGTGGGACATGAGCCTTGGTGGCACAGCTCTGCACTGACAGTGAGTTGAAGTCCAGCGGCTAAGCAAGAGGATGATGAGATTTAAAAGGATCTGGCAGAGTCAAGTAGCAACAAAAACCTCCAGGGTGGGCAGCTGGATGTGGCTCCAGAGCTCACACCTCTTTGGGGACACAAAGACAGGACGGCTGAGGAGGCAGAGACCTGTGCCTGGTTCTCCTGGGCTGGAGGTAGGTGCTATGAGTCACCACAGACTCCCAAAAACCTGTGGAGTCTGGAGTGCTCAGCTTCTTCAGGAAGAGAACACTGACATCAAATTCACCTTAAGGGGGACAGTAAAAGGATCAAACAATCCCCCAACACTCCCGGTAGTGAGCTGGAGCAGGGGATCTTCTTTTCTGTCATGCCAAGACCTTTTAGTCCTTCCAGAGGAAAGAAAATTACTTTTAACAAGTATTTTCTCTCCTCAGCTGTCATGAAATTATGTCATGAAATCTGAAGAAAGAAATGGGAACCAAGAAACATGTTGATTCCCTGGGATGTGCCCAACAGTGAACCTGAATCTACACATGAGGCTGGTCAGTGTCTATTAATAGCAAATACTCCCAGAGGGGCTGCAGCTCAGGAGCATCCTCTGTCATTAATAGCAAATAGGGCTTCTTTGGAAAAGGGTGAAACTGGGTTTCAGACTTCCTTTGAAGGAGCTGGAGGGGAGAGTTAGAGAACAGCCTCGAGGGCTGCCCATAGGCAAGAGCACAAGGCATCTCTGCTCCCCCTCCCCAGCATCCCTGTCACCTATGACCCCAAACTAATGCCATTCTTTGGAGCATCTCCAGAATCAACAGCTCAGCAGGTGCTTTTGTGGCTGCCTAGCATGAGGACCAATGCTTTCCTCCCTGCTCTCCCTGCTAGCTGCACTCTCTTCAATTTCCCTGGCCTGGCACAAGGCTGGGAATGACAGGGCTTGATTTGTCCTGCTGTCCCCCCCAGGAGCTGTTGTGCTGAGCCATGGCAACACATAGCTCTGGTGGAGCCGCATCGGGACAGTGGTGGGGTGGCGGGCCGGCGAGGGGAGGGGTGCCTCTCGCTCGGGCTGCTCTGGGCATAGACTCTGATTGCCTGCTTCAGGTTTTTCCATGCTTGTCTGGTAACTCCAGTCCCTGAGCTGTTCATGCTCGTCCTCCCCCTCATCTTTTAAAAATAGAGAGGTGGGGAATTTTGGGCTGGAGTGAAAAGAAAATCAGGATGGCCGCTGCAGGGAGAAAGAATCAGGCCGATACCAGGATGCTCAGAGCCAAAACCTTTATCCAGAGGAAGTGGAGGGGAGCTCCACCAGTGCCCAGGCACTGCTGGGGGAGCATCAGGCTCCAGAAGGGCCTTGCTGGCAACCACTGGCCATGGGGGGAGCCTCAGGGAGCCAAAAGCCCTCAGAGGAGACTTGCAGCCACGTGCCCTCCCTCCCCGGAAAACGCAGAGCAGCACGGAGTGGGGGAGTCATTGCTCTTCACTTCCTTCCCCAAAGTGCCTCTGCAGCAGGAACTGGGGTGGGGGCACAGACTGACATTCCTCAATCTTTTGCCCTCAGATGACAGATAATCCCAGCATGGACTAGCACAGAATCTCTAGGAGGGTTGCAATCTTTTAGCCCCAACTTTCTGAGGTGTCACTAGGCTGCACAGTGCACTGAAACCTCAAAGCTACTTGGCAGTTCCTGCGGTTTCCCTGTGGTGAAACAACCTTAAATGCAGTGGGAGGAGGGAACGGTTTTGGGGCACTGCTAAATACTCAGCCCCCATGGGACCTGCCATGCTCCTACAGCCAGCCTGAGAGCCAGGAAGCAGCTAAAAGCCTGGTGGAGCTGCAGAGCAGAGCCTCCTCCCAGCCAGAAAGATGATGCTCTTGCCAGGGACATGGCAGGGTGAGAAACTGCCAGCCCCTTGGGAACCACCCACCCCAACCTCAGGGTAAAGCAGGAGTTGCTCTGCACCCTGTCCATCCTCACCATGGTAAATCCAGCATTTGCCAGAGTGAAAGTCAGGCAGCGTGCCATGCCATGCCATGCTGTGCCAAGTAGGCGCTTGTGGGAGCACCAGCTTCCCCCATGATTTACAGCTGTCAGTGGTCACAGCAACAGTCGTGTCTGGAGCATTCCCAGCCCAGGGAGGTGCTGATGGCACAGGAAGGTGCCTGTCAGCCGCTAGAGCCACTGTGTCTTTGGTAAAGCTGAGTCCTGAGTGCTGGGAAAGGGAGGCACAGCATCAACTTTTCTGTGAACAGACAAGCCAGGAGGGTTTTTTCACGCTAAATTACAGCACAGGGGAAGTCCTGATGATGCTGCTGGTTTTCTGTTTCACTTCCCTATGAAAATCCCCTAGAATACGCTGCTGCCATTGCAGTCATCTCATGTATTGTTTTTTTTCCAGCCATCCCAGGGAGAAGTGTTAAGCAGAGAATTCAAGACTCAGATTACTTTTACCAGGAATACGCTCGTCTGGATTCAGCTCAGCCAAGCTCAATGTCCAGCAAGAAGTGCTGTGGCTAGAATTTTGGCAAGGGGATGAGGGAAATCTCTCCTGAGAAGGTTCAGATAACCTATTCTAGCATGTATGTCCAACTACTACCCAAGGAAGGCAGCATTCAGTGCCTAGAACTGCTGGGTGCCTGTGCCAGGGAAGCCAGGGCTTCTGACCCAGTCCTTTTGGGCACTGGACTGTTGCAGGAGGAGAGGAATGAAGCCCATGGACCTGAGTGGCTACAGAGAAACCATCCTTAAAATCTCGATAAGGTGGCACAGAGAGGCATCACCCCCTAGCCACTGTCACTTGACAGCACGTCCCGGGGCCCCCCTGGCATTGCTGTGGGCAGACACAGTTACCAGCCACCAGCTTTGTCTCCTCTCTTTTTGTACCGCCCATGGCCACTGCAGATATTTTGAACTTGAGTGTTAAAATATTCCAAGGAAAGTGTTCAGAAAATTGCTTAACAGAGAAAAAACCAGAAACCACTTCCAGCGAACACCGCTCTGTGAGGCTGCCCCACCTCGCCCACGCGTGGACTCCCGCGCCAGTTCCCCAAGCCATCCATGCTCGTTTCATAACCCTGTTCTCAGCAGAAGCTGAGTGGCTGCTCCCAGCCCTCCTGCTTGCTGTTCCCAGGCTGGCACGTGTCTTATCCGGATTTTTGAGAGGCATGTGTGTTCCCACTCCTTCATCGTGCTGCTGCCAGCAGTGCTACTTCTCCGGGGTGCACAACCATCAGGAGCCCAGGGCATCCTGCTGGGCATGACACCCCACAGTCCCCACACCACCGTGTGGTCCCCCCACTTGGGCAACCGCTTAGCCAGCCTTGTGATGAGTGACACTGACTTTGGTACCCATCTCCAGCCTCACAAAATATGAAGGACACCCATGAATTTCCACCACCTGCACCAGCTGGATCTTGGTGAGGGTGAGCCAAAGAGTCACTGCCCCCCTCCCCCCCTCCCCCCCGAGACCCACCTTCACAAACAGCTCAATCTCAGGCTCCTTGGTGGCAGTGTGCTGCTGACTGTCCATCCGGCAGTGTGGGGAGGAACCACTGGCTGCACACTCTTGTGGTGAGTTGATCTGACCCCTGCAGAGCTCTGATGGGGGAAGGCTTTCAGAGGGCTGGTGGCTTGGGCCTTCTCGGCTGCTCTTACTCCGCAGAGGGCTGGAGCTCACACTTTCCTTCCTTTTAAAGAAGGGAGGAGCAATGGGGTGTGCACCAGGACCCGCCAGCAAGGGGAGGAAGCTGCAGGGCCTCTCAGACATGACTCAGCATGGGTCTATCTGGTCACATGCAGAGTCTCCTTCCAGTCTATCACACCCACCCAGGTGCTCCTCCAGTGCCCTCTGAGCAGTGGGCTGGCATCCCCAACCACCTCTGGTGGTCCACAGCACTGCTGCTATCTCTTCTCAGCTGGGAGCAGGGGCTTTATAGAGGAAGTGTCTTCTTGCCTGTTGCTCCTCCCGCTGCTCAGTCTTGGCCCTTTGCCACTCTCCCAACCCTCATGCCAATGTCCAGTGCCCTAGGGCTTCTTTATCAATTTGGGGTGAACCCGGCTGACTTTCCCGCTGCCTCCTGTGGCTGCATTATGACAGGCAGCTGCCTGGAGGGAGGGTACAGCTCCTCTCCCAGCCCACCACCCTCGGGGGATCCCTGCATGGGCTCCTCTGAGCACCCCTCGCGCAAGGAGCTGGGCTGTGCAGGGCAAAGTGCTCAGGGAAGCTGAGTGGAGCAGCCTGGGCACCTGTCACTGACTTTTGAAGCTGGGCACAGCCCTTGGGTAGGAAGGATTGCAAAACAGCTAAGGCAGGAGATAAAGATGCTAAAACATGCCAGGGAGCAGTGGGGAACCCCAGAGTGGCCCCTGGCAAGCCGCCCAACTGCACCGGTGCTTGCAGGATGGTGGGATGGATGTCTTCAGGACTGACCTTCAGTAGTGGCCCCATTCCTGGAACTGGGCTGTTCCACAGGAAGGATGAACAGCTTGCTTTCCTCCCCAGGATGGGAGGGAACTGTTTGCTGCCAGATCACCCTGGCTGCAGAGACACTTTCCCAGCACACATGGGCTTAACTCTTAGGCAAGACCTGTCTTGCACCCCCAGACCACATAGCTGGTTCCACTGCACAAAATGGGGATCCCCAATGCTTGACTCAGTCCCTGTCCCTCCCCCCCTTCCCTCCCCCCGGCTCAGAGAAGCTCCAACTTTCCCCAAAATAAGCAAACCCTGATCAGACAGCATTCCACCCCCCAAGGCAATTAGGATGGGAAAAGATTTTGCAGACCCCCTGGCGGAGGTGCCCCAACAGTGATGTTTTCTCCTGGTCCTGCTACACAGCCCAGGGTGGTGCTAACACTGGGGCTGCAGGGGTGGGGAGATGGGGGGCATATTTTTTCTGCCATCAAAATTTTGGGAGAACTTGGAACTCTACTCAATGGGGACAGGACACTGACTCACACTCTCATGATCAAGAGGTATGTATTGATGGCACTGTGAGCTGCCCCACAGGGCCATGACAGCACCCTCATCACGAGCTTGACACCCATCACTCAGCTCCTGCTGTGGACCCCCAGGTGATGTGTGCCAGCCCTGCTGCTGCCACAGCCTCCTGAGCTACCCCTGCCTGGGCAATGCTGAGCCTCTGGGAGCTGTGATGGCTCCTGGCACTGCCAGCTGCTGCTGTCTCTGCTGATCTCAGCTGAGTGCAGAGCCAGCAGCTCCAGTCCATGGCATTTCCCTCCAGCTGAAGCAGCAGGCAGGAATTCAAGTCCTGCAGGTGGGAGGCATGGTATGACTCGGTGCCCTTCCTCACGAAGTGCTGGAGTGCCCAATACCTCACCCCACAGAGGGTGTGGGCAGAAGTGTGGCAGCAAGGGGTCCCTTCCCACAGTGTTGGGTGCAGGAAGGGTGTTTGTCTTTTCTGCAAGAACAACCGCCTGGGAGGCAGTTCAGGGAGCCTTTCCCTTCTTCCTCACAGAGTGAATTGCCGGACATTTTGCTGAGATTGAGATTACAGCAACATATGTATCTGGATTTCTGCCTCACCATGTCTGGGAGAAAGCTGGGAGTACTTTGGAAACCTTGCCAAGCCTTGTTCCTCTGCCTAGGGGAAAAGAGGTGGGAGGGAAGGGGCTGAAAGTTTTCTCTGCCAGCAATGGGAGTGCCAAGGCACAGATCACCCGTAAAGGGTGCCCTGGGAGAAGTGTTCCTGTGCTGAGAGTGACCCAGCTGTCCCGAGCAGCTCTGGCCCCGGCAGCAGGCTAAGAGTGAGTGCAACATGTGCCCGCCCAGCCTCGGGACTTCAACAGGGCAGAGAAGCGAGCCATTGTCCCCCTGCAGTGCCAGCCCCGCGGGCACCACCCGCCGCCAAGGCCCCGGCTGGTACAGGCTGCCGGGTGGGACACAGCGGTTGTGCCATGGCCGGACTGGTCCGGCCAGCAGTAACCATGGTCTTCCCTCTGCTTCACTGTGCGTCTGGAGGCCAGCCCGGAGCTGTCCGGTGAGTCAGGGTGAAGGCAGGGAGGTGGGGGATGCTGAGGACTGCACTGGTATGATGGGAGGGTGAAGTGACAGCAGGTTGGTGGGGTAGGACAAGTGAGGTATAAACCATGGCAGGCCAGAGTGAGTTTCCCCCAAAACTTTGGGATTTCTTTATCCCCACACAGGGCTGTTCTCCGAAAACACACCGCACACCATCCCACAGCCCTGGTGTGCGTAAGAGTGGCTCCCAGCTCTGCTGTGCTCCCATGGACAGTTTGGAGACAGAAATGTAAAGAAACAAATATCAAGCCAGTTCCTGAGCTTTGCTGAGCACCCCCCAGCCACAACACTCATGTCCTCCGTGCTGGGCAGTGTGTAGAGCTGAAGGAATACCCAGGGCTGCCCTGCCAGCCTTCCCTGTTCTGAGAAGGGGAGGGAAGAGTTGGGCTGAAGCTGTACCTGGTGCCTGGATGGAGGTGGTGGCTGTGCCCCAGCTAGTGCCACTCGTGAGTAGGGGTGCTGCAAGATTCCCTGCCACGAGACATGGCAAGGGTCAGAGGCTCTACCCAGGGCCATGCTGGTGAGCCTTATAGATGTAGACAAGGCAGAAATTTGGGATCCCTTGTGCCCCAGCTCTTTGAACAGACAGGACAGGTGCAGGCAGGCTGGGCACCAGCCGTTCCCCAGGGATCATCTGGGAACAGCCATGCACACCTTCCCTCTGCTCAGCCGGGCCCAGGTGGGTGAAAGCCCGATGCTGCAGGGCAGGCTGCGGTGAGGAGGATGTGATTTCATCTGGGCAGAGCTAACGGCACAACCACAGCACCGGAGACTGAGTCAGCTGTACTGGCACAAATCACTCACAAAGTCTGCCTACAGCCTCCTCAACATGGCTCCACCCAAAAAAAACATCTTCACAACTGCTCACTGGCCCAAAATAGTGTGATGAAGAAACCTCTGCCCCCATTGCAGTGTTCAAGCCTCAGTTTTAAAATACAAACCACTGGTGCTGCCAGCTGGCATGACAGCAGAACAGGGTGCCTGCCTCAAGGCTGGATTTGGGGAAACCCATTTCTTCTCATATTTCTCCCCTGAGTTCCCCACCATCCCCAGGATGTGGCTGAGCCCTCTGCATCCAGGGCTGCCCAGCAGTGGGGGGTTTAAGCAGCCCTACATCCAGCAGTGTCGGGTATGGGCAGGTGGAATTGGAGTCAGTGCCAGGAAGAAGTCAAGGCTGGGGTGGCTCTGAAACTTTCAGGAGAGCCTGACTGCTGCCAGGTGTGGGGCTGGTGCTGCAGCTGTGGGGCTGCTGCAGCAGATGCAGAGGAAGGGGATGAGGGCTGGCAGCCTGGGCAGGGTCCTGTGCCCCTCACAGCCCCCAGCATCCAGTGATACGGGGCAACCAGAGGAGAGGGACAGGACAGGGTTTGTCCTGCCCCCTCTTTGTGGGCACCACACCCCAAGGGGCTGGTCCAGCTCAGTGCCATTCAAAGAGCATCTTTGCATTGCACTGGAGCTTTGACCTGGCTAGAATACTTTGTCTACTGCCATCTACCCTCCTCTACCTCTCCTTTCCTTTCTCCTCCAGCATGCAGAGAAGCAATTGAGGGCTTGTTTCTGGGATGCTGTGGCCACCCACTTGCTCATCCCAGCTTGCAAGGGATAATGCCAAGGGAGAGATTTACTCCGGGCTGGAGGCAGCTCCCAGCTGCACCCGCTGTCATCCCAGGGAGGGATGCTGACTGCAGATGCCAAAGGGTTAGTGGCAGCACTGAAGGTGAAAGGGGCCCTTTGTGCTGCTGAGCCTGGCACCAGTTTGCACAGAAGGGGAGGGAGCTTGTGCTCGCACCTTCTTGTCGTGGTTTGGGGGAGTTTGACACACAGGGAGTTGGGGGACAGGGTACATGTCCTGCCCTGGGGCCCAGCACTGGCCTGGGGCTGAGGTGCAAGTTCCTCCAAAGACCCTACAGCTGGGGATTGGGGTCTGTAATATGCTCGGAAGCCCTATGTTGCCCTGTCCCCATCTCCCAAGCCTCAAAATTATGCTTTCCCTTTGCTTTTTTTTTACTCAAAACCACAAATGGCTTCATTCAGGGCCTACACATTACATTTTGTCAGCTTTTCTTGCTTCCTCGGCCTTCTCCAGCAACTGGTGCCTGCTCAGAGCACCTAGCAGCTTGAAGAGCTGTTACTAAAACAGCTTCCTTGCCCACCCAGTACAGCCAATGCCAACTGGAGGCAATGCTACATGTTAAGCCCTTGGAGAGGCCAGGCAGGACAGTCCCACTTTGCTGTCCCCCTGTTTCCTGTAGGGAAAACAACAGGGGCAGTAGTTTGGGACACAAAGTAGGTGGGATTGAAAGAGAGAAGCATTCTGTGATGGGAATTCAAGGAGGGAAGAGCCAGCGCCCATTGAAAGGGCTGTGGGCCAGGAATGGTTTGGACCAATACACTGGGCTTCTTCAGCAGAGACCTGAGGCCAGCTGGGCTCAGGTGATGACTTTGTGGCTCACGCTCATCCATACTGACCCAGCCAGCTGTGGGAGCCTGCAGCAGCCCCTGGACCTTTCTCTCATCCGGCTCATGGCTCAACTTGTGACAGACTTGTGACAGAGCGCGTCCGCCTCACCCTGACTCCAGGGATCATCACTGGGGGACCATCTCTGGCTCACCCTTGTTCTCTCCCCACCATGGCTCCATAACAAGCCTGATTTTCTCTAAACACTTGATGACTCCTTATGGGATTTCCCCATCTTCTCTGACCTGCTGTACTGCCTCCCGCTTTCCCTTCCTGTTGCTAACCAGTTCAACTATTCCGTGCTGCTTTCCAGGCTCTCAGCAGCAATGCTGTATGCAAGGTTTGCTACAAGCCCATCTTCTCTGCTGCTGTCCTGCTCTGATCCTGTTCACCCCATAAGTGCCTCATCTCAAGACATCCTCACTGCCACCAGGACTTGGGTGCCCAAGTGCCACCACTGCCGTGGCCCTGATGTCTCCTTTGGACAATGCCTCCCCTGCTTTCCTCTTCCAGGGTACCTGCGCAAGGTGCTGAGGAATCACACTGCCCACACCTGCGATGGAGAGCAGCTTCTCATCGTCTGCCCTCGCAAAACCACCATCAGCATCCTCGGTGCCTTCTATGGGCGTCGTGTGCCCAGCGCCAACCTCTGCCCCAGCCCCAACAATGCCTCCCAGGAGAGCACTGAATGCACGTCTGCCACTGCCCACCTGGTAAGGGAGGGATCCCAGGGGCCGGGCTGCACATCCCTCTGTCTCCGCATCACTGAGCTGTCTGCTTAGGCTGGGGGACTGCAGGCAATGCAGCCTCCCCATGCCCTGAGGAGGTTTTCACCAGCATCAGGATTACAGAATCACAGAATCAAAGACTCAAAAAAGCTTCTTGAACTCTCTTAGGCTTGATGCTGAGACTTTCTCTGGCTGGGCGTTCCCAACCACCCTCTGTGAGAGGAACCTTTTTCCAATATCCTGCCTAAACCTGCCCTGACACAACTTCAGCCCATTCCCTTGGGTCCTGTCATTGGTCACCATAGAGGAGAGATCAGTGCCTGCCCCTTCTCTTCCCTTCACGAGGAAGTTGTAGACTGAAATGAGATCCTCCTCAGACTCCTCCAGGCTGAACAGACTAAGTGTCCTCAGCCAGTCCTCATAAGGCTTCCCCTCAAGGCCCTTCACCATATTTATTGCCCTCCTTTGGATGCTCTCTAATAGTTTAATATCTTTCTTATATTGTGGTGACCAAAACTGCACACAATATTCACGGTGAGGCCACCCCACTGCAGAGCAGAGCTGTACAATCCCCTCCCTGGCCTGGCTGAACCCCCCAGGACATGGTTGGCCCTGCTGGCTGCCAGGGCACTGCTGGCTTATATTCAGCTTTTTGTTGACCAGGACCCCCAGGGCCCCTGCTGCAGCACTGCTTTCCAACATCAAATTCCCCAGTTTGTCCATACACCCAGGGTTGCCCCATCCCAGGTACAGAATCCAGCACTTTTCCTTATTGAAATTCCTATGGTTGGTGACTGCCCAGTCCTCTAATTTGTCGAGGTCTCTCTGTGGAGCCTCCCTGCCTTTGAGGGAGTCAACAGCTCTTCACAGTTTTGCATCATCTGTGATTCACTGTGGGGCCCTTTTCCTAGACCATATTTGGAAGATAAGGGTGGAAGAGATGTTCTGCCATACATCCCAGAGTGGAGCCTGGCGGGAGGCACTGCTGTGTCCTGAGCTGGCTTGCAATCCCACAGGAAGCAGCAAGCTCGGAGAAAGCCCTGGAAGCTGGGGCTGGCTTCTGGGAGAGGAGCTTTGCCGTAGCCAAGGTGTTAGGCTCACGAAGTGAGACAGGACCCCACGAGATGCTGTGCTCATCCCTGTGGCTGCATCCCCTGGGGTTAGCACAGAGCTTGGCTCTTCCCCAGCCAGAAGCAGCCCCCATCTGTGCTGGCAGGTCCCAGGGAGTGGATTAATGAAGCGGACCAAAGGGGCTCTGTTTGATGGCAGCAGCTGGTGCAGGGAAAGGGTAGGAAAGCAGAGGCTCACAGAAGAAAAGGGATGGAACCTCCCCAAAGTTGATGCCTGGGTCCCTCGATGGGGACATTGTTTCATGTGCTGCTTTTCTAAGACCCTGTTCCAGCTCCTTGCTAGGGCTGGGACAAACCTGCAGCAAAGCCAGTGACTGCAGCTGCCTGCAGGAAAAGGGAATGAGCTGGAAAAGAGGAAGAAGAGCTGAGGAGCCAGTGCCCTGCTAAGGAGCTCGCAGGGCTTTCCTGCCTGGTCCTGCTCCAGCTCCAGCCATACATCCCCTCCTGGGATCCTGCATGTCCCAGGAGGTCTGCAAGCACCAAGCTCCACCACGCTGGCATGGCACCAGGCTGGCCCCATGAACCACCCTGCAAGCACAGAGGGTTCCCCTCCCTGCAGGATGGAGAGTATGGCCTGGCACAGGTGCTTGGAAAGTGAGAGCAGGTCCGTATAGCCCAGGTTCATACTGGGTGAACAGTGGGGTGGCCATGCTGGCACAGGGCTGGGATACCCGCTCCTGCTTAAGGAGCAGGGATGTCTGGAGGCCAGAGAGCAGAGCTGCTGACAAGGCTCAGCTCTGTTCAGGCAGCAACTGGGAAGAGAGATTACTTCTGTTTCCTTAGTGAATTTCCCTTCTGGCAGCCAGTGAAGACTAAGGGGAGGCTCAGTCCTAAGCTGGGCAGGAGGGACAGGGACAGAGGAGGGGAAAGGAGACATGAGAAGGGGCTCCGTTTTGGGTGCTGGGATCCCCGGGCCTGAGTCACGAGGCGGCAGCAAGGGCGTAAACTGCTCCCTGCTGCCGGCAGCCTCTGCTCCGCTGCGGAGCCATTGCTGTGGGACTTGCGGGGACAAAGAGGGGGACATAGGGGCAGGGAGTCCCACAGCCACCCGAGGCCGGGCTACCCAGAGACTGCTGCCAGAGCCGAGGGCCCGCCGTGGCCACCCGCGGGCTGGCCGCGTACGCAGGAAGGAGAGCGGCCGCGGCCACCTCGGTCACCGGTGGGGCCCGGCCGGCCCGTGGGTGAACCCTTGTCCCCACCTTGTGGCCGCGCGGGGACATTGCACGGACGGCGGGGACGCGAGCGCACGGGGCAGAGTCAGCGCGCACCTGCACAGGTGTTAGGGACGCGCGGCGTGGTGTGGTACTGGGATGCCAGCACAGGTAGTAGCAGACGTGCTGGCACACAGCTCACTGTGGGTGCAGGGGAGGAATTGGTTCAGGAATGGGCACTGGAATTGGCATGTCTGCATCAGGGGTGGGCAGGAGCAGCTGTGGGGCAACAGGCCATTTCCCTGAGCCTGGTGATAGCACTGAGGGACAGGAGGTGAGAACAGCCTCAGGACTTCTCACCCAACTCACATCTGTTCCACTCTGCTCTCCAGAAGCTGCTGGCTGAGTGCCAGGACCAGCAGTGGTGCCAGTTCTCAGTGCACAGCCAGGTCTTTGGGCCAGACCCATGCCCTGGGACACACAAGTATCTCATCGCTTCCTACAAGTGCCAGCCAGGTGAGGTGGAACACAGTCTGGGCAACACTGCATGGGCTCTTCCTGACCTCAGCTGCTCAGAAAGGGGCAGGAAGGAGAGCATGGCTACTCCTGTACCTTGCAGCCCTCTTTCAACCCTCCCCTCGGCCTAAGAGAGGTGATTCAGGATGCATTGGGACACTCTGTGATGTCACTCCCCAGGGAACCATCGGGTCAAGACCGTGTGCGAGAATGACAAGCTTAGGCTGCAGTGTCGACCAAAATCCATCCTGGCCATTTATTCTGCAAGTTATGGACGATTCCTGCGGGGCAAACCAGAGTGTGATGCCTTGAACACTGGAGGACCCCATATAGGTATGCATATGGTTCGAGACAGAAATGGGACAGGAACCATGCAGAGAGTATGGCACAAGTCCATCACTGGGCTGTACCTGTGTCCCATGGCCTCAGCTGGCTGATGCCCAGCAGGGAGGGGTAGGCAGCTCTGCCCATGGGTCCATGCCTTATGTCTCTGCAGAGTGTGTGGCTCCAGACGCTCTGCGCAGGGTCTCCAAGAAGTGCCACCGCAAGGGGAACTGCACCGTGACTGCTGACAAGGCCACCTTTGGGGACCCATGCCTCCCCGGCATGAAGAAGCAGCTGCGAGTCTCTTACACCTGTGGTGAGAGCTCCCCACGGAGCCAGGGGCACAGGGGCCACTGGTGGAGTGTCTGCTGTGCCCACCCCATGCCAGGCAGGCAGGGGCATGGGGGTCCCCAGGCACACAGGGGCTGCAGGGGAGGAGCAGGGTGGTGATGCTTGGTGTGTGCTCTCCTTGCAGTGCCCAAGCAACTGCTGGAGGAGGTGGGCCCTGACACCTCAGACCCCTTCCTGCTCTCGGACTACATGCATGGTAATGTGGGGGAAGGGAGGTTACACCACAAACAGTGTGGCACTATGTCCATGCTTGGGTGAACCAGCCCTTCCATGGCCTGTCTGCATCCCTCGTACCAGCCCCAGCCTATCACCTGTGTTCCATGGTGGAAGCCATCCCTTGGTCAGTGCCCGTGTCTGAGGGGCTGGAGGTGGCATCTGCTGGAGCAGGGGAGGGGAAGACACACAGGGTCATCCCTGCAGGCAGCAGAGCATTTGTGCAGGAAGGATGGAGTGTGGTATGGGGAAGGACAAGCAGGAGTAGGCAGCCGGGACACGGAGCACTGAGAGCACCTCGTGTCTCAGCCTGCACCCCCTTGTCACTGCAGGTGGCTGGTACAAAGGCCCCAGGTTCTCCAGGCTCCAGGAAGACCGCATGGTTTTTACTAGCTCTCTGGAAGCTTTTGCCCACCTTTGGGGTACGTGCCCTCCCTGGGTCTCATGCAGCAGTCAGGGGAACAGGACAGGCTGGGGGTGGCTGGGGTCCCGGATGGCCCCAGCTCAACCCAGGGCTCATCTCAGAGGCAGCCAGATCCCAGACCTCTCCCGCAGGGTCAACAGGCACACAAAGGAGTAGGGCCCATGCTGGGTTTGGGGTGGACAGGTAAGGCAGGAGTTCAGAGGTTGAACAAGCCCCAAAATCCCACAGCACCAAGAGTCATGGTGTGGCTACAGTCCTGCCTGTGGGCCTTCCTCTTCTAACAGGCCAGATTACCCTTTTCCTTCCTGCCCTGGGTCTTTTCCTTCCTGCCCTGTCTGCAGGTACTGATAGAGACCACCTCTCTGTAGGCAAAAATTTCCCTTGCCAGAGGAAATTACTCATTTAATCCCCCAAAGGATTATTCTTTCCTCTGCTCTGCCTCACCCCCATCCCAATGGAGGTTTCCTTTGGGGAAAGGCACATTTCAGGACTGGTGGGTGCTGATGAGGCTCTAGGCGACACTTCCATGGTCAGTGGGGCAGGGTCTGTCCTGCCTCTGCAGCCTGGGTGGTAAGGGCATCCCTGCTCCCCTCTTATTCCCAAATGCCTGGCAGAGGGGCTTTGCAGGCACTGATACAGGCTGCAGAGCAGTTTGTACCTTGGTGTCTTTCTTTTCTTTTCCCCTCAGGTGTCCCAGAGAAAGTTGCCCTCTACTTTCTTTGTGGAGTCTCAGGAGGCCTCATGTTGCTGCTGTGCATCATCAGCCCCAAAACGACCTTCCTCCAGGAGATGGGGGAGGCTCTCAAAGATCCAGAGCTGGGGAGCAGCTCGGAGCTGGGCAGGACGAAGCTGCAGGATGAGCAGGATGAAGATGTCCCTGATGACAGCTCCTCAGACTCCTCCTTCCGCCGCCTCACCCGCACCTACCGGGCAACTGACAGCATCTTCAGTCCTGAGCTGACGGCAGCTATGGAGGGAGCAGTGGAGCACCAGGGCCACAGTGGGGAGGAGATCTGGATGCCCAGGGAGTCAAGCCCGTATGCCATACACAAGATCAAATCGGCCACCAAATAAGAACTGGAAGAAAATGGCTGGAGAGCAGCAGAGGGATGCAGGCTCAGTGGGATCCGATATCAGACAGACATAAGAGTTTGGGCTCCTTGGGGCGACTGGACATCCCAAGAGGCAGCAGGGTCATGGCAGCTCCAGCGTGTCCATCAACTCACTGCTCCCCCAGCATGGTAACTCTAGCCTGGGGGTGACATGCAGTCCCTGGGTGTGATGAGGGGCTGTGTAACGGCTCCGTGGGCCATTGGCTCCTTTGCCACAGACACGCCACTAACCCTAACCTAACCTCCCTGTTCTCAGCTCACATCATCTGGCTCTAGAGTTGAACCCTCATCAGGTGTGCCAAGCCCACCCTGAGCCCTTCGAGGCTGTTTGCTCTTATTTCTCCTTGGGTACTGGCTTCCACTCCTGGTGCTGCAAATGCACCCTGCACTCAGGCACTGTGCCAGCAGCAGAGGCAGGAATGGCCAGGACACAGGGAGACACAGGTGGAGTGGGTGTGCAAGCACAGCAGGCATCACCAGCACAGCCCCACCACAGTGCATGCCATGCAGCCCTGCTGTGCCAAGGGAGCTACTCCCCAGGCTGGGGCCACTGGCAGTTCAGCATGACACTGCCTCTCACTCTCCATTCAGGAGCTCTGCCACGCCGTGTTGCTCTGTGCTTTCCTTTGTACTTTCCCCAGTGGCAGCAGAGCCCCAAGTTTTAACTTGCTGTGTTTTTTCCCAGTAAATAAATGCAACAGCTCTTGGGCACATTTCTCCCTGACCTTGGCCATTAGTAATGAAAAAGGGAAAAAGGAAGAGGCAGTGAAGTATCTTGCCTCCCACCAGTGCTTCTGGCACTTGGCTATGGGAAGTAACAAGTTGGGCCTGTTTTACCACAGGAAGGGATAAGGTTTTAGCCTGGGGAAGGGAAATGGGGAAAAGCAGTCCATCTGGGTTTGAGGAATGACGCTTCCCTGTCCTTGCTGCTCTTCTTGACCCTGGGGCTTCCTGACTGGTAAGCAATCCTGGAGCAAAGGCCCCCAGATACCATGCAGACGGGCTTCTTGGCCGTCCTGCAGTGCCAGGAAGCCAGGCTGGGGCTGAGGTCTGCTCCAGCTCGAAAAGGCAGTGCAGGCTTTTTTAGTGCTGTGGAAAGAGGCTGGATGGAAGCAGAAACCCAGCTCTCCTCACAATAGGGACATATCAGGCACAGATGCTCTTGAGCTAGCAGCTAGAGTCCAGTGGGAGCTAGACAGCAGAGTCTAGTGGGAGGAGCCAAGGACCTGCATTCTACCTGATTTGGGGGGCTGCTGAGGGAATGTCAGAGCCCAAGGAGAGCTTGCAGAGCTCTCACCTCCAACTGGCCCCCAGCATCCTTAGATTGTGGGCAGGACTGAGACCACAGTTTTGCCTCAATGCTTGGACAGCTGGCACAGATCCTGCTGCACACCCATGGCTTCACTTTGCACTTGTTGCTCTCCTCATCTTTTATCCCACATCCGGGGTGATTTCAGCTCGTGTGGTGCAACTTGCACCCCTGCAGCAGGCCTGGGATTCCCAAGAGCCTCACCAGGAGCACCAGCATGGCAGTGCTTCAGAAACTGGAAAAGCCAGCTTCCCAGTGCCAAGCCTGGGCAGGACAGGCAGACATGAAGCTGTCCCAAAGCAGGCAGCTTATCCCAGCCTCCACAGAGACGTGGGCAGACTTGGATGGGAGTTTTGGCTGAGGATCTTACCCCACAGGATAACCAGGTTTCCATTGGCAGTGGGATGTGTTCTGGCTCTGCCTGGCTAGTATGCACCCAACTTGTATTCTCGGCTGGGCTATGCCCTGCCTTAACATGCACAGGGAAAGGATCCCACAGGATCCCAACCCAATAGCAAGCAAGCCTCAGGAAGGCCCCAGGCCGGGGACAGAAGCAATGACAGGAGGAAACAAGATGGGCTGGAGCTGCAGCAGCCCTGGCCAGTTTTGGGGACCGAAGGGACCCAGATTTAAACCTCCACTGGACCTGTGAGCAGAATTCTGCTCCTGGCTGTCCATGACCCAGGTCTTTCTGCTGGAGATGTGGCAGAGCTGCCTGCATACAGCCCAAGCCATGTGCCTGATCCTGCCCATGTGGCCCTTGGGCAGCAGGTTTAAATCCCCTCAGATGCTGGCACTGCTGTGTTTCCTCGGCCAGGGGTTCATCAGCTCCACCCGCAACAGCAGCACATGGGTGTGGAATTATCTGAAAGGATTTTCTTGAGTTAAACTTAGGAATTTGAAAGGTTTTTCCGGGAACCTGGTGGCTGGGGGAAGCTTTCCTCTGCTGCAGTGCTGAGCTCTGCTGAGTTTACCTCAGTGGGGGCTTCACTTGAGCCAGAGCTCAGTGGCTCTGAAAAGCCCCCAAGAGTTGCTGAGGGCACGGGACTACTGCATGGTGCTGGCATGAGAGCAAAGGACTGCGCTGGAAACTCACAAAGGAGCAGAGTGATCCAGTGAGTATCAAGTATATGAACATGGATCATGTGTCTGACACATGAAAAGTGGGTGGCTTTTCCAAGACTAGTTTATCAAGGAACAAAGCAAGCTGTGGGTGTGAGGAGTCTCATGCACTCCTTTCCTGACACATGGAAATTGACTACAAGCCAGCTGACAGCCTGAGTGAGCCTGGCTGCATGGCAGGGGTCTCCTCAAGAACTGCAATGCCCTCAAGGCTGGTCCTTGATACACACAGAGTGCTCTTACCCTCAGCAGATGTTTGGTAAGCAGCTGGTATTGCCTATAACCCCATAGTACAGTGACTGTGACATGTGCCTTGGTAACTTTGACCCTGTCCTGGTCGCTGTGGCAGTCCCAGTGAGCCTCACCCTGAACTTAGTCAGTCATGCCTATACGACACCACATGAACACTGCTCCTGTGGTACCTCAGATAGTCAAAGTAGGGTTAGACTAGATACTAGAAAAATACCTTCCCTGTGAGCGTGGGGGGGGGGGCCTGGCACAGGCGCCCAGAGAAGCTGTGGCTGCCCCTGGATCCCTGGAAGTGTCCAAGGCCAGGTTGGACGGGATTTGGAGCAACCTGGGATAGTGGATGGTGTCCTTCCCCACGGCAGGGGGTGGAACGGGATGAGCTTAAGGTCCCTTCTCACCCAAACCGTTCTGTGATTCTCCAAGCGATCCGAATCCTCTGTTCCCGACACCGGGTCAAGGAAGGTGCACGGCCAGCACACCCTGTCCCCCAAACCAGAGCTCCCCAGCCCATTGGGAAAGGGCAGCCCCGAGGTCTGGGACCCACAGCCTCGGCTGCGGGCGGAGGCAGAGGACCCAGTGGACCCCAGAGCCGCTCCACCCGCCCCGAAGGACAGCAAGGCCGGCGCCGCTCCCCCGGCCACGCCGAGGCTCCCCACTCGACTGCCCGGCCGCCACGCCACCCCCTCCGGGCCCCACGGAACGGATTTAAACGGCACCCACGCCCACCAATCACTGCCCGCTCGGCCCGGCGCTCGCCCCGCCTCTGCCGCATGCCCGCCCTTCCATTGGCCGCCGGCGTTGAATTTTAAACGCTGCCGCCCTGCCCCTTAGCAACTGCATCCCTCTGCGCCCGCCGATTGGCCACCGCCTGGCACCGCCTCGCACTCTGATTGGACGAGGCTCGGCCAGTGCTGGCCGGCCGCTACCGAACTGCTACTTTCAAAAGCGCCGGGGCCGGAGGTGCGGGGACAGCGGCCGGGCATGGGTGAGTGGGGAGGGGACATCCCGGGCGTGGGTGACTGGGGGGGACGACCTGGGGATGGGTGAGTGGGGTCTCCGGGGGCTGCGGGGGAGTGGGCAGCGCTGGGACCCCTAGGCGGTGGCAGGCGTGGGGACCCTGGAGGGTGCAAGAGAGTGGGCGCCTCCAAGACCCCCGGCTCCCCTAGGGAACTCCGGGGGGTGCAGGGGAGAGGGTAACTTTGGGACTCTCCACTTCTCCAGGGGACCCTGAGGGTTGTAGGGGAGTGGAGATCTCCAAGACCACGAGCTCTGCGAGGAAGTGCAAGCCCTTGCATCCTTCTCTGGGATGTAGGAATCTGGGAGTTGCCTGTCCCACCTCGCCCAGCAGAGTGCTTTTGGTGGCGGTCTTTGGGGTCCATGTCCCTTCCTCCCTGGACTCCTAGCCAGACTTGTCCCTTGCCTGGGCTTGTCTTGGGGCACTACCCTCCTGCCGTGCTCAGGGAAGGGGTCAGTCCCCCTGTTCCTCCCCAAGATGGGCGGGTGTCCCTGGAGGCAGGCCAGCAGCAGCCTCCATCACATCCTGCTTTGCCCCCAGCTTGCTCGCAGAGACCAAGGGAGAGGATGCCGTTGCCACGCAATGCCAAGGTGCTGACTACCAAGCAGTCCCGAGCAGGCAAGGTAGGCCCTGCTACAGAGAATGTCGACCCCGAGAAGGTGAGCACCAAGCCAGGCGAGGGCTGTAGGGGCACTTCTGTGGGGCAGCTGACCACTATCTTCTAACAGCCTCTCTTGCAGGAGGAGAGCTGTCATGCCAAGAGGTCTTCGTCCTCACCCCAGGGTGGGCCCAAGAAGAGATCAGCATTTGGGGACATCACCAATGTGAGTGCTTCTGTGAGGGTGGGAGTTCTGGTGCCCACTGTGAGCCCCCCATGGTGGGGGGGCATGCCCCATGCCCATTAGGAAGAGGAGAGGTCTCCCTGCAGGGCATACCTTGTTTTCCACTGTGCAGCCCCTATATCCCCCTGTTCTGACCCAAACAGGCTCACAAGAACCAGGTGGTGGCAGGGAAAAAGGAGGCTGTGAAAGTTGCTCCACCCAAGGCACAGAAGGCACATAATGCCTTGGGGGTGGCCAAGAACAACGAGATCAACCTAAAAAAGTGAGTAGCTGGAGGCAGGGGTTTGCTGCAAACTTGTCCCATGGGGACAAGTAGTGGGGGTTCCCTTGGGTGATGGAGACCCTGCCAGATGCAGGGGAGAAATAGTATATCTACTACAAATGGCATCAGGTTGTGCCAGGGGAGGATTAGGTTGGATATTAGGCAAAACCTTCCCCAAAAAGGATGTCCAGCCCTGGCACAGGCTGCCCAGGACAGTTGTAGAGTTACCTTCCATGGAAGGATTTAAAAGTCATGTGGATGTGGCTCTTGGGGACATGGTTTAGTGGTGGGCATGGCAGTGCTGGGGGAACTGTTGTTCTCAATATCTTTAACGGTCTTTTCCAACCTTAGTGATTCTAAGAGTCTGTGGGTATATTATAGGTGTGGTTTGGCCCCTTCCTGAAGCAGCAAGAGTCTCTGGAAGGCCCCTTTCAGCCAAGAAATTTGGCCAATGATTTATGCTCTTGTCCTTCCCAGGTCAATGAAGAAAACTCCCCCAACAGCTCCTGCAGACCCCAAAGTGAATCCTGTGCCAGAGAAGCTGGTGTCTGTGCAGGAACTGAAGCCTCCTGAGGAGAGGGTAGGGACCCTGGGCTGCAGCATTGCCCCAGGCCCACCACAGCACTGGTCTGTGGCTGCCACTGGTGGTACTGAGGCACCAGGCAGTGCTCTGGACCTTGGAGAGACTTTGGCCAGCGTGATGGAAAGCTGGGGAGGGGGGGTAAAGCACACCACCATCTTCCTTCAAGAATCCTCCCATGGGAAAGAGTGGGGCAGGGACTGCAGGGTGATGAGGGCAGGTAGGAAAAGGGGGGTGCAGAGGGGCAGCAGCCTTGCCCCAACAAGGTGACCAGCACCCACAGGGCCTCCCCCTTATTGCTGCCTCTTCCGTGCCAGCAGGTACCAGCAGTGGAGGACATTGACAAGGAGCAGCTGGGTGACCCCTATGCCAATGCAGAGTATGCCAAGGAGATCTTTGAGTACATGCGGGAAAGAGAGGTGCGTGATGCCTGTCCAGGGGGTGACAGTCCTGTCTGGGGAAGGAGTAACTGCAGGCAGGGCCACTGACTGCCCAGAGGCTCTGACCACCTGGCAGGGGCCTGCACGGGGTGGAAAGGCGCTTGTTCTGAGGGTGGGGGTGTTTGCCCTGTCCCTGACAGCTGGCTCTTTGGCAGGAAAAATTCATGCTTCCTGACTACATGGAGAAGCAGACAGACATCAGTGGGGATATGCGTGCTATCCTTGTGGACTGGATGGTGGAGGTGCAGGTGAGAGGGCACAGCTTTCTGCAGAGCAGCCCCCATGCTGCCTTTGGCACGTGTGACCTCAGTGTGCTGGCAGAGGCTCCTGCAAGCATTCCCAGTGCACAGCTGATCCTCCCCCTGTGTGGGCTAGGGATGAGCCTATATCCCTCCCTCTGAGCCTGGCCTATGGGCACCCCTGGCCTCTGTGAGAGCTGGGTGGGGCTGGGCAGGCCTAACTTCTGTCTGACACTCTGTTATGACCCCCGCTCTCATTCTTGCAGGAGAACTTTGAGCTGAACCATGAGACACTGTACCTGGCTGTGAAGCTGGTGGACCACTACCTGGTGGAGGTGGTGAGCATGAGGGAGAAGCTGCAGCTCATTGGCTCCACTGCCATCCTCATTGCCTCCAAATTTGAGGTGACTCTTTGTGTGCTGTCCTGGGGTGCAGGGGCAGAGGGGCTGTGCCTCTCTTGCCCCTGTGGGGTTTTGGAGAAGGCCAGGCCACTGCTGAGAGCTGCTGAGATGGCATGTCTGTCATGTTCCTCCTTCCTGTCCCAAGGGCTGCAAATCCAGTCATGGTGGGCTGAATCCTGTCTCCTGGTGTCACTGGAGTACCACCTTTTCTCTGCTCTGCAGAGACCATCAGGATACCTTAGTTCACCTCATGCAGGCATGGAGTTAAAGCCAAGGGCTGGAGGAGTGCGGACATCACACAAGTCCCACAGGGTGGTGTTAACAGTCCTTGCTGAGTCTGGCAGCACATGAACACTTACAGGGCCTGTGGGATGGGTAGGATCTCCTGAGTGGGGCCAGGGTGAACCCCCACAGGGGTGCTGAGCAGTTGTGCCCCCGCAGGAGCGGTGTCCACCATGTGTGGATGACTTCCTCTATATCTGCGATGACGCCTACAAGCGGGAGGAGCTTATTGCTATGGAGATGAGCATCCTCAGCACCCTCAAGTTCGATATCAACATCCCCATCCCCTACCGCTTCCTGCGGCGCTTTGCCAAGGTGAGTGCATTTGGAGGGTGGGCTAGTGTCCAGGTGTCTCCAGGCACCCCTTCTGTTGGCTCCATGGGATGGTGACTTGCATTGCTGGAGCTTCAGGCTCCCAGTTGGCAGCAAGGAAACTGTCCAGGTCCCCTCAAAAGGGTTGAGGGTGGTGGTTTGTGATAGGCTGGGTGCGTGGGATCTCTGTCTTGTGCCCCAGAGGCAGCATTCTAGATCCCAAAAAGGCTGGGAAGGGGAGCAGCATTGCTCAAAAGTCTGAGCCTTTCCCTGCCCATTGGCTGTAGTGTGCCCGTGCCACCATGGAGACACTGACACTGGCCCGCTTCCTCTGCGAGATGACCCTGCAGGAGTACGACTATGCCCGCGAGAGCCCCTCGAAGCTGGCTGCCAGCTGCCTGCTGCTGGCACTTACCATGAAAAACCTTGGGGGCTGGGTGAGTACCTGCCTAATTCCCTGTCCCTGCTGAGGCACCCTGGGAGGCATGGCAGTGGTGTGGGAGGCAATGGACCAGTGAGTGGGGTGATGCTCTAGGGCTATGATCAGATTTGGATGCTGGACAGGGAAGATGATGGCTGTCCTGTCATTGAGAGGACACAGCTTAGCCCCGCTGTCCCCTTGCAGACCCCTACACTGGAGTACTACAGTGGGTACAGTGCCCAGGACCTGCACCCCCTGGTGAAGAGGCTGAATTTCCTCCTCACATACCAGCCCCACGACAAGCTGAATGCTGTGCGCAGCAAGTACTCGCACAGGTGAGTGTCACGGGGCTCTGTCTCAGGCTTGTCCCCGCCGCAAGGGGTGACACCACCAGCATGCACCCTGGGGTTCTGTAGGGATCTGGGAGCCCTGGAGGATGGGTGTCAGGGCTGTGGTTGAGCCCTAAGCCAACATGTTCCTTCCAGGGTCTTCTTTGAGGTTGCCAAAGTCACCCCCATGGACATGCTCAAGCTCGAGGAGGCACTCACTAGCTGCTAGCCCTACTCTGTAAATAAGCCTGTAAATAACGGGGCGCCCTCAAGCAGGGTGGTACCATGTACATAAATAATAGTAATTTTAACTGAGGAGGGGGGGAAAAAAAAGTCATGTGTAACTGTTAATAAAATGTGTTTGTCATATATGCTGGCACTGTAGACTGTGAGCCTCAGTACTGTACTTCCCCTCGCTGCGATGAGACAGAGGGTGAGAGCAAGGTGATGGGTTGCATGATGGGGAGCAGGAAGCTCAGGTGTGAAGACTGGAAAGGTATTGCCAATGCTCTCCCCCCCACCCTCACCTTCCCCTTAGTAATGACACTATGTGAGCAGCAGCAATGAGTATCTTCTCTCCAAATATTTACACAGCTTAAATACCCATGTGGGGAAGGGGAAACTTTGCTTTGGCTCCAGCTTGAGCACACAGAGGGTGGCCCCAGCTCCTATAGTGACCCTGACAGGGCTAGACCCGTGGTCAGACCATATCACCTATGGGGTTAGACCTCTGTTTCAGTGTCTACAGCCCCACAGGCTGGGGGAGAAGCAGTGGCTCCAGGGACACTGGGGACAGACAGATAAAGCAAGGCAAGCGGGGGGAGGGGGGGGGCTCCATACATATAGGGCAGGGACCTGTTCCCCTACCCAACCCCTGTTCCCTGGGGGCAGCACCCACCCAGTGCCTGGGCTGGGCTGCTGCCCTGCTGCCAGCCTAGGGCACGTTGCTGAGCTCCTTAATGGCCTGTAGGATCCTCTTCATGTGGCCCACTTTGGTAATCCCCAGGTCCTGCAGGAAAGAGAGAGGAGGTGATGCACTTGCAGGGGGCAGCCCTAGGCTCCTGCTAGTGGACAAGCCACAGGGTGGAGGATGAGGCTCAGCCCAGCTCCCCATGCTCTCCCTTGCTGGAGCATAGCACTTGCTTGAAGCCCTCTGTCCTTTTGCAAACACATCTCCATGCCTGAATGCAGGTGAGGATAGGGTTCTGTTGATACTGCTGTATGTGTATGGAGCTTTGCAAGCTGGAGGACCAAGGCCACCCCCCTCCCTTGCCTCCCAGCCCCTGTGCACAAGCTGCACAAGCTCAACCCTGCAGACCCAGGTATAGGGCCAACCTGCCACCAGGAGGGATAGGGAGAGGAGGGGAGGGATGGAGGACACTATGCTCCCTGGGGCTGGGGGTCCCTGAGGAGGCACAAGGGGGTTGTACCTTCAGGTCTCTCCTCTCCAGCAAAATCAACTCTGAGCCCTGGATGTCATGCCGGATGAAAATTTCTCTGTATTCCCCTAAACCGAGTGCTTCCAGCCAAGCTGCCACCTCCTCGGAGCCCCACTTGTCTGCTAGCAGGGAGGAAAAGCACAGTGGTGGACTGCTGGGGCCTGTGGAGGCAGTGGGATGCAGGCAGGGCAGGCAGCAGTGATGGCAGCCTGTGGTCAGCAGCCAGCATCCCCCTCCCACCCCTGGCTCCAGCAGGGCCAGAGGCCAAAGCCTGCTCAGGCTGTAGAGGTCTCTCCTCTCCTTGGCTTACTTATGCAATACCTGAGCTGCTTCCCCTCAACCAGACCCTCAGTCATGGACAAGGGACTTACCCAAAAAGCTGAGCTGTACCACAGCCCCCTTCTCCCCCTTGCCAAGGAGTTATGGGGTTGGGGAGCTCTGCACGTCTGATATCAGAAAAAGTAAGCTGTAAGGGGCTCTTGGTGACAAAGGCAGCCAGGCGCTGCCCTGTTCCCCCTTCCTGAGGATCCTTCCCCAGCATGCCCAGGACAGGAGACTGAGGGATAGGTCAGCACAGGGGAGTCCTTTCTAGGACGGACTGCACCACCTGTTTCTCCCTGGCACACTGCTCACTTTACCTGGGAGTGCACTGTTTGTCTTCTGCTTCTGCAGCTTGTCCTTCTCCTTTCTGGGCTTGGGGATGTTGAGACGAAGCTTAAAGCTGCCCTTGTTGGCACTGCCGGCACCTTCCTGTGAAGAAACCAGGCTTGGTGGGGTGCTACAGCTCCCTGAGGCCAGACTGCGGGCTATGCCACACCCCAGTCCCTGTGCACCCACCTCCTCAGCAGGGTGGGCAATAGGGCCCAGCCAGTGGATGTCCAGCAGCCGCTGCAACTCCTGGCCCAGCACACTCAGGGGGCCGTGAAGTGCCTCCTCCTCCTGCGGCGAGTCCAGCTGTGGGGGACAGGGATCATACCCAACCCTGCTGCCACCCCCAGACGTACCAGCCCTGGGGGACTTTCGGTGCTCTCCAGCCCCCCACTCACCGCCTTCCCTTCCAGGAATGCCCTGGTCTCAGCCCACAGCTCCTTGATGCTCAGCACGACCTCCACAGCCACATTCCTGCTGAGAAACTGGGGTACAGAGGGGTACCTTGAGCGGCAGGGCCCCAGGGGACCTGGGTAAAGGCTGCCTTACACTTCCACCCCTAGCTCACCTCTGAGGTGCCAGCAGCTTTGTGGGAGAGGGCTTCACTCAGTGCCAGGGAGCTGGCATTGACTGCATGCGCCAGCTCCTGCTCCACGGCTTTGTGGGCCTTGGCTGCCTCATGGATCCTGCAGGTGCCAGGGGCTGGAGGTCAGGGCTCCCCTGGGCTGGACAGGCACCTTTGCATGGCCACAGCACAGCTCTTCCTTCCCTGTGCCCACCACATTCCCCTTTTCGCAGTCTGACCTGGCAATGAGGGTCTCAGCGACCCGTGAGACCTGCTGCAAGAGGCTGCTCTCCTCCTCGGTCAGATACTCCATGGACTGCTGGGAGCTGAGCCGTGGCCGTGTGGCTGCTCGGTAGCTCTCCCCTCTTTGCTTGTCCTCCCAAGACTTGAGGGTGCTTTCAAATGCCTGCAGGGGACAGACATGGCCCCTCTGAGATGGTCACACCTCCCCATGTCCCAGCATGGTCCTGCTGAGCACCCCAAGCTCACCCGGTCCCTTGTCAGCATCTGGGCTCTGTTCTTGTGCTGGATTTTGATGATGCCGGGTGGCTGGATCCAGGCCTCTCCATCCACCTGCACTGGGACACCCTCGTCCCCCCGGATAGTGATCTTCACCATGCGGCACTGTGGGGCAGACAGCCCAGGGGTGGCATCAACGGCTGCCAGGCTGAGCACAGCTGCACTGCCTCAGGCTCCACTGCTGCCCCAAAAGCTTTCTGGCACCACTTGTAGTCCTGCAGGGTGCCTTGTCACTACCTGTGCGATGCGATGGTGCTGGAGGTTGATGACCCGTGACACGGCCATCTGGATGCTGCCAAAGACTGCCACCACCTCCAGCTTCTTGTCATCAAAGGATGGAGCCCCAAAGTTCTGTAGAGGACCACTACATATGAGACTTCCAAAATCAGTTCATTTTGGGACCCAGCTTTTCCCCCATGTGTGCCCAAGGCAGGGACTCCCCAGCCCTAGGGTTTCTTAGGACTGGGGAAAGGACGTCATGCCACCCAACTCATCACATGGTACTGGCACTCACATTGTCCTCCTTGGTGCCTCCCCAGAAGTTGATGCCGCCAGCATAGCTGGGGATGTTGAGGACAGCAATGCCCTGCAGGCTGGGCAGTGAGATGGGCACCCCGTCACACTGCAAGAGAGGGCTGAGCCTAGGGGGCTGCTGTACTACTGCCCCTCCCACCCTGTCCCTGTTCTCCCAGCCCTGTACCTCCAGCTGTACCCGCTGCTCCAGGTTCTTGTAGGTGCGCTGCAGGAGCTCCTTCGTGCCTAGCACCCCATACCACATCATGTTCTTGGTGCGGCTGCTGTGGGGCAAAGTGGAACAGATGAGGGGCTGTGGGCTCCCCACTGCCTGTCACAGGCTCCGCACCCTTCCCAGGGCACTGGGCTGAACAGTCCTGGACTGTTGGCCCCACCTTAGTTTCCCCAATTCCTGCTGCCTCCCAGGAAAGCCAAGGTGCAGCATGTTGCACCCAGATTTCAACCCTTCCATGCCAGCATAGCAATGTCCCTCTATCCAGGTGCAGAGCAAGTAACTCTCACCAAGCCCTCATGTCTTCACCCTTCTGGGGTGTTTGCAGCCTGCCACCAAGGGGTGCTCATCCCAGTACTGGGTATAGGTACAAAATCTGCTGCAGGAAGGATCCCCAGCACAGTAGCACCAAGTCACCCCCTTGGCATCTTAATGGTCCCTCCTGGGGCAGGCATTGGAGAGCCAGGGCTACATGTTTTTCCTGGGGGAAACCTGTGGGGTTCCAGCAAACCTGCACTTCTTGGGGTGCTCATCGCGTTTGTTGTTGAACTCCAGGGAGATCTTTGCATCCAGGCCGATGCCAAAGTAGTTATTCATGACACATTTCTCCAAGAAGTGGCTGAAAGCAGCAAACAGGGAAAGCAGGTTGAGTAGTAGCTGCACATCGGTGACTCTGGGTTGGCACTAGAGGATGGGGTGTAACACCCACTGGAGCAGAACAGCTGGCACTAGGAAGCCTGACCAAAGCTAGCAGGGATGGCTGCATTTCCCTCAGCTGCCATGGCAGGACACCCATGGCACAGCCAGGACCTGCCTGCACTGGGCAGGCGGGAGCCCCAAGCTCCAAGCATCAGCCAGAGATCCCACACAGGCAGGCTCCCCCAGCATGGGCACTGCTTGGTCAGGGAGGGCCCGGTACCAGGGATGCCACACTGGTGGGCAGGGGCTGCCACAGCAGCCTCCTCAAAGGGGCAGTGTGGCACCAGCTCTGCTCCTGCTCTGTGATGGGCAACAAGAGTGAGCCATGGTCTCCGGGGCAGGCAGAACACTTGACTCACAGGGTGCTGGGGTCTTCAGGGAATTGCAAGCTGCCAAAGGTGTCTGGCCGGTCCAGGATGATGGAGGAAGATGCAGAGGTCACCGTCACCCGCCGGGAGCCTGGCCAGGGTGGACAGAGAGGTAGCTGCCACGTGGGTCCTCACCCGGAGCCCATCCCATGACTCACGCCCATGCCCCCACAAAAAGCCATGTGCCCTGCTGGCATCTTACCGAGCTTCTCCTCCTCCTTGTTGAGCTCCTCCGAGCTGTCCTTGCTGGGGCCCACACTGCCCTGATAGGCTTGTGTCTGCTTGTTCTGCTCATCCACAGCTGGATCCAAAGAGGGGCATGACAGGGAGTCTGGGCAGCCCTGTGGCCCCTCCTCAGGTCAGCCCTGTGGGCTTGTGCCAGGAAGGACCCAGGCTGGGGCCACTGCTGCCATCCCAAGGAGCCCAGGGGAGAACAAAGGCACGGGTCCAGCACCAACCCACTGTGGCTTCACAGCCCCTGCCAGGCTGCTGTTGCAGCAGCAGCATCAGGGAAGCTGCCAGCTCCCACCACCCCCTCACCTTTCTCTGTCTGCTCAATGATTTGCCGCAGGGCTTTCTTCAGGCTGTTTGCCCGCAGCATGAGCTGCTCCTTGGATTTGAAGATGCGAGGCATGGGGCTGGGGTTGAAGCTGCCACCTTTCTCCTGGTCCTTGACATCAGCATGAGTGGCCTGTGCCATTTCTTCAGGGACCATGATGGCCTGAGCCTCCTCATTCAGCTCCCGCACCAGCGAGTCCAGCTTCTCATTCAGCATGGCGCACTGTGGGACACCTACCCCACTCAGCACCTGGCACAAGCTGCTGCCCCCCACCAGTGCTGGGCACTTCCCTGGACACTATGAGTGCCTGGATACTCCCAAGCACCTGGACACCCCATGCCTGGGCACCCCAAGCATGGCACACCCCAATACATGCACAGCAAGAGCATAGGCCCACGGAGCAGACCCTCCCCAGCTCAGGGGCTGTGCCACCAGCTTGACTCAGCCCTCCAGCTCCCCTGCAACACACCTTCCGTGCCATCAGCTCAGCCTCCTGCTTGTTCTCCGTTGCCCTCTTGTAAGCCCGCCCAACTTCGGTCACAAAGTCATTGACAGTGCCACAGAGGAACCTGCCAAGGGAAGTGGCTGGAGGTCAAGAGGGGCATGGCCAGCGAGGCACAGATGCCAGCCAGGGGGACTGCTGGGATAACACCCCCTGCTCCAGAGGGCCAGCACCAGGGTTATCTGCCAGGCACCAGCACAGTTGGCAGCTGACAGCCTGGTCGAGAGGGGTGCAGTGCCCCTGGGGACATGCCCCAGCCCAGCAAGAGGGCTCTGGCACTCCAATCGACAGCCCCCTCCTTACTTGGCAGAGGAGATCACCACTGAGTGCTTGTCCGACTCCAGGATCTTGGCCAGGTGGAAAGCAACAGAGTCAGCGTAATGGGAGATCTGGGCCTGGGGGGCACAGGTGGAGACAGTTGGAGCCCTGCCACCCTGCCATGTGCCCCACTCAGGCATGGAGCTTTGCCGAGCCAGCCTTGGACTGGGGATGACCAGCCCTTATCCCCACTGCTGAGGGCAGCCATGCCCATACTGCTGGGTAGAGGGGAGGTCAGTCACAGCAGGAGGGAAACTGAGGCAAGGGGCTGAAGGGAAGCACACAGAAGAGTCCAAAACAGCTGGCCAGTGGCAGGCTAGCTCTACCTCACCTGCTGCCTGCTCCCAACTGCACATACCAGGCTGAGACCTGCCAGGCTCATTTCATTGCATGCAGCTGACTGCCAGCCCCTTTGTACCCCAATCCCCAGGGACCCCCAGCATGACCTCTTCCTGGGCCATCCCTCCCTGTGTGCCCCTGAATTGGCTAATAGCTTGAACAGGAACCTCTCCTTTAGCCTGCCCTGCCCATCTCAAACCCTCAAATGCCAACAGTTCCCACCTGGATGTTGGAGTCCCCATTTTCCTCCTCCTTCAGGGCTGAGGGGGACTGCTTGGGAGCCTCATAGGTCAGCACACTCCACCTGCCAAGGAGAAACCATGGCTGCTTGCCATCTTCTGGCCCCCTAGCCCAGGGACAGGCAAGGAACTGGGACAGGCTGCCCAGGAGATGCCAAGGTAGGGGGGAACAGAGAGGCATGTATTCTGTGCCCTGCTCACCGGTCCAGCATCTTGGTGGTGGCCCTTTCCAGCTTCTCCAGGATCTGCAGCAGCTGAGTGTCATCGTCACACAGGCTGCCCCAGCCCAGGACCCGTGCCAGGTCATTGCCAGTCCCCAGTGGCAGGACACCCAGCTGACACTGCAGGAGAGAGACAGTGGAGGACTCAAGCAGCCCCCAAAGGCACCTGTGACACCCCCAACCCTGCCATGCCCATTGTTCGGCAGCACCTAGGGCACACAGAGGGGTCCCAGCTGGGCTGGGTGCCAACGCTGGGGATGGTGTCACCCTGCATTAGCAATGCCAAGCACTCCCACTCACCTGTTTGTGGAGGCCAAGGGCATCGATCTCAGAGAGCACCCAACCCACGCTGCCATCCCCACCACAGACCAGGATTCTGAAGGTGGAGAACTTCTGGAAGAGGCGCAGCCTGGGTGGGGGGCAAGGAGAGAGGGACTGGGCACTGTGCCAAATGCCCACCGGGGTCCCACCAAGGCAATTCCAGGGTGCTCAGGCAGGTGCTTACCCCAGGTGTGGGCCCCCATTCATGAGGTCAAAGACTTGGGCTGGGTTGAGGAACTGCTTGAATTTGCGCAGAAACTTGACACCCTGGTTGTCCCCGCTCTTGGAGTTGACAAAGGCCAGGAGAGGACTGGAGCAGGTCGAGGGGCAGGTGGCTTTCCAGAAACCTGCAGTAAGCCCAAACACGTCAGCCCCGGTTCTCACTCCCCACAGACACTTCAGGAGAGCAGAGTGTGGACACTCCATCTGTGCCAAGCCCAATCTGTGGGGTGCTGGGGCAGGAGGGCCAGCGATGGGGATGTCTGGGGGATAGTGAGGGGCAGAGGGAAGAGAAAGCACTGTGCTTTTAAAGAAATGAGACGGGGAAAGAAATGAGATGGGGAAAGAAATGTGCCCAAGGCAGAGAAGGATTGACAGCTGGCCCAGAGCCCGCACCCGCCTCAGGCACATCTTGGCCATCCCAGTCCCCTGGCTGGTGTCTGCAGGCTCCTTCCCTTGGCAGACCCAGCAATGCTGCAGCAGGGACCGCATCAGCTGTCACCGCCACTGGCACCAGCCCCACAGCCATTGCCCTCAGAGCCCCATGGGCTGCAACCAGGAGCCCCAGCACCCCCACCACAGCAGGAGCATGGGGGAAACATCCCCACAGCCCACCCCCTCCTTGCCTGGCCACCACTCCATCTCCACTCCCAGCCCAGCCGAGCAGAGCAGATCAGTAACACAAAGCCCTGGGAGCTGCTGAGTCAGAGCGTGGGCTGCAGCGGAAAAGCTTGCTGCCAGCAGTACCCATATGATGGAGCAGGACAGCATGGCAGGACAAGGAGGGGACTAAGGCCTTGCTGAGCTGCTCCCAATTGGGTGGGCAACAGTCACAGCCACGGATGTCTGGGCTGCTGGAGAGGGAGAGGGCAGAGATGCTGCCAGGGATCAGCCACCAGCAGCCACGGCTCTGAAGCTGAGGAGCAGCTGCGTTACCCTGACAGCATCCCAATGAGTAACGAGAGGCAAATGAGCCACCGGCTGAGCTGAGTGGTGAAAAGCATTAAAGAACGAAGAAAGAAATATCCGGAGGAGAAGAACAGATTTTGCTCAGCGGAGGCCAGCTGGGCCCCTCAGGAGAAAGAGACAGCCAAGGGGGTCCCCCCACGCTCCACATGGCTTCTCACTGCAGTGTCCCGTGCCAGGGCAAAGCTGTGCTCTGCACTACCAAAAAACAGCTGAGCTTCAGACACTGGGAAACAACCCAAGCAAGTGCTTCATCCTGCCTTGAGAGATGCTGAACCATTGAGGTGCAACAGAGGGCAGTCCACCTCAGGGGTGTAGGGCTGGCACCGCTGATCCCAACACAGAGGGACTGTATCCTGAGCCACTGCAAGAGATGGCCTTGCAGGAGCAAGTAAAGTCACATGCGAGCAAGAAGTGCCACCCCAAAGTCCATAGAATACCACCAAGCCCTGGAGCAGAGTGCAAGGCCACGAGCGGCCTTCAACCAAGGGAGGGGCATTGACTCTGGAGCCTACAGATGGTAGTGTTCCTGCTGCCGCACAAAACAGGCACAGTGCCACAAGTCAAAGCCTCCAGAGGAGCTCAGAGAGCTCAGAGCCGTATCCCAAACAGCGTGTCCCCTCTGCCAGACCAGCCCTGTGCTCTCCAAGACTCACCATCAGAATCGATGCTGTTCAAGGCAGTTGGCGGGATGATGGACACTTTGTACTGGCCCAGGGGGCACCTCTTGCCAAGGAGCTCCTTGCAGGCACTGTGAACCTGGAAACACAGGGACACCTGTATGAGCAAAGCTGGGGGACGCAGCACCAAAGTCCCCAGCATCAGCTTTCCCAGAGATGCACATAGGAGGGGCAGTGCTGACTGTGCTGGGAGAGGGGTGGGGACAGGAATGGATACATCCTTACGATGGCCTTGCACCAGAGACACCGCCAGTCCTGCAGCCTCCGGACACTGCCACAGGTCCGGTCACAGACAGCGCAGCGCGCGCTGACGGGCAAGTTCCCCTCCAGCCACTGATGGGGCATGGCCACCTGCAGAGAAGGGCAGCCACCAATGGCATCCTGCACACTTGAGGGACAGTGTCATAGGCCACCTCTTTCCCAGGCACCATGGAGGTGGTGCCACACAGCAGGGCAAGGCAGGTCAGGGACCCCT
This sequence comes from Corvus moneduloides, assembly GCF_009650955.1. NCBI lineage: Eukaryota > Metazoa > Chordata > Aves > Passeriformes > Corvidae > Corvus > Corvus moneduloides. Next base: position 20,507,200 of record NC_045489.1, read on the forward strand.
CCCATGTCCTCTCATCCCTGCCTGCCTGGCCCCTTGAAGCCATCAGCACACGAGGCAGGGCAGACATGTCCCCAGAAAATGTCTGGAGGTGGCCCCACTTGGACAGCAAAAAGGGATCCTGATACAGGGTGTCAGAGGATGTGTCCCCAAGCTGTGTCCCTGCAGAGCCAAGCGCAGAGGCCACACAGTGCAGGGGACAGCTACGGTTTTTTCCTGCTACCTGATCTGGGCACAGTGAGGCCAGTTCTGCTGGTGGCTCTGTCCTGCCAGGATCCCTGACAGGGACTCCCCTGCTTACCCCATCCTCATCCTCGATGATTTCAATGCCGATGGAGGCCAGGGTTGTCCACTTGCAGTTGTTTGTGGCTCTGACGGCACAGCGCTTGTGTGCCTTGAACTTGCAGACTGCATGGAGGGGAGCAGTGAGGAGCAGGGAAGGTTCCCACAGCATGCATAGCCCTGGTCCCAAACCCTTCTGCATCTGGGGATGGCAGGCAGTGGGCATCACCCTGCACCACACCTGCTCTGGCCCAGCCTTGAGAAGCTGCCCTGCTCTGATCCCAGCCCCTGCCCACCTCCCAGCAGGACCCCAGTACTGACCTTCACAGGAGAGGCCATGGGAGGTGACCCCTGGAAGAGCTTCACGGCACACATTGCAGAAGGTGGGGCGGGCGTGGGAGCAGGCGTACCAGTTGTGCATGCCCGAGAAGTGCTCCATGTTGAACTGTGTGGCCTGGAGGCACAGCCCTGCCCCATCAGTGCCTGGGACCCTCAGCTGGCACTCCCTCCCTCCTGGCCCCTCAAGTCCCCGCAGCCCAACTCCTGTCCTCCTTGTGGGACTATGCCAAGGACAGCAGCTGTTGTCTGGCGGTCAAAGGCACCCAAACGGAAACATACTCCACATGGAAATATGGATCCACGCAGCCCCCTGCCCACATCACCTCATGGATCTCCCACTTCTGAACAGATTTCAGGGCAGTGATCCAGTCCTCCATCTCCTTCCGGTTCTCCGCACATAAGATGAGCTTCCGGAATGGCGTGATCACCTGCAACAGCCACCATCCCCACGTTCTCTCGCAATGCCACTGCCAGGCCAGCCAGAACCCGGCACAGACCCCAGCAATCTCTGGCACACCAGTGCCACTTTCAGCGGCAGGAGACCATGCTATGGGGTGCCCCACGGCTCTGGGGGGATGAGGGAGGTCTGCAGTGCCTCTCCACAAGGTGCTGAGATCTCTACAGGGTGCAGTTGGTAGCCCCACACCTCCCTCACCGTGAAACTGTTGTTGATGTTCTTGGTGCTGGTCTCGGCCACACTGGCATCAGACAGGTCCACCTCATCAAAAATCAGGGACTGCGAGGGAGGAACCAGAGTCCCAGTCCACCAGGCAGGGATCTCTGTCCCCTCCTGGGCTGGCAGGCTCAGGTTCCCCCTGACTGAGCATGCTGGAAGCACCCCCCAGCCTACCTTGGCATCCTTAGCATAATAGAGAGTCCTGCCCCGCAGCTTGAAGTATCGTCTCTTCCACCTCTGGAAGGAGCTCGTCTGCTTCAGCAACAGCCCCTCCTTTACGCTCTTCTGCAGAGACCACAGTGTCCTGAGCTCCCGTAGACCCCAGGATCACCAAAGCCACCATTTTCCCCTGTGATACCAGTCCCTGGGTCCCCAGGAGCAGATTGGACATTCTGGGGCTCACTCTCTGCTGCATATATCAGGGCAAATTATGTTCCCTGCCCACCATCGCCTGAGCACTGGGCACTCCCTGTGATACAGAAAGATGCTGCTGGGCATGGCAGGGCTGGAAGATGCAGGTCTCCAGCAGTGCAGAGCCTCCACTGCTGATGCTTCCTCTCCATCCCCAGGGCAGTGCCTGGAGATCCTCACCCTGCTGCAGCCTCCCTAGAAGCCAAGGGCAGAACTGGGGCCAGGAGAGCTTCCTTTGAGGGGACACCAGTGCCCCAGAGATACCAGGACTGCATCTTGGAAGTGGCATTACCTGGGCACTATGGCCCCAGCTGGTTTGGAGAGCAGACAGCCAGGGAGCAGCCAGCTCTGCCTGGCCCCCACAGTCCCTGGAGGGGACAACCTGGGGCTGAGAGTAACCCGCAGCAGGCAGAGCATCCCCTGCAGCACAGCACACCACTGCAACCTGGCTGCATGTCCTCTGCCCTCCCCGAAACACAGCACCTGCCAATATTTACCCTCCTCGCAGTGGTGTTTACAAGACTCAATTAATTAGTGTTTGAAACATGGCTATGAGCCTGAGTGGGGCAGCAGAGATGCTCTGGCACTGCCTCATCTTTGATTGTATCTTCTTTAAACACCACCGGCAGCCCCGTTCAGCTGCTGCTCTGCAATTAGCTGCCACAGTGGTTGTATCCAATCCAGGCACACGATGACAAGCCACATTTAACGGCAAATTAGCACTGGGCACGAGGGCACAGCGAGAGAACCATGGCCCTGCGGCTCTGCACTCCTGTGCCAACCCATGTGCTGCAAGAGGTGGCACCCAGGCACCTGCCAGCCTGCAAACACACCAGCCTCAGGTCTCAGTCTTAATCTACTGCCCCATGGCTCTGAACCAGATGGCCAAAGCACTAGGAACAGCAGGAGTCTTCAAAGTCACAAAGAAGCCAAAACCACACCCGGGGTGTGGCTCCCTGAGCCTCAACTCACCAAATGCCTAGCCCTCCCAAACCTCCCTGGGGCACCCATCATGTTGTTCCCTGCTCTCTTCCAGCTTAGAGTTTGAAGAGGGATGTTTTAAGCCTTTATCACACCCCAAGACTGGTGCAGAATTTGGCTGTGGTCAACCACCACGATGCCTACGAGTGTCTGTACAGGTTCAAACAGCCCAGTTGTCCCCAGTGCCAGCACTCCGGGACACACTGCATCCTTTCCCTGGCTTCTCAGCTGTGAGAGTGCAGAGGGGTCCTTCCAGCGGGGTCCAGCTGTGACCCCCAGATCCACACACAAACCATGCACCCTAGCAGTCCTTGTCCCACACCAGGCGGGGACAAGCCAGGGTCCTGCCATAACCAGGTGGGATCCGGCCCCAAACGGCACATCCACCACACCTGGCTGCACTCACCAGGCGCAGATGCTGTGTTTGCTGCAGTCATTGCTGTTTCTGCAAAGGACAGGCAGTGTGTGACAGCAAGGAGTGGCATGGGGAGCTGTGACGGGGGGAGCAGGAGAACAGGATGACAAGGAGAAGGAAGAAGAGGCGGGTCCATGATGGCGCCATGAGGGCTATCAGAGCAGGGGCTGGAGCCAGCTGGGCATGGGCACTCTGCCTGGCTCCAGGGCCACGTGGGTGGCAGGATACAGCAAGGACGGCTGCCCGGGAAGGTGGCACCCATCCTGCAAAGGAGGGTCAGAGCTGGAACATCCCCAGCAGCAGCTCCTGACAGACAGCAGCAAAAAGGCATCACCTAGCCCCAAGATGTCACAGTCCTGGCCATTCCAGGGACAGGATGCAGCTGCCCTGAAAGGCAGAGTCCCCCACCTTCACCACAGTACCCATCAGAATTTTACAACACTTCCAGTACCATGGCTGGGGGGAGTGTGCCTCAGTTTTCCACCAGTGCAGACTAATCCCTAGCATCCAAACATGGGGTGGCAAAATTGGTGCAGAGAAGCTCAGGAGACACCTCTCCCCACGTGCACCCTTGAGGTCTGCTTTGGGCATCAAAGCCCAAGCCCTCTGCGTCGCCATGTGCAGCATCTTGCTGCACAACTCCTCATGTCAGCAGCTGCCCATCCAGGCTCCATCATCCCTGGTGTTTGATGCCATGTGGTACAGGCTCCATTGGTGCCAGCGTGTTTTCCTCCTCCCTGGGAAAAATAAGGCAGGTGCCCTCTCCAAAATGAGCCCTGGAGCCCAGCTGTCCCATGCTGCCTGGGGAGGCACACAAGTCTGGGGTGCCAGAGGGCTGTTTTGGGATCTCACTGCGGCGAGCCACCCGCCTGCCTCATTTTTTGACCATGGGTCTCAGCCAGGAGCACCTGCTCCACCTGCTGGGGCAGGGAGCAGCTCCCAAATGGCTCCGTGGTTTTGGACCCCCTGCCTTTGGAATGAAGAACAGAAGGAGACCTGAGAGGCACCTGATAACCAAGGCCAGCAGCAGGCCCAGCCACACAGTGGGAAGCCACACTGCAGCAGCATTGCTGAGTGAGCCCAGTGTTTTCCCTTTGCAAACAGGAAAGGGGTGGGGATGGCAAGGGCAGACAGGCCATGCCAGGATGGCATCACCCCTGTTGTGCTGGCTCCCCGAAGCCCTGTCCAGGGCCCCAGGGTCACCACAATAATATAGTCCCCTATATAGTAAGTGGCAATTAGGTACCCTAGAGCTCAAAAGAGCTGGAGCTGAGCACCTGCAGGGACTGCCTCTTCTTCCTGGAGAGTTTCGGGGACAGTGGCAGCCCCTGGCCACTGGGCTGGGAACTCTGCACTGGTCACTGCACAGCTGTAAGCACAGTGTGCCACCCACACCCCAAAACAAACCCAAGCCCCTCCACTCACCCCAACCACAGCTTTTCTGTCTGGAGAGCCCCAGGAAGCACTGCAGGGAGCCTCAGCAAAGCCAGTGCTGGCCCCATCTCAGCAACCACGGTGGTACACCCAGAGCCACATACAACCTGACCAGCAATCAGCCAGAGGCCAACTCCCCTGTGGGGCTCTGTCCCAGCACTCCACTGCCCCCTCCTAAGGTCCTTCCCTGCTCTCTCCAGCCCAGGAGACTCAGTACCAGCACTGAGGGGATCCTGGAGGCACAGGGCAGGAGGGCAAAGGCAAGAATGGAACCATACAGCATCTGCAGACATACTACCACCTCCAGCTCAGATGCAACTGAAGTGGCAGTGGCAGCAGAGCCTCAGAGGGGACACAGCTAAAAATGGCCCTGGGAGGATGGCCAGACATGTGGCCTGCCAGGACTGGGCTGGCTCCCAGAGGCCATCATGCCACAGGCTGGCTGTGTGCTTGGCACAAGCAGGGGGGCTTGAAGTGCAGCCCAGGGGAGCTCAACACCCTCCAGCAGGGATTCTTCCAGATCAGGCTACAACCCAAAATGCCAGCCCTTCCTTCAGCCCTAAAGCAGAGCCCCAGGATGCTGCTTTGTTCTGTCACCCCACTCTCCCAGCTCTGCCACTGCCATTCCTGAGAAGAGCCCATTGTGCAGCCAGGTCTGACCACAGCTGGGGCAGGAGGGTTCTCCTGCTGGGATCAGCTTGGACAGCAAAGGAGCACCTGGAGAAGAGCCAGGAGGGTTGGTACACAGGAATGCCGGCACATATGGCTGGTGAGCACCACACTGTCTGCCCACAGAGCTGGCCACCCTACACCACTCCTGAAGGGATATACTTGTCCCTGTGACCACACGATGCCTCACCCGGTAGGAGGAGAAGAGAAAGAGGATAACCTGTCAACACACCAACCTGCATTGCACCAGCATCATTCCAGGCAGCCACCCTCCTGCTCCAAATGCAGCAGCCCACTCAGCACAAGCCGGGGTCCAGTTGTATCAGAGCTCATCCCCCAGCTGAGACAGCAGGCACCAGGACAGCAGAGGAAAGCTGGCAGCCCTCAAACAGCCCAGTTGCAGGGCCTCCACCAGCTGCTAGGCACCCCGTAGGCTGGAGTCAGTTGGAAACCTTATCAGGCTTTGCGACACAGCAGAGCTCTTCCGGGACTGGGCAGTCAGGGGGCTCGGTGCCTGATGGGTGTTATAGCCGCACAGGCTCAGCTGCTCCCAGGGGATGGACCTTTCTGCCATTGCAGGACCAACAACAATATCCCTTCCCTGTGCTGGGTAGATGCTTGAAAGGAGATTCCAGCACCAGTCCTGACAAGCCATCACATGGTGCTCACAAGGTCATTGAAAGGGGACAGAGAATTAACAGCAGGAGAGGAATGAGGAAAGGAGCCCCCAGAAGAAAGGCAACCCCCCCTACACCTCATCATCCAGCAGCTGCTTTTTAGAAATGAGGTCATGCTTCCCTATCTACAGCCGCATCGGTCCCCAAGCATCCTGCTGGCAGGCATCCTACATCAGCCCGACCCGTGCTGGTTCCCCCCTGCCCCTTGTGCCCTCCCACTCTGCCCAGCAGGGGTGGGCAAGAGCTGATGGGCAAGAGCGACATTCTCATAATGGAAAAAGTGAGCGGGGAGAGGGCACAGTGCTTGAGAAACATCACAAACATCCGGCTAGTGACTCTGGGGCTATCTTCACGCCCCAGGCACCAGCTTGGCAAGTCCTGATTAATGAGAGCAAGCCCAGCCTCTTTGGTCTCAGACAGTGTTTTCTTGTGTTGAGGTGCAATTTCCTATTTTATCATCTCTGTCCACTGGCAGACATCACCAGAAGAGCCTGGTTCCCTCTTTGCTGCACCCTCCCTTTCAAAAACTGGGGACTCCTTGGTTACAGACTCTTCTCAAGGCTGAACAGTCCCAGCTCTCCCAGGCTCTCTCTGTATGAGAGATGATCCAGTGTCCCAGTAGTGTCAAGTCTGGAGGATGCATTGCCCAGGAGCCATGGTCCACCCTCCTGCTGCAGGAGAAAGGTTTCCAAGCCTGGCCCCAGCAGCTCTACCTTGCTTTCTTCATCTTTTGGCCAGGATGTAGCCCTCAGTGGGCAGCCTTGCCCACAGCCTGGCTCTACAGCACTGTCTCACCAGGCTCCCTACAGCTGCCCAACACCCCAGTATGCACAGGTACAGCTTGCTCCATTCCTGGGGCACCCTGAGCCTGCAGGATGCTCAATGCCTGCAGCAAGGACAAGGAGCCCTCATTCCCCAGGGTGCCAATAACCCCACTGACCCCCCTGAGCCCCATGGGAGGATTCTGGTGGGTCACTCAGCCCCACCAAGCAGCTGTGATGCATCTCAGGATCAGGAATTCAGGAACACGATCCCCCTTTCCAAACAGCAGACAAGCCATGGTGGCCCCTGCCCACCATGGCCATGCACATTGTGCCCACGCCACGGGCAGCCCTGGATCCCTGGCATGCACCCCACTGTGGCCCCCTTGATGCCTCCACCTCCCAGCTCTGGTGCAATTACCCCAGGACCTGTCACTCGCTGAACCAAACAGTGCTGCTGGATCACTCTCTGCCTCCACTCAGCTGCTGGGAGAGCCTGTGCTGATGCAGTGCCGGGAAATGAACGCCCCAGCCACATGGGCAGGATATGACCCACCACCCCCAGCAACTCAAATGTGTTGGTGCACCCCAGAACCAGTGCCCCCTCTCTCCCCTTCACCTTCTCTCCAGGCCCAGCCCTAAAGGGACCAGTGCCGGGAAGCAGCATCACATACCCCTCCCATGCTGCTCTTGCACACCTAAAAGCTGGTACAGGCAACTGGCAGCCCCCAGCTGCATTGAGGAGGAGGAGGAGGGGCATCAACAAGACCCCATCCATCCTGTAGCCTTTCAGTCCAGCAGGGGCACCTGCATCTGGCAGCTGTTTTTGTCACTGAGCACAATGACCTCGCCGCCTCCACGCCAATGCTGGCACAAAGCACCCCTCAGGGTGTCCACAGTTCCAGCCTGGAAAAAGCCGAGCTGGGGGTGTGGAGTGGGGGGACATGATTGATGTGGAGGCTTGAGGAGGGGATGGGGGCATGGGCATTCGGAGCACAGAAGCACTGGGACTAGGGAGCAACAATCAGAAGGATTCAGCAAAATGATCCTCACCTACTCCTGTCCCAGGGGCTGGACAACAGCCTGGCATGAGAGAAGCTGCCTGCTTCTATCACCAGAGACCAGGGTCTCCCCAGTCAGTGTGGATGGGCAGTGGGGTGGGACCTTTCCCAGCCCCTCAAAATGGCAGGCTCCGATAGACCCTCTCCAGCACCCCACCCACCACATATGACCCAAAATAGGACCATGTGCCCTGACCCCCCCACCACCGGTTGTTTCAGGACCTGCCACTCTGGCACTGAACTCTCCCTTATTAACTGTGTTCATTAGGTACCTGTCCCTGGGGTGCAGGCAATGGTTCCCTCCCCCTACCCCAGCCCCACCTGGGTGACAGGGGTATCAAGATCGCTCAGGAAGGTGCGTACCACGGCACACACTCTGTGGCTGTAGCTTGGAGTGACAGGCAGCACATCCGCCACGGCAGGGCTGTGAGCCAGGGACAGCCCAACCTGGGTGGCAGCAGCAATCTCATCCAAAAATCCTCATCTCCATAGGGAAGGAAGGAGTCCACCCAACAAGGAGCCAGGCTGGCAAGTGTGGTCCTGCCCATCTGGACCAGGGCAAAGGCATCCTCAGGAAAAACACTGAACTCCAACACTGAGGTGAAAACACTGAGGTGGCGGGGGAGGCATACACAGCTCACTCTCAGGCCCCTCCAGCTCTCACCCTCTCCCCCAGCTCCATGGGCTGTTAACCGAGACATGTCATTTCCGCCTGCCCATCCATCACGCCACCTGCCTCCTCTGGCACACTGCACAGCATCACCTCCTGCATGGCTAATTGCTGATGCCAGGCAGGATGTGGGCAGCGGCCATGGCAGGCAGGGAAACAGCCTTTCCCCACGTGCAGCCTGTCAGCAGAGAGGCCAGAACCTGCTGGTGGTATGGGGGGGGGCTTTGGCATCTGGGCTGGGGCTCAGAGCATGCTCGTGTTCCTGTGCTGCTGCTGTAGGACATGGGCATAGCCCAGCCATCTGCCCCTTCCTCTCAGATTTCCTGGCATTGATGGCTCCCTGTGATGTCCATGTGCCCCACAGCATGGCAAGTGCTGCATGGCAAACTCCAGTGGCTACTGCTGCCCTTCTGGAAGGGTGCTGAGGGCTCACACACAGAACTAAGCATCCCCACGACCCTGCTCACTGGCCTGGCTTCCCACCATGCCTCCCCTCCAATATCTTGCACTCAGCATAGCCCTCTACACCCACCTGGCAGCCAGCCTGGAGAGGGAAGAGTTGGTGCCAGCCTGCTTCAAAGAAGGGGAAATTGAGGCATGTTCCTTGATCAGCCAGAGGGACTCAGTAAGAGTCCCCTCAAAACCCCATGCTCCAGAAATCTCTTCTGCCAAGTGGGAAAATCACACAGTACCAGGTTGGGAGCATGCAATTTCCATACCCCTGAGCAGGCATCCTCTGGCCCACGTCATGCCAGTGCACCAGTCTTGGCACAACAGCCACGCCAGGGCCAGTGGAAGGGGAGCCTGCCCCAGCCCCAAGCATCCCCAGAGCTGCCACCAGACCCAGTACACCGCCCCATTCCCCTTCCTTCATGCCCTCAGCACCCAACACCAGAGACCGGTGATACTCCCCTGCCCCACAACTGCATTCCCATGCTGTGTTTTCAGAGCTCTCCCCTCTCCCTGGAGCAGCACAGCCACCAAATCCACACCAAGGGTTGGCTGGCACTGGAAGCTGGATGCAGGGGGATTTCTAGCAGCCCCTGTGTGCCACCCAACACTGCAGGGACTGCCTTGACTCACCCTGCCACCTCCTTCCTGCAGCTGAAAGGTGGATGCAAAGGGACCACTCGCCCAGCATGTCATCCAGAGCATCCTCCCAGCGCTGTGTCTGCATCCTCCCTCCCCAAAATGTCTCCCCCAAACCTCCTTCTCTCCCTGCTTCCCACCTGGTCATTTGGCTCAGGTTATTTCTCCCTGTATTGCATTTCACTGTCCCAACCTGGGACACCTCTGACCACACACTCCTGTTTGGCTAAAGGCACCACACCCCATATTTTGTAGGTACTATCAAAATAGCTTCTTCTGAGCAAATTGTCACACACACACACACACACCCACCCACCCCCACACACACACCAGCTGCTCTCATGCTAGTGGCCAAGAAGTATGAGTGTCACGTCTGACCTCAAAGGTGTTCCCATCCATCCAGCAAACCACCACTGAGGACTGGATCTGTGGGAATGGGGCCCGCAGGGGAGCTGGCACAGCCAAATGTATCTGGGCCACTAGGAAAGATGCAGGTTCCATTTTGCCACCCACCAAGCTCTGCACACGCAGTGCCTGCAGCAGGGTGTGGGATCCCAGGAGCCTACAGAACTGACATGACCCTAAATCTCAGCTCCAGAGCATCCATGGGGCAGAACCTCCCAAAAAGAGTCCTCTTCTTCCAGGAACAGGTAAGGGTAACCCAGGGGATACAAACGCAGCACGAAGGCAATGTGGTGGAGGCTGTCCGGGTATGGGAGAGACCCTGTTCCTGAATGGTGGGATAAAATCCGTGCTTCACAGCCCCACAGGACCAATGCTGACACTACCACTGTGGGGTTTGCATGTTTCTCTGTGCCCTCCCACAGGGCAAAGGGGGCCAGAACCCTCCCAGCTCTGTCTGGGTCAAGTCTGTCAGCAGCAAGAACCTGGTACTGATTTACACCCTGGAGAAGGTGAACTCACTCCCCTGCCCCATTCTCAGCAGTGACCCTACACCCAGTCAGCCCCTCACCCCCAGCATCCCACACCTCTGACCTTGCTTCTCATCTGCCCCGACGTGGAAACCTTCCGGATGAGCTTGTGGGAACTGTCCTCCTGCTCGCCCTCGCTGTCGGATGACTCCTCACCACCCACCTCGGGTGAGATGGGTGCCAGCTTGTCCGAGTCCAGGGACGACACTGATTCCCGGGTCTTCCTCAAGAACAGGTCCCCAGGCACCAGCTTCTCAGCCATCTTCCCACCTGGCTTGGCTCAGAGCTCTGCAGCCTCCTGTGACAACCCTGAGAGGACAGGGATACATAGGAGTGGAAGAAGAGCCCTGAAGGGGGATGCATGGCCCCTCATCCTCTAGGGCTCCGACAGCTGGGAGGTGCAATCCTGGAAATCAAGGGAGATGGCGCTTCCTCGCCCAGGAATGACACTCAGGGTGGCATCCTTGCAGGCAAAGTTTTTCCTCCTTGCCTTTTTTCAGTGTCTCAACTATTCCTCAGCCTACCTGGCATCCCAACGTTGTCCCTGGCTTGGGCGCAGGAGACTGTGGCTGCCCCATGCTCGGGCATTGGTACATTGGTGCACAGAGGGGTGGAACCGCTTCCCGCAGCTTGTGCTAGTTTCCCTTGTTGCCCACCCCCGAGGTGCTGGGCTGCCCTGCGTGGCCGGGGACAGCGCAGGGATCCCCATGAAAAGCAGCAGCTGGACCCCGCCACCCGTCTGGCTCCGGCAACTGGGGAGGGATGGGTGCACCTCCCGCGCCCGTGGGTCGCCAGCCCCGAGCAGGTGACTGCGGGTGGGCTGGGATGGAGGGGGCAGCGCGAGGTTCCCGCATGCGGGGAAAGCCATCTCCCCACGGCATCCCTGCCGGCCCCGAGGGCTGCGGAGGAACTGGGGGGGCACCTACCTGGACGAGCGAGCCTGGACGGCTGCAGGGCTGCCGTGCCCGGGCCGGGGGTGGCGGGGGACACCCCACGGCGCCGTGCCGGGCCCCACGCACCTACCGCGGGCGGGCTCCGCCGCGCCCTCCCCCTTCCCCGCGGCTGCCGGCAACCGCGGTGCCGTCTCTCCGCGCAGCAACAAGCGTTGCGGAGAGGGTAGACGAGGAGAGTGAGGGCAGCGTGCTGACCCTCCCCCTCCCTAGGTGCATTGCCTCCTCCAGCCTCAGGGCTGCCGGGTGCCGGATCCCCGCCGAGCATCCCGCAGCACGCCCAGGCGGCGGAAGGCGGAGCGCCCCCCGCCCCGCACACACCTTGCACGACCCGAGCCGCCGCCGCCGCCGCCGCTGGTGCAAGGTCGCTCTTTCTCCAGCCCCGGCCCGCCGTCCGCAGCCCCCCCGGCCCCGCCGGGACGTGCCTCCGCAACGGCCCCGGCCCTGCCCCTGCCGCAAGCCCCGGCCTGCTCGGCGCGGCGGGCGCTGCTGCGCGGCGCGGGCGGCCCACGCACGGCCCCGAGCATGCGGGCACAGCGGGCACCCGCGCGCCGCCGCGCGCATCCGTGTGCGGCACCCGCGCGGGCACGGGAGAGCACGTGCACACACGTGTGCACTGCCCGCCCACGCGGGCACGGCGGGCACACCCGGCGTGGGTGTGCTCACGCACCACCACCGAGCACATACGTGTACGCACTCCCGCACTCACCCAGGCACGCACAGCCCCGGCGTGGGCACGCACACACACACCGCCGCCATGCACATACGTGTGCACACGCTCACAAATGCACGGGCAGGCACGGCTCAGGCATGGGAGTTCACGTGCACTGCCACCGTGCACAAACGGATGCTCCACTCACATCGGCCCATGCATGGGCATGGGAGAGCACATGCACCACTGCAGTGCACCTGTGTGTGCACCACCCACGTGGGCAGGGCCAGCACATGCACAGGCATCACAGCCACACACGTGTGTACACCATCCACACAGGCATATGCACAAGTGGGCACATGCACGGTTTCCGTGTTGATATGTGTTGTCACAGACCACATGCACAAGCCTGCACACCCCACGCATGGGAAAGCACATGCACCATGTGCATCCACATAGATGCATTGTGGGCATGGGTGAGCACATACACTGCCACTGTGCACATATTTGTGCATTCCCCACATGGACAAAGGCAGGCACATAGCTGGCATGGATGAGCATTCACACTGTGGCCTTACACATTTTTGTGCACACTCCAGGCACAGGTGAGCATGTGCACCTTTGCCATGCAACCATATGGGCATATGGTGACACATGGAGGCACAGCCAAGCACGTGATGGCTCCACACACTTACTTGTACACACACTTCCACGTGCACACAAACATGTACTGGCAGCCCAGAAAGCCACCCATGTCCTGAATGCATCCCCAGCAGGGTGGGCAGCAGGATGAGGGAGGGAGCTTCTCCCCATCTGCTCTGCTCTGCTCTGGTGAGATGCCCAGGAGTGCCACTTCCAGTTCTGGGGTCTCCAGCGCAAGAAGGATATAGAGCTGTTGGAGCAGGTCAAGAGGAGACCACAGAGATGCTCTGAGGGTCTACCGTGGAGACAGGCTATGAGATGTGGGGTTGTTCAGCCTGGAGAAAAGAAGGCTCCGGGGAGACCTTAAAGTAGCATTTCAATATATCAAGGGGGCTCCAAAAGGAGAGCTTTTCACAGGGCATGTCAAGACAGGACAAGGGGCAACAGTTTTAAAGTGACCTGTGGTGTGTTTGGGTTAGACAGAAAGAGGAAATCCTTTTTCATGGGGGTGGTGAGGCACTGGCACAGGTTGCCCAGAGAAGCTGTGGCTGGCCTGTCTCTGGAAGTGTTCAGTGCCAGGCTGGATAGGGCTTGGAGCAACCTGTCATCCCTGGAAGATACCACTGCCCATGGCAGGAGGAGTTGGACAGAATGTCCTTCCAAGATCCCTCCAAGCCCAAACCCTTCTGTGATTCTGTGGCGTGCATGCATGCAGATACCCCCACAGAGGTGTGACTGCATAGAACATGCTCCAGAGTGTGTGTTGGAGCACACACACATGCATGCACACATGGGGATGTGCCGCCAAACAGTCCATGTCTAGGGAGAGAGGATCTGGCTTCACTTTCCACTCCACAGTGTCCCATGGGCCCCTGTGCTCATCTCTCACCCACTGCTGCTCTGGGCTCTCCATGCTGGCAGAGCCCCATATCCCCCCCTTCCTGCTGGGCCATGCTGTCCCAGCCCGGGGACAGGGAGGGCTCTCTTGTCCCTTCCCAACGCATGGCCTTGCCTTTTGGGCTGTAATGGACTGTGGGAGTGAGGGGGACCTACTATGGGGTTTGGACTTTTATGCTCCAGGATTCCCCATCTCCCACATGTGGCAGGGGTCTCTCATTAAAACATCACTACCTGCCATGTCCTCATCCTTCCCCAGCTCAGGTATATAGCATATTGTGGGACAGATCTGGGATCTGTAAAATTGAGAGATCATCACGATGGGGAGACAGACGCCAAGGCCAGGGGCTACGCCACCTTTGTGGGTTCTCTTTGCACCTCTGGGAGACTTAGGACTCTGAATACTACGATGGGCCTGCTAGCATGCATCTCCTCTGGGGTCCCACAAAGGGATCCCCAGGACACCCCATGCCATGCCCTCATCCAGCACTGAGGGCCCCAGTACCCAGCAACCTGGCCACGCCGCCATGCCTTGGGCCAACTGTCCTACCTGGCAGCAGCTGGAGCTGGATGGAGGAGCAATGGGGTTTTGAATGGGTCATGGGGCACAGTTTCCCTGTGCCTGCAGTTATCCATATGCAAGGGCTTGCACAAGAAGCCCTGTGAATTCACACTTACACACTTGCATGCATTCACCCATGTGTGCATTTGCTCACTTGCATGTGCACACATACGTGCATGCATTCACATGTGCACATCATACGTAGGACAAGTTCCCCCGTGTGTGTGTGTGCACTTGCATGTGCAGTCACTCACCACTAGTGCTTGTGAGCAGCAGCATGGGGCTGTGCCCTTCCCTGTGCCCTGCACACACGCGCTCACGCATATGGCATGTGTTCAACTGTGTGAACATGTGTGCTCACAGGCGTGTGCATGCATTCACCTATGTAAGTGTTCAGCTGTGTGCACTCACATGCATGTGCACACATCCACTTGTGCGTACATGTGTCCACTGGCGTGCACTGACATGCTTATGCCTGTATCCCCTGCGCAGCCACATGCTCGCCCTCCACGTGCTTCCGGCCACGCGCTGACACGCTCCCATGCGCGTGCACGTGTGTATCCCATTGTGCACTCGCCTACACTCACACCCGCCCCGTGCACTTGTGCTCAAACGCACGGACTCGCACTGGAGCACCCCCGGCGTCCCGTCCCAACACCTGTGCACGTGCACGCCGCCGCGCGCCTCTGCCCGCCTCCGCGCGCGTGCCCGCGCACACCTGCGCTCCCGCACCCACCTGCACGCGCGTGCTCCGCCCGGGGACTGGCGCCACCCAGCGGCCGCCGCCGCCCTTGCGCTGCCCCGAGCAGTGGGGGCGCGAGCGCGGGGTGCCCCGGCCGCTCCCTGCGACCGCGAGCAGAGGAGTCCCCAAGGAAGGCACTGGGCACCACCCTGCCGTACCGCGGTGAATCGGAGCACCCCGGAACAGGCTCGGCACCAGCACTGCGACAACCCCCCGGGAATGGCCACCCCCTCCCCGGGGCTGCCCCAAAAGCTCTGGCATCGATTCCCTAGCAAATTGCCAGGGAAAACGCTGCATCCACTATCCAAGTGCTGTGACCCGTACATGCATCCCTGGGGAAGGGTCCAGGCACTGACCCATGCCTCAACTCAGCCTAGGAGCACTGGGCGCAGAAGACACCCTGCCTACAGCTGCACTTCAGGTGCCCCCTCTGCCACGGGGGCATTCAGCTCCCAAGAGCTTGCCACGGCTTGCTTCATCCCAGCTGGAGCAATTACCCCCTCTCCGCTCCGGTGCCACTTGTTGGGGCCCAGGGACAAACCATGCGAGACACAACTGGGACAGATGTGCAGCTCCTGCTGCTTTACTGTGAGAGGTACAATGGCACACAGTAACATGCAGGCGCTGGCAGCTCCTCCAGCACAGGGCCCTGTGCAGGCCTGCTGAACCCCACCATGAGAGCAGCGTGGCCCCCAGTGGGTGCAATCTTTGGTCCTAGCAATGATCCTGGGGGTGGCTGAGATAGAGGGAATGTTGAGGACCCCACCTGCCAGGCACCACCTGACAGTACAGCCAGGCAGGTGTGGGGTGTAGTGTTTAACAGGCTAAGGGTAGCTCAGAGCAGGGGCAGCAACACAAGGGGGCTGCTGCTGGGGCACACAGGCAGGCATAGTTGCTGCCTGCACCCTGGGGCTGGGTGGTCCAGCTATGGAGCCACCCCAAAGCGCTGCAGCCCACCTGCCTCCCCAAAACGTTTACCTCCCTGCCCCAAGTTCCTGCTGGTTGCATTAAACCCCTGTGCAAAATCAGTATCAAGGCACTTGCTCATGCCATGGAGACAGGTGGACAGTGGCGGGGGGTGACATCTAAGTGCTATTTGGGGCTGTTGCAGCACAGAGGAGGGGACAAGTGCCCCGTTTTGTCCTTAATGTGGTTTTTCCTCTATTAATCACTCCTGGTGTTGGGCTAGAAGCTGCAGGTGAGTGCTGGATGAGGCCCGGTTGTCTCCATGCCGACAGCATTGTTGACAGAGGGTAGCTGCAGGCCTCAGTGTACTGATCCCGGAACCCCATGCCCTGGCAGGGTACCATCCCAAGACATGGGTGCACAGCACCTACTGGCACTCACCTTGGCCCCCTGTGGTCCCTAAGCCAGCAGGGAGCGGGTTAAGAACCTGCTGGCCAGGGCCATTGTTTCTGACACAATGGGGAGGAAGAGGATGCTGGGGCTGAAATTCCTTCAGCTCCCACCGGACAGATGGACAGAGCTGGACAAATAGACGTGACAGAGGGCGAGCATGATTTAACCCTTTCAGGTGCTGCATGAATATGCCCCAGGGTAGCTGGGGCGTATTTAAGGCATGTGGTGCAGCACCGGATACAAGATAGGCACTGGCATCCAGGACAAGTTGGAAGGACCCCATGGGCACAGAAAGACCCATGAGGGTGGTGGTAGCATCCATCCATCTAGTCTTGCTGGGCCACAGGCTGCTGAGTGGCCACAGAGCCCATGACAGCTCTGTGCTGGACTGGCAACCCTGCCCCTGCTTGGTAAATCAGAAAAATAAATAAAAGGCAGGGGCTGGACAGATGGACAGACACAGGGAGAGCCCACAAGGGGCTGGATCCACTTTGGCAGCAAGCTGGGACCACAGCCAGGATCCCAGATGGAAGCTGGGTAGGGGGCTAGCAGCCCTTGGAGGCCTGGCCAAGGCTCTCACGCAGGCACCTGAGCTGCTCCTGGCCCAGCTTGATCTTCTCCTCCAGCTCCCGCTGCTCAGCAATGAGGGCTGACTTCATCTTGACGAAGTGCTGGTAGTCCTGGAGCTGCTCAGCAGGCAGGTACCGTGCCACCATGGCACCCACTGCCTCCTCCCGCCGCCCCACGTGCTCCTTCAGCTCTTTGGCATCCTCCAGCTGTGCCACCAGCAGCCGCTGCTTCTCCCGCAGGGCCAGCTGTGGAGAAGATGGCTGGCATTGGCAGGGCATCCCACAGCCCAAAACCTCATGGGTGAGGGTCCCCTGCCCCATGCTCACCTTGTCCTCAGCAGGGGCGTGCGGCCCCAGGCTGCCCAGGGCAGTTTCCACCCGGGCCAGGCGCCCCGAGAGGGAGAGCAGGAGGTTGATCACCTTGTCCAGGTCGCCCACAAAGAGGCGGTACTTGTCGAACTCCCCTGGGGTGCAGAGGGCTTGCAGGCGGGCAGCCACATCCTCACCCAGTGCCCCATTGGCACTAATGTCCTCCTGCAGCCCCCGTTGTGCCTCCTGCAGCACCACCAGCTTGCGGCTCAGGCTCTCGATCAGCTGCAGCTGCCAGAGCAAAGGGGTCAGGGGTAACTGGGGCCACTTCCCATGGGATCGGGGGACTGGCACAGAGGTGTAGGGGTGCTGTGCTGGGACCCACAGAACACAAGAACCTTGTGGTACCACTGGTTCCCACGAGCTACTGGCAATTCCCAGTCCCCACAAGAATCTGTCAATGTCTCAGACTCCCTGTGCACTTAATGGATGCCTCCGGCCCCTGTGGACATCTGGGAACATCCCAGTCCCTGCAAGCACTCAGCATCTGGAGATGCCGCTGGTCCCCAGTGAGCATCTGGTGAGACTCTCAGGTCCCGCAAGCAGCTGACAATGCCCCTGGTCCTTGCAGACATCTGGCAATGTCCCAGCCCCTTGTGAGCATATAGCAATGTTCCTGGTCCCCGCAAGCATCCAGCAACGACCCCCGTGCCCATGAGTGCCTGGTGATGTCCCCAGTTCCCATGAGCAACCAATGATGTCTCAGTCCCTCTGAGCATCCAGAAATGCCCCCAGTCTCCATGAGCACCTGGCAAGGGCAGTGGGGAACCTTGAGGGCATTGTCCCCAGCAGTGTCTGTACCTTCTTTTCCACCAGCTCGTGGTCCACCTCCTCCTCATCCTCCAAGCTCCCCTCCACTACCTCCGGCAGCACCTTCACCTTGTTGGGTGGCTCAGCTTTGCCCACTGCAACACCGTAGTGCACTGGGAAGGAACTGGAGCTGGCAGCACTCCTGGGAGGCGGCGAGATGGGCTCAAAACCTTGCCTGGGTAGACAGAGATACAGAGATAAGGACTGGGGGTGTCAGCCTGCCCTTGGCATGGGGCCCGGTGCCATGCCAGCCCTACCTGTCCTGTGCCACAGCCTCCACATGCCAGTCCTGCTGGAGACACTTCCGCCAGGCCTGTCGCTCCCCTGCCATCAGCAGCTCACCCATCACCTCAGTGGCGGTGCCAGGGGGAGCCAAGGGGGCCAGGACATTGGCCAGGGAATGGTCCCTGACAGCCACGTCCCACAGCAGTTCCTCGGAGTCCATACAGCGGGTGTGGGGCCGGCTGCCCTGGCAGCTCACTCCCTCCACTGCCCCAGAACTGGGCTTGAGTGCCTCCGGCAGAGCAGGGCCAGGGCCACAATGCAGGGACAGTGAGCACTCACCCACCCCACGGGGACTGGCACAGCCCTGCTCCTGGCTCTGGATGAGCCTTTGGGGCTGCTCCTCCATCTCCCGGGACTGCTTCATCTTTGTCCGCTTCTCCCCAGCTCCTGACAACCTGCCAACACCCACCCAGGGCATGTCAGGTCCCCTGCCCACCCGTGGGGACATGGACACTCAAGGCAATGGCCATCCCAGGTAAAGAGGTCAGGGACACCCCACAACATAAAATACCCCCACAGGGTGCTCCAAGGGGTGGATTAGGATGCTCTGACACAGGGTACAAGGGCCCACAAAAGCCCCCTCGTGTGTCCCGGCAGTGCCTGCAGCCTCACTCCCACCCCCATGCCATGGCAGCACTTGCCTGAAAATCTCAGCGTTGGTAGCATCAGGCCCAGGAGTCCTGCGGAGTGATCTGGGGGGCTCAGGTCGGGGCCACGCACCTGGTGGAGCGGGAGGGCGAGCAGTGTGCCCCCAGGACTGGCCCTCCCGCTCCCCGGTGAGGCTCTGTGACCGCTCCCTCACTGCCTCAGCAATGCTGCGGATTGGCATTGGGGCAGCAGAGAAGGCAGAGCCATGCCCAGCACCATCTGGTGGGTGCTGGGATGCCCGGCGTTGCCTGTACTTCTCCCAGTTGGGGGGAGGTGGGCGGGGAGGTGGGGGGCCCTTCTTTTTGGAGATGCTGGGAGGGTCCAGCTTGGCACGGAAATGGTCCTTCCGGTCACGGCCCCAGGGGCTGGCAGGTTCCAGGTTGAGGTGGCTCTCAGAGAAGGCTCTGCCCCGTAGTGGGCGGTGCAGCGGATCCAGGGGGCTCTCAGTGGTGTGGGCCAGGCGGTCACTATCCCACAAGAGGTCGTGTGTGGATGTGGCCCGGTAGCAGGGTGGCCACTCTGGCTCAGTGCTCTCAAGGCAGGTGTGGAATGGGCCAAGCCTTGGGAAACCCAGTGGGTAGCTGGAGAGCTCACTAGAAGAGAAGGAAGCACCCATCCTCCCGCACACAGTCACCCATCTGGCAGTTCAGGCCCATTTCATGCCCTGCCTCATTTACCCCAGCGAGCCACCCAGTCACACTGGTGGGAGAAGCCCAGGCTCATCCGCTGGGCACAGCCTCCTGGAGATGGCCCCAGACCTCTGGGGAAGGGTAAGGGACCTGTGGATACCTCCTCACACTCCCTTGCCCTGCATGCCTCCTCCCGCCTCAAAGAGCACCACGCCAAGGATGGCCAAGGCAATATGGGAGGCACTTTGTACATCCTCAATCAAAATCATGCCAGTCCCCACATCCCCCTGGCGGAAGTCCCCACACACATGAGTGGCACACACATCCTAGCACCGTGGCACCTGGCATGGGCTCACCTGATGGACTGGCTGACTTTCCTGGTTATTGCAGGTGGTTCCCACTCATCCTGAGGAAATTCCTGGTTGCGGGAGGAGGGAGTGTGAAATCCCCCTCCTCAGCACCTCTGTCCCATCCCCATTCAGGTGCAGAAGGCATGCAGGAGGTCTGCAGGGCCAAACTGGGCACAGTACTCCGCACCCCAACCCAGGGTCATATTCCAGGGGTGCAAGGGGGTGCCAGTGCTGCTCCCCAGCACAGTCCCACAGGGCCAAGTTACTCACCGGGACAAAAGCTCTCTGGGGGGGCCAGGCATCGCTCTCCTCTCGCCCGGGATGGGGGGCCGGGCAGCAGCAGTCAGGGCAGCGCACCCAGGGCACAGGGTGACAGCGGCAGGTGTGGCCACGGGGCAGTGGTGGTGGGCACAGGTCCCCTCCACAGTAGCGGCAGGGCTCAGGGCACAGGGGAACCCCACAGGGGTAGGAGAAGCCCCGCAGGTAATCTGGCTCCCCCGGCCTCCCCAGTGGCTTGTAACAGTGGGGCTGCTCCCGGCAGCACTCAGCATAGGGGCCAGCAGAGCCAGGGCGGCTGGGTGAGGCGGGGCTGTAGGGCTGGTCCACGGAGAGGCGGCGGACATCCCGGTGCTCAGGGCCATGGGGCTGGAAGGCGCCAGGATTCCCTGCTGGCGGCTTGCTGTGCCGGGGTGGTGCCGGTCGGCTGCTCTCCTCAAAGAACCGGCGGCGGTCGGCGAAAGGCAGCAGGACCGCCTCGTCGCTGCCCTGTGGTGGGGAGCTGCGCGCCGCCGGGGCCTGGCTGTATCCCTCCAGTTCACTGGGGCTGGGCGAGTGCTGCGGCTGCAGCTTGTGCTCTGGGGACCAGCGCCAGCGGCCCCTGGCTGTTGGCACCACCCGCTCAAGGGACGGGGGCCCTTTAGGGGCTGGCACTGGGTCAAGGGTGGAGATACCCCGGTCCCCAGAGCGGCCAGCGTTCCTGCTGTCCTCACTCGGTGCAGGGCTGAGACACTCAGGCAGGGCAGGGGGTCGCTCTGCCAGTACACTGCCCTCAGGAGGCTCCTCAGTCTCCTCCACTGGCTCCTCACCAGGTGGAGGTGCACCAGGACCCCGGCTCTTCTGCAGCTGGGCCTTGCGCCGCTGGATCTCGTTGCGCAGGCTGGTGGCGAAGCGGTCGCTGCGGCGGCGCATCTGAGCAGAGCGGTGGGGTGGACCCCCAGCCCGCCGGGCTCCTCCCCGGCTCTCCTCCTCCCCTGGCCCCTCAGCGCTGAGTGCTGGGCTGGCCCCCTGGCCATCCTGCCCACAGGCTTGCTGCAGCTCAGGGCAGCAACGGCAGGGCGGCGCGCGGCAGCAAGGCTCTGGGCAGTGTGGGGGGTCCTGGGCAGCCCCTGTGGTTCCCCCCCCACTGCCCTCAGGATGCAGCGGGGACAAGGTCCAGCGTTGCCCACTGGGGGCTGGCGAGGCTCGCCCGCTGCCAGTGCCCAGCTGGAGGGAGCGGAGCTGGGAGGCCAGCAGTTGCTCGGGAGCACTGTGCCGGTGTGACATGTGGCCCTTGAGAGGGGACAGCAAAGGGTTGTCACCTGCTGTCATGGCATCGGGCACTCGGTGCATGCTGTCATCCAGGTATGGCTGATTATCAGACTCCATGCTCTCCCCCAGGAGTGGCTCAGCCGGGCATCGGTCCGGGTGGGAGCTCAGCATGTAATACTGGTCAGCAGAGAGACAGTCCTTCGTGGGGTATGACGCCAGTGTCCTCCTGCCCACCACTTCCACTTCCCCATCCCGCTGGCAGAGGAAGGTGTCAGAGATCCACCGGCCCTTGGCATGCAGCATGTCCGCTGACACTGAGGCCTGGCGCCTCTCCCCTCTGCCAGCTGGGGCTGGCCGCAGGCTGTCCCTCCTGACAGGGGGCTGGGGGGGCACAGGTGCCCGCCAGGCTTCAGGGTGCCGGCTGACAGATGGCTCAGCCCCTGTGGTCAGGTAGCGCCCGTCAGAGGCTTTGCAGGGGCCTTGGAGGCTGGAGTCGATGGACACGGCCTCTTCAGGACGGAGAGAGAGGGCGCAGTCAGAGGCGATGGAGCTGGCAGAGAAGGAGCTGTAGGCCGAGTCCCGCTTGCTGTGGTACATGCCCTGGTCAACGGGTGAGGGGTCTCCTTCATAGTAGGCCTGGCCGGGATGGTCCAGGCTCTCCATGCTCCCGATGGAGCTGCTCCGGTCAGTGCTGCAGTGCCAGGACAGTGGGTTCCACTGCAGGGACAGCTTGCTGCTGCCTGGCCCCACGCCAGTGTTACAGGCACCTGCCGCCCTCCATCCAGCTCCGCAGAGATCCCAAGGAGCCCACCCCCACACATACACCCTCCCTGGGACAACAGAGCACAGGGCAGCACAGCCCCAACCTGCCCTCCACCCCCAGCTTGGGGCCACCACCAAGGTTCCCTGGCACTGGCAGTGGGAGCAGGCACAGGGAACACAGGGTGTGTGTGACTCCAGCCACTCAAGACCTCCCAGCTCTGGCAGCGGGGGCAGTGGGACTAAGCAGCTCCTGGCTGTCTCCAGCAGAGCCGCCGCCCCTTCCTGCCGGGAGCCGGGAGTAAACAGCCAGGGGAAAGGGTAGTGCAGGATGAGGAGCAATGCCCGAAAGTGGTGTATGTGACCACTTATGCCACCCCCACTACCACAACCCAAGAGAGTGTCCCGTCTGCCCCCTCCCCTTGCACAGCCTCATAACTGCCCCCAGGGCCTCACCTGACATCACACCCCGAGGGCCAGGAGAGGCTGAAGGCATCAGCCGGGCAGTGCATGGTGGGGATGTCAGGGCGACTTTCAGCAAGTTTGGCCACATGCCAGGAATGGGGCCGGAGGACGGGCACGCTCCTCCTGCCAAGAGCAACAGCGGGAAAGGACAAGAATGGGGAGGAAGCCAGGCCAAGGAACCGGGGCTGAAGTCACTTCCTATGGGGCTTCCTGTCCCCTCCAGGCCAGCGCCCGCCCAAAGGGGACGGCAGCGAGGAGGGTCCAGCCCTGCCAGCACCTGGCACTGGGCACGGGGATCCTGAAGCTCACCCAACTGGCCAGGGCTCCCCAGACTGCAGCATCCCTGTTGCCACACCAACAGGGGACCGAGGACATGGCCCCTGCACAGCCCACAGGCAATGCCTTGAGCAGGGCAAGTGTCCCTGCCAGGACTGGACTGGCTCCACCAAGAACACTGGGGCCACGTCTGCGTCTCCCCCGCAACCCTGACCTTCCCCCTTGTTCATTTGTCCCTCAGCATCTGCAGCAAGCACCAGCCACATCATGTCTCTGGGAAGAGTCCTGTGCTGGTCCCTGTCCCACCCCTCACAGGAGACTCCACAGGAGTCTCTAGTCCCCCCAGCACATGCCACTGCACAGATCTGGTCAGAAGCCACCTCCTGTACCTCCAAAGTGCCCAGTGCTGCCACAGCATCTGCTGACTAGACGAGGAGAATGGCAAGCTGCGAGGTCAGCACAGGGACTTCCCAGAACCCCCAAACTCACCATGGATGATGCTGAGCCCCAGCACAGTCCCGCGGGACCCCTGCCCCTTGGGCAGTGCCCTTGCGCCGTCCCTGCCCCTGAGTGCTGCTGGAGCTGGAGTCAGTCAGGATGCAGATAGGAATGGATGCAGTTGGAGGGGTTGGGGGGTGGGAGGACTGCGAGGCCCAGCCCTGCCTCTCCTTCCTTTCCCAGGCAAGCCGGCAGGCAGGAGGCAGGCAGGCAGGAAGGGAGAGGAGCGGCCACGCTTGAGGCTACCGCCCAGCAAGGGGGTGGCGAGCCCGATGCCCTGCCCTGGTTCTGCTGGCTGGGGAACCCCCACCCAGTGGGAGTGCTGACAGCAGCAAAGGGGCTGCTCCCCACCCTGTCCCAGCAAAGGGCACCTCCAAGCTGGAGACAAGGGCACCTCCACATTCCTGCCAGTCCCCCAGGCAGGTAAAACCCCACTGGCCCTCCCTGTGTCCCCTCCACAGCACTGCCAACCTGCGAACGATCATCTTCAGAGTGCGGTAGGAGCCCTTGATGAGGATCAGGGCCTCCTGGCGGGATCCGTACAGCGGTGTCCCACTGATGTTTACCAGCTCATCACCCGGCTGCAGCCGGCGGGACAGTGCAGCCTTGCCCCCATCCTCCACCTGGGTGACAGAGAGTGGCGTCAAGGGGGGCACGGCCCCCAGAATATCCCAGGGGATGTTCCACAGCCGCTGTGTGTCAGGGGAGAAAGGGGCTTTGGAGAAGGTGCCTGAGCCCCAGGCACCACAGAGAGATCTGCGGGGCCAGGCTCTCCCCCTTCTCTGGTCACATGAATTTCTGAGCAAGGGCATCGGGGAGGGGGGAGAAAGAAAAATGTCCCATCCCAGCAGATTCCCCCGCAGGCACAGGCAGCACAAGGGCCCTTTGTCTGGCGTGGATGCCAGCCCCCTGCCACTGCTTCCAACCCCACATTGAGCCTGTCTGGGCACCCGTGATGATTTCGATGCCCAAAGGATGCCATCCCGCCCTATGTGCCCATAGGAGACAACAGTAGGGGAAGTGCTGAGCCCTGGCACATGCCTACCCTCCCTGACACCCATGGCCAAAATGAACCTGGCACTCTGTACTGCTGTGCTTAGAGGAAGCAGGGCCATGGTGCTGCCAGCATGTGAAACCCTGGGCCATCCCCTCTGCCCTAGCCGGTAGGTGCAATGCTGGCAGCCCTGGGATGAGCAGTGCCCAGCTGGGGTAGGCACAGTGCCCATTGCCAGCACTGATCTCTGACCATCCTGCCACTGCAATGGCCAGGGATCGCCAAGTCCAGACTATCACACTACAGGGCTGGCAAGCGACTGAAACTGCTGCGTGGTGGCAGTGGCACAGGGCATGCAGGTGCATGGGGCAGGACCCAGGGTGCCCCATGCCCAGCGTGGATGTGGCAAGACCCTACAGCTACCCACAGAGCTGAGCTAACCTAGCCCCATGCTGAGGCTCCAGCACCCACCCTGCCCAGTTGCTCCCAGGCCTGGCCAAGGAATGAGCTCTGCTCACAGTGCCTGCAGGGCCGGCCTGGGCAGCAGCCAGGCCCCAGTGCCAGGGAGCACACAGGGCCTAGGAGGTCAGTCATCGTGCATGTGCCCCTGGGCACCACTTTCCAGCCCTAGTGCTGGACAGGGCTCAGGGGGCATTCCACCACCCCCGGACAACACGTCACCTTAGGAGGGAGGAAGGCAGGGGCAGCCAAGCCTCCTGCCCAGTGTACCACTGCCCCACGGCCCTGCCTGGCACAGCTGTGCCCAGAACCGACAGCTTTCCCATTTTTTCAGGGATCTCAGCACCACAATGCCATGCCCAGGCTGGGCACAGACCAATGTGCCTGCCTGTCCAGGCAGGCTGCCCTCCTACCCAGAAGTCAGCCATGGGGCCGCCTTCCTGGCAGGGGACCCTGACTGCCTGTGAGGGCTCCCAGTCCTACCATGTAGTCGGTGGAACACCTGGGTTTACCCCTTCCCATGCTGCTGCCCACCACTGGGCACCAGCAGAGCATGCAAGGCAGGCTGCACCTTCACCCAGTCCTCTGTCCAGCCATGTGCCCACCCAGCCCTGCCTGCCACGGCCATGGGGATGGGGATGAGTCAGAGGTGAAAGGTGTCCCCACTACTGCAGGACACCACCAGGTCTGCACCCACGTCTGAGCCATCACATGCACCAGGATGGACAGGCTCAGCCCTGGCATCACTCGCCAGGAGCTAAATTTGGCACAAACAGCCCCTTGTTCTGCCTTTGCCACCAGCGAACTCAGCACTGGCGGCCAAACCCCACCGCCTGCTGCCCTGCCTGGCTGGGCCAGCCCAGGACACTTCCCCAACACCATCCCTGGAGTTCACTCTGGGCTCTCATGGCGGGTACCGGATGGCTCACAGGAATGTCTCAGGAGAAAATTGTCTTAGAAGTCACAACCAGAACAGTGCCAGAGCTGTGCCCACTCTGCCCCACACCAACGTCCCTCCTTGCCCCCGACGTGATCGGGGGATTGGGGGAGCCTGTGCCAGAGGGCATTCGCAGCCCCATGGAAGGCTTAGAGAGCGTGTGAGCACTGCCGTGGGACTCTGCCACAGGAACGGATCCCGCCCGGAGTGGACTCAGAGGCCAAACTCTGTCACCAAGTGCGGGGACGCCCTTCCCCTTTCCGGCCCGGGCCCCCCGCGCCACAAGCGGGGGCCGCCCCCTCTCCGCACACACCTCGGCCGGCCGCAGCGGCGGAGCGATGGCCCCGGGGGACCCTCCCCTGAATGCACAGAGCGCTGGAACAAGCCCCTTTTGTCTGCCGAGCACACGCGGTGGCGGCGTGTCTGGGGGAGCGCGGGGGCCGACACCCCGCGGCCCGCAAGCCACCCTCCTTCTCAAAAGTGGTGGGGAACATCCCCGAGCCCTCCCATCGCCTCCCATCCCCTCCTCCGGCAACCGGCGGATCCACGGGGACCCTCCTCCCCGAGGGCCGGCAGCGAGTCGGGACGCGGGCAGTTACTCCCTCGGCGCCCGGCTCCCCACCCGCCGGCGGAGCCACCTCAGGGCGCAGGGCTGGGACCGGAGCCACTTTTCCAGCTCCCCCAGCCAGACCGCGCTGCCCGCGTCGCGCCGAGGGCGTGGAACGGCCCGGGGGTGCAGTCAGCCCGGCTCGAGGCAGGGAGCAGCCCCGGGGCCGCCAGCCCGGCCCGCCGCACCGCGGCTCAGCAGGACGGTGACACCGGGCAGGCAGGCGGCCAAATCGCCCGGTGACAGGGCCCCGTCCGGGCTCCGCGGAGGGGTGGGTATTGGGGTTCCCTTGGCCGCTGCCCGGCACCCTGCGGGTCTCCCCGCGAGTCTCCCCGCGGGGCGATGCGCTGGCGGGGGCTGCGGGAATCGGTGACCCTCTGTGTGGCGAGACGTCGGGGCCGCAGCGGTCACCCTGAGCATTCGCTCCCGGCTGCTGTCGGGCCCCGCTCGGCACCGTACCCCAGCGCCAACCCAGTCCCGGGCACGGTCCTGTCCCTGCGTTCCAGGGGTGCCGGGGCATGACGAGACGGACTCTGGTTCCCCACCGTGGCCCTCAATGTCCCCGCAGAGGCCGGTGCCCGGGGCACCCATGGGCGGGGCACCGACGGATGGGTACACGAAAAGGGGCTGACCTCCCCCAGCTACGGTCCGTGGGACGGGACCGGGAAAGACGTGAGGGAGGAATTGTGGGGCCGCCCCCGACGCCAGCCCAACGGATGTGCCAGAGGAATTTCTTCCTGCCGCCGGGCCCGGGCTGTCCCTCCGCCCCTCTCGCTCCCACTTTTCCCCGCGGCTCTAAGTGGAGGGTCGCGGGGATCGTGGGTGCGAGTGGCCGCCCCCGTCCCGCCGCGCCATGACACGCGACCCCGCGGCCGGGGCTCCCCGCACCCCCGACACCGCCGCGCATCGGGTGTCCACCCATATCCCGCGTCCCGCCACGGGCGGGAGGCCCCTCGCGGGGGGATGCTGCGGAGCCCACGCGGGACTGTGCCGGCGGTGCCTACCTTGGAGACGATGAGGGGCTCGCCGTGCTCTAGCCCGCCGCGCAGCGTGAAGCCCCAGGGCGCGCCCCCCTGCAGCTGCACATGCACGTACTGGGGGGCGCCGGGCCGGCCCTCGGCCCGCTCCATGGCGGCTACAGCTACAGCTCCATCCCGGCCCGGCCCCGAGCTGTGGAGGAAATGACACCCCCGCCCGCCCGGGCTGAGCGGCGCGGGGCGAGTGGGGGGCGGGGCCGGCCCGCACCGGGACTGCTCCGCTGCCGCCAATGAGGCGCGGGGGGCCGGCGAGCGGGCGGCTCGGCATGGCACGGCACGACGCGGCACGGCACGGCACGGCACGGCATGGCTTGGCTCAGCACAGCTCATGGCATGGCTCTGCACACACTGGCACAGCACAGCATCTTTCTACTCAGTAGCTTGGCATGCCATCCTTTAGCCCAGGCACCTGAAGTGAGCTGCTTGGCTCAGCTTGGTACAGCCCAGCCAGCGTATTTCAATTGTCCAGCTCAGTCCAGTATGGCATGATATGGAAGGCTGGCAGACTTCAGTGCAGCATGACACAGCACAGCTCAGCTCAGTGTGGGATGGCAAGGGGGCCAGCATGGGTTAACTGGCCCAGCATGGCTCAGCTTGGCATGCCTCGGTGCAGTTCAGCTGGGTTGGCACATTCTGGCTTGGCTCAGCTCAGCTCAACACGACACAGGGCTGGCCAAGCTAAGTTTGGTACAGCACAGAACAACCACGGGCCTCATCTGGCTTAGCTCCACTTGGCCTGGCCCAGTTTTGCTCAGGGCAGTTCAGCTTGGTTGACTTGGACAAGCGGGGCTGGCACAGTTCAGCTCAGCACAGCCTGGCCTGGCTTGACTTAGTTTGGCCATGCACAGTTCAGCTCAAAATGACCCAGTTTGGTTCAGCACAATATGGTGCCACCAGGAACCCACACCAATAGGGCCAGCTCGGCACAGCTTAGCCTGGCATGGCAGCAGTTCAGCAGCACTCATGCAGCTGCGAGGCGGTGGCAGTAGGGTGATGCAGCCCCCCCAGCTCCCCACCGCACAGTCACACTGGCGCCTCAAGCTCCACTGCCTGCAGGCCAGCACATGCTGCTGGCTCCTGTCTGACCCAGCCATGCCAGCCCCCACCCTGTCCCTATCCTGCCGGGCACCTCAGGGCGTGCATGGCAGTTTGGCCGTTCTTCACCTTTGTCTTTTCCCTGCCAGGCCCAAGAGGAGCAGCTGTGCTGCTTGGGGGAAATTGAGGCACGGGGAGGAGGTGGCTGATGGCAGCCGAGGATGGTGGGAGTGGATCGGAACGGATTCCTGGGGGAGCCCGAGAGTCCTGCTCCTCCCCTTCCCGCCTGGGGCCACGACTCTTACTCATCTCCTTCCCAGACATCCCAGACGGCACAGCCGGCCTGGAAAGCTCTGCTCTGCAAGCAACGCCTGCGGCCCCTGGTTGCCTGCCACGGCCCGGGAGGGTCGGCTTGCAGTGCCAGGCTGGCGAGCCACTCTAGGCTTGTTCATTCCCAGTGCTGGAAGGGTCTCAAGTTTCTCTTGGTAGTCCCTGTCCACAAGCACCTGCCTTGAACTCTGCCTGCGCCCTGCACAGCCCAGCTGCAGGCAGCCCAGTACATGTGTACATTCTTGTGCCCGTGTCACAGGGTGCAGGGTGGAGTGGTACCTGGGCTGTTTGTAGAACTGGAGCCCACCCAGGAGCGATGCATGCCCCCCACCCCCCCATACAGCCTTGACAGGTCCACTGCTGTCATGTCCACCCCTGACCCGAATCTCCTGCTCTCCCCTATGGCCTTCCCACCTGCCTTGTCATGCCCCCCCCCCCGCCCCCCCATGACTGGCTGCTGCCATGCCCTGACTTTTCCCAGCCTTCACTGGCTCATCTGCCACTTGTGCCCTTTCCCAAATGAGTAACCAGGGCTGCCTGACCAGGCGAGAGGGCTCTGTGCCCTGGCTCATCACATGGCCCCACAGCACATTTAGCACCACGCACACCCCCACACAGCCCTCCCAGCCCTTAGCACTGTGTCCAGCTGGCACCAGGAAGGGTGGGCAGCAGGCACCAGTACAACCCCCGCCAGCTCTCCCATGTCCCTATGCCTGCACCAGTGGTTCCCAACCAGTGTGCCCACCCCCTGGGCCCTTCCATCCCAGCAGGAGAGCAACAGTGTACTGTGGGTCTGAGCACAACACCAGGGGCTCTGGAGGTGGCACTGACTGCAGCTGCCCACACCAGAGGCCCTTTCCCAGGCAAGCACCATGGAGTCACTGTCCACAGTATGGAAAGTGCCTCAAATGGCCCATGCCAGCAAGAGGGTGGGCATCATGCTTGCAGCCTCTGGGCTTTGAGCTGGTGCTAGCAGAAAGACCTGGAAACTGGTCAAGGTAGGCAAAGTTGTGGGCATGCTGATGGTGATGACAGGATGATGCCTACAGTGGGGTACTGCTGGGCTCAGGGTCACTCTGCTCATGCACCTGCCTTAGTGCCAGGTGGGTAGAGTGAGGCACTGGGCAGCCTGGCTGTGCTGCGGGGCTGTTGGGGAGCAGAACCCCAGGCTCTGTGCCTGCTTGGGGCAGTGCAGACCAGCTTGCAGCAAAGGGCACAAAGGTGCTGAGCCACTGCTGGAGAGGCAGCACAGAGTGGAGGGAGCTGGAGGGACTCTCACTGCATGAAAGCACCCTCTCAGGCTCTGGCCCCATTCCCCTGGGACCCAGGGCGCTCCTGCCTCTTTAAAAGCTGATTGAGACCATGCCTTTAAAACGGGCCTGGGCAGGGACCTCCTACCCTGTAGGAGGAGGCTGGCCAGGAGCAGGTGGGCTGAGTGAGCTGGTTCTCCCACCCCACTTCACCCCACTCCCCTACCCCAGCACCTCTACAGCCCCCATAGCCAGGCTCTGTCTGGCTAGATTTGTTCCTGGTCTGGGTTTTAGTCTGGAATTGTGCCCCATTTTGCATACAGAATCCCCCCACCTTTCTGTTCCTGTGTCAAGCTGAAGCAGCTGGTGTGGTTGTCCTGGTTTGATAGGAGCTGGCAGCACCCTGGGATCCCTTTGCTGGTGCCCACAATCAGCTCTGCCTCTCAAGTGGGGAGAAGCATGACTGCAGGTTAGGTCTTCCTAATTCTTCTGCTGGCCAGCCCCACCTTGTCCCATTTACCTGCTCCCTCCCCAAACATGCACTCACCTATCATGGCTATGCCCTACCCTTTCACCAGCTTCCTCCTCCTCCTCCTTGTTGTGCCCCTTTCCCAGGCTGCAAACCAGTCCCCACTGCCCCTTGGCTCCCTGCCTGCTGTCCCCACCCTGCCCCTCGGCTCCCTGCCTGCTGTCCCCACCCTGCCCCTCCTGCAGGCCCTGCAAACGCGGGTGCCAGGCAGCCCAGGCTGGCAAGTGGGGCCAGCCAGTGGGCAGCCCCTGCGCTACATGCTGAATCTGTACCGGCGTGCCGCTGACCGCGAAGGCCGACCCCGCCGCAGCCGCAGCCTGGGCACCAACACCATCCGCCTGGTCCAGGCCAGTTCCCATGGGGGTCAGCCTTGGGCAGGTAAGCAGCTGGTGGGCACTAAGGATGGTATGAGGGCTTAGCAGAGCTAGCAGGGTGAGCTTGAGCTCTGAAGGCGAGGTCTCTTGCCTGTTTCCTCCCTCTCTCTACAGTGTCCTGGCTGGGGTTGCTTGCTCTTGGCCATGGGGTTCCACTTGGCAGGAGTTCAAGGCTCTGCCCTAGGGGTGAGACGGGCAAATGCATCGCTGGCCCTTGTGTGCCCTTCTCCCCTTCCCACCCTGCCTGATGCTGTGCCAGGCTAGTGGTGTTCATGCAGAGGATGAGAAATGTTACAGACTCTCTTTGCCCTTCACCCCACTAGCAAGTCTTCTGTTTGCTGCAGCTTCTGCCTTGTGCTGGGGCATATGGCTGTCACGGGCTCCAGTGTGCTGTGTGGGGCTGTGGCAGCACCATGGGAGAAAGGGGTGCTGCACAGTGCCTCCTGTACTGTGCTGAGGGGGTACCGGTCACTGCTTCCCTGCAGGTCGCTGGTACTTGCAGGCCCTCACCTACCACCTGGAGGGCCAGCCAGAGGCCGAGCACCTCCTCAGAGCCACTGTGGTCTACCTCCCCAGTCTGTCATTGGCCCATGGTCGCCTCCTCTGCGCTCTGGAGCTGGTGGCAGCCAGCGAGGCACCCAGGGTGCTGCTCAGCCCTACTGCCCGTCCCCGCTATGGCTGGGCTGAAGTTGACGTCACCCCTTACCTGGTGCTGGGGAACAGCAGCGTGGGGAGCCTGGCACTGCGGCATGTCTGTGTGCGTGCTGGCCGAGCAGGAGGCCACGATGCCCTGGTGGCCCCTAGCCACCCTTTCCTTATTCTCTACCTTAATGATACTCAGGCAGAGTTGGCACCTCCAGCAGCAGAGCCCCACCGACACCGGCGTGATACAGGGATGTTGGCTCATGACCTGCCCAACTACCTGCGGGAGCAGGGAGGGGAGAAGAGTGACTGTTCCCTCCGCCCCTTCCCTGTCAGCTTTGCACAGCTGGGCTGGGACCACTGGATCATTGCTCCCCACCGCTACAACCCACGCTACTGCAAGGGCACCTGTCCCTACCTGCTCCGTGATGACTACCATGCACCCAGCCATGCTGTGGTACAGAGCTTTGTTCATCGGCTTGTGGATGCCAGTGTGCCCCGGCCCTCCTGTGTGCCCTACCGCTACAGCCCCATCAGTGTCCTCATGATTGAGCCCAATGGAGGCATACTGTACAAGGAATATGAGAATATGATTGCAGAGTCCTGCACCTGCCAGTAATTTCCACTGCCCCAGCACATCACCCCTGGGCTCTGCCTCTTCCTGCAGATCTGGACTTTAGAGTTTATCTTGCTCTGCCTGCGGCTTACTTGGCTCATCTCCCCTCCCCATGCAGCGCTGCTCAGTGGGGAGGTTTTACAGTGACAGTTTTATGTAAATTGTGGATTTTTAAAGGCGGGAACCTGTGCTGGGGTGATTGCCCCGTGGCATCTGTCCTTCCTGCAGCCCCCATGGCTGCTGCCTGGTTTTGGTGGGCAGAGGGGCTTGGCCTGATGTTCTCAGAGATGAGCTGTGTCCTTAAACTGGAGTGCAAAGCTCTTAGGAGGTGGCTGGGAGTCTCCTGGTAGAGCCAGGGCAGGGAGGGTGAGAAGTCCAGGTGTCTCTGTGCCTTGCATTCGACACATTGGTGGTGTCATGATCTGATGTGACCCTGCCTGTGGCATTCCTCCCCAACTCACAAGCACCCCATCCCTCTCTAGTCTCAGCTGCAGAGGCATCTCATCGGGCTGAGAATTTTGGCTGGAGGGAGAAAGCCTCTCTCCTCCCCTGCAGTTCTGCTCTGGAAGGGCTATGGAAAACTGGAGGGACCTGAGCTGCCATCTCTGCTTCCAGCGCTAGAGGCCAAGGCAGCTGCCTGTGCTGGACTCTGCCTGCTGTTTCCTCTGACACACTTGTTCTTCAGCTCCTTGGCTTACCCTCTAACAGGGCTCAGGTCTCATCCTATCCCAGAAATCAGACTCCCGTCGCAGATGTCTCTCTGCCTTCTTGCACTCTTGCTGTCACACAGGCCTTGGGCTCTGCTGGGCTTCTGGCACGTCCCTGTTCCCAGAAGAGTCAGTCCTGCTCTCAGCACCCCTGCTGCCTGACTTTCCTCTATTTATTGCTTGACTGTGAATAAATAAATTGATTGATTTTGCTAAAGACCATCTTGGCCTGTTCTTGCACTGTCCCTGGGGTGCAGCAGGTGCCCCCTGGGATAGGCTGCATCCCGGTGCAACTGCCCTTGGGCTTTCACTGGAGGAGCTGGGTGCGGGGGTAAATCCCAGCTGGTTCAAGTGGGACCTGTGAGAAGTGCCTCCACTGGAGCACAGACCTGCCCTAGTGCAGAGGGGACCAGATGTGGCTGCGGGCAACTGCCTCCGTGGGGCTGGGAACAAGAGATGCCCTACATCCCTCTGTATGGGGCAAGTCCTAGGGGACCATGGAGGGGCAATGAGCCAGGTTTCCTGGGGCTGTCTGTCACCATGGCCAAAGCATTTCTCTGCCAGGGCTATTTTGGATAGGTGTCTGCAAGCAAACCTGCCTGTTGCTGGATATGATGCCCTGTTTGCAGTGCTGGAGCAAAATTTCCATTCTTTGAGCATCAAGGCATAGGTGGCAGTCATCATCCTTGTCACCAGAGCTTGGGGGCACTGTCACTCCACAGCTCATGGCTCTTGCCAGGGTCTCCTCTTGCTTGAGGTCTAGCCCCATCTGTTATTGCTGGCCTAAGTCCCTTGGGGAGGTTTCAGCACTTTTATTTTTCCTGTGAGTGTTTGCTGTTGGACAGGGTGCTGTCAATTCCAATCCTTCCCTTTTTCTGCTAGCCTTGAAGTTTCTTTCCCATCCTGGAAGAGTGAGAAACCACAGACCCCCAGGCTCCTCTTCTGCCCCTTGTCCCCAGTTAGCCATATCTTGGTCATGAGTGGGGAATGTCTTCTCCTTTTTTGCAAGCTCACAGATCTGATCCCTATCAATCATTAAGCACGTGGTGTTAACTCATTCAGGCAATTGATGATAAAAGGCATGGAGCTGGGCACGCTCCCAGCCCTGGACACCCTGGATGCCACTTGGCCCCCACCTGCCCAAAGGGGTCCCCAGGATGAGGGGTGCTGCGGTCTCCAGGAGCCCACTGTGCCCAAACGCTGCTGGTGCACATCTGTATGATGCCCATGTGTCTGCCCGCACCTGTGCCTGCAGGTGTATCCCTGCGTGTGTGTGCACGTGTATGATTGTGTATGTGTATGGGAAGTGTGTGCTTATTTGTGTGTGTTTATGGGTGAGTGTACCTGTGGGTATGTACAGGTTTGCACACCTGTGGATGTACATAGGCGCGCGTGTGTGTATTTCTGTGTGCTATGGACACGTGGAAATGCAAAGGGTGTGTGCACAGCTGTGTACACGTGTGCGTGTGGAGGTATGTGTGCACACGAGTCTGCTTGTGCATGTGTTCCAGTGCGGGTGTGTGCACACCTGTACGTGAGCATATGTGTGCATGTCCATGTCCCTATGTGCACGTGCACACCTATGGACGTGTCCATGCCTCTGTCCACATGTGTGTCTGTCCACGCATCTAGCATACGTGCGTGTGTCCATACAGACCCACACTGGTATGTGTATCCGTGTGTCCGTCTGTGTGTCTATACAGTCTCACACCAGTACGCGAACTCATCTGTGTGTCCCTGCGGTCCCACACCAGTCCGTGTGTCGGTCCCACACCAGTCCGTGTGTCCGTTCCACACCGGCACAGGTGCGTCCGCGCGTCCGCCCCTGTGTCCGCGCGTCTGCCTCTGTATCCGTATATCCGTGTGTGTGTGTCCGTGACCCCCTCTGTGTATCTGTGTGTCCGTCCGTGTGTCTGTCCTTGTATCCGTGTGTCCGTCCTTGTAGCCGCGTATCCATACTCAGCGTTGCTCGGCCTTCGCCCGGCAGGCGGCCCCGCACGCCGCCGCTCCCCCGCCCTCGGAGCCGCCATGGCGGCAGGTCCTGCGCAGTCGGTAGTGAGCGCCCCGTGGGCCGAGGCCGCCGCCGGCGAGGAGCGCAGGGCAGCGCGGCTGGGGCGGCCGCTCAGGGGCTGCGGTAGTGCTCGGGTATGGCCATCGGCGGCAGGGACCCGGCTGTGCCGCGGGGCGGAGCGGGGAGGGGCGGAGCGGGGCGGGGGCTCTGAGAGGACCCGTGCCGTCCCGCCAGTGCCAGTGCTAGTCCCGGTCCCGGTCCTGCTGCCGCCGTCATGAGGAGCCGGAGCAACTCGGGCGTGCGTCTGGACAGCTACGGGCGCCTGGTGCAGCAGACCATCCTTCGCCACCAGGTGCGGACCCTGCCCGGGAATGGGGAGCAGACCTGCGGCCCCGGCGCGCCCCGTTGGCCGCTGGGCCAGGCAGTTCCGTGGGAACGGTGTGTCCCTTCCGCAGGACGCGGTGACGGGGCTGCTCCCCGCCAGCGCCGACCACCAGGACGCCTGGGTCCGGGACAACGTGTACAGCATCCTGGCGGTCTGGGGTCTTGGCCTGGCCTACCGCAAGAATGCCGACCGCGACGAGGACAAGGCTAAGGCCTATGAGCTGGAGCAGGTAGGAGGGAGCAGGAGCCGGAGGCGGGGCTGGTGTCACCCGGGGACTGCTGTCACCCCGGTCTGGTCAGCCTTTGGCACAGCTGGGCCAGGGGCCCAAAGGCAGTGCAGTGAGGGCAAGGACACGGGTGTCCCCCGACCCAGGAGGCAGTAGGAATGGATGTCAGAGCCTGCTCTTCCCAGACCACACTGGAGCCCAACCAGAGGGTCTAGACCTCTGGCTCTGGGATGATCTGGGGCCACAGCCCTTCTCTCAAGGGCTGGGGAGCCATGCTCTGCAGCCATGTCCTCTGTCCCGCTGCACAGCATGGCAGCCTGGCCTTGCTGGCAGACCAAGAAATCTTCCCTCTGCTGTTGCCCAGGGGCTGTGAAAATGTAAGCGGGGGCTCTGATTACAGACGCTGAGCCCCACAAAGGTCAGCAGCCAGCTGATCCTGAGTCAGGGCTTCTCCTAGAGATTAACAAACCTGTTTTCCTTGTTCCTGCAGAGCGTGGTGAAGCTGATGCGGGGGCTGCTCCAGTGCATGATGAGACAGGTAGGGGCTGGGGAGCAGCTCTGAGTGTCAAGTGGTCTCCCTAAAGCCCAGCTATGCCACAGAGTCCTAGCTGTGCCAGCCCTCCCCAGCCTTCCCTGATGAGCAGAGGGAAGGCCCCTTCCAGCAAGTCTTGAAATAAGTTCTGAGTGGGCATCTGTCCTGGGTGTGATTGAAGTTCCAGAGCTGTGGGCTGGTGGCCAGTGGAGCCTTTGCCAGCTGCTCCCTGTCTCTTGGCCTGGCAGGCGCTAGGACTCTGCAGTTCTCCTCCCTGAGGGCGTTTGGGGTAACCCTTTTCCCTCTGCATGGTGCAGCTGTGGCAGTGGGCCCTCCACTGCTGCAGTCCTGTGCTGCAGTGGCATGTGAGCCTGCACTCATTGCCTTGGTGCACGGAGGGGCTCAGCCCAGGGGTTGTGGAATTTCTGCCCTGCCAGGCACAACTCCATATTCTCCACTCATGGCATGGAGCAGCCCTTGGCTCGGGAGCTGTCTGGAGACAGGGTTCAATGAATGCCTGCGTCTCTTTGCCCTTCTCAAGGTGGACAAAGTAGAGGCCTTCAAGTACAGTCAGAGCACCAGGGACTGCCTGCATGCCAAGTATAACACCCACACCTGTGCCACTGTGGTAGGAGACCACGAATGGGGTCACCTACAGATGGATGCTACTTCCCTCTACCTCCTCATGCTTGCACAAATGACGGCCTCAGGTAATGCTGGGGGCTGCCATTACAGCTTTGAGCGTGCTGGTCTTCAGGTTCACGAGAGTCTCAGTTTGGGTGCAGCTTCCTGGGTGCCAAGCTGCTGCAATGGCTTCCCTGATCCCCACTATTTTCTTGTGCTCACAGTACCTGAGGTGGGTTTGGGCCCCTTGATGTCGATCTCTCCAAAAGCCCCTGTTTGTCTGAAGCCTTAGTGCTGCCATAAGAGGTGGGAGTGGCGATGGGGTCAGCTAGGACATGGCTCCCATTGGGCAGGCATGCAGTGGGGAGGAGTCCTCCCTGGGTTCCTGCAGCCCCATCCTGGGTACTCTTGTGGGCTTGGAGTGGCTAATGTGAATTCTTCCCTGTGCTTCAGGCCTCCACATAATTCACAGCTTGGATGAAGTCAACTTTATCCAGAACCTCGTGTTCTACATTGAAGCTGCCTACAAAACTGCGGTGCGTAGCATGTGCTGGGGAAGGGGGGTGTGCTCCAGTGGTAGAGATACTGCACTGGTGTCTAGGAACAGCTGTGGGTTCCCCCTGAGCCACACCAGCACCTTCTGGAAGCACCATGGATGGGTGGGATTCAAAGGCTTGCTGGGTGTGTTCTGAAACAGTGCCTGGTTCACAGGACTTTGGCATATGGGAGCGTGGGGACAAGACGAACCAGGGCATCACCGAGTTGAATGCCAGTTCTGTCGGCATGGCCAAGGTGAGCTGGGAAGAAATGCTGGCTGAGGGGGAGTGAGGAGCACCAGTGGCCTTGAGATGCTTTTTGACAGGACAGGCTGGGCATGTTGAACTGCTGAGTCTCAATGCCCCATGCAGTGATAGGATCCTGGGGAGCAAGACTCTTCTTCTTGTACACTGGGATAAAACTGTGCCCTTCTAGCCTGAGTTTTGCCTGAACTGGGAGTGAAAAGTTCATCGGGGGTGTGTGGCAGAAATGTCCCAGGCCCTTTTGATGTCTGGAGCTGTGGTCCCATTTCAACCAGAGATGTTCTACAGCCACAACAGGATTCAAATTCTTTTAAATTTGGGCAGTGCTTTACACACAGCAACTAGCATGGAGTGAGAGCTCTTTCAGATGAGCAGCGTGGTGAAGGACATGCCTCTTTGGGTCTCACCGTGCTTGCAGGCTGCCCTGGAGGCACTGGATGAGCTGGATCTCTTTGGAGCCAAGGGAGGCCCACAGTCAGTGATACGGGTGCTGTCGGATGAGGTGCAGCACTGCCAGGTGAGACCCACGCAGGCGCTATGCTGTTGCAAGAGGAACTGTGATCTGCTGGGTTTGTGGTGTGAATGATGCCTGGCCTGACAGCCTAACAACCTTTCCTTCCCCTTTGCCCAGTCCATCCTCCACTCAATGCTGCCCAGGGCCTCCACATCCAAGGAGGTGGATGCCAGTGTGCTCTCTGTCATCTCCTACCCGGCGTTTGCTGTGGAGGACAGTGAGCTGGTGGAAATCACCAAGCAGGAGATTATCACCAAGCTGCAGGTGAGCATCTCTGCCCTTGTCTCACTGTTCCCAGGAGACAGCTGCAGTCCAAACTGTTGTAGCCCTTTTCTTTCCAAAGACATGTACAGTGGTGGGTTGCTGGGGCATGTCCTCTCCCAGTCTGCATGACCTGTGGCAGGGGTGTGCAAAGAAGCAGCCCTGTGTGCTGTGGCCCCAGGCTGTGATTGTGGTACCTGAGCGCTGGGTGAGCAAGGGAGGGGATGTTTGGCCGAAGGAAACACCGTGCCCCTGCTTCTGCATTCAAGGTACAAGATATCTCACACTGTGCCTCCTGCTCAGCAAATCTTTCTCTCCCTTCCAGGGGCGCTATGGCTGCTGCCGCTTCCTCCGGGATGGATACAGGACTCCCAAAGAGGTGTGTGTCCTCAGCCCTGCTGCCTGGCAGAACTTGACTGCCAAGCAGCAGCCCACCTGGATGCAGCACAAAGGCTGTGTTGGGGACCCTTGGGAATACAAGAGCCCTGAGTAGCCCTAGGCAGTGTCATGGATCTGGGCAAGGCTTCCCAAAATGCCAGAGCTCATTGCAGAGGTGGTATGTCTTACCCACACCCATAGCAGACGGCCAGAGGCTGGCTCTGCCTGCATCCTGGAACCCGGTGGTGTGTCTTTCTTAGGCTGGGAGAAGGTGGAACCAGTGCCCAGCATGGGAGCCCTGCTCAGGTGGGCTCTCCCAGGGCTGCACCTGAGCGAGGGCTGGAGATCTGGGGAGGTGACTGTGCAGAGCCATAACCCAGTGGCCTCATCTACGGCAGCTGTCGCTGTTGCGCACAGGGATGGCAGAAAACGACATGAGTTCAGGTCAGAGAAGCATGGTCAAAGCCAGAGCTAAGACCACATTTAATGGAAAACTCATCTTTTATAGTGTGGTTCGCAATAAAGAAATTACATGATTGGCCTATTCACCCACCACCTCTAAAGGTGATAGGTTGAGCGGTATAACACCCATCTGTAAATATTATTTTTCCATGTACCCAAAACAATATGCAGTTCTCATAACAATTATGCAGCTGCAAAGAGTTTACTTTTCTCTAACTGCTTTCTCATGAGAGACTGCGTGAGAACAGAAGCTTCTCACAGGAAAGCTGTGAGAAGCTTGTGAGAAGCTGCAAGAAGCTCTCTACCAGCTTTTTAGCATCCACACAGCTCTGGAGGTCACAAAGCTGCTTCTGTCTCTCCTAGACCAGCTGTCAGCTTGGGTACTGCCAGAATGGCCCTAGGAGCAAGTGGAGAGTTTGCTGCTTTGGGGAGAGAAAACAGGAAAATTTTATAAGCAACAGTCTCATTTGATAACCACTGAACTAGGAAATGATACTCAGAGGCTCTTAAGTCATCACCAGCTGTGCTTCTGAAAACCTGCCCATAATAGGCAGCGTGTGTGGCTGCCCCGCTCCAGAGCGAGAGAGAAGCAGGAGCATCCCCAGTCCAGTGTTGCCAGCGCTTGTGAGCTTTGGCAGCATGCAGAGTTGTGGATTACTTACTTCTGGGGAGCTGTGAGTCATGGAAAGGGCAGCGGTGCCTTCAGAGGCATTCAGCTAGCTGGAGTCAGGTGGGATTTTGGAAGCTTATGGCTGGAGTGCAGGTAGAAGACATCTGCATCTTCTGTCCTCTCTGCCTGAATAGTCTGCTAAGGCCAGCGCTCTCCCTTCTCTGCAGCAGACAGAGCAGTTAGCAGGGAGGGCCGAGGAAAGGGCACTACACCACACAGACCTGAGGTGGGAGGACTCTGTGCAGGCAGCTCTTCATCCTGACAGCTTCCCTTGTGTCAGGCTCACAGTGGCACCACATGGCAGGAGGGCCCTGGAGGGACTTCTCTGGCCCTGTGTGACCAGCCCAAGCCCTTTCAGCTGGCTGGGCCAGCTTGATGATGCTGGAGGAGACAGATGCTGAGGGGCTCAGGCAGAGCAGGCAAGGCAAAGGGGACCCAGCATGGCACAGGGGATGTCATGTTGTTGCTGTACAACAGCACAACATCTGGGGTGTTCTGGGGGCTCTGGGGTGCTCTCCTGGGGACCAGGTACACCCCAGCAAGGGTAAGTCTCTCCATCATCAATGCAGGAGTCTCAGGAGCAGGTAGTCCAATGGAGGAAACAGAGGCTGCAGTTGAAACTGCGTTTCAGCTTTGTCTTGGCCATCTACAGAGGAGGGCTGGGAGGACATTTGAGGCTGGGGTCTCAGGAGGAGGAGAAGCCCTGTCAGTTTGAGAGGATCCTGTTATGTACCACCTCCTTTGATGTCACTTACAGGACCCCAGACGCCTCTACTATGAACCTGCAGAGCTGAAGCTGTTTGAGAACATTGAGTGTGAGTGGCCTCTCTTCTGGGCATACTTGATGATTGATGGGATTTTCAGTGGAAACATGGAGCAGGTAAGAGAGGCAGGACCTACTGGGCTGGTGAAAAAAAGTCCCTGGCAGGAGAAGTGTGCAGGGGAAGGATGCAGGGAGCCGTGATCGGTGTCA
Source organism: Corvus moneduloides (assembly GCF_009650955.1). NCBI lineage: Eukaryota > Metazoa > Chordata > Aves > Passeriformes > Corvidae > Corvus > Corvus moneduloides. Next base: position 20,547,936 of record NC_045489.1, read on the forward strand.
GATTCCCTCTCCTCTCTTCTCAGGTGCAGGAGTACCGGGAAGCCCTTGAGGGGGTTCTCATCAAGGGGAAGAATGGGGTACACCTGCTGCCAGAGCTGTACAGTGTCCCACCAGATAAGGTGAGTGATCTTGTGCTATGGTGGGAAGCAGGAGCGTCTTACAGAATCACAGGATATTCTGAGTTGGAAGGGACCCACAAGGATCATGAAAGTCCAACTGCTGAAACTCCTGGTCTCTATTAATTTTAAGTGCTTATTATGCCAAATTGTTAGTGAAGGGGCAAATGTAATGCATGGAAACCTCATGTATGAAAAGGATGGCTTGGAGCTGTTATGAAACCATGTTGGATAAAAATTGGTTTTTTTCCCCCAAAGCATTTCTTACTCCCATACGCAAGAGTTATTTGCTGATAGTCTGCTTTCTTGGAGGCTGAGTGCTCCAAGAGCTCAGGACAAGCAGACCTGGGCTGAGTAGGTGGTGCTGAGCTCCTGTTCAGTGGTGAGGGGATTTGTGTGGGACTGGGGTAAGAGCAGTGGCCTCCTGATGCCCAGGTCATCCAGGGGAGATAAGCTCCTCACCAGTATCAGAAAGCATCTCTGGGAGCTCCTGGGGCATGTCAGTCGTTCTAGTGGGGTAGTCTGAGCAGCTGATCTGTTGTCTGACACGGATGCCGGGGGCAGTCATAAGAAGAGAGGAGGCGTGTAACCAGGCTCTTTCGGACCCTCTGTGACAAATGCTGTTGTGGGGCCTTGTTTTAAACCTTGAACTGCTGGACTTCAAGATGCAGTGAGAATGCTTCCTTCAGCATCCTGTGTCTGTGGATCCCTTCTTGACCTCCTGGCTTGTCTTCCAGGTGGATGAGGAATACAGGAACCCACACACTGTGGACAGGATACCCATGGGCAAGCTGCCACACATGTGGGGACAGTCCCTCTACATCCTGGGTTGTCTGATGGCTGAGGTAGGGTCACCCTGAGTGCTGGGGAGGGCTGTGCGACCAGGTCTTGAGCTGTGAAGGTGCAAATGCTGCCACTCACCACGGGGAAGTCCCCCAGGACCTCTTAAAGGTGGGTTGTCCATAGGCATCACCCGTTCTATCCTGCCCATAAAATGTTAATCTCTTTATACCTTTTTTCCCACAGGGGTTTCTAGCTCCCGGTGAAATAGATCCCCTCAACCGCCGTTTTGCGACTGTCCCTAAACCTGATGTGGTGGTCCAAGGTGAGGGAAAGGAACCAGTCCCAAACCCCTAAGCCTGGCAGGTGGGGGGACTCTTGCTGTGCGGAATTCGCAGAGGTGGCTCTGGGATGGCTCTGCTTACTGGGTTGCTGCCAATACAGCCCAGTCTCAGCTCTGGCAAGGTGGGTGGAAGATGGGTTGCAAGGCCTTCCATTTCATTCTGTGTTGACCCACAGAACTATCACGTGCTGCAGCCTCCCCTGCAGAGAGGTTGAAAACTGTCTTCCTGCCACTTGGTGGGGAAAACTTGTGTGTATAGAGTGTTAGGAGGGGCAAGGCAGACTTGTGCAGTGGGAGCTGGTTCCCAAGGGACCCCAGACAGCTTCCTCTCTATGGGGTGGTGCCTTGTATGTGTCCCCAAAGGCATGGGGCAGTGCTATCACACCCTTGTGCCTCTGTTTTCCATCCGCAGTGTGTATCCTGGCCGAAACAGAGGGAATCAAGGCAATCCTGCAGAAGGAGGGCATTGATGTGGAGACTGTGGCGGACGTCTACCCCATCAGAGTGCAGCCTGCTCGCATCCTCAGTCACATCTATGCCCGGCTGGGTGAGCTGCACTCCCTGCTCCTGCAGCAAAAGGGGTGCAGAAGGGTCTCTCCCACCCCTGGCACTCCTGCTCATAGACACTCGTGTCCTGCTCTCTGCCTGGCTGATGAGGATCCTGCTGCCCATTTCTAGGCCTGATAAAGCCACTCATGCCCAAGGGGAACAAGGTGGCAGGCAGTGCTGTTCAGCATGATTCTGACAGGGATAGAGCTTTGGCTTGCAGTTGCACAGTCACCCCAGGGACAGACAGAGACTCTGATCCCTTTGGGTTGAACCTGGTGTGGGCAGGAGTTGTCTTCTGTTCCTGTATTCAGATCTGGGTGGGGGAGGCCAGCCAGACCCCAGGAAGTCCCTGGGCCGTCCCTGTCAAAAAGAGCCTGAAGCTCAGGCAGTATGGCTGTTGCTGGGGGGTGGGCAGGGCTGAGTGTGACGGGAGGATGTGCTCACCTCTGCATGCTTGCTTGCTCCTTGATGCTGCAACCCCTCGGGCATGGAGTTTGTTGTGCAGGAGCCAGAGATTTAGTGTGGGCCAAAGGAGACATCTGATCTGCTGTGATTTAATTTGGCGGCTAATTTAGGCCACCAAAAGGCCAAGTGTGACATGGGCAGGGGGAGCAGCCTGGTAGCTGCCAGAGCTGATGAGCAAGGAGTGATGCTGTTGCTGCACCATCCTGGGCTTTGGGAGTAATCCAGGAGCAATTGGAATGCTGATAGAGCTGTCAACTTTAGGGGGGCCAGCCCTATGCAGAGGGGCACCTCTAGCCCTGCTCCAGCTTCTGACATACCCAAAGACCAGGAGGTGTGACATTGCAGAAGTCAGGAAAGGCTGTGTATCGCTGTTTCAGCATGTCTCTACCCCTCTGGGCAGGTCTGGGGACAGAGAATTACTGTCCCTTCGAGCTGTACCAGCTTGACACAGGGTTCTGGGGTATCCCAACCACAAACCAGCACTTCCCTGCTGGTTTGTAGCAAGAGTCCTGGCACTACTTGCTGCTGCAGCCCCTTTCATGAGGAGGCTTGTACTAAAAACTCCTCTTCCTGCCCTCCCAGGCCGCAACAAGCAGATGTGCCTTACTGGACGGCCCTACCGGCATATGGGTGTCCTTGGGACCTCCAAGCTCTACAAAATCAGGAAGAGCATCTTTACCTTTACCCCACAGGTGGGTGACATTGCACAGGCTCATTCCCAGCTATTCTGTGTTATGAAACTGGGCAGGATGTTTCTTCAGTGGCTGGGTTATTCTAAGGTGTGACCCAGCACTCTTGGAAGAGCCTGGGACTGTGGAGTAGTCCAACTCTGTGGCATGAGGCAGCACAGTTAGTGGTCCTGGCTGTGTGGATATTGCAAGGTTGAGCCTTCTGATGATCAGTATTGGAAGAAAATCTCTGCTCACGCTGACAAGGACACCAGGAGGAGGCTGATGGCAGGCCAGAGGACAAGCAGTGTCCAGGGGACAAGCAGTGTTGCAAGCCTAGCACTATGGGGAGCGCATGTTTGCTTGGAAGAGGCACAACATGGACTGGCTGTGTGGGGCCTGGATGCTGCTGCTGCTGAGCTGTGGCGTTAGTTACCTCCTCATATTTGTTAGTGGCCAGTAGCTGCCCTGGGGGTTGAGGGTTCCTTGCTAGGCTGTACTAGCACCTGCCAAGTAAGGTGGGATGAGCCATCAGTGCAAAGGAGCTGCCCTCAGGGCAAGCGTGGCCAGCTTGACCATGTGCCTGTGGGAAGACATGGGTGGCACTATAAGAACCTGGTGACTGCATGAAGGGCCCATCACGTCTCCTGCTGTCCTCACAGTTCATAGACCAGCAGCAGTTCTACCTGCCTCTTGACAACAAGATGATTGTGGAGATGCTGAGGACGGACCTCTCATACCTCTGCAGCCGCTGGAGGATGACTGGGCAACCAACCATCACCTTCCCCATCTCCCACACCATGCTCGGTATAGATACTCCAGCGTCACAAGGCATTTGACTAGAGCAGCCCTGGGAAATAGCTCTGCAGGAGGGAGTGGGGAGATGTGTGACCATCTCAGTAACAGGGACCTGGTGAGGCTGGAGTAGCTGGTAGTGTCCTGTGAAGAGTTTACTGCTCTGAGGAGCCACGCTGAGTGGTCTGGCATCTCACAAGGCAGGGCAGGGCAGCTGGTCTGGCATCTCACAAGGTTGCCTGTCAGGCACTAATGCCTGCAGCTCAAGGGCTGTTTGCTGGCACTAATTGAATTGAATACAATTGAGGCTCCAGACAAATAGGCTTGTGGGAAGGCCTTTTCGGAGCAAGACCAAAAAAGCAATTTGTGTATACAAGTGTTCTTGATGCTCTTTCTGCATCTTCACTCTTCCCTAAGACTGAGCACCTGCTAAAGGCTTTCCTAGTCAACAGAGAGGGGAAAACAGTAAACCAGGAGCAAAGGCACAGAGCAGAACTGGCTTGCCTGCAGCAGCTCACAGCTTCCCTGTGAGCCTGGTGCAGGGGGGTGACTTTGTTCTGCTTTAAGGCCTTTCTGTCTTTCCTTGTGTATTTGAAATCCCCTTAATTTCTCAAGCATGCCTTTTGCTGTGGTGCCTCTTGCCCTCAACAGCAGTCCACTCATCTGCTGCCTCATGTGAAAGGCAGAGACAGAGCAGGGGGCTGTTAGGTGCTGCTGTCTGGTACTGTCAGCTTCAGCCCATGGTGAAGCCTGGAGGGCATCCTGGCCTGGTTTTCCTTGAATCCAGCCTGGATAGCCCAGAATTTCCCTTTTTGGGTGGTGCTCTTGGTACCACAGTCTGACCATGTACCCCAGAGTAAGGGTCTGGCCATGGTGCTTTGGGTGTCTGAATGCCCACCTGGTCCTGGCTTACTTGCTGGGAGCAAGTTTGAGCGTGAGAGCCTGACTGCCTGTGCCTCTTCTACACAGATGAAACCAGCAGCAGTGTGCACCCCACGGTGCTGGCGATGCTGCAGAAGCTGCAGGATGGGTATTTCGGTGGCGCAAGGTGAGTGCAGCTTCCTGCAGTGCAGGAGGGAGAGGGCTGGTGGCCTCCAAGAGCCTGGTTATGAGGATACCTGCTAGGCAGAGCATAGGCTGTGGGGGAGCAAGCTGGGGAGGATACACTGGGGTGTGCTAGGCTATCAGTGTGCCCTGGGGCTATGATCCAAACAGAGGAGATGAAAGAGAGGAGATAGCTCTTCATGTCCTCAAACCCATGGCTGCAGGATTCCTCTGATAGCTTTTGGGCAGCCCTTCCATGCCCACCCGTAGCTGAGAGAGTTGCAGACAGCTAATGTAGACACCGGTGTGTGTATGCTCCTGGTGAACGTGTCTCTCCCCATCAAAAGGCCTGTGAAGCCAAGGGTATCACCTCCCCTTTCCTCTCCGTGTGACCTCCCTGTCTCTTGCCCAGAATTCAGACCGGTAAATTGTCGGAGTTCCTGACAACGTCATGCCGAACGCACCTCAGTTTTATGGACCCTGGGCCAGAGGGTAAGGTCTTTGCCAAGAGTTACAGGCTCAGCAGTGACAGCTTTGAGAAGCTAGACACCAAGGAGTGGCTGCATGGCTTGCAGGCAGCAGAGGATGGTAAGGGAGAACAGGCCAGTCACTGCTTTGGGCTGGCAAATGCCTAACTCACCCTTACACCCATAACACCCAACCTCCCTGCCAGCATCCACCGCTGTGTTCTTCATGTGCTTGGGTTCTCACCCTGTTCCCATCTGACCCTCTGTCAACCTTGTCTGGAATAAGCGGCTCTGACCTTCATAAGCTGCTGTGTGGAGAAGAGATAAAGGGTTGGCAGCCTGCTTCCGCTTGAGAGATGTGGCTGAGGGTCTTTGATGCAGAAATGGCGGTGCAGAAGGTGATAGCACAGTGACCAAGGTGGTGGGGAAGAGCCACCATGTCCCTAATTAATCTGGTTTTTTCTCAAAGCCTTTGCCCCTCCCCTGGGCAGAGCTGCTCCAGTGAGTGCCAAATTGAAGCCTTACTGCTGTGTAGAGAGTACCTGAGAATGCCTTAGCCCATCACAGCATGAGGGACCTCACCTTGTGCTGGGACCATGGCAGGATACAAGTTTTGCTGTCCCCCATGCAAGCAGGCCTGGGGACATCTCCTATGTGACCTGGCACTGATCATTATCAGCCTTCCCACTATCTGTTTTACCTCTGCAGCTCCTGCAGCCAGTGTCTGCACTGCTGGGACTCTGTTCATTTTTCTTGCCCTTCTCTCACTTCGCCTGCAGCCTCCTTACAGGCTGCATCAGGGTTTGTCCAAGGTGTCTGCTTTGCCTCCCAGCTCCAGTGAGAGGATCCGCCTGGCCTTTCAACAGCATCTCAAAGATGCTACATTTTAAGGTTTTCCCATGGTCAGATGCTGCACCCAGGCAGGTGAATGTTCTCAAGGGTGGTGCTTAGAGGATTTTTCCAGCCTAGCCTTCAGGCACTGGCATGAGGCATTCTCTCAAGGGGTGGAAAGGGGATGCCATGCTGCTTCAGGTGCAGTCTGCAGCTCACTTCCTGGGGCCAACACACCTCCGAGTTTGCCAGCTGGAGAGCAGCATAGCTTTGCCCTGGCCCACTGTAAGTGCATTGACAGATCTGTGTTTTATCTGGGGCAATTCCCCCCCCCAGGGGCACCCCCTCACTTTTACCTCCTGACTGAGCAGAGACCTGGCCTTTGAGCACCCTCTTCCATGCTGCTGTTAGCACGTGGTGCCTCTGGTGCTCCTGATGTGGTGTTGGGAGCTGCTTGAAGCTGGGCAAAGAGCAAGGCAGAAACCATAACTCTTCCTGTAATTCCTACTTAGAAATAACTGTTGCAAAACCCACCTTGCCTTGCTCCCTTGCTGCAGTCCTACTTGGAGGATGCCCTTGCTGTGCTGGGGTGCTTGTAAGTGGTCTCTGCTTGGACAGGCTGCCCCTGGCTGTACCTCCCCACTTCTTCCCTGGAGGGATGGAGTGTGAGGGTTTTCCCACAGGGTTTGAGTGGCACACTCCTATCCTTGCTCGGGCTTGGATCAGAAACGTGCTGCAGCCCTATTGCTTCCTTTGTCAAGGGGGGACTCAGAGGGAGCCCCAGTTTGGGGCAGGCAGTGTCCCAGACAGAAGTCATGCAGGAACGGGGTGCTTTGTGTGCCTGGCTGCTGGCACTGTCCGTTAGTCCACCTGGCTGCCAGCACTGGCCCTACATTGTCACTTCATGCAGCCAGCAAAGCTTTGTCCCTGCTGAGGCACAGCTGGGAGCTCTCTGGGCTTTTGGGTGCCACGATTCAAAGTGGCTGAACCCCTGCTCTGCTGCCTTCACCTTCCAGAGGACACCTACGATGAGGTTACTCAGTACTTGGATCACCTGCTGCAGCACACGACTCCCCAGTCAAACCTTCCTCCCACCACCCAGCGGGGAGGGCTGAGCCGCTTCAGGGCTGCTGTCCACACCACCCGCGACCTCATGTCCCTGGCATCCAAGGCCAAGGACCTGCATGTCCAGAGTGAGTAACTCCAGCACCCTCCACACCTTCCCAGGGGTGAGGTTGAAGTGCTTTGGGAGCTTTCACAGCTGTATGATGCTGGGGTTCCTGTGGATTGCAGAGGAACTAAGCCTTTACCTGGGCAAAGGCACAATATGTCCGTCATGTTAGTCCTGGCCATGGAGTTGGTGCCTGTGCAGCCCCATGGAAACTCAATAAAGGATGGCAGCTCCCTGCAGTGTTCGTCTGAATGGGTAGACAGGAGCTGCTTCTCCCATAGCCAGCTTCTCTGCAAGGACTGCTGGGGGAGCAGTGTCAGAGTGTCTGAGGTGGTTTGGGGCACAGTAGTGGTAATTGGGGCTGGACATGTCTCTGCCAACCTTTGGTTTTTTTTAGATGTTGGGATGTATGTCCCCAGCAGGATCTTCCAGGCATCCCAGCAGTCGGTCAAGCTGCTGAGTTCACCCCACCAGCATGACTTGGATGGCAAGGTGAGCTCTGTCTCTCCCAGACTGAGCTATCCTTTCAGCTAGAGCCAGTGTCCTTGCAGGACTGCAAGGGGAAGGCTTGTTGTTTGATGAGGGGGAATGTGCATGGGTCCTTTGGTGCAGGGTGCTGGTGGTGCTCATCAGCAGCACGGGTCTCCCTTCCCCCAGAGCCATGCACTCTATGCAGAGATGAACTTGCCCCGTGACGAGGATGGCAACGTGGACTGCAAGGCACTGGTGGACCAGCTGCGCATCTGCCCCACGCTGCAGGAGCAAGCAGACATCCTTTACATGCTCCACATCCTCAAGTAGGATGAGCTCTGTATCCTGAGGGCTCACTATGCATAGAGGGGTTTGGCACAGCCCACAGGGCCTGCCAGGGAGCTGTGACAGGCAAGCTGATGAATATAACCCAGCACCTCCTTCGCAGGGGACCTGAGTGGCACACGGGGCTTGATAGTGAGCCTGGCCCCACTGTCAAGGAGCTCCTTACTGAGCTGTATGTGCGGGTGGGGGAGACACGCCAGTGGGCCCTGATCCGCTACATCTCTGGCATCCTCAAGAAGAAGGTTGAAGCTCTGGATGAGGTAACAGCTTTACAGCCAGCCTCTAGCAGGCTGAGGTCTGTCAGGGAGGAGGCAGCAGAGTGAGCAGGTGAACCATGACTGCGTCAGGTCTGTGTCCCTCTGCCTTGTGCTGAGCCCCCATATCCTCAGCTGTTGACAGTGGCTGCCTTTCTGTCCCCAGGCCTGTACTGACCTCCTGTCTCACCAGAAACACTTGACGGTCGGGCTGCCCCCAGAGCCACGTGAGAAGACAATCTCCACGTGAGTATGGCACCTCTCCCTCCCCAAGGATGCTGGGCTGTGTCTGGATGTGAGCCTGCTGCTCTGTGGTCCATGGGCAGGAGTGGCCCTGGGAGGCTGTCCCCAGCCTGTATCTCTCCTCTTGGGACTGTACAGACTGGGAGTATGCAGGGTTTGCTCTGCTGCCTCTCACCTGCTCTGCTGTTTGTTCACACCCCAGCCCGATCCCCTATGAGGAGCTTGTTCGCCTTATTGATGAAGCCAGTGAGAAGAACCTCAGTGTGTCCATCCTCACCCAGGTGAGGGGCCAGGTTGTCAGGGGACCCCACAGCTGGGTGTCTGCCCTGGTGAGCAGCAATGGGGTGATCTGCCTCTGCCCCTCCAGGAGATCATGGTGTACTTGGCCATGTACATACGCACACAGCCTGCACTGTTTGCTGAGATGTTCCGCATCCGCATCGGGCTCATCATCCAGGTGATGGCAACAGAGCTGGCACACTCCCTGCATTGTTCAGGTACATGCGGCAGGGACAGCACTGTAGCTGGGGTAGGTGTTGTGATGCTTTGGGCTCTGTCGGCCGGAAAAAAGTACTGTTAAAAGTGGGCAGCTCAGGCTAGGACAAGACCCTGCATGGAAGTGCCAGTGTCTGCAGCTGGACCTGTTCTTGAGCAGCACAAGCAAGTGATTGCACTGCAGTCTCCATCCCAGCATGTGTCGGGCTGGCATGGGGAAGATCTCATGTTGCAGGCAACACCTGGAGCTAGTGTATGTCCTTGCCAGATGAGCTCCTGTACCAGCGCTCCCCCTGCTCACAGAATGGCATGCAGGGTAGAAATGTCCTAGGAGGACTGTGAGGCAGGCCACAAAATCACAGTTCTCTTCTCTCCAGCTGGAGAAGCCACAGAGAACCTGATGAATCTCAGCCCATCAGACATGAAGAGCCTTCTCTACCACATCCTCTCTGGCAAGGAGTTTGGGGTGGAAAGGAGTGGTGAGTCTTGCAGCAGAGAGCATCTCAGGGAAAAGCTTGAGTGCAGAGCATGGCCAGATCTACATGTTCCTACCTGTGAGGGGTGTCCCTGTTCTCCCCCATGTTCGGCACAGATGCTTCAGTACTGGAGGGGTCCAGCAGGAAGCTCTGCTCTTCATAAAGATAGTGCTGAGTGATTTCTGGGGTCAAGCCCGAATCTCATGGCTATTTGAGCTTTGCTTAGTTTGGCACTTGACCTGGTTGGGTCTGAATTGAAGCAGTTCTGTTCTGCGCTCATGGGTCTCTGATGCTATCATGTTAGGGGGCAAGGGCATGCAAAGGTACCAGTGCCTGGACAGCGATGAGGGATGGCCATGCCTTGAGTGATGTTGCCCACTCTAGACCTCTCTTCCTCTCCAGTGCGTTCAGTGGACTCGTCGCTCACCACTGCTGTCTCCATCTGTGACATGGAAGCTGTCGGGACCACCAGGCCTGAGCACACTGGCCTCATCAGGCTGAAAAGTGAAATCAAACAGGTGAAGCCACTTACAACAGGTCTTGTGGGTGAAAACCAGCTACAGACCAGGCAGAACAGCTGGAAGAGTGGGAGACACAGATGCTTCCAGGAGCTAATTTTGTCTCTAGTCCTGCCCTCGGGGGAAAATTGGGGTGAACCTGGTAGTGGGTGGGGGTTGCTCTAGCAGTTCAGGGGGAGCACAGGGGTGCTTGAGAAGGTGCAGTGGTGGGGAGGACCATGTGGTGTCCCAGGTGTGGCTAGTGTCTTGGTGGGCATCTTCCAACAGCAGAAACTTGATTTCCTTCTTCTCTTGCAGCAATTGGATAAACGTTGGCAGTCTCTGCCTGGGAGTAAGGTGAAGCCCTCCTGGTCCTGCAGCCTCAGCTTTTGCCCCTCATGCCATGCACCAGGGCAGCTTCCCTGCATGCTCAAGTCAATGAGCTTCCCTCAGCTGCTGCAGCAATGAGTTGGCTTCCCCTCTAAGCAGGCTCAAGGCTGCTGTATTCAGGTTGGGGACGGAGGCTGGCTCCCTGGAAGAGGTCAGCATGGCTTAACATGCTGTGGCAGCCCAGGGCTGACCACTGCCCACAACCTTCAGGAGCTCCCCTTTGAGTGGGACCTGTTGTGTTTGGACTAGGAAGGTAAAAGGCTTCCCTGAGCTGTGGGCATACTGCCATTACAGCCAGCTGGGAGCTGTGCTCCGGAGCCGCTGTGCTCAAATACATTCCATTATACCCACAAAATCTGCTGAGCAGGATGGCATGATGCGTCCAGTGCCATGACCAGTAGTGACTCTGCTGGACAGTTCACTGGATCCTGCCTGCAGCCTCCCCAGGTATTTCTTCTCTGAGGAAGGAGGTTTCTGGTCAGCTGCAAATGGCAAGGACCTCCTCTTGTGCCTGGCATGTGTCCAGGAGGAGTCCTGAGCTCTAGAAGGTGTCTTGTTGTCCAAGAGACAGAGCTTGCAGGGGCCAGGCTGATGCAGCAGGTTTAGGGCCAACTTGCTGCAGTGTGAAACCTGACATCACAGAGGGCTGTCTCTGGGCAGTGACCTTGCTACTGGTCCTCCTGTCTGCTTGAGACTAAATCCTTGCCTGTACCAGCAGCCAGCAGAGCAGTAGCAGTCCTATTCCTGTGTGCAGGCCAGCACAAACCCACTGCTTCTGCGGCCCTGGCATGTGCAGCCCTCTGCAGCTTTCCTTTCAAAACTCCATCTCCAGCTCACCCTGGCCCTGGGATAACTGCCCTGTGACCTGACCCTGACCTGTGATGCTGGTGCTGTTTGCTGTGACCACTGCCCTGCTCTGGCATGGTCTGATTTTCATCTCTCCCTTTCTCTTTCAGCCCCTCAGTTTGCAGTCCGGGGACACCAACCTCAAGTCCTCTCTGGTAACCTGTGTTTGTTGGCTGCACACATGGGGTCTGTCCTGTTTGTGGCTGCAGGAAGGAGCTGTGCTTTGGGGGGTGCTGCAGGGAGCTGGGGCTGTAAGGTGGGCTTTGCTGGGGGCAGGGGTGGCAGCTCTGTCTTGGGAATGAGGCTGGAGAACTACAAACTCTTGAGCAGCAGCAGGCTGCATTCCTGAGGGATATTTAACTTTGCAGCAGTCTCTGTGGTTCTTGTTTTGTCTGCCCAGTCTGCTGGGCACACAGAGCTGCTGGGCAAGGGCTCCTTTTCAAGCATGCTGGAAGACCAGGGCAGTAAGGACAACCGGCAGGGCCAGTGGCAGCGGAGGCGGCGGCTGGATGGGGCCCTTAACCGTGTCCCTGTGGGCTTCTACCAGAAGGTCTGGAAGGTCCTGCAGAAGGTGAGCTAGACATCAGCTGGTGCCTCTCCATGTATGTGAGCCTCTGGTCCCAGGCACCAGCCTTGCCACAGGGACTTAGACTCTCAGGGCTGGTCCCTGATGTTTAGATCTGTGCTTCATTACAAGGCCTGCAGCTGACCTTGGAAAGCTGTGGAAGACCTGCATTTGTAGTCTTGTAGGACTTACCTCAGCATGTATCTTGCATAGGGGAGCTGGGGTCTGCTCATGCATCAGGCAGACAGGGGCGTGGCTAGAGCCACAGTTGAAGGTGCTCTGGGCACAGCCCATCCTCAGCATGGTGAGCCAGGGAGCAGAGCCCCATGCAGGGGGGCTCTGGCTGACACTGAATGGATGGGAAAGGAGTGATGCTATGTGGAGTCAGGAGGGGGAGCTGGGGTGCAGCATGCACCAGTGTTCAAGTGGGAGCAAGTTTGTGGGCTGGACCTGCATATCTTAGCATGGTTATCCAAACCATAACTATGATCTCCTTCTTGTTCTGCAGTGCCATGGCCTCTCTGTGGAGGGCTTTGTTCTTCCCTCCTCAACAACCAGAGAGGTAGGAGGTTCATGTGAATGGGGAGTGGGGCACATGGGTTGTTGTGTGCTGGTTACCCTGGGTGATTGCCCAGCATAGCTCAGGAGTTGAGCAGGTGATACAGTGCTCTAGGTACACTTCTTTCTCCCTCCTCACAGATGACCCCAGGGGAAATGAAGTTTGCTGTGCATGTGGAGTCTGTCCTCAACCGTGTGCCCCAGCCAGAATACAGGCAGCTGCTGGTGGAAGCTATCTTAGTGCTCACCATGCTGGTGGATGTGGAGGTGCACACCATTGGTGGCATCATAGCTGTGGAAAAGATCTTGCACATAGCCAATGACCTCTTCTATGAGGAGCAGGTAGGGGCCAGGCCTCACCCAGGGCTGCTGGCTACATTCCACACAGCTATGCAGGGCTCACCCACTTGGAGAGCCCTGCCTGTTGTCCCCATTGTGTTGATGGGGGACAGCAAAGCTGTAGTGTCTTCCTCCCACTGCTCACCATCAACGTGTCACACTCTGAGTGCAACAAAGGGTGCTTCGGATAGAAGCTGATAGGGGATTGCCTTTCTTCCTAATGATGCCTTTCTCCTTCCCTGTCTAAAATCCAGAAAGCCCTGGGCGCTGATGAGCACATGCTGGAGAGGGATCCTTCGACAGGCATCTGCAGCCTGCTGTATGACAGTGCACCAAGCGGCCGGTTTGGCACCATGACCTACCTGTCCAAGTCGGTGGCCTTGTACGTGTATGACTTTCTGCCCACAGATGGCTGTTCCATGCAATAGCTCTTGCAGTTCCTCACTGGGTTGCAGGTGCTCTGGGAAGGTTGTTTCATACAGCTTGTAAAGATGGTTAGTTTAGTTACTAGGTTAGTTTGCGAGGCAGCCTCTGTCACCATCTCTCCTCCCAGCCCTGGCCTCTTGGTGGGTGAGAGGCCCTATGAGGAGCTCCACAGGAGGCATGTGTCCTAAACTGACCTGTGCCTGTGTGTGGCCTTTGGAGCAAGGAAAAGGCTGAGCTTTGAAGCATGCTTGTGTTAGAAGGTTCTGTCTGCATGACTCCTCCTGAGCCATCACCCCCAAAAAGACCTCTGTCTGAAGGACTTGGAAAGGGCTCCCCTGACCAGACCTGTGTGCTCAGCATTACAATGCTCTCTGACCAGCTCACACTCTCCCTCCCTCCAGCAGGTTTGCAGTTTTTAACCTCTTCCACGCTGCTTTTTATTGCAAATCTGCAGGATTTATACTAGTGTACTTGTTCTTCCTGCTACTATTGGAAAAGCTTTGCTAGAGGAATAGCGGATGGTGCATAAGCCTTTCTCCCAGTACATTCAAAATCAATATGGTCCAGCCCAGCCACAGCTGTGCTGCTTGGAAGCAGGCAGCCCCTCACCCCCTCCTCCCCTCCCCCTGGGGGTCCTGTGTGCGGAGCTGGGGAGGTTGTGGTAGCCAGGATCCCGTTTACCTCCAAGCTGTAGTACAAGGCTTCTGGCTGGCTGGGACATGCCAGTGGCAGCCCCTCTGTGCCATCTGCTCTATCCCGGGCAGGGGTGCTAGTGGCCAAGTCACAGGTTCTTGAGCTCTCATGTGCTCTGTGAAGCAGCTCTGAGCTGGCTGCTTGGTATTACCTGTGCAATCAGAGCCATGCTTTTAATGCTCATCTCTGGCCTCTGTGCCATCTCCCACAGCCTGGCACAGAGAGGGGTGGGGACACAGTGGATCCCTGCTCTGATCTATCCTGCAGCTCAGCCCCCACTCAGGATGGTGTGGTTGGACTGATGAGGATCAGGCACACACTCCACAAAATGGTGGAGGAAGTGGGGTTCCCTTTTGGCTTTCCCTCCCTAAGACTTCACGTGTGCTCCAGTATACTCAGCACATCGAGCAACAGGCCAAGACCCCTCACTTGAACCCTCTGACCTTGCAATGTCCCACAGCTTGTCACAGGCCAGCCTGATACCATCCATGTCCCCTTCCAAGCCTGGTTTACAGCTGTCAGTGAGCAAAGCTCTGAGCAACCTTTCCCCTTTGGGAAAGGTTGATCTCATCTAAAACCAGCATGCCTTGTTAAAAAACTATTAAAAAATCTGAAATTGTGGCAGTGACATCAGCCACCAAGCCATGTATTCAGAAGACTGAGTCCATCTCTTTCAACGTCACTGCCCACAACTGGAAGGACAGAGGAAAGAACCTGTGTTCCAGAATCCCTTACCAACCATCCCCAGGCCCTGAAGTCTCTTTTGATTGCCCTTGGACTATGTGCTGCAGCTTCACTGCCACCCGCATGGAAGAGCAGTAGTGGGTAACAGTCTGAAGCTGAACCCGGCTGGGAAGTTTCCTAGTGCTTAATCTCGGCCCCAGGGAGGCAGCAGACTTCCCCTAAGAGGACCGTCTGTGTGGCATATTGGAGCCTCAGAAAGGAGTCACCTGCAACTCTAACCCATCTTTCTCATGGAGGTGGACGTGGTCTGTGGGTGTCACAGCCAGGGCAACACCTATGGTGTAGATGGACTAACATCCATATCATCCTTTGCCTGGCCTTCCATGTGAGAGCTTCGTACCTGCTCTACAGAGGCATGTGGGGAAGCAAGGTGGGCAAGGAGGGGGTTTGCCTCCACCCCCTCCTTTTCTTTAAGTTACTGTCTTCACCTGCCAAGGGAGGATACAGGATCCCCTTGAACCTGTGTATTTTGGGGTGGCATGTTCCTGTCAGGAAGGGCAGAGCCTGGTTCCACCAGTCTTTCTCAGACTCCCTTATGCCCCTTAACCTTTCTATGTTCTCTCATAGCTGAACCCCGAGGGTGGGCAGATCTTGGCTGCACCAAACGTGGCTGTTCTCACCACTGCCATCCTTCCCAGTGAAAGGCTCTGGCACTCCCTGCACCCAGCAGCCTGGATGGCTGTGTGTTTTCATGGGAGCTCTGTCTGAGTGGCCACGTCCACTCTAGCAAGCACAGAAGATGTGGTTTCTGCTGGTTGGATGTCACAGCCTGAGCTCCTTCTGAGAGGGTGAGGGACAGCAACTGAACTTGAGCTGGCAGGGTGACAGTGCCCATGCCGTGTGCCAGCACCGTGCTCTGCCCATGCTGCCTGTGGTGCTCCCTGGGCTGGCTGTATGTGAGTGCAGAGGTGGCTGCCAGACAAAAATCGGCCACTCCGCTGTGGATAGGGCTAGCTCCAGAGCCAGATATTTTCTTCCGTGTGTGCCTGTGTTTTCTGATGTCCAGGTTGGTGTGGCCTCAAAGCCAGGTGGTCTCCTGGGGCAGCAGCTCTTCCGTACATGTGGCCATATGGAAAATCACACTATGAAAAGCCAGTGTCCATAAAGGAGAGAGAGGAGTCCTGCAACTTCATTCAAATAAAGGGAGAGAGTCCACTGGGACACCTGCCCGCAGGATTTTCTCTCTTGAGGTTTCAGAGAGCACAGCCTCCACTTATCCTAAGCTCCCGGCTGCATGTTGCCCTCTTCGCTTCCCTGTTGGCTGAGGTACTAGGAAGGTACAGCCTTCCCCAGTCACCTACAACATATTCCCCCTTGAAACCTGTCATTTTTCCCCCAAAGTTCAGAAACCAGCTTGTGTAGACCCATTTGTCTGTTTCAGGAGGCAAACTCTTTGGGTTCTATAACAAACCTGTGGCTTGAAACGGGTAGAAACATTAAGACCCCTTTCAAAGACGTTAACACGCATATTAGCACACATCTTTCCTAGCATAGCTAATCCCTCCCTGTGTGACCCCTGCTCCCGTCAGAGGAGCCTTGAAGGGCCCGAGCCCCTGCCCGGCGCCTCCCTCTATCCCGAGCTGCCGGGGGTCGGGAGGCCCGGGCACGTCCTGAGGTGCGGCTCCTTGAGCAGGGCGGGCGCCGTGTGGGGGTCTGCGTGCAGGCCACGGACCTTTTTTAATGACATTTTTAGAGAATAACCATCACCTCGAGCTGCGTGGAAGCCCCAGTAAAAATGTCTCTAACACGAGTTGGCTGCCTTTTCTTACGCGGCCGGGCTGGGGGCAGAATAGTGGCGGGGCGGGCCTACAGCTCCCGGCACGCCGCGGGGCCGGAACTGCCCGTCCTGGTGCGTCCTGGACCAGCGGTGTTGCGGGTGCTGGTCCCGGCCGTGCCGGCTCCGATGGCGGCGGTGCCGCCGCCGGTCTACATATACAGCCCGGAGTACGTGGCCCTCTGCGACTCCCTCTGCAAAGTGCCCAAGCGGGTCAGCGTCGCGGCGGGGGCGAGGGGGCGCGGGGAGCACAGCGGTGAGGCCCGGTCGCGGAGGCGGCCGGCGCCCGGCACGGCGGCAGGAAAGGAGGAAGTGGGGGGAACGGGCGGCCCCGGCGGGAGGAGTGTGGAGTCAGAGCGGGGAGGGCCCGTCTGTGCCTTCACAGCGCCCCTGGCAGCGCGGGCTTGGACACTGAAGTGACGCTTCCCTTCCCCGGGAAGCCGTGCGCGGCTGTGCTTCTGCCCGGGACTCCAGAAGGCCCCTTCGCACGCCATGGGCACGGGCCGGAGCTGGGATCCGGGCAGGGAAAGCCGCTGCTGGGAGGAGTCTGAGCCACACCTCGTCTGCGAGTCCTTGAACCCCCGGTTGCTGGCTTTCTGTCTCCTGCTCTCACAATCTTATTCTTCTCTTTAGGCCAGCATGGTGCATTCATTGATTGAAGCGTATTGCTTACTTGACCAGATGAAGTAAGTGCTCACGTTTTCTGTGAAGGGGTGTTCTCCACTAAGGTTTGGAAGGTGTTGAGTAACTTCAGGTTTCACGATGTCCCTGCTGGCGGCGTGATTGTAGGAGCCCCCACAGTGTGTATTTCCAGGATTTAAGGAAAATGCTTGGTTTACTACACGGACACGATTACAGTAGTTGTGGCAGGTGTAATCATGGTTACCCTCCCTTGTCTGATGGAGCACATATACCTCTGTGCCTTCTCTACAGAGTGTGTCACCCCCATGCTTGGGACTCTGAGCAGGGTGATGGCCTTGGTGCTGCTCCAGATCCACTGATCAGTCAGTGGTGATGCAGAGAGGGACTGTGTTGTTTGGTGTGTTGTCATTGGTCTGGGTGCTGTTTAGGAGAGAAGACCATATGAGATCTGGGGCAGAAAAGTGAGGTACCTCTTGCCTCATTTGGCTCTTGACGCTGGGGCATATGAAGGGAAGAAAAGAAAGGCTTAGCTCAGCCCCTCTTGTGAAGCATCTAATAAAATCTTTAAAACAATATGCTCCAGTTCAGCAGGGCCAGAAGGTCTTTTTAAGACCTCTTTTTTAAACAATTTTTTTTTTTCTGGCAGAGTGTGCTTGGGAAATGGCTGCAGGTACCATTATGGAGCAGACCTGAAGGGGTGTTTGCCCTCGCATGGGGTCAGAAGCATCGGGGCCAGCCTGGAGATGGGAGCTTCCTGTGTTCTTCCTGTAGCAATGGAGCTGTGATGCATTGTCTGTGTGTGCTCCTAGTGTCCAAGTTTTGGGGAGGGCTCAGTGTGTTGCAGGATTTGCCTAGGCACACTGCAAAGCACCCAGACCAGGAAGGTGCTGTGCACGTTGCTGAGAACAGTGACAGTCTGTGCTTTGGTGCAGGTCACAGCATGCAAGAGGTGTTGCACAGCTCCTGATCGAGGCTGAGGTCCTGCCGCAGCACTGTGCTGGGCCTGGGCATTTCCCTCAGTTAGTTCCTCTGTGTGTAATCTGAATGTTGGATCCGCTGGGGATTGCACAAACTGAGAGAACATGCAAAAACGGAAAAAACTTGAAGCAAAGTGGACGATTAATGCAGGCAGCACTGCAGGTGTTTGTTCTTCACTGGGGTGGGCACCACGGGCAGTGCCAAGCCAGGGGCAAGGCCTGGTCCAGCTCAGCTGGGTGGCTTTCTCACTTGAGTGACAGTCCAGTGCAAGGGGAAGAGGGAGTTTTGTTTGCTTTTACAACAGTAACAGCTGAAAGAAGGCTCCTAGGTTAAAGGCTAAAGCTGGACATTCCAGCTGAACCCTGGAGCCTCTTGCTCTGATATGCTCCCTTCCTCCTCTCTGCCTAGGATAGTCAAGCCAAAAGTGGCCTCCATGGAGGAAATGGCAAGTTTCCACACAGATGCTTACCTGCAGCACCTGCAGAAGGTCAGTGAGGAGGGGGATGATGACCACCCGGAGTCTGTGGAGTATGGACTGGGTAAGGATGCACATCTTCAGCAGGAGATTAGTTGAGTGCCAGGGCCAGGATGCTTTTTGCGGGAGCTGCAGTTAGAGGGGTGAGCTCCGGGGGACACTGGGCTTGGTTTTGAAGGGAAATGCTCTTTGACAGGGTGTTGCTGAACCCCAGCAGTCTTCTGACCCGGTGGCACTTTCCCTGGTGGCAGCAGAGGATACAGCTAGCTTCATACTGCTGCTCTGTGCAGCTTGGCCTGTCTCTTGCTGACCAGGGCTGATGCCCTTTGCTGCTGCTCTGAGGCTCTGGAACAGGACGGAAGACTCTGACACTGCCCTCGGGCTGGAGCTGGGACTGGCTGCAGCCAGCCTGCTGTGGGGAGGGCATGCGTGAACAGCTGCCTGCAGCTGTAGTGACTTGCTCTGCAGAGACCAGAGCAGCTGCTGTCTGTCTGGTGACTTGACTTACATCTGGAGCGGACGGCTCTTGCCCTCCTGGACCTGAGCCAGCCTGAGCAATGCAGCGGGTGAAGCAGGGGAGACAGCTAGGGGCACTGTCTTGGTCTCAGGAATGGGAGGAGTGACCCAGAACTGAGGCAGAGGTGCAGATTCTGCGCCGATCTCATGAGTGTCCCTTAGACTTTACATTCCTGAAGCTGCTCTGTGTGCAGGAAGACAAGCAGCTCAGGTATCATGTTTTGTGGGCAACAGTTGTAGGGAGGCTGATGTACGACTAGGTAAAGATCATATTATAGATGTAGACCTGCAGCTTACCTAGGCTTGACTCCTTTGTCGATGTCCATTTTTAGGGAAGAGGTAAGTGACCATGCCAGGGCTTTTCTGGTCAAGTAGCCAGAGACCTGACAGTAGTTTTTTGTGAGATTGGTATGAGGGACCAGTAGATTGGGCAAGCCAGGCACACAGCTTAGAAGTTGGTTCAGGACACATTTGTTAATGAACTGAGTGCAAGAAAACATTTGGGTCATTGCTTTTTGTGGTGGGTTGATTTTTGTGGTGGGTTGATTTTTGTGGTGTGGGTGGGGATTTTTTGCCAGGTGCCCACCAAGATCTACTTTCTCTCCCCCTCAATAGGGTGGGGGAGAAAATACAGTGGGAAAGATCATGTCAAGATAATAACAAGGAGATGACTCTCCAGTTACTGTCACCAGCAAAACAGACTATACATAGGGAAATTAATTCAATTTATTGCCAATTAATAACAGAGTAGGATAGTGAGAATTCAAGATAAAACTGAAATCACCATCCCCCTCATCCACCTTTCTTCCCAGACTCAGCTTCACTCACAGCTCTTCTACTTTCCCCCTCACAGTGTAAGGGGATGGGGGATGGGGGTTGTGGTCAGTTCACACGTCTCTGCTGCTCCTTCGTCCTCACTCTTGCCCTGTGTATGGGAGGGGTCCCTCCCACAGGACACAATCTTCCATGAACTTTTCCAGTGTGGGTCTTTCCTATGGGTAGCAGTTTTTCAATAACTTCTCCAGTATGGGTCCTCCATGGGATCAGTCCTTCAGGAACAGGCTGCTCCAGCCTGGGTCAGTCCTGAGGGCTCAAACAAAAGGAATGTGCTTCCCCTGGAGGAAAGGGCCTGTTGTGTTTGACACGTGGACTCTTACCTGGACTCTTAACCTGCAGGTTACGACTGTCCAGCCACTGAAGGGATCTTTGAGTATGCGGCAGCTGTGGGAGGAGCCACCATCACTGCAGCCCAGTGCCTGCTGGACGGCAAGTGCAAGGTAGCAATTAACTGGCCTGGAGGGTGGCATCATGCAAAGAAGTAAGAAAACAATCTCTTCCCTTGTGTTTTCTCATCTGGTGTCTAAACCCTGCTTCCTAGTCCCAGCTCCCTGCAAACCCTTAGGGTGCAATGATCCAGTTGGAAGAGAAAGCAAGGTGTGAGGGAAGGCAGGAGATACAAAGGAAAGAAACAGAAGGCAGGGCAGAGGCCTGAGAGGAGGCAGGTCACTGCCCAGTGCTGGTGCTATCGCTGTCATGGGCTGCAGAGCAGGTCTGGGGCAGGTATACTTCCAGGTGTCCTGTCATTCCTTGATACATCATTATCTCAAGAAGCTCAAGTGAGAATGAATTTTGTGGGGTCCATGGAGAAGCACAGTGGAGAGACAAACAATTGATGTCACTGCCAGTTGGGAACACAATGGGAATGTGGCAACATGTCCAAATTGTTTTATGTGGCTTTTTGGGTTTCTTAAGAGGTTTGAAACGGTGCAGGACTGACTTTGGGTTACCCCATTGGCGGCTGTTTCCCATGAGCTCTAACATCGGTAGTGGTCTTCCAGCACAACAGGAGAGGAAGCAAAGTTCTGTCCCTGAATCCTGTGGTCCTGTAGTGGTAAAATAATTTGTTTCTGTCCCATTTTCCATGGATGTATGTTTTATTTAACTTATACTCCCCATCTCCCAAAACGTGGGACCTCTTTGCGGTGTAGACAAGACACCACCCTTCCTAGTCCACAGCCAACTGGTGTTTGCAGTGCTGCTCTGTGTCCCTGGGGAACCTCAGGAGTTCTCATCAGCCCTGTGTCTAACCCTGGCAGCTTGTACATGCATGTGCAGGTGTCTTGCTCCAGTGACTTTTCTGACCTGGCAAAGGAACTCTTCAGGTGTAACGGTGGTGTGCAAGTGCCAGCAATAGCAATGTCTCAGGCCATTTCCTGGTGGGCACTTGGCTGAAAATGGCTTCAGATGCAGCTTGCTGTGAAAGGAGACTTGCATGTGGCAGAGCCGAGCCCTCACTTTGTGCAGAACTGATGGCTTTTGGGGAATCTCCTGTTCTCTTCTGTCTGGATTGCATGGCTTTAAAAATGCCTGTAATGAGAAAAATCTTAGCAGTGTTGCTGCTGCTGAGCTTTTAGCACTTGAGTCTGTTTAAAAAAAAGGCATTTAATACTTACTGATCCCAAAGGAGTCTTCCCAGTCACCCCAGTAAGCTGATGTGTGATGCTTCAGGGTAGGTCCCAGCCCAGTGTGAAGGTCCAGCCAGACTGACACCAAACTGCAGGTGTCTGGTGCTAGGACCTGTGTCCTAGCAAAATACAGTCCTTTTGTCAAAAGCCACCTGCTGTCTGGTGGTTTAGTTGCTTTCCAGGGTCCTAAAGGTAGGAATGGCCTGGGACTTTGGAAGCTCTCAGTTCAGAGGATGCCTTTGGGGTTGAGGGTAAGATGCTGAGTAAGTGCCTTTTCTCAAGCCAGCCATACCCTCCCTTCTGGCAGTGATGCTCAGAGCTTTGCTGGGTGGATTTAGGGCAGCACGAGGGAATCCCAAGTGCTGGCCCTGAGCTGCAGCTCTGGCACTGCTGTGCATTTGTTTGAATTGGTGTCCTGCTCTGCTTGGCCTTGAGTTTCAGAGATGTGTGTTACAGCATGGAGAGAGTGCCCAAGACACAGTGTAGTTCACTTTGCTTCCTTGTGGGCTGTGAGGGAGGGGAGAAGTACATAATCACAGTTGAGTCAGATTCTCAGGATACCTGTTAACACCTCCATTCTCATCATCACTGTAAATGAACAGAGTCACTGGGAAACACTGGTGCTCTATGGCACTTGCAGGGAGTGAAAGCAAGTGCAGTTTTGCCACCCACAGCTTGCTCCTCACCGTTCCCAGCTGTTGCTGAGCAGGAGGTGTCAGGGCAAATGAGCTGAGTGCTGTGACTGGAAGTCAAGAGGCATTTCCCAGACATGCATCCTGGATCCTGATATAATTTGTGGAAAAGGTATCTGGGCGCTCCTGTTGCAAAGTATAAAGTTTTGCCTTAAATCAGCTGTCCAGGGCAGATTTAGGAATGCATGTGGACTGGTGCTAAGTGGTGATGGGGACTTGACTTTGGAGTGAGGCTGGAGTAGGGGTCAAGAAACTTTCTTGTTCCTTTGATGCCAGCAAGGAAACTGTCCCCTGATTATTTGTCAGGGATAAATCATTCCGTGGTACACGTGTCCTCTGTTTAGCTGCTGGGACTCTCTCCTGGCTGAGCTCAGGAGCTGTATCGTGAGGGACTGCATGTGGGACATCCCATTTGTGTTTTCCTGGGGAGAGAAAGAGGGAGTTACTTTGGGAAGAGGTTTAACCTTCATAGCCTGAGACTTTGGAACAGCAGGAGAATCCTGTGACTGCCTTGGACTTGCCTTTCACTGCCAGGACCTTCCCAGGAGCTGTGACCCAGACAGCAGGGTTGGAGTGGCTCCCTGTCTGTGCCCGTCCAGAACTCAGAGGAAAATGGCCAAGGGGACTGTCCTCTTGCCTCAGAGAGAGAGTGGGTTTGAGTCGAGTGGCTCTGAAATTCTTTAAAATGTCTCAGGTGCAGAAAGCTACCATTTTGTTTGTTCAACAGTGCAATAGTCAGAGGTATCCCCCCACAGGCCAGGGCCTCTCTGCAGCAGAGCAAACTGATGCTTACCCAGCTGCCAGAAAGCCCAGAGCTGAGAAGCAGTTGGTACAAGCAGTCTGTGCTTCCGGCCATGCTTTGAGTGGTTCCTGACCCACCTCTTGGTCATTGCTGGGCCTTGGATGAATTTTCATGCTCCACTGTGCCCCTGTGAGGTGGACACTTGCAAAGTCAGAGTGAGAATACTGGGATCACTGCTGATTGCATTGGCAATGTTCAATGTCACAGACATTGTTTTCACAGGGATGAAGCTTCTGGCTTCTGTTACCTGAATGATGCTGTCTTGGGGATCCTGCGGCTGCGCCAGAGATTTGACCGTGTCCTTTATATCGATTTGGATTTGCATCATGGGGATGGTAAGGCCCAGCAAAGGCTGCAAACAGCACAGCTGCACAGACTCAGTGAGGAAAGGGAAAAGTCAAGGCTTGTCTGCACAGCAGGGCTTTACTTGCTGCAACAGCCATGGCTTTGGCTCCTTTCGGTTCAGTTGAGTTGCCTCAATCCATTTCTGCCTTGTCCTGCTTCACAGACTTGCCCTATGCTGCTCCTCAGACCTCTCTTGAGAGTTTGGGCAGAAGTCTTGTACCTAAAGCAACAGATAATGTGTCCCAGTCTCCCATCCTGGCAGAGCAGTTGCTGACAGGGTTTAATTGTTTAATGGTCCAGTGCAAGAGGGAAGCAGCCAGAAGTAAATGGTGCTTTTAAAAAAAGGCTGGATGCTATAAATCTAGAGCCAGAGCTGGCCTTGCCGAAACTTCTCTCTCCTTCAGGGGCATCATTTCTACACCATTTAATGTTTCCTGCTCTTCTAAATTTTATGGTGTGTTTCATTTTGCTCCGTTTCCTCCCTGCATTTGGTTTCTGTTAAGTTTCCTGTTACTTCTTTTTTCCCTCTCCACCCCCACTATTTTAATATGTCCTTAAGGAAAAGGCACGTTGAACCACAGCAGCACTGAGAAAAAGCAAGAGAGCCCAGTAGCACTGCTTCTAATCAGAGCCAAGCTCTGGCCAAGGCAGCCCTGCTTGGATCCCTCTCCCACCTTCGCAGGCCTAGCAGCATAGGCAAGTGCTGCTGCCACGGGTACTGATGTGAAATATCGAGATCCATTCAGTACTGATTAGCATGAGACCTGCCAGATTCATTGCAGTTGTGATCTTTGCTGCAGTTGAACCCCAGTCTCTGTGCATTGAGGATGGATTTATTGAGCCACATCTGCATTTCTGCTTTGTTCATACTGCTCCTTCTCTGCTTGATGCCCTGTGTGTATCAAGCAGCTCTGTGTGTTCACACTCTGTCATTTATGTAAATGATGCATGAAAGCTTTTTTCCCTTTCCTAACAGGAGTTGAGGATGCCTTTAGTTTCACCTCGAAAGTCATGACTGTTTCTCTGCACAAATTTTCACCAGGATTTTTCCCAGGCAAGTTGAACACGTGAGGTTTGTGTTCATTTGGTTCACACATCACTGGCGAGGCCTCTGTAAAGGCAAGTCCCATCCCTGCCGTCCAGCCGACATGTCTTGCTGCCTCTCCTCTTGACCCAGGAGACGGAAAGAGGGGGGAGCTACGTGTTTGGCATTTCCCCCTTTCTGGTTGTAGCTGAGCTCTGGGCAGAGCCCCTTTGATGCTGCATGGCGGAATTGGGCGAATGAGAGAACTGGGTCCCTCCACCCCGCCTTTCTTGGTGGTGGCAAGTGGACTTCTCCATAAGCATGCCAAATGTCCTGGCTCTCAGCTTGCCTCTGAGACATCTCACATGTCTCTCTCTTGCTGCTGCTCTGCTTTCCCTCCTAATTGGGGTGTTTCTGTTGTGCAGGCACCGGTGATGTGACAGATGTTGGCCTGGGAAAAGGTCGCTATTACAGTGTGAACGTGCCCATTCAAGATGGCATTCAGGATGAGAAATATTACCAGATCTGTGAATCGTAAGCCCTCTTGCTCTGATACAACTGACTCGGATGGGATTTCAGAGAATAAGATACTACACAGCTTACTATTTTTACTTACAGTCCTTTCTTAAGGCTTGTCCCTTCCCCCATCCCAGCCTTTGATTACAATGAACATGGATTGTAAGTTCTCAGAGGTCTTGTCTGAATCCTTAAGCAAACTGAATATACAGAGACATTTGTGGGTGTCTGGAGGGGTCTCTGCCACAAGTCAGCCTATCTCCTTAGATACACCTCCACAGGTGTGTATCTAAGGAGAGACTGAGAAGGTACAAGTATTTTTTAGCTGTGGACTTAGGGCTAGATGTTTTTTCTTCAGATAAGTGCTCTGAATTCTGACTGTGGGACATATGCTTGGGGCTTAGCTGAAAGCGTTTTCCTAGCACCTTCTGTCTGTGCTGGAAGAATGAAATGCTGCAGGCTGAATATCTGATGGTGACAGAGCTGCCTCCTGGCAGTCCCTTCTGTCACTCAGCTGATGGTGGACCTCACAAGCTGTTGCCCATGTCAAAACTGGGCTGCGAGGCTTGTTCTTTTCCAGGGGAGAGGAGTCTCAGTGTAGGAGCTGCAGGACGTGGTAGCACGTCCACCTCTGACACTTGAGGGCTGAAACCTCTCTAAACTTGTAGGTCAGTAGGGCAGTCATGCAAGGGCCATGCCTCCTGCTGGCTTGTTGGTGCTTGCCACTGCTGGGGCAGAGCAGTCCTCTTTGTGCCGGAGGACATGCTTCTGAAAGGCAGCTCTAGGGGCTGAGACAGGTCAGGAACCCACTCAGGAGGAGCCTGCTGCATGCATTCACAGCTGAAGGACATAATAACCTACCATAGATTGCAAGTTGTACATAGCTAAAGCTTCTGCAAAGAGACTTTGAGGTATCTTTTGAGTTCTGTCCAGGCTGGGAGGCAGTCACGGGCATGACTGTGGATGTCTCATCCAGCTGTTGTTTGAGGTTGATTGTCTGTAGTTCTCAAAACCATGGTGAGCTTGAAGCATGAAGCTTTGTCCAATGCAGGTTTTTGCAGGCTGACTACACCCTGCACAGAGCTTTTCCTCATAGTTTTGCTTCAAGTGCCACATACGAGAGAGGAGAGTGAGAGCCTAGCCAGAGCCTTCCTCTGTTTCTCCTGTCCTCTCCTCTCCTGTCCTGATGAGAGGTGTCTGAGAGGTCAGGATTGTTGTTTTGCCAGACCCTGATTTCCACCATGACTTTCACGGGGCAGAAAAGCCTTTGGCTTGTCCTGCAGCCAAAAGGCAGCCAGTTTAAATGTGGAGTTTGGTGCTACCACTAAACTGGTGAGGACTAGATCCTCCTCTGCTATGTTATCAGTGGTGCTTTTACCTTCATCAGCCTTCTGATAAGTGCTCTGAGAGCTAAACTTGCTGTGTAGGTAGAAGGCTACCTGGGAGCAGAGGCAGTGTAACTAGTATGAGTTGGGTGGAAGCAGAGAATGCAGAAACCCTGAGAGGCATTGGTGGATCTGAGGGACCAGGGCCATGCCATCAGCTTTCCTCTGAGCTGTGCTGGCATTAACTGGACTGCTCCTCCTCTCCCCAGAGTGCTGAAGGAGGTGTATGCTGCCTTCAACCCGGATGCAGTTGTGCTGCAGCTGGGGGCGGACACCATTGCTGGAGACCCCATGTGCTCTTTCAACATGACACCTGAGGGAGTGGGCAAGTGTCTCAAGTATGTCCTGCAGTGGCAGCTAGCAACTCTTGTCCTGGGAGGAGGTGAGTGCATCCTGCTGTTCTCAGAGAAACATGTTTGTCCTCCTGTGACCCTGCCTCGAGTGCCTGCCTGCCCTTGGGCTCAGCACTGGCAAGGGTTTAGCAGGGGGACTGCTGGGCAGTGTCAGGAGGACACACTGTGGCACAGTACTGTTTCCTCACACCTGAAATCCTTGATACTGGCAGGTGCAAGTCTCAATCCTGACTCAGATCTTGAGTTAAAAGCTGCATGGCTCCTCTGGAGAAGAGGAGGGGCCAACAAACTGACCCCGACTTCTCAGTGACACCTCTGATTCCTATCTCTGCTGATCAGCCCCTTTTGGTGCCTCTCTTTAAAAATGAGCACTACGTTCCCAAACCTACCTTGGGCACCTGATGATGAATGGTTTCATTAATATTCAAGCAGGGGCTTGGGACAAGGCCTGGCTGCCTGCAAGGTACAGCAGGGCTCTGATACCCAGTGAAGGCTAAGCTGGACTTATCTCTGCTGTGCTGCCTAACCAGCTGCTTATCCAGTGGAGACAGCACAGGACAGGCTTTATGTTAACAGAGCATTTCAGAGCAACAAAAGCCACCATGTGCCAGGGAAAGCCCCTGAGCTCCATGACTGGAACTGGATCAGCTCTAGCTGTTGTCCTTTTTGAGATGGGGGAGATCAGGTATAGCATATTAAGGCTAAAATTTGATGTGCCTGATGCCCTTTGTTTTGGAAAGGTTATGAGTGTTCAGTCCTGCTGTGGCTTGTCTGTGAGTATGCTGGAGATGTCACCTTTCAGACAAAACCCAAAACTTCTGTTAAAAATGAGGATCAACTATGTGTCACTTGTGAAAATACCAAAGGAGTGTCCCACCACTGCAGCATGTGGAAGCATTTGAAGTGGAAATTGGGGGAGAAGTAAAAAAAAGCAGGGAAAAAAACCCACAACAACCAACGCAAACAGAAGGGAATGTTGAAAAATATGGTCTCTCTGTCTTGTCGAAGTGCTTTTCTCCCTTTACCATTCTAGTCTTCTTTTCTGGAAAAAAACTTACCCAAGTCTTTTGCAGGGATGCTTTCAGCTAAGGTTTCTCCTTGTGGGCTCATGTCCGTTACCATGGAGGTAACCATTTCCTACTGACTGTGAAATCTCATTTCCCTGTAAAGCAGTTGCAGGTGGTACTGATGAGTTTCACATTTGTCCTCTCAAGCATGACAGTGCTGAAGAGATCACCAGCCTACGGCTGGGCATGTGTATTTTGCTTTATAGGTCAAAGGCTGGTATTAAAAAGCAGGAAGCCCTCATTTCTGCTGCGGCCCGTGCACTTCTCTCCATGCTACTTGTGAACAGCTCTCCTTGTTGCCAGGAGAGAGTGCAGCACATGGGGCTGGGAGCTCATCCTGGGTCTGAGATGGTGGCTGGAGGACCGGCCTCTGCCACACTGGATGTAACTGGGGTTCAGTTTTAGAAGTCTGCTCTTGCATACACTGTCATTCAGACCTGGCCTTGTGTAGCCAGCAGGTGCAAAATGCAGATTTTGGGCATGGCTTGAGTAGATGAACTAAGCTTAATTCATGTAACCTGCACACAGTGGCTCCATGATTTGTTCCTTTCACTTAAATCTCCTTTTCTCTTTTCCCTTTCCCTGCTCTTCCTCCTCAAAATCCCAATTCTTGCTGGAAACAGGAGGTTACAACCTTGCCAACACAGCTCGCTGCTGGACATACTTGACTGGGGTCATCCTTGGGAGAACACTGTCCTCTGAGATCCCTGATCATGAGGTAATGGTTTGAAAAACCTTCCGTTCTCCTTGCAGAAGAGACAGTTGTTCGGTTTAATCCACACAGCATCCTTGCCACTCAGTCCTGTTTTATGGAGACACTTAGTAACAATACTGCCCTGACCTAGCAGTATGGTGGGTGCTTGTGCCCAAAAACAGAGGCTGTCTGCAGATTTCTGCGAGAGGTCTCACGTGCCAATAAACTCCAATCTCAGATAATTACAGAGAGGGTGAGCAGAGGGAGTCACCGGTTTGCTCAAGGAGCTCCTTAGGATGTGCCTTTTGCCTTTCTCAGGGCTTTAAATTTTTGCCCTACTTTCATCTATCTACACAAAGGACCAGGTGCAGCTTTGAAGCTTTGGCCATAGGGCCTGGTACTGTCTTTGTGCCCGTGCTGGTGTTTTTCAAGTCTTGAGTGAGGCTGGACAGCTTCTTGGAGGGACATAATCTAGACCAAATTTGAGTGGAATAACTATGGGCTGGAATCATTGAATCACTGAAGGGTTTGCGTTGGAAGGGACCTTAAAGGCCATCTAGTTCCGCTTCCCAGCCATGGGCAGGGACACCTCCCACTAGACCAGGTTGCTCCAAACCCTTTCCAGCCTGGCCTTGAACACTGCCATGTTTATAATAGGTCTCAAACCACAGATCAGTGTTACCAACCCTACACAAACAAACCTGCACATGCAGAGTAATTCAAGCCTACAGTGGCTACAGAGGAGAATTCAGGTTTTACCTATGTCTAAGGATCTGATGGATCAGTATACATAAGGAAGTAAAGTTTCTGTGTGGATTGAGGCTGGAAATTCATCATTATAGAAATCTGTGATTAGAGATGCAAGATGCTTTTTAAGAGACGTCATGCTTAAATATGGTCCTTTAACCAGATTTTCGCAGAAACGGATTATAAACAAGACTGGTATGTGTGTGAAGTGAAAAGGGTGGGTCCTCTGTAGGAATTAACCTGCAGAAGGTGGTTAGGTTTGTTGTTGCTCCAGAAACTTTCTCATGAAAACTATACATGAAAGAAAACCCAACTTGTAGATATCAAAACTCTCCTTTCAAAGTAAACTGGAAACCAGTCCAGGAATGTTCCCTTTTGTTTATGCTCATTGCCCTTGTTATCATTTCATAAACTGATATCACACAGTACAGCAACAAAGCAATCCTGATCCCTCTCCCTGCTCTGAAAAATATCATCACAAAGAATACATATATGCTCACACATACGTACTACACCCACATGAACAGACCAAGCAACATTTTGGCCAGTGGCTCTGTACCCAATACCAGCAAATGCTTAGATCCAATTCGTTTCCAACCCACTCTGGGCACATCTGTTGTTATCTCAACCCTTTGTGCCCCATACTGGGCACCAATTAAGGTTGTCTTAGGAATGATATTCTCCAATTTAGTGCTCCTGTTAAAAGCATGCACTGCTCCCCCTCCCCACTCCAACTGGAGGTACAAAGGGTAAATATCATGGTTTAAATAAGAACTATTTCTTATTTAAACAGCAGTGACATAAGAAACAGAACAGTAACAGCAACAGCAACAATAGTAATGATAGAGGGAGCAAGAAAAGAAACAACTCACACAGAAACACCCCTGCTCCCCTGACAATTGACAACACTGCACAGCTCCCTCTGCCATGTTGTTTCAGCTGGAAGGAATCCCTTCTGTCCGGAAGAGAGTCCCTTTCCCCTGCCCTCAGCAATGACATGAGGTGGTGTAGAATAACCTCTGTGTCCTGGCCATGCCCCCTCCCAGCTACTGCAAAAACGGACCCTGTCCTGGCCAGAATCATGACACAACTGCTGGCAATAACCTGTGATTCTGTGTTAGCGCATCGACGCCATGTGCTGCAGATTTCCTGTACGCTATCTGAGCACTTAGCCAGGAGAGACACAGTATCCTCGCAGCACACTGATTTTCCTCTCCCAGGTGTTTCACGGTCATGTCAATGCAGCATTCAGCAAGGTAGGAGGTGAATGGTAGGATATATGATTGGCAGCACTCGAAATTTAATAATAAAAAAATCCCATTTGCAGGTAACCATGTGTAAAATGAATGTCAATAGCTTTCCCAAATAAAGCATTGGGATAGACATTTGACTGCCCCACTGGGCTCTGCTTCCCATCACTTGAATTAGGAAGCTGTTGAAAACTCCAGGTGGACACAGACACTGCTGAAGTACCACCTAGATGTAGTAAAGCTACATGTGGCCCTTAGATGGAGAAATGGTTTTTTGCCTTTTTACAGATACCCATGGGGAGCCCTCCTTCTAGCCTCAGCCTTCAGAGACCTCTCTGCTGACTCTCCTCTCCTCTTCCCTGCAGTTCTTCACAGAGTACGGTCCTGATTACGTGTTGGAGATCACACCAAGCTGCAGACCAGACCGCAATGAGCCACAGAGAATTCAAGAAATTCTGAGCTCTATCAAAGGTGCGTTGTCCAAGCCAACACTCCTGCTTCAGGCTTACAGGTGTTTTTAGAGGGGGGTTCAGAAGAGCTCATTGGAGTCTTTCTCACTGACTGGAAAGATGAACCACATTCACTTGGCTGCTCCTTAGCGCACAGTGTCATTTGCCTCCCACATCCCTTGGGATTTTCAGGGTTGGTGGTACAGAGTTATGGGTCCCTGTAGCAAAAGTTGCCATTGCCTTTCCTCTGGCTGGGCAGGGGAGCATGAGGCCTTGTCCTTACTGGAATCATAGAACAGCCCAAGTTCTAAGGGACTTCGAAGATCATCTGGTCCAAGCTTTCTTGGGAAAGGGAACATAGACAAAGATTACCTAGCAACCTGTCCAGTCACATCCTGAAACTTCTGACAGTGGAGCCTTTACCACATCCCTGGGGAGTTTCTTCCAGTAATTGATTGTTCTCACTGTAAAAAAATACTTAAAATAAGGTGAAACCTCCCCTGGTGTAACTCACACCTGTTGTCCCTTGTCCTCTCCGTGTGGCTCCTTGTGAAGAGAGAGCCTCTGTGCTCTGAAGCCTACAGAGTAGGCTTCAAGTACTAGACTACTGTGATGAGGTCCCTCCTAAGCCTTCTCTTCTGCAGGGAGAGTCTTTCCTCATTGGGCAGGTTCTCCAGCATCTGATCACCTTTGTGGTCGTCCTTTGGACCCTCTCTGCTCTGTCCATGTCTTTTGTGATTTGTGGGGATCAGAACTGGACATGATACTCATCATTCATCAGCCATTTGTCAGCCTGGAATGAGATGATCCTGTTTCTCTTAGTAATGCTCCTACAGATGCTGCACAGGATCCAGTTTGCTTCATTGCTGCAGCAGCACACTGCTAGATCACATTCAGCTTGCTGCCTATCAGGACCCCCACATCCATTTCCGCAAGGCTGCTTCCCAGTCACACAGATCCCAGCCTGAACTGGGCACCTTCTACCCCAAGTTCAGGACCTTGCTTTTGTCTTTGTTAAACTTAAGACTCTTCTTTTTAGTCCAGTCTTCCAGTCTGTCCAGCTGTCTAAGATGGCTCTCCCTTCTGATGTGTTCATCTCAGCACCCAGTTTGGTGCTGTGGTTGCTTTCAATCTCATTATCCAGGTCATTTACGATGTTGAGCAATGTGGGGCCCAGTATCCGTCCCTGGGGGACACCACTAGAGACAGGCTGCAAGACCATGTAAAAACCATTGATCACCACCCTATGTGAGCTCCCTGGGAGTCAGCTCCTTCCCTATCCGCTTTGCAAACCACCCATCCAATCTGTGTCTTTCCAGTTAGTCCAGGAGGAGACTGTGGGAAATAGCTATCTGGAAGTGGGACAGGTCTCCAGCAGGCAGGACTCGAAGGTTTTCAAGTCCAGGACAGGCAGCTGTCTGAGCTCTGCCAGCTCCAGCCAATCTCATTCTATGTCCTTGCCCATCTGTCTTGTCCCTGTCTGCCAGAGGGGCTGAGAACAGCAACATGGGGCTTGGCAGCCCTTTTCCATCTGTGTGTGTTGCAGTGTGCTGGTGTTAGAAGTAGGGTAGGAAGTGCAATGGCCATGGATGCCTGTGGGTGTCCTCTCCCAAGCACAGACCAATCCTAGGGAGGATCCTTGGGGACCTGTCCAAGAGGGTAGAAGGAACAGCATCACTCCAGAGGTGGAAGGGAGGGCTGTGCACTCCTGTCTGTGAATCCAGCCTGAAAGAAGGATGAGGCACCAGGGAGTGAGCATGTGTCTCGGATGCTGGTCCACGAATCCCAAACCAGCATTTAGCATAGTGAAAGCAGTGGCGGGGTCCCCCTGTGGTAATTTCCAAAGCCTGGCTTGGACAAGGGCAGCAGCCTCTGCAAAGGGAGCAAGGGGTCAGCAGGAACTGAGATCTGTGCTGAAGCTGGAATTCCCATGTTGTGGCCTAGTCCATCATGCATGGGGGTGGCACCCCTTGCCAGGTCACTCCATCAGGCTAAAATATCAGTGGAAATACCCTTTTCTGCTTCCTTTCATTTGCAGGGAATCTGAAGCACGTTGTTTAGCAGAAAAGGAAGGCTCAGGCAAGAGCATTTCCTATGGGGAAGACAGCATATTTATGTGAACAACTGGTGAAATCTGTGGCTGCAGGGAAAATTTGGAAGAAATTACTGTTGGTTGGTTGGTTAATTTTTTTTTCTCTTTAAAGAAGAAAAGCTGCTGCATGCCACGAGCACTGTGGCTCTCCCCAGGCAGGAGTATGGGCCCTCCAGCCACAGCCTTCCAGTGCTGGCAGAGCCTTCCTTGCTCCTTTCTCTTTCCTTTTTTAACACCACAGTTTGTTCACACAATTGGTTTTAAATGTGTTTTAAGAGAGGGGCTGCTCAGAGCTGTGAGCCCTCCCCAGCTGGAGCCCAGTGCTGCATTACCTTCCTGGCAGGGGCACAGCCTCAGAGCTGCCCACTCAGGAAGTAGAGCCTGAGAGCTACCCTGAGGCATACAGGTTGTGTCTCTTATCCACAGAAAGGCACAGCCATTGTGTTTTTAACTGGGAGTTCTTAAAAAATAAAATGTTTTAAATACTCCTCCAGCCCTTTCCTTTCTTCTTCCACCCACCCTGCCTTGCCAGTGCTCTTTTCCACAGCACCCCCCACTGCAGAGCCATGCAGTGTGAGCTCCTGAAATCCTGCGCAGATGGGCCAGAACCTGGGGAGCCTCTCAAGAGTGTTGAGGGAGATGCAGGACATTGTGGCAGCTCCTGTCCTGGGAGATCTTGGATGAACTTCCAGATGCTCTGGTGCCCCATGAGAGCTGCCATGAGGTGTCTCAGCAAGGGAACAGGTATACAGGTATCTGGGGCAGATCTCTCCCAGTGCCATGGGCCACGGAGCCTGGCCTCTGCTGCCCTTGTCCCCTTATTCTCCTGGCCCATGGACTTTTTATTGTGCTGGGTTTTTTAAAGATGTCCAGTCACTGTGGGAAAGCATATTTCCTGTGGCTTTAATTAGATTACGCTGGAAGAAACAGCAAGACGAAGGGGTTCCCAGCCTGGCCTTGGCTTTGTTTGTCTCTCTTGTTTTTCACTGCCAATTGAAACAACAGGAAATCTGGCGTGGAGATAGTTCAACAGGATGTGGCTCCCATGACTCCTGACCCCTTGCCTGCTTCAATGTACCCCTGGTGCCTGGTGTGGTGTGGTGTGACCAGTCTTGTGTGCTGACTGCTGGCAGGAGGCTGGTGCTGCCACTGCCACAGCAAAGGATCCCAGTGCCTGGGGGAGCTGTCAGGCTTGGGGACTTTCCATCCACGGAAAAAGTGAGGAATGAGAGAGCAGAGAAGCTGCTGCCTCTGACCTACCTCAGGGCCCCATGTGTTCTGTCCCTGCACCAGGCAGACTGCCCTGTGAGCTGTGGGAGCTGTTTCAGGAACACAGCTGGGAAAATAAACAATAGGAAACCCCACAAGTGTCAAGTGTTGTGGCTTTAGGTGAGGCGCCTCTTGGGTGGAAATCCCCGCATCCCCCAGCCAGAGTGGGATGCCTCCCCTTGCCGCCCAGGCAAGCACGAGGGTAGCCGGGGCGCCGCTCCAGTTCCCTCCCCGTCTGGGTACCTCGCCGGACCCCACCCGCCCGGGCCAGCCCACGCCCCTCTGAGCGCTGCCATGTCCCCGTAGACGCCGGAGATGAGCTGTTTACAGTCCCCTCCCCGGGGCACGAAGGACCTCCATGGTGATTGCGATCCTGCGCTACCCCTTCGGGGCCGGAGAGATGCCGGCGGTGGGGACTCCGCCCGCTCCCCGCCTCTGTGGCCCCGCAGCGGGTCCCAACCTCCTGGCCAGCTTGCGCCTGCAGAAGCTCCACGTCCAGAACCGCGCCGCGGGGAGACCCCGGAGCCCGGCTCACCACTCGCCTGGGGCTTGGGGACGCAGCCGCGGGGCGCAGGGAGCCGCCCCCTCCAGGCCGCCGGTCCCAGCCTCATCGACTCGGACCCGGTGACAAGGTGTTCAGGGCACTGGTGGTGGAGCTTGGCCTCGACAGGGAGGACGACCTGTCGGAGCCCTGGCTCGGTCACCACGAGTTGGACTCCCCGACGGCCCTGCCGGCCGGCTACTGAGGCTGGAGAGCGGCTGGGGCGCGGCTGGGGCGGGGGGCTCCTACCTCACCCACCGGGGAGCAGCGTCCCGGCTGCCGCAGGTAGCGGCGCTGGGGGCGCAGGAAACGCTCGGAACCCGGCCGAGTGTGGGGAGGGGCGGGAGGAGGAGCTGGGACCGCGCTGCCTGCCCTAAAACGCGCAGGCGTCGCGGTGGGCCCGGCAGGCGAGGGTCTCAAGCTGCGGTATAGTAAAATCGGGAGGGACCGTTGTTCCGTCGGCTGTGCTCCTTTCCTTGTTCCTTTCAGCGAAGGACATTGTGTGAAGCGGCTTTGGGTGGAAGGCGGGTCGGCGCCCAGCAGCTCCAGTGCGTCCTCTCGGCTTACGGTGTTCCCATCCGTGTGTTGAAAATTATATAACTATCCTAGTAACTTTTTAAATTAAAATTTCTAATGAATTGTTTTAATCAATCATAAACAGTGTAATTTGCCACCGTAGCCAAGCACTTAACAAGGCTTGTCATAAGCTGCTATTGTGGGAACACAGGTCGGGAAAATTACTGAGACACTTAAATTTTGCTAAACCAACCTTGATATGCTTCATTGGACTAAGCCTAGGAGAGATATATTGCTGCACGGAATGCAGAATTTATCGACTACAAGGACATTTTGCAGAACCCAGCGATAAAGAAGAAACGAACCAAGACAATTCAGCAATTGTCTTATCTCAGAAAAGGATAATAAAATAATAACAAGACTGAAAATGTAGACTAACTAGCATGAGAAGCAAGAAATCAATAACTAATAGAAGATTAAAAATTAACGAACTAGTTAATGACGAGACTGATGTACTGTATAGCCAATGAACATTAATTTCTTTGCTAAAGTGTTAAAATAGTGAAAAGTTTTGAAAGTGTGCATATATCATAGGTGGAGCTCCCCCTATGCACCCAGCACTGTGAATAAGTAATGCTGCTCTCTAATCTAAAACCAGAGACTTTCATTTATCCCGGTGTTTTCGGTGACAGTGTCACCCTCGGGAATGGGACCTCTGTCCCAGCCACACCCTGCTGCGGGAGCGCTGTCGTGGGGATGTGCTAGGCGTGGGGCTGCTGCACTCACTGGGCTGCCTGGCAGGGTACGGGGACCTGGGATTGCTCCGGGGACTCTGGAGCACTGCAGGGACACGTCGGCCTCCCTGGGACCACTTGACCCCCGAACTGCCCTCGGGAATGGACGCTAAGGCCCGGCGTCAGGTTTGGGGGCTTTTTGCGTGGGGTCCCAGCTCTACCCCGGGAGGGGCCGTGGCAGGGGGAGGGCAGTGTCCCGGTACAGGTGTTACCCCTGGATCGGCTTCCGACACTCACACGCTCTCCCAAACTACAGGGGCACAACGTGGCGGGCTGTCCCACGCCATCAGCGGTGACCAGCGATGACCATGGACACAGAGACCTGGCTAGGAGCAGGGAGTTCCTGAGCGCGGTGTCCCGGAGCGGAGCGTCCCCGTCGGGGCCGCGAGGAAGAGACAAACCCTCCCGATCGCCCCGTCACTTCGCGGACGGCCCTGGGCCTCCGGGCCGCCAGGGGGCGACGCACGTCTCCGCCGCCACGCGTTGTCCATCCGCGGCGGGCCGGAAGCACCAGCCCTTTCTCGGCAGAGCGCAGCCATGGTGAGAGCGCGGCGCCGCCGCTCCCCGCCGCCATCCGCCGCCATCCCCCGCTCACCGCGGGCTTTGGCCGACCCCCCCGGGGCGAGAAGCGCGGGAGGGAGCCCGGCGCCAGGGTCCGAGGGGCGGGAGTCTGAGGGAGCCGGGGAGGGATGGCTGGGGGGGACCGGGCCTGACGGCGGCCCGTAATACACCCCTTCCTGTAGGCCCGCGGCCCCAAGAAGCATCTGAAGCGCGTGGCTGCACCCAAGCACTGGATGCTGGACAAGCTGACGGGCGTCTTTGTGAGTGCGGGCCTGGGTTGGGGTCGAAGCTGGGGTCGGGCTTGGGTTTGGGGTTGAAGCCGGGATCGGAGGAGGGGCCGAGGCCGGGCTGCTCGTGGCAGCCGCAGTCACATCAGGGGAAGTGTTCGGGTACTGTGCGGAGGTGAACAGGGGTAGTTGGAGTGAGCAGGAGGTGTTTGTTTAACATGGGGGTCCTTACGAACAGTGTTCGTTTCCCCCCGTTTGCAGAGGATGTGACGGGGTCATTGGCTGTTCTCGTTTGAGCTGCTTACTGTGCTTTTCCAGCTCTGGGTTGAGATGGATGGTCGTGCTTTGTTGGGGGCAGTTTTGTGAGGCTGGCAAGAGATGGGGGAAACTGCTGTGAATACCAAGAACGGAGAGCTGCAGCCGGTCGCTGCCTGCGTGGCAGCTGCACTTTGTGCTGCTGCCCTTGCATGCTCTTGCGGGCACTGTTGGCACCGTAGTTTCCTTCTCTGGGGCAGTTGATGCTGCTTGAGCCTCCAGCAGAAGGCTTCTGTCCGCAGGCACCCCGCCCATCAACAGGCCCACACAAGCTGAGGGAGTGCCTTCCCCTCATCATCTTCCTGCGAAACCGGCTGAAGTATGCTCTGACAGGAGATGAGGTCAAGAAGATCTGCATGCAGAGGTTCATCAAAATAGATGGCAAAGTCCGCACCGACATCACCTACCCTGCAGGCTTCATGGGTGAGTAGGGTTGGGGCAGTTCCTTAGGCAGCTCTTCTACACTGTCAGGGGAGTGTTTTGTGGGGTTGGCGTTATTTGAGGGGCAAGGTTTCCCTTCTGGAGTTGAAAAAAAGATACGTATAAGCAGTTGTTATTTAGTTTGGAATTGTGCACAGCAGTGAATACCAAAGCCAGATGCCTGTAGCCTGTAAGCGCCTGCTTGACGTGGGTAAGTTGCTGTTCAGGTTCCAGCCTTCAGCAGTTTTTTCTGATTTGCAGTCTGTCACAGCAAAAGATGTGAGCCCGTGGTCAAGGGTAGATCCCAACCTCATCAATCACACCCTAAGTGTTGTTCAGCAGTGCCTGGTTATTTTTAAACGTAACCTTGATGCCAAGTTAGGGTCTTGGGTAATGAGCTGATAACAGCTGCTGTTGTATTTCCCTGTCTGCAATCAGATGTCATCAGTATTGAGAAGACAGGTGAGCATTTCCGCCTGGTGTATGATACCAAGGGCCGGTTTGCTGTGCACCGCATCACACCTGAGGAGGCCAAGGTGAGCAGCTTCGGGGTGGTGTAAGCATGGGTCCAGTTGGGTTTGGCTGGGTCAGTGTTTCCTCTTCGGCATCTCCTGAATGAGAGCTGATGTCTCTCTCTTCCGTGACAGTTGAGGCCATGCTGCACTTGCGGCTGGGGCATTCGGGGTTGTGGCGAAGCCTGTGTCGGGGAGCAGTTCTTGGTGACATGAAAGTAATTCACAGATGGGTGTAGGTGTACTGTCTGGTGCTGGAGATGGGGTGGAGAAGAGTCTTGGCTTTGCCAGCTAACAGTGACCAGAAACATGGAACCTTGAACTTTTTCCGTGAAGCCTTGAACTTCTTCTCAGGACAACAAAACTGCCGTCTCACCCTGAATGCTGGGGAGCAACTTCCTCCTGCGTTTCCTTAACCCAGGCATGTTGTGCCTGAGCTGCGAGGCCACGCTCTGCTTTGCATCTCCTTCCTTAGGGCAGGCTGTGCAGGCACGTGGCTGTGTGGATGGCAGACTTGGCTGTGCTGGAGCCAGCTCTTCGCTGTGGTTTGGGACTTCTGTTCTCATTGTGATGTGCTTCTCTAAGTACGCTGTGTTGGTCTGGAGGTCCAGAGAGGCTATGAGGGAGATAGGGTGACAGGCAGGAGGGAAATCAATGCCCTGGAGAGTATGGGTATCTCTTGGGTCCTGGAGAAATGCAGCCCTCTCACTCTGTTGTGTGCCCACGGGCGTCCGGGAATAATAAAGGAACTGCCCTGGTAAAGACTTTCTTGTGAAAGTGCAACCAGTGTTTGTGGGGAGACTGAAGCCCAAAGTGGGCTGCTGCTCCCACAGCAAAGGTGTTTTCTGGTGGGGCTGTAGCAAAGCTGCATGGCAGCTGTTCAAAAGTCATTTACTGAGGCAGGGAGTTGGGCAAGTCACTGCCTGGGCTCATACTGTGAGCCCTGCGTGTCTCGGTGTTCTGCTGTGACTGGTGGCTCTGTTCCCTAGTCCATGGCATTGTTCACTGCCTTAGCTGAGAGGTGTTGGGTTTTGTTTGCAGTACAAGCTGTGCAAGGTGAGGAAGATCTTTGTGGGCACCAAAGGAATCCCTCACTTGGTCACTCATGATGCCCGCACTATCCGCTATCCAGACCCCCTCATCAAGGTGAATGATACGGTCCAGATTGACCTGGAGACAGGCAAGATCACAGATTTCATCAAGTTTGACACAGGTAGGTCTTGCATCCCATTAAAACACTGTACCCTTCCCCACTGTGGAGAGCAGTATGGAAGTTAAATGCTAAGCATATTTGCACTGAATAGAGAGGCAGTGGTGTCAACCTTGGGAATGGGTTTGTTTCCCAGGAGCATGTCCACCTGCAGGTGGAGCAGGGGATTCCTCCTGTGTCCTAGCAGTGGGAAGCATTTGGCAGTAGGGACTTGGCAGTTCTGAGGCACCAGGCAGAAGCAGCGAGCTGGTGGGGAGGTGGTTGGGCTTATCTCTTGGTGGTGAGAGAAGGTTTCAGTCACAGAGCTGTGAGCTGGAATGGGAATGTTTGGTATGGGCAAAAAGCCCGAGTGGAAGGACTTCACCACAGCACCTGGTGCCAGCTCTTGTCACACCTGTATTCCCTTACTCAGGTAACCTGTGCATGGTGACTGGCGGTGCCAACTTGGGCCGAATTGGGGTGATCACCAACCGGGAGAGGCACCCCGGGTCGTTTGACGTGGTTCATGTGAAGGACGCCAACGGCAACAGCTTTGCCACCAGGCTCTCCAACATCTTCGTTATAGGCAAAGTAAGGCCGTGGGGGCACCAGGTGGAGGGTTCTCTCCTCTTGTGAGGGCCTGCTGGCTGTGGCAAAGAGCCTTAGTGTTTCCTTAGGCAGCTGTCTTTCCACACAGTGGAGCTTCAGAGCTGTCCTCAGTTCTGATTCCCTGTATTTCTGCCTGCTCTGGGAAGGGGAAGAAGCATTTGCAAATTGAGGAATGCAGATGTTTTCGATAAGCAGCCCTGAAACCTGGGAGCTGGGGGCTGAGCGGTGCTCAGACCTTGGTGTGATCTGGGCAGCTGCTCTGACTCAGAGTGCCCCCCGAAAAGCCTCTGCTGTTTTGCCATCCCTGACGGGTCCAGATTGGAGGGGGGCGGTGTTTTGGTTTTGGCTGAAGTGCATTCTTCAAGGATGTGACTGAAAGGCAGCTGTAGACCTTTGCATCCTTGGCACCTTCCTTAGAGGCCTCTGCTGGGCCAGTGCCACCACCATGTGTACCTGGCCCAGCATGAGCAGGGGTGGGCTTCTGCTGCTTTCCCCCTTAGAGGGAGAGCTCTGTTGCTATCTGGGTTTCCTGGTGTGAAGTGGTTTCTTCTCC
Organism: Corvus moneduloides; assembly: GCF_009650955.1. Lineage (NCBI taxonomy): Eukaryota > Metazoa > Chordata > Aves > Passeriformes > Corvidae > Corvus > Corvus moneduloides. The sequence goes on from NC_045489.1 coordinate 20,588,279, forward strand.
CTTGCTGCAGGGCAACAAGCCATGGATCTCCTTGCCCCGTGGAAAGGGCATCCGCCTGACCATTGCTGAAGAGAGAGACAAGAGACTGGCAGCCAAGCAAAGCAGCGGATAAAGTCCAGCTCATGCTGGCTCTGGTGCTGTCAGTGTGTTAATTAAACCATTTACTACATGGCTCTGACTGGCTGGGGAGCATCCTGAGGGCTAGGGGGGGAGCCATGCTGCTAGTGCCAGGCCCTGCTCTTCAGAAGGTCCTGCTTCTCTGGGGACACTCCCATCAATCTGAGCAACTGCCACAGCTGTATTCCAGAAAGGCAAGGAGGAAGGGTGGGAAAGCCTTCAGACTGCTCTGTCCCTGGGAAGGTGTTGGCACGAATGCTCCTGAATGTGCAGGAGGGGCAGGGATCTGGGGAGAGCTAGCTGGGCTCTCCTGTAGCCAGTGGTGCCAGATCAGCTTGAGGGATTGCCCCAGCTGTGCTGGCTTCAAGGGTGCTGGCATTCAGTGTCCAAGCCTGGCTGATGGCCACGCAGTGAGGAGATCTCTCAGGGGCTGCTCTTCAGTGTCTTCTGTGGAGGTAGAGGGTGCAAGTGATCACGCTGACAGCCAGGACTAGGTGAGAGGGGAATGGGCTACTGGGGATACTGAGCACCACCAGCCTGGCGATGGGCTGATGCCCTGCAGGAGCCAGAGAGCTGGGGACCAGTTGTGGCTGTGGGAGTGGCTGTGGAGGGCGAGGTGGGCAGGTGTGGGCATTATGCCCAGTCAGCAAGGGCAGTCCCACAACTAGGCTGTGCCAGCAAGGGTGCAGGCAACACTGTAGGGAAGGGGAGGCTGTGCCTGGGCATGGTGTGCAGGCTGGGGCCACCAGGTCCTGGTGGGTGTGGGCACTATGGAGCAATGCCAGTGGAGGAGCTGGAGTGATGGAGGCATAAAAGAGGCTGAGGGCAAAAGCTCTACTCGCAACCTCTGCTCTGCTTGGCCTGGGGAAGAGGAGCCCTGGAGGCTGTCCCACTCTGCTTGCCTGCATCAGCCTTGTGAGCACCTGTCTTCCAAGATGGATGGGGCACAGATGTGCACGATTGGAAAACTGGCATCTTTTATTGGCTTCATCAGGTGTCCATGGTGAAACGTAGACGAGTCTCATGAAAGTGTCTGCAGCCAGCTGTATTCTGACGTTACACTCTCAGGGAAAGCTGAATGCCTGTGGCACTGCCCATGCATGCTCCCATCCCTCAAGTGTCCCTGTGCTGCTCCCTGTGGCTGGTGTGCAGGCTCAGAGCAGCAGCATCCCCAAGGATTTTCATGGTGCTGGCAGCGGGCACTGGCACCTGGGCTGTCCTGTGATGCACAGATGTGAGCAGCCAGAAAGCTAAAAACCCCGCATTTTCACACACAGAGCCAAAAGCAAAAATCACTTAGGTTTTATATTGTGAAAAAGCTTCAGAAAATTGCCAAATTGAATATTTAGGAAAGTAAAACCCAATTTTTATACTAGCAAAAAACCTCCAAAATGACAACAAAATCAGTTGGGAAAATTTGGGGTGAAATATTTGCAGTTTGGGGGTGGGCATTGCTGTGGATTATCCAGTGTGGGTCAGTTAGCCAGATTGAGTTGCTTCGTGTGGGTTATCCCAAATGAAGTGTCTGCTGAGCATTATCCCGGCTGGAACTGGTGTATGTCATATCCTTGTGTTTCCCGTGCATCTCCCGTCCTCCGTCTGTGTCCTTTCCCTGCTCGTCGGCTGTGACCCCCCGCTCCCTGCCCCCCCTCCAGGCGGCCCCGCGGGACTTCCTGGGCCGGGACCCCGCCGAGCCGCGCTGGCGGGTGCCGCCGTCTGGTCCGTAGCTGCTCCTGCAGCCAAGAAAGCCGCCAATGCGCGTTGACCGAAAAAGGTGGAGCGGGATCTCCCTGCTGCAACCCGCTGGCCAAAATGCCGAGCTGCAAGTGGGCGGCTAAACCCGCGTGTGCGCACGGGGCCGGCTATGCGGGGCCGTGGTCTGAGCCGCCTCCTGGTAAGGACATGCCGCTGCTGTCCCACGGGCACGATGGCGGTGGCACTCGGAGTGCAAAGCGCGGAATTTCGGCGCCGGTACCGCCGCCCAGCTTTTGAGTGCCCTTGGGAGCCGCTGCCGGGCCTGGTGCCCGCGCGGTGCTCGGGAGCGGCGTGGCTGAGCACCGGGCGCGTGGCTCGGCGGTGGGTGAGGGATGAGGTCGCGGCAGCGGTGAGATGACTGAGAGTCTCAGCGGGTGCGGAATTGCCGCCTCGGGGCCGCCCGGGATGGCGGGGTAGAAGCTGCAGCCCACCCACTCCGGCTCCCGGCCTGGGAGTAAGCGGCCACATCCCCGGACTGGGCGCCTCTCTGTGTCACCAGAACTCTCCTGAGTCTCCACCGGCCCTGCTCGCCCTGTGCCGCTGCCCCAGCTCCAGCATCCCCCCTGAAACCTGCCCTGTGCCCACTGGCCACCCTCAGCCCTGTCGTGACGGCGGCAGGTTGCCCGTCGAAGTGTCCCCAGAAGCCCCTGCAGAAGGTGGGATTCGTGCAAGGGATCTACAGTAATAACAGTCGCTGCTGCTTCTTTGCCAGAGGCCGGGCTGAGCATGAAAGTGTCCATTCTTCTCCGAAGCATCCCTGTACTCACTGTGACTGTACTCACTTCGGGCTTGTGTGGGTCATTAGTGTCACCGAAATTGCGGGAAAAACAATTAAAAAACCCAACCTCTCCAACATTTTTAGTGTTAGAGAATCAAGGCATTACTTTATTTTGGCCAGGATGTGGTTCTGGCCAGGATGAGCAACAGAAATAATTTCATCCACGCATTGACTGCATTGTGCAGAGAAAATCATTCTATGACACATAGTCCTTTACTAGATTTTTCACATATTTTATACAGTCAAAACCCATAGCAATTCATTGGTTCAATGTTCATTGGTCCAATGTTCATTGGTCCCAAGTTGCACAGTTCTTAGTATTTGGTTTCCTATTGGACATGAATTTCTTTGCCTTAGATGCTGATTAGGTCCTCATTCTTACCTCTCTTTTCCCAGACCATGTGTCTTCGATCATGCCAGGGGTGATGTCTGGAATTGATGTTCGTTAATGATCGTTAGTGGTTGTTATCGTTTGTGCTACTCCCAGTCTGTTGCTCATCAGACCTTGCCTGGTGAACCAGTCCCCTGAAAAGAAACTTCAATTCCCTTCCCCCGGGGCAAAGGCGAACTAAATTGACAGAAGTTACAAAAAAAAAAAATTTAACTTTATATAATTTCCAACATTAGTACCGGCCTTGCTCCCTCCAGGGCGTGGGCTGAAGAGGGACAGGATGAGCAATTACTGGCTCGGACAGGAGCTGCTGTGGTGGAGCCTGGAGAGGCCATAAAAAGGCAAGGAAATAAAAATTGAAGGCCATCCGGCTGGTACCCACCTCCCTCTGCAGGCAAGTGAGAGCCTGCTTCTCTGGGTGAGAAGGGGAAAGAAGCATCTGAACAGACAAATTTTCCCGGCAGTGCCAAGAGTCAGAGCTGAGGTGAGTCCAAGGTCCCTTGGGCCCTTGTCTCCCCTCTTGTGTGTCTCAGGGTCTCTTTGTTTCTCTCCTGGCCCCCCTTTTTTTTTTTGCATGCTGCTGTGATTATTTTCTTTTGCTTCCCTATATCTCTCCTCTTGTCTCTATTTTGTCTTGCTTCCTCTTCCTACCACATTCCCTTTCCTTTTTCTCTCTGTGCTTCTGTCTCACACCAGTTCCCTTTCCTTTTTTCATACTCTGTCTCTCTTCTGCAGCTTACAGCTGTTTTTTCCTTTTCCATCGATTTGTTCTGAGTTGAATCTGCCTCTTTTCCTCTCACAATTTATCTGGCCTGTTCTTTGGCATTTTTTTCGTCTCTGTACCTCTGTGTACTGCAGTGTGTCCCTGCCTTCCTACCTGTTTCCCTCCTTCCTTTTGTTTCTCTCTCTATCCATTTGTTTTGCTAACTGTTGCTGTGTTTTCAGTTCTGGATCTCACTTTCCCTTTCCATTTTCCTGTTCATTTATTACTCTCTCTGATCCTTTTGCTGTTTCCTGACCCTGATATTTATTACTTCACCCCTCTGGCCCTGTTTTTTCTTGTTCTTCATATCTCTGTCATTCTCTGTTGCTCTCATTGTCTCTATCCCAGTGTCCCACTCCCTGTCCTTCTTTCTTTCACGGTATCCCACTTTGTCCCTTGCCTCGTTTCTATATTGGTCTGTTCTTCCTCTTGTTTTCTCTTTTTGCTCTGGCCTGCTGCCTGTTGCTGTCTTTTTTAATTTTTTTATTCCAATCTGTCCCCATTGCTCTGCTTCAGTCCTGTCATTCTCCTGCTCTCTCTGTCTCGATGGTCATAAACGTAGAGACAGATAGGTTTGTGCCGAAGTGATTTTACAATGGTTGCAGATTATTTTGAAGTTAATTTCCTTAGTGACTGCTAAGGAATGGACCTGAGACATGAATTGAAATATATTCACTGTCCGTATTCCTTGATGAAGGAATGCTCTAAGGAACTTGTCTGCTGGCAGAAATCAGGGTTTGTTGGTCTGAGCCTTCGTTTGAAAAAGTCTGTTGTGCACTGAGATGTAGAATATAGAAGTATTACCCTTCCAAAGCCATCTGAAGATAACGAAGACTGTTGCATGAAGGTTTTACTGGTATCTCATTTTCTTTTGAGGGAAATTTGATACTTGTTTATGGATATTATTGCAATAACAGTGGTCTGTGTGAAAATAATCACAGTAGTGATAGTGATTGACCTGGTGTTTCTACGGGAAAAAGCTTGGATCAGGAATTCTCGTTGTGCCGTGAGCTCAGTGCTCCCCTACCCAGGGGCTGCTCCTGCAGCCGGGGCTTTGGGTAAAAAAAAAGCTTTGGCTTTTTCCCCAGCTTTCTGCCTGTGACCTGCTGCCACTGGAAGCTCATCAGAGGCAAAAGTCTCTGTTCATTTGCCCAGCTGTGACTGGACAATTCCAGCAGTTTATTGCAGAGATTACGTCAGTCCATGGTTTCGATGCTCCATAGTATAAAATCACTTCTGCTGTTCAAGCCAACACAGTAACATAGTGCAGAAAGAGGTTTTCTGTATGTTTGGCATGCAGTTCCATCTGATAAAACCCTCCCTCTTTGCTCCTGAGCTGAGCACTTGCTCTGTTTGCAGCCTCTTCTACAGTGAGGACTCATTGCAATGTTAATGGCAGGAGTGGATCGTGTGAACACACTTGTGAATACAAGTTTGGAGAGGTGGATTGTTTTTCAGGGTTGGTCGGTTTGTTTTGCACCAGTCAGTCCTGCCAGGACTTAAGATTCAGTGGCAAAAAAAACCCCTCATGTTTGTATTTACCATCATTACTACACACCGAACGATTAAGTACGGTGTTACAAAGAGATGCTGTGGGTGGTGTCACACGCAAACAGACGCGGCACCCACCCGCCCGCGTTCCAGTGTTGCCACTAGCCGGGCCCGACCCCTCACAACGTGCCCCGGAGCGCAGCTTCCCAGCAGCTGGGACGCTCTTCTGGCACTCCCGGCAGTGCTCCCGCAGGCTCTATGTCGTCGCCGGGGAGGTCCGAGGCGGCGGAGCAGACCCTACTCGTGGGGAACTTGGAGAGCCGGGTTAGAGAGGAGATCCTCTGCGAGCTCTTCCTGCAGGTAGCGAACTGGTACCTTTGTATATCGAAATGCTGTTCTAATGCTCGAGAAGAAATATTCCACCAATGGGATGTTTAGTTAGGAGAGTTGGGCAACGTGCTCTCCAGAAGTCCCTTCAAACCCCGACCCTTCAGTCACAGTGTAGAAACACAAAGTAGTTGGACCTGTTTCAAGCCTGAGCTTAATTCCTACCTGTTTTCTAGGCTGAATAGTAGTCTGCTCTATAACTGTAAATGTAAGCTTAAGAAAGTTTATCTTCCTAGAGGACATGAGTAATAAAGTACAAAATGCAAAAGTGATAAAGATGCTCTTAGAACACAGTTTTGCATTATTCTTCTGCATAATCTGCAGCAGTCATCCAACTGCCAGCTTTGATCTGGGTCTTTAGGTCATCCCAGTAACTTGTCTTTTCTCCTCGTTTTAGCTTGTTTTCACTCAGGTTTCCCTTTTGGTGCAGCAGCCTATGCTTCTCATTGTAGTCTTGCCCTGTCTTGGAAAGTATCCAGTTCAATATTCTGCTATGGCATAGTCCTAAACATGCACCTCTGACCTCTAGCTCTTCCCCCACTCCACCCCTCCCCATCAAATGATGAGCATGTATCTACTGCTACTTCTAAGATATTATCTTATTGATGAACTGGAAGGTAACTTTTGCTATGGAGTCAGTAAATTAGTCTTCCCCTTTGGGAAGCTAATTAATATGGCATGGTATTCTAAAAATAATAAAAATTCTGATCATGAAAGACTAAACATCAACTGATGCTTGGTTCCCTTTTAAGATTTGTGGAGCTGATTTTTGTTTGTAGAAGGCTCAGAATTTGAGCTTTGGGAACGTGGAGAGACATTTTCAAAGTAAGAAACTTACCTTTAGCAAAAGAGAAATCATCATGAAATACTCAAAACACAATGAAACGTCAGTCTCTGCTAAATAATAGAAATTTCTTTCAGGCTGGACCATTAACCAAAGTGATGATTTGTGAGGACAAAGAAGGAAAACCTAAGTCTTTTGGATATGTCTGCTTTAAACACAAAGTATCACTGCCTTATGCAAAAGCTCTACTGGATGGAATCCGTTTGTATGGAAGACCAATTATTGTGCAGTATTGGAAGGGTATGTTTCATAGTCCCAATGGTAAAGTTTAAGTGTAAATTTTTAAACTTTTTAAAGAACGGTTTTGAATCCTACAGTCTTTTACAAAGATAACAATTTGTAGTTGGAAAAATTTGTTGGTTTTGTTAAGAAACAAAGACTTCCTGTGGCTTTTGCAGAGGGAAGGATTTAGTCCTTGTGGTTTTTTGTTTGCTAAGAGAATACAATAGATTGGTTCAGAACAGCATAACTTGAAAGTTGTGTCAGACACCGCTGTATGGAAAACAGCAATCCAGGTTTTCATGCCAGATTACATTTAGGAATTGGGGTATAACTTTACCTTGTAGTCTGACAGGAAAAGTTGATTCAGTAAGGCCAGCCACCATTGAGCTCTTGGATCATTTTTAGACTAAAGTCACAGCTTTATCAGAGCTGTTGTTTTAAAGGGAAAGGATTGTAGTTCAAAGAATATATTGAATTCAAACTCATATTCTTCATTTTATGTATATGGAACTAAACCTCCGAGCAAGCCAACGAACAGGCAGCATTTGCTACCCAGACATTAAGGACTCGTGTTCCTGCTGTGCCACTTCTTCCTTAGGACTGTGCCGCTTCTTCCTTCAAACAGAGCATTTGCTGGGTTTAAGCAGAATATCTGAGGTTCCTAAAATCAGGAGCATCTCCTGTGTCTGTAATGGGATGACAAAGATGCTGTTCTTGATTACTTCAACAGCCCTGATTTGTGCTTCTGTAAGTGAATAAATGAGAAATGAACATTTTCAAGCTGTAAGATGATGCTCTTGATTATCATCTGGCATAAAATGACACCCTTTGTATACTGCCTGAGATCTACTAGCACACTACAGATGACACTAAACACTCTCTGTGGTTTTTAACTTGTTAATTGAATTGTCATAACTGAATAGTCATTACACTCTTGTACTCTTGTCTTATTTACAGGGACTTCTCACTCACCAGAACTAGACAGCTGTACGCATGGTTTTGAAAACCATATTGACTTAGATTCTCCTGCAGACAGGTAACAAAGATCACCTGTGAATGAACCTTATGATTATAATTTAAAAAAAATCTTATTAAGAAAGTGAGTTGATCTGGCAGAGCAATTTTGAGGTTTTTCATTAAAACAGCATCTTGTCATTGCATCCTTACTGAGGGCTTGCAACAGGCTGCAGTTGCTTTTAATGTTTGGTTGTTTAGCTTGCCAGATGTTTAGTCAGCTTCAATTTTCCATTCTTTATTTGTTTCTGCAGTATTCAGGACCATGAGAGCATCCTGAACCATGGGTTTTGCACTAACAATGTTTTCAGTCATTGGGGGAAAAAAAATCTGACAACAGAGAGCCTTTTTTTAACCCTCAGCGAGTTTACACCTGTATTTTTTGTGTGTATAAGCACAAACAGCTGTCATGTACATCTGAATGCAGAGTTATAAACCTGTTATAATGGAAGTCTGAACACCCCAGATTCAGTATTTAAGCTGAACTCCCATGGTGAGATCTAGTATCCTTTTGTGTGTGCACATATGAGGATTGGTCATTAATTAAGTTTGGGTATATTTCCTTTGTTCTTTTTTTTTTCATGTAAGTGTTGTTGTTAATATCTCACTTGTCCTCTTGGATATTCCCATTACAGCCCAAGAGTTAAATCTCAGCACTCTGATAAGCAGTATGTGGTGGACATCCAGCCTTTGTACATTTGCTTGTTTTTCCTTTAGGCATCAAGAGCCTTCTGGAAATTCTCCATTTCCTTTTACTCCTTTGCCAGTGAACAACAGTTTACTTCATGATCACCCTGGCTTTCAAGAGGTGGTGAGTTTGTGTTAAAAGTTAAAAATTTGGGAGCAGTTTTAGGAAGCTGAATGCATTTTGCATTTCTGCAAAAACCAGTGCTTACTTCATGTCTCTAAATGTGCTATAAGCACAATATTAGGACACTTCAGGGTCCTCTGATAACAAGATCTACCAAACCAAACTATTTTCTTCCTGCAAGAATGTCCTGTGCTATATATAGCATAAGGAAGCTAAAAATGCTAAAGTCTACAAAGCTCTCTCCTGCACTGTGTTCCAAATGGTGGGACAAGTTGACCTCATTGGACTACAACCACGCAAGCAACAGCTTCTTTACATACAGCTAATTCCATTGGGGAAACCTCTCAATTCTTCTTCTCAATTCAGAAATGCCCAGCAGAAGTTTGAAATGTGCAAAAAAAAAACCCCTAAAATTCAATCAGTCACCACTGCCCAAGTTTGGGACGCGACAGTCTGAGGGTTTCTGGCCTGAACCTTCACGTGCCCGTGCAGGTCTCTCCTTCATGATTTACTTTCACAGCAGTAGATGACAAGAACTCACACTTCACTCCCCCTCTACAAGACTCTGGTGCACTGGACCATTTTCGCCCTTATCTCCTCTGTCTGAGATATTCCACAAAGCAAGGAAACTGGTCTCTTCAGGTGGAAACTTGTGCATCAAACCTACTCCCCAAAACACATAATGAAGCTTCTGAATTTGCTGAGTCTGTGGACTGGTAGGACTGAAGAAACCCAGCCTTTAACGTGAGGTACCAACTGTGGACAGTCCTGCTCACCCAGTCTGACTCTGGACTTAGCCCTTAGCCCTTAGAACTACAGAAGGGGGGCAGTCTTGATCAATTACCCTTATTGGCTGCAATCTGAGCAGGAAAATGGAGAGAATCGACCCTGTTGCATGGATGGGGTGGGGGGCCTGCCCTCCCATCTTCCCAGGCTGTGCCCTGAGAAGAGCTGGTGCTTGTACCAACTTTCCCGTCTCCTCTACTCCCTTTGGAAAGCCCAAGTGCACCACCTTCCCATCTGTGCTTGCTGATAAACCTACTCCTCAGTAACAAAGCAATAGACATACACAGTGCAGCCAGACTCAGACCAGCACACACAACCAACTTCATCCCCTTTTCTGCTTGCCAGAGAAGATGGTATTGCAGTGTGTCTCACATGATAGTTTGTTGAAGCTTCAGCAGAAAGTGATCTCATTACCAGTGTGCCTTCACAGATCTATCTCACCTTGGCAGGTTGCTCACTTGGGAATCTTTCAAGCTCCTTGTTGGAATGCTTTGTTCCACATTGACTTTAAAGTTGGTTAAACCAGGTTTGAGGAACTTGCAGATGTGCATGCCTGTACATTACTAATAGGCACTGCAGTTACAATTATTTATCAAAATAGAGATGAGGAAATGAAAGGAATACCGTGTTTGTTTACCTTATGTGGGGACTAACTGGCAATTTAATCTTAAATCAGATTATGTCTCTGTTCTAACTTTGCCATGAAAAATTTGTCTGCTTTTCTGAACTATACTAGCTTTATTCTCAAACATTCTGTGTTATTTTATAGTTTGTCAGTCTTTTAATTGTGTAAGTCATAATGCATGCAAAATTCTTTAAAATTTCCCCTTCACCGTGTTAACAACTTAAGTTTCTAGTTCTCTAAATGTACCATGTTTTAGCATAGCAGTACACAGTACAGAGTCCAATAGGTTAACAATTTCCGTATTAGCAGATGACTCCACCAATGCCTTCAGATTTAACATTTTCCTCCCTATCAGAATCAAACTGCACAATTTAAGACTGCACAGAGTTCTCCTGAATTGGCCACATCCAAGTGACTGTGAAGTGCAGCGAGTGGGATGAAAGAAAGAAAGAGAAAATGGCAAAGTTGTGACAATGACACTAGTACTGAAGATAATAAAAGGAGACAAAGACAGCATGACCAAAACTGCAGAAAACACAAAGCCAAGAAAAAGACACATTAATACTGGATATTTTTTATTATTATATTTGCTTTCATCTTTCCTGTTTGAATCTTATTAAAGAAGGAATGTTCAAGATTCATCGCATTTTTGAAATGTGCTATGCACAGAAACATAAAATACGAGTCGGAAGGGTCATCGAGCCAGCTGGACCTGCACCCACCACGCTGTCCCCCTTCCCGTCCTCTCCCAGCACACCAACCCACTGGGGAACAAGTTCTCCCCAAAACCCAACCAGAGCCCACTGAGTCTGCAAGGTCTGGCTTTTGTGTCCCTTCTACACTCTCTCCCACAACTGAAAGGAGTCTGGCTGGCTCCACTGTACTTGCACTGGCCCTTTAAGTAGCTGCACATTCCACAGACCCAGCTACATCAACCTCACACCTTTACTTATCCTCAATAAAAGGCATTGATTAGAAATATATTCACAGAATAGTTGGTTGGTGGTTGGACAGGACCTCTGGAGATCATCTAGTCCAATCACCCCACCAAGGCAGGGTCACCTGGAGGCGACACAGGAATGTGTCCAGGTAGGTCTTCATCTTGCGTGTCTCCAGAGAGGGAGGCTCCACAACCTCCCTGGGAAGCTGTCCCAGTGCTCTGCCACCCTCACTGTACAGAAGTTCTTCCTCATGTTAAGGTGAAGTTTGGCTGTTCATTACCACTGAAGTCAAAGGCTATCAGCTTGTGTAGCTGTTTGTACTTATGAGTAGGTGATCAGAATAACCACTGATTTATAACAAGCAAAAGAGTTTATTGATTTGTTTTTTCTGGTAGTAGTAGAAGGACCACATTTTTCCAACATTTTTTCAAGGATGGTTCAGTTCTTGTGACTTTAATACATACGGATATATTTCTGCATTTAACAAGAATGAGTTTGTCTAAATAGAAAATAGATTATTTTCCAAATCCAGAAAAATGTGAAACAAATAATTGCTAGACTGTGTGCAAGACCTGTCTTGCACTGTTGCAGCTATCCTTACTCTTAAAATAATCTAAGCTTAATATAAAAAAACCCCGAACCCAGGAATAAACCATAACAAATTGTTTACCACTGAAATCTACAGAAACATTACCTGAGCAAACCGCATTGTTAACAATAACAACTATTTTTTGTCAACTGCTTCACAAAACTGGATGAAAATTTGACGGCATATTGCAAAGCACGAAAATCAACAATAAAATGCTTCATTATTTTTATTTCTGTGCAAAATGTTAAATGGCTGAAACAAACTACAAACATGCCATCCCTAGAATGAAAAAAACCCAAATTATTAGATGGTGCATTAAGTGCAAAAGCTTCTCCACGTGCTTAGATCTAGTTTTGGCTTCAATTTGGATTGAAGTAATGTGTAGAAATGCATCTCCTTTTTTTCACTATGAGAACAGTCAGGCATTGGAACAAGTTGTGCAGAGAAGTTAAGCAGCCCCCATCCGTGGAGGTTTTCAGACCAGGCTGGATACAGCCCTGAGCAACATGGCCTAACATAATACCTAATCCTGCAGTGACTGGACTAAAAACTACCTGAAGTCACTTCTAACATGAGTGATCGTATTCTGACAGAGTATTGTGACAGAACTACTCTTAGTAAGAATCAACAAGCATTTCTGTTTGAAGGTTCACCATCACTTATTTCTTTAGACAAAATACCCTGAAACTGGTATCTGATAATTTACAAGCAGCTTTCATTTGAAACCAAACTTTGTTATAACTAAGTTAGACTGTGATACTATCAGGTGTTGAGAGCTTGAAGTATGATTTCAGCAAGGACCTTAAAAATAAGAAAACAGACCGAAAAGTGTACAGAACTTTACACCTGCACATCAAGCATCTTTTTCATATACGTTTTACATTAAATATACTGTAAGAATGACAAATATCTCATTTTTGATGAATCATCAAGTATATCTTTACACTGGGAGCAAGAACTTCTGTAGGCAAATGTCCTTTTCCTGCCTCCTAGACATTTTTGCATTCCTCATGGACTGAACGCAGTGCATGGAGGGCCTCCACTGTCACTGTGAGCTTTCCAATTACTGAACCGGCATCTTGTGAATCGAAAACTAGAAAGGCAACATCAGAAAACAGCATTAGCTATTTAACTTAAGATTTCACTTTTGTTTTGATGATTTTCCTTAGTGTTTGGCAGATTAAAGGGCACCTAGCATATGCTAAAAAAAAGGGAGAAATAAATAAATAAATAAATAACCAATCTTCCAGTTCAGGTCCTCAGGCTACTGGAAATTAACCACTCTTAGAACCAGAATGTACATCAGTAAATATTAGTGTTGAATTAATCTAAAAAGGAAGGTGTTGATATATTAATTACCTATATAAAAGAATTATTTTTCACAAGATGTAAATAAAGATGTTCCAAATTCTATTAAAGACATATTTACATATATAGGAGTAGTTTTAAGTAAAAATACACCAATTAATGCATTTTCCGCACTGTGTATGATGGATGGGTCCAAATGAGCCTCAACAAATCACTCAGTGAACTGTCAATTTCAAGAGCAGACTTCAGGAGACTGTATCCTTTTTACTTAAAAAAAGAACAGGATAATTGTAATTAATTATATCTGAAGATAACACATTCTATTGTCTCACTTTTTATACTGTCCTATTATCTCTGAGACAGACTGTTAGATGTTTTTACTATAATATTTTTCATTCATCTTCTTGCTTAGCCATTCACTTAAGTGCTTCAAATTTCACATAAATCATGTTGACATAATCAGCAATGAAAGGAACAAAATATGAAAAAGATATATGGTTGCAATCCTCAAAAAGAATAAAGGAAGTTTATGTTATCTAACTTAAGAATGACTTTATCTTCATGCGGTAGTGTCCTATGAACTTCCCTGTATCTAGGTTTATTATTTTTCCTTAAACCAATATCCAACTCAGAGAACGTGTACATTACTTAGGAATTCTGTTTATTATGCTCCTACATTTAATTGACATCTGTGTCCAGATCTTAAGAACTGATCCTTTTACAATGACTTAATCCAAGAAAATATACAGATATATTCTTTTACCATGATCTGACATATTAACATAAAATTAATTTAAATTCTCTGAAACATCTTAGTTTTCAGAAAATATCCAAGTTTATATGTTATGGATGCAATAAAAAACCCCAAAAAACTGTACAGCATATGCAGGAAAGGGGAGAAGTGCAGAATGGAAAAAGAATAGAATTATTTCTAGCTATTATTATAATTTTCATAGATATAATTAACATAAATTAAAAATTAGTTTAAATGTCTGATGATTAGGGGAAGAAATGCTCCTCACAATACTGAAGTAGTTGTCATTACATGGTAATGATTAGCTTCCAGTAACTTGTAATAAAACCCAGTCCTTCTGGTCCTAATAATTCTCTCAGATGGTGATTAGGAATTTTAAGAGTTTTTTGAAAAGTGACTTTCAAAAATTATGTTTACATAACTAATCAATCTTATCAAATGGGAATTATGACAGTGGGAGGTATGGTCATAAATTCCAGAACAAAAACCCACCTTCCAGTGAGAGATTACAGAATACATTTTTGGAGGAGCTTTTGTACTTGGAGAAAAATGATTGGTGGAGAAAAGCTTAAGCTGCTCAGCTACAGCACGAAATGCATCAAATCTGTATATTATTTTTCCAGAGTATGGAAATTTGATTCTTCTTAGAATTTTCCTTATCGCATTCCTGTAACTTTGAGTGTTTTATCAACAGCATGGGTGCAAATTGTGTGTGATAACGGGAATGGATAAGAAAGCCTATTTTTTTCCCTCATTACTCAGCTCCCCATTGCTCAAGGTACAGGAATTAGACACAGTAGTAGAAGTGGTAAAGTCACATTAGCCTGGCATTCTGTTGGGGCTCACCAGAACTCTTGCTACTGCAAAAGGCACCTTGTGAACGTGGGTGCTCTGCATCCAGTCATCGAACTAGTTCACTTACTGGAAAGGAGAGTGACTTTCAGCTTTCAGCTTCTTCACTGAGCTTCACCCCAATGGGGAAAGAGGATGGAGAGGAAAAGGTGAAGAGAAAAGTGCACCATTGTTAACCATGTCCCTGCTGCCATGGGGAACAGGAAATTGAGCAAGGAGAATATTATCCTCACTCTCTACAAAAGGACCAAAAAGTCTTCTTGAATCTTCTTATAAGTGTTATAAAAATGCATCCTATGACCCCAGGAAATGGAAGATTCCACACTTCCTACTCACATCACCTTGCTCTAATGGGTCACAGTGAGTTTGGTCACAGTCTGTTACAGAAGGGTGCTTGCTAAAAGGGATTCCTAACCAAAACCACCAGTATTTCATATAGAGTCTCATACGTGTTTCATATGGAGGAAATAGACTTGAAGGTACTCTGGGGGTTATAACGTAATTTCAAATAAAATATAGACATTAGTAATACCAAATTGGTGATATAAATTTTAATACAAAACAAATTTTTATACAAAATATATATTTATCATCCTACCATAATGAAGTATGTTGTAGAAAAGAGAGAATTATAGTAGTGGACATGGCTTGAAAGTTCTTAGGTTTTATAAACTAGTTACTATGAGGTGAGAATGCTGTTTGGTTTGGGTTTTTTTTTAAAACAGACTTTAAGGAATAACAGTAATAGATAATTTTTGCAGACTTCTGCAAACAATGTGGAAGTTATTAGTTAGTATTAAAGAATTTCTTACTGAAACAATGTCAAACAATTACTTGCACAGCAAAGCCTGCAAAGCAAAGTAGAAATTCAACAAATTTTAGGCTACAGAAGTTTACAAGAAAGTGATCTTTAAAACTCACCATCAATATCTTGCTCAATGATATCTCTTTGCTTCTGGAATATCTCTTTTAAACTGACATAAGCAAACCCAATATCCTCGCATTCAAGATCCTGTTCATCTTCTGGGGGATCACTGACCACTGTAAATTTTAGGCTAAACACACACACACAAAGGTATTTTGCGTTCAAAAAGGGTCAAAAATCAAATTACAAACCATAAAAAAGGAAAAACCACACTATTTTACAAGTTTAAAATGCATAGAGGTGGAAACATTTGGTGTATGGGCAGAATCTTTCCACAAATTTTGTTTCTTGGTGGTCTTCTTGCTACGATAAAATGGGAAACTGGACTACTGATGAGCTTCTGCCTTCCTATTTATTCAATACAGAACTGAAATTTCAGCACAAGCCAAACCAGACATTCTGATAACTGCAGGAAACAACCTACTTAGTAACACAGGGGACAGTAGTGACATGATGGCACACGTAAGAGACAAATGCTTCTGTTCTGCGAAAAAGCTCACTGCTTTTTACCTTAATTTTACCTCCGGTTTGTGAAATATTTAGTATAGATATCTAAGTATTTATAGGGGAAATTGCAGCACACAGACCAGCTGTTTTCTTTCACGGTGTTGAGGGATCCATCCAGTGCAGGTGGCTCAGGAGCAGCTGCAGATTGAGCACTGGAGGAGCCCAGCCCAAGGCAAGAGGCTGTGAACTGCCATCCATTAGCAAAACAAAGGGCCCAGGGACCTGTGGCCCACTCAGGGGAGGGACACCCAGAGACACAGCAGGAGCCAATAAACCCCAGACTTTGGGTACAGCCAGGTGCGGGACACTCGGGGACATGGCAGGAGATGATGACCCTCAGACTGTCCCGTCAGGGTACAAAAGCCCAGGGGTTCCTTTGTTCAGGGTTGCTCCTCAGAGGCTCCAACTTGAACTGTTATTGTCTTGTTTAATTACTGCACCAAAATTAAATTTTTTTAAGGATTGGGACCTCTCAGACTCAGCAACTGGAAACCTGGGCTGGAGCTGGTGAGGGGAACTGGTCTGACTGGGATAGTGTGTTGGGTGTAGCTGCAAAGGGACCTCAGTCCCAGCTCAGGTGGTGAAGTGTGACTGCCAGAGTGGTCCTGGATGGTTGGACAGGGAAATTTCTTTAGCAACTGAATTATCTGTCAGAAAAAAAAAAGGAGTATTTTATCCTCATTATTGTTAAATCGTAGTAGAACATGCTTTAGTAGAACATGTTTAGCAACCTTCCTAATACAGATGGCAAAATAAGGGAAGTGGAACGAAGAGTGATCACTCTCTCTTACTCGGAGTGAATCAGTGATTTGTGAATAAGATTTACAAATGACTCTGACACTTCAAATGCAATCAGCAGGTGTCCTACTCTTCTGTGAATTAAATGGATCTTTAAATTAATAGTTGTTCCATTTCAATGAAGATTGACATTCAAGAAGAAACATAATAAAAGTATGTAATTCATTCTCCCCAAGTAATGCACATGCTATCTCAATGAAAAAAAGTGAATAAGAACAAAATTATTACTATGAAATTGAACAAGTCTAATTTATAATTTTTCTCATATGTATTCATATAATAGATGTCTGCTACATCCATATATATATACACTGTTTTTTTTTAATTTTTATTTTTTTAAATTCTGGGGCCAAGGAACACTTTCTGCAGTTATTAAGACTCCTTTTAGTATTCTGAATTCAGAAAGGAACAAATGTACTATTCTACCATCGCACAGATAACGTGCTTTTCAAATTCATTACTTTGAGACTAATGATGATAGGATCTAGAATCTCTCTTTTGTAGAACAAAGTTGTTAAAACAACCCAGCAACAACACAACCTCCCCCCAATTAAACCACAGCACTAAACAAACAAACAAACATATTAGATGAGGTTGCAATATTCCATTCCATATGCACCTCCTCAGAGAAGAAATAAGACCAGATGCCACATCAGAATGCAGGCATCATTTCTAGCTGAAACAATTCTTTTTTTTCTTGTTAGTTATGCATTAACTACTTAGGGTTACCTTGTTAGTAAAGACAAAAAGGCAAACCACAAGCATTATTTACAAAGATCTATATTAGGGGTTCTCAGCATTAATCTGTACCTGTCAGCAGGTAGATCTGGCTTTAGAAGAATTGATTTGAGGTACTCTCTTTCTGCATGATTATCTTCCTTATCCACGTTTATCACTGCAAAGCGAATAAATTAATGTAATTGGTTATCAATTGTTTTTCACCTATTAGAAGAAAGAGCACAAAGAAAAGAACAAAGACAAGCATTTACTTCCTCTTCTTTTCTACAGAAAAACAGTGTTAGAATCCAATGTTAGAATCATGTGACCTAATGGTGTGTCACTGGCAGGTTTACATGAACACTGCCAAAAAAGATACAAGCAGCATCTAAGCATGTCACAGAGCTGTCACTTTCTATTAACAGCAATAGCAGCCATGATTTTAAAAGCCAAGGCTCTTTATTGCTTTGTATTTGAAGGGATTTACTGTATTTTCTTCCACTAAAGAAGCTAGAGATAATGGGAATGTATGGCAAAGTGCTCATCCTTTTTGACAGCCTCAGTAATTTAATCCTCCTTTCCTGCCACAGTATTTCAATACAAGAAATCTCCAGACCAATGGACTGGTGAAAATCTGTCATCTGTATTCCCTCTGAAGTGGGCAATGCCAGCATAGCAGTGGTAGATGTGACATTTCCGATTCATTTCAGTTTTCAGCTACACACAGAACAATCCAATAGTTTGAGTAAGAGGATGATGTAAATGAGTGAATTCTTTGACAAATTGCATTCTAAAATCAGGTTTGTAGATGGCAGCAATTTTAGAGATCTGACTGAGACACCATTTCTGCAAAGCCACTTTTACAAAATTATTTTAAGAAGAATGTTTAATTTGAATGTCTGTATTAATGGTTTGCCACAAACAGCAAACTGATTCACCCACTCCAGAATATGCTCAGCTAAAAGTCAAAGACTGAAGCACTCAGGCATTCATGAATCTTAAATGAAATAAAACTTTACCAGGAAGAAAAAGTTAATGAATAACTGAAATACAATGAGATAGCTGGGAAAGTAATTAACAAGAGAATTATAAATTATTACAATAGTTCTATGTATGCTAGTAGTGGAAGTATAAATATTAAGCATTATGAAGTAATTGGCAATGTATTAGTATCAAACATGGATGAATCAGTTCCCCTATTAAAAAGCTGTCATTAAAGGAACACTGAATACTTGCAAGTAGTGGTGTTATGTTATTTAAGAGAAGAACCAAGCCTGCTCAGGAATACATCAGACTTACCAGTGCTATAGTTATAGTGAATCCTCTGACCACCTGTTGGTTTTGGAAGTGACAGTGGGGTCTCCTCTGCAAGGAAATTGTTTAATCTGCATTCTACAAACAGTTGCTGTATTGTTTCATCTGATGTAATTCGTGACTCACTAAGACCGAGTGATGTAATTTTAATCCGGATTTTTTCAGCTTCCTATTTAAAAACAAAACAAACATAATACAAATTATTTTTTGTTTCTTTAAGTGTTAACACAAACATACATACATATATGTAAATCATCAGCCTTTTTATAACATTGAAACTGACTGACATATACAAAATGAGAATTTAAAGCTCCAGGGTTTCTAGCTAAGACTGTTGTTGCAAAAGATTTGATTTCCATTCAATGTTTAAAATATTTTTGCAGTAGTCATAGTCTGCTGGTTATCTTTATGTAAAAATGCTATTTGAATCACAAATTTCAGCTGTCATTATTTTTACCTTCACAGCAAAGTGATCCTGTAACTGCTTAAAATACTTTCAGTAATACAAGATACCAAAGTTTTCCAAATAAAAGAGAATTGTTACTACCCACTGCAGACTATACTACAAACAGTTCAATAAAAATCCATCAAATCACAAAATTGCTAGGCATGTAAAGTAATAAAGTATTTGTAAAGAATTCAACTTCATATCGTGAACTTTCCTAGGTAAATCAAACACACCTTTAAAAGTTAATTTTAACATGTAGTAATAAAAGTAATATCCCAATTGTTCTTCACCAGAACCTTTTCTTATTATCTTTAACTGAAATTACATTTTTCTGTTCCTTACGTGAAACTGTTTCATACTGTTCTGCAAAGTCTGGAGTATTTGTGTACAGATAAATTTTAATAAGTTTTATTTAAATGGGCATGTCAGACTCAAGAGAAAGAGTCACAAATATTTCCTGAAGTTACTCTGGGAAGAAAGAAGAAAGAAAAACCAGTATGGTTTCAAAACTGGAATATGTAGATGAGCATTCAATGACATTCTTCAAAGAGAAAACAGAACACACTGGATACAGAAATGTAGAAATTTTTTTACTTACTTCTTTTCAATATTTTACTTTCTTTTCATAACTTTATTAAAAATATTTCTTCTATATGGAAATATTTTGACAATTTTTATTTCTAAACTTAAATCACTTGAAGTATTAAATCACATTCAAAAGATTAGCTTTCTATATTCAGTCAGAACTTCAAGTCAATGTTCTTATTTAGTATGGAAATAGCTTACATTTTACTGAACAAATTATAAAATTAATAAAAATGAAAAGCATGCGTACCCTATTGTAGAAATATCCACCATACAGAACAATTTCCATTGCCATCAAGTCCTTTAAATATTTGATGATGCAATTTTACCCCCTCCTTTCAAAAGACTTTTCCTTTTATTATGTATCCTATGACACTTTAACTAAAAATCCACATCTGGATCAATATTTCAGTAAGATTCTTTCACTATTCAGCAGTTTCATGGAAATTTTACTAGGATGACAGAAAAAATTCCACACCGTTCTGTCTCTACTAATACAGGTACATGGCTTCAGCAAATACTTTTCCTAAAATCTAGTAAGTCAAATGGCTACTGAATGTCACTAAAGTGATGGTCTTCAATTTGAATATGCTTTTCATATTTAAATTAATAAATGAAATGAAACCAAATGAAGTATTCTATGATCAGTCATACATCATAGACAAGAAGAAAAAATAAAGAAGCAACTGGTACAGCTTGATACTGGAAAATCTGTTAGATACACCTTATGATCAATATATGTAAGAAATAACCATGAACTGTCTAATTTGCAACATACAACAAAACCCCAGTATGATCTTGAATTATTTAAACAGTCTGGCATACAACTCAGATTTATAGGATAATTAGCACAATGATCTCTAAAAATCACGGAACTCATTTATAGTATTTGATTACCAGCAGGATAATAATCTCAAAAGATAAAAGGCAGTGATTTTTGATCTTAAACAAATTTAAAAAGAAGAATTCAATAGCAATTTTGACTTGCTGTATTCCATAATTAACCCAAGAATTCAAGTAAAGTAACGCGTATTTTTAAAGTCCAACTTTTATCAAACATGTTGCCTTAATAGTGTATAGCTTTTACTGGTTTTATCTGCCATTCACAAACATGCACATTGTTACAGAAGAACAGATTGAGGGAGGGATGTAGAAATTGATGAACCTGAAATGAATCTACATACAAAATCCTCTCAGAATTGTTCTTAAATCATTCTGATAAAATAAAATACAGGATGAGTAGAAAGGCATAGCGCAACTGTATTATAGTTTGACTTAATATTAGTATCCATTTTAGTTCTCAAAATTACAGGTGAAAATTTTTTAACATTTTACATATAAATAACACAATCTTCAAAAGTACCTTCTGTATCTTTCTGAAGAACATGTAAGTGACAGCATTTCTACAAACCTACGGGAGCTGAAAGCATGTAGCTTCTTTAAGATGTACTTTCTACAGCTTAAAACAAAAGGAGCAGTATTTCCTCATACGTGTTTCTTGTTGCTAGTTATTTTGTAAGATATCACATAGCCTTGAAAAGAGCACTTTAAAAAATAAAACTGCCTCTAGGATATCACACTGCAGAACTCTAAAAGCAGTTTATTTTAAGTACTAGTTTTATGGTTAAGATTGTTCAGTCAATGTTAGATCTAAAAGTGTGAAATATTAAATTTTTTGAGAACTATCCTAGTGAAATACTGTTCAAAGGAAATTTTCCAAATTTATATTATGCTGTGCTATTTTGCATATATGACTTCAAGTCCTGAATTGCTGGTTTTAAGACTAAGTCAAGAGATTTGATACCATACAGGTACAGCTTCATTGAAAACGGATGTTAGATATAGCAAAGCTACACTTAGAGGACATTTGGCTTGAAATATTTTTCTTACTCTTACCAAATAATTGCCATGTATACTCTGACTCAGCTGTTTAATATTTGTGGATACTGGACTTGAAATAATACAGTCATCACTGTCAGTTTTTATTGATTCAACAGCATCATCCTCTTGATGATCTTCTTGAGCTAAAAAAAAAAAAAAAAATCAATGCAGGTAATCCCTGCTATATTGTACACCAGCTAAGACTTAATAAGAAATCTGATAGCAATAAATTTCCTTTTCTAATATAAAAAGAGTAGAGTAAGTACCAGGTAAATATTCTCTTCCTTCAAGAAGATTAACACTGTGAATCAATGACCTCTAGAGTCATCTAATCTGTAATTTTTCTGGTTTGTTAAAAAAATAGTAAGGTTTTCCAGATGCAAGCTGGCAAACAGAGTAAGTCTTGTAATGCACAACTGTTAGCTTTTTTTAAGAATATGGCCTGAATTTGTGGATTTCCTCTGACTTCCTTTAATACCATGCATATGTAAAAGAAGAATGCACCATTTTTTTTTTTTAGTAAAAAAAAGTAGTCCTGTATGCAGGTGCATTATTTTCTGGAACATTCTAGAGCATTTTTTTCCATGAAGCAAATTATAAAGACAACTGGTATTCAACATCGACATTCAGCAAGTTTTTCCAATCTTTCTAATGAATTCTTATGCAAAAGCTGCAAACAACTAAACATAAAATTTTAGCATTCTGCTTCTGCTTTTATTTTAAACTTGGTATCATGGACTTGGTTATTGCCATAATAAACAGCTTAGGCTCAGAGGTGGAACATGATGACGTGGCTTTTATAATCTCTAAATAAATCTAACAACTTTTTGTCAAAGATGTGATACGGCATACTAGCCCTCTCACTGTCTGAAAGGATTTCTGATATCAGCACTGGCTATTATCCCCAGACAAAAGGAGCATATTCATTAAAATAGTCTTTGGAACAGCATAGTTCTAAGGGAGAATATAAAGACATTTAAAATAGAAGCCAGGGTTCCTTTAATATTTTATTATTCTAAGTCATATATCAGAATTTTGCAATCGATTACAATACGGTTTCCATTTGGGAAGAAAACGCATGTTATCCACCACCTAGCTTCAGCTGTAAAGTACACCAGAATATAATTTCTGTCATGAAGTTTCTCATAATGAGGCAGCTTCCACAACTAGTAAGGAACGCTTATGAAAATGGAAAGAGACAGATTTTTTTCAGAAAATACAGCTACTTATTAATAACAATGAATTCTACCTTCTGGTTCCAATTCTTCAATTATTTCTGTCTCATCTCTAGAAGTAATCAATGTTTGGTCAGCCAACTGCTCCTCTGACAGATGAGAGAGCTCTTCCTTTTCCTGTTGAATTTCTTCAGCCATCTCCTTCACCATGTCACCTGATAGCTGTTTAGCCTCCTGTACCACATGATACAGAAAAAGATAAACTTACTGTATTTATAACACTCCTTGAATAGCAGAAGTTATTAAAGTTCAAAACTTGAAGAGTTATGGCCCACGTTCATTATCCAGAGCCTTTAAACAATTGTATTGCTTATGCAGTGCAGGAAACAATGAGAAAGTGTCAACTGCTGTAACATAAAATTGATATACAGCAGAAAGACATTTACCTAACTCTATTTGTGAGAATGTAACTAATATAATCGTTTTGTACCTGTCAACATATATATAGCCTGTTTGATTTCCAGATTAATTTATATTTCATCTTTTTCTACAAGTTCTACAAGACTCAGCCAAAAAACACCAAAATACACAGAAACCACCACCACCACCGTATTCGGTTAACAATTCTAACTTAAATGATACAGTATTTTCTGTCTCAAAAGCAAACTAATACAATATAAAAAAAGAATCCGCTTTGCTACACAGTACAAGCCTGTCATCTAAGGCAAAATATCTTTAGTGCACAACGTATTCTGAAGTAACCTTATTCTTTTCTTTCTCTTTGAGTTCTATTACACAGAATAATACCTCATCAGTGGATACTGCATTAGAGACAAGGCACCTCGCACGACAATTTGCAGTGCTTTATTGCCTGCGCATTATTTATTATCCAACAATTCTCCTCTAGGACTGAATTCTTCACAGAGATGCTGGTGCTTCACCTCCCACCTTCAGAATCCATGAAAAAACTTTCAGCTGTCCACAGAACATCTGAGTTTTCCAAAACTGGACCTGAAGAATTATTTCTATTCTAACACATTTGGAGCCACACAAAGCTAAGCAATGTTACCAAGCAGATTAGAGCCTTGTTTTGCAAATCAAAGTTATTCTAGAAGTTTTCAAGTCATAGAAAACCGACTTTATGTGTCCTACGTTCCTCCTTTCTATAGATGTGTCACAACCACTGTGTTTTACACAATGTTTGGCCATTTTTCTTAATTTCCTTCAGTGACAGAGTTACACTTTGTGGATGAAAGCTTCAAAGAGAACATTTTTTGATTACTCTAATTGACCAATACCACCTGATGTGGTCAGGGAGAGACTTTTCTCAATCAAAGCCCCAGATGAGCTTTGAAGTAGAAAAGCAAAAGGAAGATAAGAGCCAGTGATTAAATATAGCATTATACCACTAGAAACTAGAGTCTGCCAATCTGCCACAATTTACTTTCACAACCAATTGGGCCAGTACAAATTACAATATGTAATACTTTTTTTCTCCTTGAAATGCTACATATTGTGGTGGTGCATCCCTCCTACATCACCCACAAATACATCATCCTCAGTTCTGCTCTGTGATCTCAGACATGCCTTATAAGCCTTGACAGAACCAGCTGAGTAGTGAAGTCTCTCTTGATCCTGCCAGTTAAACCGTGAGGCACCGCCAGATCGTACCAGGAGCTCTGTCATGGTAGAAGTGGGAACAGTCAGAAACATCAGCTGCCCAACCAAGGTGGGAAACAAAGGATAAGCAACTGTCCCTTTCAGCCTTGGTAAACCATTTACCTGAATTGTAGCCCAAGTGTAATGGTATTATTGCTGCTGCACGTTGGGGAAAAAAGACCAGGAGTGACTGACTTGGGTTTTGGCCAGGAGGGAAACTGCTGACCAAGATCAATCATCTTGCAACCCTATAAACAGCAGTCCTGAGACCCTTTGAGCTCTCCTGGACAGCAGTGGCTCCACTACACTGCCCGCTCCGAGCGGAGCCTCTCAGAGCTTGCAAACCCTCAAGTTTGCAATACCCGAAAGACTGTCACTGGCAGCAAGGCCCGGGCTGCTACCACACATCTTCACATTCTTCGAGGTGCAAGCCTTGCTAGCTGGGAAACGCAAAGGGGTTTGATGCAAGTATTTCACTGAACCCAAGAACTTTTGATAGCTAAATTTACACACACAGGCCTGCACATAATTTTACCTGTGTGCGTGTGAATTGATTTTGATATGAATGTTACTATTTCAAATCCATAGTTGAGTCATTACTGTAATTGTAGTGAACCCCATGGAATTGCTTCTTAAATATTAATGTACTTCCGTATTATTTTCAAATACAGAGCCCTAAGTTAGGAATAAAGTAAGTGGAAGCCTTTAATATATAGTAGACAATTAGTATACAAAGTAGGTATAAATTTACTGGTGGAGAAGCATTTGGACAGGAAACGACGTCCTCCTTCGCCTCCCTGCGTTAACATAACTGGTTCTAGCCTCTGTTATAGCTTCTACGTATGAGGCTGGACAATTCTTACAAGCGGTTTGGGTGAGTCAAGCCATTCATCCCACTTTTTAGTGAGTCTCCTTTTCTGAGAAGAGCTGTTTACTTTGGCATGTATTACGTTGATAAGAACTTTTATTAAGAACTAGATTCTCTGCTATTCAGAAAACGAACGGAAAAATGAAACAGACTTCCCATTTTAATCTGTCAAACTTCTGTTTTTCTTGCATGGACACTCTCTTGCCATTTCATCACAAGACTTAGATATCAGAGAAGGCCCAGCTGTTTCATTATTTAGGCCTAACCGTACCTTTGTCTCTAACCAGACAGCTTAGATTTTTTAAACAGCTAGAGGAGCTGCTAACTGAGCAACAAAGACTTCTCATGGAGACCAAGTAGCTGCCTCACTTAGAAAATCTTAGCTTGTGAAAAATAGCCAAACTTTGAGAAGTTTTTGTTTGGACAGCTGAAGATATTTTGTGCGTGTAACTATCTGGCTAACATTTCAGTTTTTCATATCTAAGCTCTCAAAAGATTATATTCCCCAACATTTGACTTTTTGTTTTTTAAAGTTAATAAATGCAACAGATCGACTCAATTCTTATTTCCAGTCCATACTGTATAGCTCTCAACAAAGTTCTAGTCATAGTAAACTAAACAGTAACAGAACCTGTTAACTGAAAATTGATGTTAACCTTTCAAAAAATAAATCAAATCAAGTAATTTACGAAAGGAAATAAAATCCACAACTAGTTTTTAATTAGTGCAGTATTATTAATATTATAATTACATATAATATATAATAATAACCTTTTGTAATTACCTGTTGAAGAACCTACCTTTACATACTGGATTTAATTAAAAGACTAAACACAGCCTGTTCTTAGTTCTCTGAACGCAAATTATTTCAGATGAAAATTTACACAATGTAGCAAATACATTTGAATTAGTTTCATGCAGACTGTCATAGACTCTGGAAGGATGTACAAATGCCAGCATATCCCAAGTTCAGAAGTATAATCATTTTCAGAATGTGTGCAATCTCAGCTGATAAACTTCATTTTAGAGGTGACTCTGAACTGTGTCAAATTGTGTATCTCATTAGCCCAAGACTCAGGATCTGTTTGGATCAAGCTGATTTCTGTAGAGCCATTTATATGTGGTGCAAGTGGTACACTGTAGAAAGACACTTGAATAATGCAGAGAGCTGAGAAACACAGTGCAGAGAGAGCTGATTGGTCCTGTTAGAACCTGCCGTAAGCCAATGCAAATTGAAGCTTGCAAACTGTGGAGGATATCAAGCAGTTCTGAGGGAGTCACACAAATATCCCTGCATTGCGTCTCTCACCTATATGCAGTACTATGCTATCAGTCATTGCCTGGGACATCCCAGTACTGTGCTGCTAAAATAATCCACTGTTCTTGATTATTAGTTCTACAAATTGCCCATACTGAGCCATAAGTAGCCTTTCATGCTTCAACATGCATGACAAAAATACTTAGAACTTACCGCCATCTGTATTGTACTAAGATCCAGAAAAGAGACTCTCTTGTGTGCTTGAGCTGAACGCTGCTTCATTTTGAGTGGTGGTGTCTGCAATAAACAAATATATTGAAGATCATTTATTACCATCTTATTTCACAGTAAATTATGAGGAACCAAAATTTTTTTCAAAGCCAAATCTATTGGCACTAAATTAAATTATAAAAGGACATGATTTAGCAGAATTCATACACAACATACTTCTCAGATTACAACATGGAACCAATTGAGATTTTAGTATAAATTTACATTTTGGAATAATGTAAAACATTAGAGTTACATAGAGTACATAGACATAGAGTATTTTAAGCAGCTTAGGTAAAAAAAAGCGCTCACTAAAAACTCTAGTATTTTAATTTATACGTTTCAACCTGTTTGCTTTTATTTCTTAAACAACTGTTAAAGATGTCTGAAAGCCTCTTCTTTTTCTGTGACCCTTATTTAAATGTGATTGTACAGTGAATTATATTGTCAAAATTCTCTTCAATATCCAGCGAAAAAACCCAGTAAAAAAACCCAGTGTGAAGGAATCTCAGTCTCACAATACTCCAACGTTAAGAACTTCAAGACCTTTTTGAACAACTGCTTCACCCATTCTACTGATCCGACATCTAGTTGGTTTAACATTCATGAGTATGACAGTAAAACATCTGTCACCTACAGCTCAAGAAAATGAAATACAATAATGTCAAATGTTCTAGTGACAATTTGAGTAAAAACAAGTAACTAAGTTTAAGACTTTGCCTCTTTAGGCAAGGTATAATTCAACTGGTTCTTGATCTCTTTATATGAAAAACTGCTAACGTATTTCCCAGTTCAAGAATCTTTAACTTTACTGCACTTTGAACGTATCAAGACTTGACCTAAGCTATTTGAACTTAAAAAGAAAACAACTGAACAGTTTATTTTATCAAAACTATCACAGAATGGCCTGGATTGGAAGGGAATTTAAGATTTAGTCCCAAATCCCCTGCCATGGGCAGGGATACCTTCCACTAAACCAGGCACTCCAGTCCCTGTCCAACCTGGCCTTGGACACTTCCAGGGATTGGACACTTTTCTGGGCAACCTGCGCCAGCCAAGGGAACGGCTGGAGCTGTGTCAGGAGAGTGATAGGCTGGATATCAGGAACAGGTTCTCTCCACAGAGAGTGTGGTCGGGCACTGAACAGGCTCCTCAGGGAATGGTCATGGCCCCAAGGCTGCCAGAGCTCCAGGAGCATTTGTTGGGGTGTCTGTGCAGCGCCAGGAGTCAGACTCAATGATTCTGATGGGTGCATTCTAACTCAGCTTGTTCTATGATTGTATGAAGAATTTCTGCCTTCTAATCTAAACCTACTTTATTCGAGTTTGAAGTCATTCACCCTTGTCCTATGCCCTTGTAAAAAGCCTCTCTCCATCTTTCTTTTAGGCTCCCTCAGGTACTGGAAGGCTGCTATTAGGTCACCCTGAAGCTGCTCTTCTCCATGAAGCAATTCTCTCTGTCAAGTACAGACCCAAACATACCTGGGATGGTTGTTCATGTTCCCTAAAACCGGGTGTTATATATCCCAGAGCCTTTGACCTCTGTCTGTAGGGAATAATAGCTTGGTCCATAGGAACTTGTAACCTGATCCAGTATTCTATGGTACCATAATTTTGAATGTGTCCTGTTTTTCCTGGGGAAGAAATAAGAGATTGCATTAATTTTCTTTTCAACATTAAGGCTCGTCAAAAGCTAGGAAAAACCACAAAAAAAGATTTATAGAATAGAACAGCCACAAATTAAAGACTGTGCCTATGCATTGTGACAGTGCTCGTGATGTGAGATCTGTAGTTCATGATAGAAACAGAAACAACTCAGGCTCCCTCTGTATGATCCAAAATCAAAATATGACCATTTTTTCACACATATATATACTAGAGAGTCAAGCCAAAGTTCAGTATTTTTATCTCGTTAAGGCAAGTAAAGGTTAGGACAGTTTTGTATGTTAACAGTTAGAAGTGTCCCAAAAAGCAGTATGCAATTTAAATTACTGGCAAAAGCACCACTTTATAATGCCTTATTAAACCAGATTCTCTGCAACAGTGGACAGCTAAGAGGTCACTGAATATGCTGATCTGACAAAACGTTTCTAAAAAAAAAAGCAAGCAGCGCAGAACATCCAATACTTCTTAGAAGTGTCTTGTCCAGGATACCTTAAAATTATTTTAATATAAATGTATATATATGTGCCTGAATGAATATAAATGTGCCTAAAATAATGCACTAAATATAAATAAACACTGCCCTAGATTATGCTACTATATGAAATATTATTAACCGTAATCACCATGATTTGTATCTTTTTCACTATTATATGGTGACCTTTGTCTTACCAGTTTAGATTACACCCTTTCTTTCTTTGTTTGTTGATAAAGAATGAGAGGATATACTTATGACATTCGGGCCAGATATAAAGCTTTGATGTTTGATACGGGCCAAGTTGGGGTGCCTCCTGTTCTGGGCTTTTTCCCCTCTTACCCTGTGTGGCTATAAGCCATTAGGAGCAAAATTGCACCCATCCCAGCTTTCCACAACTGTTGGCAGAATCACAAGAACATGCTGCACATCCAACAGAAAATAGCATTCTTGTAAACAAACGCGCTTTTTTTTTCTTTTGAAATAGTAATGCATAAGTTCATTTTTGGTCAAATACACATTATTTATCACTTGCAACATAGTGATATATAATCAAACAGAATATTTTGTGATATATTAACTACCAATTAAATTTGCTGTGTTGTAGATCCTGCCATCGTTTTCCAAGATTTCATGGAACTTAAGTTGACAAGAAGCAATTGTTTCATAGTCTATGCCATACGCACGATGAACCTCAAGCGTGATGCTGTTTTCTTGTACATAGTGAAAGAAGCTGTCATCAGACTGCACAAGAAACTGAGAAGTGAAGTCATATGATGGGGTGTTCCCATGAACTACGGGGGTTATCTGAAGTTCAAAGTCATAGAATGCATAAGTACAAAAGGTTGCAGGTTCCCAGTCACCAAAAGTGTGTACAGCTTCAGACGAGAAGATCACTTTGCTGATATGAATTTCAAAAAGGTTCTCTCCTCTTTCTAAATGGGCAGTTTCAACAAATCCATCCACTGGATCACTTGGCAACACTTCTGGTCTGGATTTAAGTGGTTTTGTATCATAGACAATATCTCTTAGTTGGGCTGCAACAGATAAAACAAAGCAGTAATATGATTGTCTTTTTAAAAAAATCAAATACAATTGATGACTGAGAAGAAAGGATAAAAGCATAATTCAATTATATTAACAATGCTACTTTCATAAAGGCATTACCAAAAAGAATTCATACACTGAATGCCCACTGAGCACACTGACAACAATCAAGAGTATTTCCTCAGTGGAGCTGCCTCAGTATACATAGACACAGGCCCCTATTGGTTGTTATCAAGTTATAAGGGAGTTAAAAAGCAAAAATTCAGAAGTCTTATGTAATATTCAAAATAAGTATCACTATGCAAATGTAGCAGAGATTTAAGACGCATATTTTTGTAGGGTTGAACTAAATTTGCCAGATAAAGAAATAATACATCTGACTACTAACATCTGTTAAATCTTGAGTGGATAGAACTATCAGCAAAGACCTTCACATTTCCCAGCCTCAGGTGGTAAGTGGTTAATAAGTGGTTAACACAGGTTGGGTGGAGCTCCGAGCAGCCTTCGAGTGGAAGGTGTTCTGCCCCTGGCAGGGGTTTGCAATGAGACGCGTTCCAACCCCAGCCATTCTGGGATTGCATGATTCCACGAAATCAAAATACATGCTTACAGAATTAGGACATAAACCATGATGCAGTGGATGCAACTCGGGAGACAAAGCGTGAAAATTGTTTCAACATCAGTGATTGTAAGATATCCTATTTGAGGCTTCCTATGCATCTTTTACACAGTGAAGCCATTAAAAAAATACTTGAAATTCATCCTGTTGAAATACTATGTCAGTATATTACAACAAGACTTGGGGGATTTTAGTAACACAAAGTGATTCTGTAGTGATAGTATTGCAGAGTAAAAGGTTGACCATAAAAGCATGATTAATTTTAAAAAAACAAGTTTGGTGATTTTATTCTTATTCAGCAATAGCTGCAGCATAGAAAACATTCTGTTGGATTTGGTTTAATTAATAGCTGTCATTTAAGTCAACAAAAAATGACCGGAATAGATACCTTTCTGTGAAAGAACTGACCTCTCTACCAGTTTTAGGAATGGAAAAGTGTTTCGACTGGAGAACAAATTTACAACAGTACTTTGCAAGAGATAAAATAAAAAAAAAAAAAATTAGTGGAGAATACACTTTAAAGATACCTTCTAGTTTTCTGATCCGTGCAGCTCTAATATCAAGAAGATGGGTATACTGCTCCAGTTGTAACTCGTAGTCTTTCTGCAGACTTTCCATCTTTCTTGTCATTGTTTCTACTTCAGTCTGAAAAAAAATTGCATGTAAAAACTTCTGAGGATTGTCTGTGCTGATGTTGCACATGCTTTTGGCTATAAATTAAAATAGTTAGATTTGGGGAAAGGACATTTAGAGTATGCAAAAATAGCAGCAGTTTTTCATTTATCAATACAACAAATCAGTCCTAATTTCAGCAAAATCTAAAAATATCATTAAGAAAAACAGAGCAGCTTTTGTTTTAGGACAATATACCTAACAGTTTCTTTAATGATTTTGTTATTTTAAAGGCTAATTAATTGAATGAAAAGTCAAAATATGATCTGCAATACTCCAACAGTGGAAGTAGAAAGAAGACAGTGAAAGCAGAGTGCTATGGAAAAGGAATCCTCTTTGATAAGCACATTTACTATCTTACCTGTGAAGACCTGGTAGGAGCTCAGAGATAAACCCAAGAAGGCACAGTCTGAGGGTTAAGAGCAGGACAAGCTAAAAGACTACAGTTTACAGTCACTTGGATCTCACATTTTTAAAACAATACCTTCAGCAACAGATGATTTTATGTTTGGTTCCCTATGCACAGACTGGCTTTGTTGCTGAATTTGCAAGTCTTATTACAAGTGTCAGAGCTAAAAAGGTTAAAATGTTATTATCAGCTTACTTTCCACTGTGAGTAGAGTTTAGTACCTGGTAATCTTTGCTAATTTTGTGCTGCACAATTAACAAATTTCTTGTCTTTTCAAGTTCTTGCACTGTTTCCGCATGTGTTAACTGCAGCTCCTGCATGGAGTATTCTAAATCTTTATGGATATCATCTTCCACTTTTTCCAAGAACAGAAGGTCCGCATTTTTCCGTTGCTTTTGATCCTGAAGCACATTTAAAAAACTGCTAGAAAAGACTTTTGCAAAAGATTTGCATGTATTTGTGCCTAGCTAAATGCAACACTGGCATATACTTTTGGTACAACAATAAGACAGTAAGCAGAACTTTATAAATTTTCAGCACATGGTAATACAAAAATAGGAGTGAGGCAGACTTGAATGCGTCAGGATTGTTTTCAGCAATGTAATCTCATGATTATCAGGAACCAATTAAACTGTATCAGATATTCAGAAGCCATCACTCCCGTCTAGCCAGTGAAAATACAAACAGATATATTTGCCTTTCTTATAATTAATAATCCTGCCTCCATAAATGTACAAACCCCAAATTATTATTCTCAAGTCTACGTTCCTTCTGTTATCAATACTGGGGAGTTAATTTTCATTGAGGTTTTTTTTATATTTTTTTCTTTTTTTTTTCATTATCATTATATAATCACGACAGTAAACACTTCCTCAAGAAAATAATACGTAAGTCACCCAAACAGTGGAAACATTGCAAAATTATTTGTTCACTGATTTCTTCCTCTCACTCCATTTTTAATTTGTGCAAGAGAAAAAAGAATTGAATATTTTCTGAGTATCTCTGGTTTTCTGTTTTAATAAACAAAGAGAAGTTGCTAAGCATTACTATACCACATACTGGAACTTCTGTGCTTACGGTATGCTTGCATCAATTACAGAATTAATAAACAAAATTAGTTTTAGTAAACATTACAGGGATAACAAGATGCCACGATGAGTAATTTAACAGAGAAAAATGAAGTTTTTTTAAAATGGCTCAGAATCTGATTAAATTCACTTTTGATGTTATAATGAATTATTCACATAGATTTAATTCTGGCAATTTTTTCATTTTCTCTTCTGATTAACTGTCACTAAAAAATGACAAAAGCACACATTTGAGCTTGAGGCATTAACTACTAAAAGACGCTCAAATAATTCAGCCCTTGAAAATTCCAGGTGTGTAGAAAGCATGTAATGGTCAGCCAAGGGTTTAACAAAAGAAGAAAAAAACCAACAAAACAAAACAAACAAACAACACCCCCTTGCACAAACAAGAACGTAATAGAATGCAAAATACAGAATTCTAGAATGGTTGGGATTGAAAGGGATCTTGAATACCATCCAGCTTCAACCTCTCATATGTTCACTCTTTGTAAGTTACCTTTATAAGCAAGAGGGTTTCATTGAGTTCTGCCACATCAACATCACTTTCCTGAAACTTAATGGAAAGATGTTATCAGATGTGAATCCAAGAAATACATTCAGAGTAACAAGATACATTCTCATTAGACACAATATTTTGCTTGATAGCATGAATAAATAAACACTTATTTTTCTATATTCTTTGACTTTCAAGAAGTATCTGCACTATGCATAAAACACAGAGGGGGTTTTTTCCTCATATTTGAAACAAAAATATAATTCACCTTGGTCAAAAACTTCACTTGATTTTTTAGATCATTTAGTTGTTGCTTTTGTTCCAGGTAGCGTAACTGCAGGTCTTTGTTGTCTTGCATCAGCTTTTCCTTTTGGTCTTGATATAGAAGAACAAAATATTATACTTAATTAAATATAGTTTAAAAAACTAAAACCTTTCTTTTTTAATATTAATATATGCATGAAAATTTCATTTCAAAATGCAGAAATCAATGTATTTTGTATGGGGAAATCCTCTATTAAGACAACCATAAAAAATTGTACTTAGTAAATAGTGTACTCTGTAAAATGGTACTATAACTAAGAAGAACAGATGCAGCAATGCATGAGACTTTATTAACGTAAAATAGAAGTTATTTAGACATAACTAAGTAAATACATACACTGTATCAATTTATGAGATAAGTGACACCAATCCTTGCTATAGGAATTGTTTCAACTTAGATTTCGTACTAGCTTATCTTAGTCTTTTAAAATTTGCACGAAACACTACTGTTAGTAAGATTCAACGAAACGAACCAAGCAGCTGTTGCACTTTATGGCTTAGAATCTGGGAAATACTGGTAAGGCAAGAAACCTGAGAATAAATGTGTAAGGGAAATGGGGCAGGTGGAAGGGTGTTAAAGCTTCTGCAAGTACCATATAAAAAAAAAAAACAAAACCACCATAGTTACAGTGTTACTCTGTTTTCTGTCTAAATATACTTCTTTTAAGTATTACAAAGCACATTATGATGTTATGGCCAGAAAAATACTACTAAAACATTCAGATCAAATTACAGGGTCATTCTAAAAGGGAAATACTGAAGGAGGACATGGAAAATGTCAAGATGATGTTGGGTTTCCTGAAGCATTAAGCATTTTCAAGGCTTCATTTATTTTACCATCTTTCTCAGACCTGGAAAAGAGGTTTAGGAAAAAGATTCACATGCCAAACTAGAAGGGGTAGACAAGACATTATTCCTACTCTAGTCCTAGGCAGTACGTAAAGAGAAGCATTAATTTCAATTCTCCTTCAAAAAGGAATGTGCAGCAAAGGCAGATACTCTGAAGTACGTGACTGAAGAAAGTTATACTGCCTATGTTTTGTGAAAGACAGAGTTGTAATCAAATCCTAGATAGAGAGGCCTAGAAGGGTATTAGAACATCAACTCCAGCTGCAGCAAGTCAATTCAGAAGAAATCGAAAGTGTAGTACCCTGGCGATTCAGTTTAAGAATACAAGCTACCTGGGGAAGGGACAGTAAACCCCTGACAGTTAAACATAATGCCCACAGGAAGGAAAGAAGACGCAATGCCAGTTTTTTCATAATCAAGCTATCAGTAAGAACTGTTCATATGTCATAACCCCATATTAACGTAGCTTAAGGCTTTATTTTAGTATCACTTAAGGCTAATTTTGCAAACACTTGCTGAGGTCAAATAAAATGTTTAAATATTCAATCTGGTATTTGAAGTCAGCAGAGCTAGTGAGGATCCTAATGGTAAGCACATGCTGAACTCAAGCCATAATCATAAGAATTATTCACAACAAGTTGGCCCACTTCATTCCATTAAATTGTTCACAGAAATACACCTCTTAAAAAAACACATTTGAAGAATCAACTCTAAACAAAATATTTTCACTTTTGGCCTGTGCTTGTCTTTTGTAAACGTCATATTGCTACGGTAATCAGCGCTGAGATAAAAAAAAGATTGCAAGGTCAGTATTCAATAAGAAGTTGTCCTACAGCATGAAGAAAACATCTATGAAATAATCTGCTCATTAGATTAAAAGAAAACTGTGTTATTTAAAATGTACAATGCTATAAATAAAAATCAGTAAATACTAAAAATACAAAAAAACTCTGAATTAATGAAATTGAAAGACAATTAAACATCACCAAGGGCCTATATGGGCTTCATGTAGCTTTGTGCAGTGAACAGAATAGTGGTTAATAATTTGAGAGAGACTGTCAGATAGGTATCTTTTCTGTAAGGACTTCAATGTAGAGAAGAAATACTGAATAAAGAGTAAATATTAACCCAACAGATGAAGAATGAATGCAGCTGAAATTATATGAGCCTCATTCAGCCCACATTCTGTATTGGGTCAATTTTTGCACTTAATAGATAGTCATAACTTAGGTGCATTTAGCAAATGTACACTTAAAACGCAGCTTTGAAAACACCAGCAACAGAAACTACACATTTCTGGGCACTGTATCTCAACTCCAACATGGGTATCATCTCGCATTTTGAGAAAATACTCATTTTTTCAGAAATATACCTCTTTCTACTTTGATCTTGTCGAGGATTTCATTTTTGTCTGCTAAATCAGATTTGATAGCCGTCTCAAGCTTAGCAATTTGCAGTTTCAGTTGCTGTTCCTTTGATTTCCATTGCTGTTCACGGGGCAGACTGAAGACACTGTGATAAAACATATGTTATATGCAAAACTTTTAGAAATCAGCTTCAGCAGAAAATAATCAAGAAAAAAACCTTTTAGCAGCACAGAGACCACTGTCATCGTGGCCAAGGAATTATGCAGACATACACTGGTCTGCTGCTGTTGAAGTCGAGGTGGCTGTCTCAGGCTGCAGTTAAAAAACATGAAAGGTTTGTGGGATGAGCAAAGGAACTGGCCTCAATTTAGAGCTCCAAAGTTAAAAAAAGTTGGTAGCATGTGATATTTTTGGACTAGAAAAGGACTTCAGATGCATATCCCAGAATAATCCACAACTTCAAACTTCAGCCAGCTACAACTACAAAACTGTATTTTTTGTGTACAAACCCTCTTAAAGTAGAGAATTGGGATCTTCCACCTGATTTCTTTTAAATTTGTGAAGCATGCAGAACCTAAAGTCAGTCGTCTGTTCAAAGAAATGTTGACCACAAAGTGACAACAGTTTTCTCATACTCTAAAACAACAATTCTGATACTGATTAAGAAGCACATACAAAGTAATCCTTCTCCTACTCGAAGAAATAAAAAACTGGGAAGAGTGGGAAAAGAAGTTGGAATAAGTATCTTGCCTTTAATATTATTTACTTGCAAACTGCCAATCTATTTGCAAGGAATGCACGGATACAGAATCAGAGCTGCTGAAATCACAACAAAATGTGTAACTCCAATTGAAATGAAAGTAATTATATTATATAATTTACAGTATAACTCCTTGCAGGTAAAAGTAAAAGCAATGCAATGTGCTTTCTTATAACTTAGACAGTGAGTACTATGCTCTTCATAGTACTATTATTCAATACCTGCATTCTTATTGACTGGAAAAATGTCCATCCTAAAAAATCATAAGCTAGTTTATTCATTTACATATTCCGTGAAAAATCACAAATTGTGGGTTTTTTTCAAACAAAGGAGCCAGTTCCTCAACCGCTTCCTTTGCTGAAGCTCACCAGTTAACAAATATTATATTTGACATATATGAATGTATGAAAAAATCTTCTGGAATCTATTTTGCAACCTATCTCTTCCAGAGATCTATGTAACAAGCCTCAACCAAAAAAAAATGAAGGAGAAGAAAGAAGTATTGCAGAAGGGTCAGCCCATAGAGCCTTGTAGACTGTACCTGAGGACTCAAAGAGAACAGCCTGCTCTGATGGGTGACTTCATGCAGTGGTTCTGAGTACTTATAAGTGCAGTTACATCAAACTTGAAAAAATACTTGAAGAATGACCTTAAGGTTAAAGAAAAAAAAAAAACTATTGCAGCATGAACCGTAGACTTGAGTATACGGCAAGGGTTTATATTCCGGATTTGTGCTCTTCTTAAAAACAGTTGTATTTCCCTGTATTTTGTAGTTTCCTCATACCATACCTAACCTATTTAATAGTTTCTCTAGGCATAGAGCATTTTACATTTTGACAGATTGTCTTTTACAGTATGCATGAACTTAAGGAATGCTTCTACGTCCTGCGGTAATATATATTTTACTCCCCTATAATTTTGAAGATAATATGCAGGGAATATAATGCACTGCACCCACAATCATTCCATAGTACTGCCTAGGTACAGAAAAGGTACAGTGTGTTCTCTAACTGCTTAGATTTAAAGTCTGATGGGTCCCATAAGGAAAGAATAAATCATATCAAAAAAGGTTTCAAATATCCTTAGTTTTCACACTTCTGAAAGTGTTTTCAAGTTTTAATGACAACTAGACATGCATTTATTAGCTTTAGGTACAATAATTTCACATAAAGATGTAGCTACATCTAATTCAGTTTTTCAGAAGACTATACTGTCAGAAAAAACATTAAGAGTTCCTATGACAGTAGTTCAAGACCTTGGTGTTTAAATTATGAACATTTTAGAAGACAGGTTTCATCCAAGCCTATATAATGCTAATGTTTATGTTGGTTGGCTTGAATTGAGTCCACTTGTGTCGCTTTCTGCATTTGAATTTTAAGATTCATGTGGAATTTCTTTCACATCCACTGCATTTCATCAGAGTTGAAGCCATCTGGATAAACTATAATGTTCAACCACATCGGGCACTGTTTCTTTCGAAGGAATTTAAGCATTGCTAGATTTGCATTACAAGGTCATATGAAAACCACTCCTCCAAACCTTTTATCAAAGTGCATTATTTTCTTGGACACCTAGTAAATAGTAAGAGTCAACTGACAAATTCATACTTGTTCTTTGCAAACTTTTCTGGTCCAGCTCTGCAGTCTTGGCTTTGGCAAAATTGTTATCAGCTTCCCAAAAATAACATTAGGAAAGGATGGGTTTGTGACTCTTTTCCTCTATTAAAAGTAAGTATTCACTAATTATCTAGCACCTGTGGACACTTCCTACCCACTGCTAACAACAAGTAAGCTGCAGTAGAGTTGCATTGTGAAAATGGGAAACTGAAAAAGCTGGCCATTAAACAGTGGTTATAATGAAATCATCCATTTCTCTAATTTCTTGTTACTCCATGTGCTGGTTTTGGCTGAGGCAGAGGTAATTTCTTTTCCTAGTCATTGCTATGGGGCTGTGTTTTGGATTTGTGCTGAACGCAGTAATGATAATACAGAGATGTTTTTGTTACTGCTGAGCAGGGCTTGGAGACAACCAAGGCTTTCTCCGGTTTTCCTACTGCCATCCTGGGGAGCGGGCTGAGGGTGTGTGGGAAACTGGGAGGCGGCACAGCTGGGAAAGCTGGCCAAAGGAATATTCCCTAGTATATAAAGTGAGAGGAAGGAGGAGGAAGGGAGGACATTTGGAGCGATGGTGTTTGTCCTCCCAAGTCACTGGTACGTGTGATGGGGCTCTGAAGGTGCTGAACACCTGCCTGCCCCTGGGAAGCCAGGAGTGAATTCCTTGTTTCGCTTTGCTTGTGTGCACGGCTTTCACTTTCCCTATTAAACTGCCTTTATCTCAATGCACAATTTTTCTAGCTTTCACCCTTTCAATTCCCTCCCCAGTCCACTGTTGGGGGAGTGAGCGAGTGGCTGCGAGGGGTTTGGGGGCTGGCTGGGGTTAAACCACAACATGGAATGATGAAACATGAATCAACGTTTAAATGGGACTACATGAAAAGACAGATCACTTTAGGTAAAAGAACAGCCATGTTGTAGGTTACTGCATAGTAACAGAAGCATATTTAAATTTATTTAGTTAAACATCTTTTAAAATTCTCTATGACTAAAGTAGAACAGAAATATTTTGAGTTGATTTGTTAGTAAGTGTTATTTTTCTGCACAATGATAAAAGAGAAAAAGATATCGTAATCAGAAATATTTATACGATGATCAAATTCTGGAGAAATCTACAAGGAACTTAAGTGACAGACAACCGATCAACTGTCCCTTTACAAAACTCTGAATATTGTGATTATACAACTGTTACATCTCATAAGTAAAAAACTGTTTAAAGTTATTTGTACTCACCATTTTTTGCTTCTGTAATTTTTAATTTAACCACAGACAGTACAAGAAGTATAACAAATATTGTAAGAAAACTATAAACAAAATCTGGTATCACAACTCACGTTGTGTTTAGTCATTGGTATTTTTTTGACAGACGTCACACTGACAAGCCAAACACTCTGAGAAATTATTTCAATACAAGAAAAGACTTCAAGCATTTTACCTACTTTCTGAAGCAATTATTAACTCTAAGACACGTGCCTGATTTTCTAACCCTCTCGAGTGCAAAAAATCACGTTTCACAACAAACAAAAAGCTCATTTGAAGGTCAGATTTTTCTTTCATATGCTCATGGCACTTGGCTAGAATTACTTCTTTTCTGTATCAGTAGAAATGAAATGATAGCTATTACAAAACAAACAAACCACACCTTAAAAATAAATAGTGGAAAAGCTGACAAATATCAGACTTTACATAAGGTCACTGAGAAGTGCTGGAAG
Organism: Corvus moneduloides; assembly: GCF_009650955.1. Classification (NCBI taxonomy): domain Eukaryota; kingdom Metazoa; phylum Chordata; class Aves; order Passeriformes; family Corvidae; genus Corvus; species Corvus moneduloides. The sequence goes on from NC_045489.1 coordinate 20,628,201, forward strand.
AACTTAAGACAAAAATTCAAACACCTCTTTGTTAAAAAAAAAACAAACAAAAAAGAATCCCGAACCCAAACCAAACCCGAATTAATATATATCTACCTAGATGTACTCTTCTTTCAACAGTAACTCTAAAGAAAATAATGAGAAATTCAAATAAGAACTTCTTGCATTTATGTTCAAAATACAGTGACTCTTACTTATTTTTAATTACATTTTTAAAAGAAGTAACCTACTATTTCAAGAGTATTAGAACAAGTTGGTCCATTTCAACAGGACAGATGAAATACAGCCAGAGAACCATAACTGTTTCCATATACACTTACTGATACAATAGACTGGAGCATGAACATATTTACATGTGTGCACAAACACTCAATGTGCACATTCCAGCACGTAGTGTATGAAGACCTATTCAACAGGACAGGAACCTTATTTTTTATATACAGAAACCATAACTTACCTATTATGCAGCTTATCGTAGTTTTCCTTTAAAAGCTCATTCTCTTTTTCTAGATCATTTACTCTTTCTTGTAACTAAAATGAAAAAGGAAATTTCATTTGATGCATAGCACGAAAGTAAATTACAATGAATGTGTGAAGACAAATAGTTAATAATTTATAGGCATCATCAAGCTACTATTTGTTCTTTTTATACAAAATCAGAATCACAGAATACTCTGAGTCGGAAGGGATCCACAAGGATCATCAAGTCCAACTTTTAACTGAATGGCCCATTTGGGAATGAAACCCAGAACCCTGGCAGTATTAGCACCCTGCTCTAACCAACTGAGCCAGTCTCAGGATACACATCGGTCTCTCAGAAGCTTCAAAATAACAACCTTTTTTCATCACATGGATTTACATTTGGCCCAAACAGTCTTTTTCATTCTGTTTATATGAAGCTGAGACTACCACGTTGCAGTGGAACAAGAGTATGTGATCACATTCTCTCACGCAAAATAATATAAAAATCTAAAAGTCTAAGTGCATTACTGACATTATAAACAACATATCCATGCTTTCAAAATATTCACTAAAGCAAAATATAACTTTAAAGCTATGAGATACCAGGAAGATACCTACATGCATTACAATAGTTTAAAGGTTTGGAGGAAGTGTTTATGAGATAATCTCAGTAAACTTGGTTCATGCAAAATACATCTAAAATAGGTAAACCAGGCGGTAAAACTAAATTTAAGCTACTACAAAATGTAACAGAAAAACAAATAAGCTTGCAGACTCTTACTCCTCATGCACTGAAGAGAATGAGGAATAAACCGCTTGATTTTTAGCCCTAAATGTGGATGACAGTAGTCTGAGAGCCTCTAGACAAAGAAACAGAAGTAATTGATTTGAACTGCTAAATCAGATATAACACTATACTGTACTGGAATTAAATCAAGTTGAAAGAATACTTAAAGAATACTTACCAATAAGTATAAGAATACTTATCAATAAGAATACTTATCAATAAATCAAGTATGATTTTCTTTCAGTTAGCAAACCACTTGTTCAGTATCAGAATTGACATGAAATCCTAAGCTTTAACCTCAAATATTGTCCAAACACTGGTGCAGTGACTACGTGGCACAGGGATCGGGTGTGATTGATAATTCTATCAAATGGAAGCAGCAGCCACTGTTTTTTCTTTTTAATGGGATAAAAGGATATCTATTACTAGGTCAGTCTTCTAAATGTGTTTGAAACATCTATTCACATTTCCATAATTAAAAGGTATCCCATCATTAACTATTCCCTTATCTATATGTACCTCAAGACGATTCAACATCTCTTGAACACAGCCTCACCTCTTCTGTCCTTCTGTTTGAAACAGTTACTGACTGCAACTCTTTCTGAAGATGGAAACACTTGGATCGCTCCTCTTTAAGCTGTACATTCAGTTCATCACCTTTTGCTAATAAAGCATCATGGTTGGTCTTCAAGTTCTTTAGGTTCTATGAAAAGGAAGGAAGGAAGGAATATCGAAATCACACCTCGTATAATGTTCCCACACTGTGTTTCAACAGGGGGCTCTCATGGCACTATGGAATAGATGCTCTCAATGTGGTCAGCAGGACACATTCTTGAACTTAGTAACTGAAAGTAACTTTCAATGCCCATGGCCCAGAGAAGGCGACCTTCTGGTCGCCCTCATGAACATTAACCCCTCAGTTTACTCATGAAGAAAATAACAAAGAAATACATCTGTAAAGCTAATAAAAGATTTTGCAGTGGTTACAGCGGTTGGACATACTTGCAGCAGCAAGCAAAAATCAATGTTGCTCATCATAGAGCTTGCTGCTGCTCTCCTAAACCTTGTATTTATATTTATTTATATGTACATACAAGCACACACACATAAATCTTTATACTTACAGAAATACATCTACACACACAATTGTAGATATATAATTCTTTCGCAACCCCCACGGAACCCTCGTGCATTCAGTTTTATTTCTCAGCTAGAAGTACTTTAATAAAGGACTTCTGTTTTCCTTTACATTTTCATTTCCTTTCATGGATTATAGGAAGGCACATTTAATCAATTTTAATATTAAATGGAGCATGCCGATAGAGCCTCTATTTCCAGAATAGTAGTTAATATTATACTGCCTACATTCCACAATCCTGTAATTAAGCCTCATCCATTAAAAATTTCAATGTAAATCACATTCAAATTATGACTTGAAACAAAATAGTTGAAAGGCCAATCTCCTGTTTAATAAAATGACGGGATGAGAATTTATGCCAAATACATATGTGAATTTAGTTAATGTTTAATGCTTTTAGACAGAAAGAAGTTAGCTTCATTTTTTCCATACAACATTCCTACAAAGTAGTTAAATGGAAAAGTTGAATGCTAATCCTGTAAAAATTGTTCACATTCTCATGCAGTCTGAACAGACCAGAAATGAACAAAAAACCCATGAAAAACCAATCACCAACTTGATCTTCAGCCTTTCATATCTCATTTCTCAGTAAGATAAAAATCACAGAGAATAAAGAATATTAGCAGTCAGTCTAAAAAGAAATAGAGTTATTTTTATAATTATTTTACTAAATAACTAGTTATTTATAATCATAGAGTTAGAATTTAAATTCTAGAGTTAAATTCTCTCTGACTATTTTAGATGTTAGATTTCTTAAAGAGAAAGAAGACAAAAAGCCATGTTAAACCTTTTCTCAGTTTGGCAGAGAAGATACAAGAATTAGACTGAAGAGGGGAAGGGAGGCAAAGCAAAACATAATGGAGAAATGGAAAAACACGGGCAAAAAACGGAATCAAACAAAACTCAAACGGCACAAGCGTTATTTAGCATGCTAACAATAAGAAGACAGAAGTAAGAGTTTTTAAGGATACCCACTGCTTCCACTTCATAAGGCTGGATACTTTGTAAAGCTCTACTGCAGTTAGGATTCCTACTCACAGGAACTGTCTTTCCCATTTCCAAAGCATTATCATTCCAAGGTATTATCATACCACCTCTGTATGCACATGCGGTTCTCCAGACAGGAAAAAGCAGAAGAAAGCTTTATAATTAAAACTACAGAATCTGCCATGGAATTGCATGTTCTGGAGATATTTTCATAAAATTGCTCTTTTTATAAGGAGAATTATTACTTAAAATGGCCTTCTAAAATAATTTCCACAAACATATGAACAGAGGTTAAATCCTAATGTCAGAACAAAAGAGCCAAACTGCCCAAACTTTAGCAAAGAGTAATAAAGTGGAGGGGGCTTGGTATCCCTTTTTAGTAAATCACTACATCTAAGTCAAAGCCTTCTCTTTAAATCATCAAGGATCTCTTTCCATAGCCAGACAACTCAGTTCTTTCCTCATAATCTGCTCGGTACAACTTTGCAGATGAAATCACTAAGACGTGCTAGACCCTGATGAAAAAAAGAAAGAGTGATTAAGACTAAAAATCCCTACTCCATTTGGAGTAGTTTGAGTTTCATGTAGTTGCGGTTCATTTTAATGTACTCAGTATTGACTCAGAATCAAGAAGTGCATATAATTTTTTTTCTTCTGTTTAGCATGCTTATGTGACAAGAGTATAGGAATGTTACCAATCAAATTGCAATTACCTCTTGCAACTGGAGAAATTTTCCTTCCATTGCTGAAAGAGCATTGCTTTTCTCGGCCAGCTGTTTATGGACCTTGATCATTTCTACGTTGTCCTGAATGTTTAGCCTTCAAAATTAAAAAGAAATGCATCATAAACACATATTTGGAAGAAGATGTAGTGTATAATACCCAAATTAATTTGTTCTTCTATAATTCACACTAGAGAGCTTAGGTAAATAAATATGGTACTGTATGATAACACAGCAACTTCAGTCAACACATATAGATCTTTGTTTATTGTATAAAACTGTGTACGACAGAAAGAGAAAACAATCCTATGCCTAAAGAGATTGCTTTCCAACTTTCCCACCATCCAAAATATTCGGTGCCAGTAGAATGCCATTTTGTGAAGTTTCCACCTATCAAATACCATAAAGAAAATGTGACTTAGCAATTTAGACTGTAACACCTGAAGTCTGGTATTCAAACAAGCTGCAGGTGTGTCTTAATTACATGAAAATCATTTCATATCCATGCAGATATTCTTACAATTCAAAGATTAATTTGAATATGTACTGTTTATTATAAACGACATTTAAAATAACTCAAGATTTAAAAAAATATTTACTTAGGTGTTTCTCCTTACTTCAAACAGCGCAACTGAACCCCATTACTTCCATAAGCATGAGAGGAGAAACTAACCGGGATTTTTACTAGCATACATGATGATAAAATCAGAGTAAATTTTCTGTATTTGAAAAGAATTTCTCTCCCAATATTTGTCTATTCTAGACACGCTGGACAAATCGTCCCCACACCATGCTGGAGCAAGTGAAGGGGCTACAAAGCTTACACATCCGGAAAACAGCAGAATATGTGAAATACCACCCTTTTACTCTTTAAAACATCAAATCCTATTGTGTTTTGGCATTGCCCAGCTAATTGTCCTTACACAGCAGAAACATACTTATGAATCTGAGATCTTCCCAAAGAAACAGTCTTAACTCAATGCTAAAACTATCATGTGTCTAAAATACTGTTTCGTACACAAAGTTGTGGTGAGTACAAACAGCAGCACTGGCTCATGCCAGCTATTAAAAAGCTAATAAAGTAGTACATTTTTATTAATCTTGTTCCACACATCAAACAAAAGGCTCTGAAGCTTTCCAAGGTTTTTTCTTTTGTTTTCCCCACTTCTTTTCCCTTTTTTCTTTTTTCCCCCTTTTTTTTTTTTCCTCTTTTTTTTTTCTTTCTTTTTGAGTAGAAAAAGGAACAGATGATAGTGAATTTATGATGTACGGGTGTCAACTCCACGGCTCCTGACAATCAACACTAACTACTTTTTCAACAGTGAGCGAAGCAGCATTTGCTTTAAACAGGGTTGGGGCACTGACATTATGGAGTGAATTGTTCAAATCTGGAAGTGAAAATTACTTTTTATTGGGATCATTTCAATTCTTACTACAGTAGGAGTATTCATCTCATGAAGCTTCTAACTACAGAAAACACATTCGATTAATTACTTCTTAGCGCATTACATCCACCACAGTATCAGCTCTCATCATATGCTAGAGCAACAAAATGATTTCTCTGCAGTACTTCTCCAGTATTTTTTCAATTTATTTAAATAAAATGTGTCTAAAAAATGTCCACTGCCTCTAGGTACACAAAAAGGAGCTTGCTGTTGGAAGAACGAGATAATTTCAGATTTTGTGGACAAGGCCAAGTTAATTGAGGAAGACTCTGTTGGGAAGGTTCATTTTTCTGTAAATGAAGTCCCAAAACAGTAGAATCAAAACTGATGATCAAACAGCTTTCTCCCTCCCAGGCAGTTGATATATTCTGTTCCCAGAACAACTGCCCAGGTATTCTGCTGTAACTTATAAATAGATGTTATATACAGATTTAATAGAAAAGTCAAGGGTACCTTTCACTTAAACAGATAATATTTTGCTCAAAGAATAACAAAACAATGTATAAGACTAAAGACATATAAGATAGCTCATTCAACATTTTCTTTATCGCCGAGAGAGTAAAAAGCTGTGCCCCAGAACCCGAAAACACAGAGGTCGAAGTTAAGAAAAGAAACTAATATTCTTTTGGAGGCAGTAACATGATATAATGGGCATATTGATGTGCTCTAGCACACCTTCTACCACAACTACAGAAATAAGGAACTGTATTCTTCCACTTCAAACTTCATCGTTAAGCTGGATCAAAAGATCTGAAATGGAAAATGAAGTTAGGAGAAAGTGACAGTTAAAAGCACTAAGAATTACGTTTTTGGTGTACGTCAGCTATTAACCTCAGAGACAAGCTCTTTTCCAGACCTCCTATCATTTGGATTGAAAGTAACGCAGGAGGGTCCCAATAGCCGGCCGGGGACAGCTGTATGGAAACGGGGGACTGACAGCAACCTACACCAGAACGAAATGACTAAAGAAAGGATCTCAATCTGCACTGTACAAATTTATGCCCATAAATCCCAGATGGCTGAGCTAATTAAACTGAGGTCTAATTAAACCAGACCCTTTGCATCTTGTCTTTACTTCTGTATGAGCAAGACTTGGATATAATTCTGAGACTACTCTTTTAAGAGTTTGACTATTGTATCAGCTGGACCAGTAGCTCACAAAATTTCTGCATTCACATCCAGAACAAGAAAAACAAGAAAGTAAAATACGTACCACCACCACACTTGTCAGGATCTCTTGTCCTCTGTCTAGCAAAATAAACAAAAGGCCTCTTGGCTAATAGTTCTCAATCACAAATGCACCACTGGCCAAGGTGTACACATGGACTCCCAAGCAGACAAGGACAGAACATCAACGTGCAGTACTCTTCTCATTTTACAATGCTCAGGAACTAACAGGATTGTATGTTGATGCACATCATGTCGTTTCCTTTACCTCTTATTTCTTACAGGAACTCAAACAAAATGGAAAAAAGCCCCAAGAATGCTCACCTTCTAGTAGCACCTTTATCTTGTAACTGACAGTATATTGCAAGAAGCCAAACAATAACATTGCATGAACAGCTCTAGAATCTAAGTTATTAAGACTATTGAAATACCAAACACCTGTTTCACAAATGCATTTTGGGATGGCTTTAAAAATGTTCTTGGAAAATACTTACTGCTGTAACTATCTCCTTGCTTAGAATTATCCATGCTATTGAGCAGAACATTTTACGACTTGGTTTCACCAAACGGACAAAAATGAATAAGGTCCGTATTCCTTTACAGAAGTAGTAACTTCAGCAGCTACCTGCTAACATCATGACATGGGTCTCCTAATGCTTCCACCACGGAGACTTTAATTTTTCACAATACCTTTGGCTGGCTGTACCCTGCTCTTTCAGCCGTAGGAGGGATTCTTCAATTTCCTTTTCTTTCCTTCTTAGTTGACTCACAAGAATCTCTCTGGCACGTTCTAGTTCCTCAATGTGTTTCCTTTGGGACTCAATGACAGTCTCCCTGCAAGTACAAGCATCCTACATTCCAAAACCAGCTACGTATTTTTTCAAAGAATACAAAAATAAATGAATGCTCAAGCAAGCCAAACTTTTAAGTGTTCTGCAAAATCTGTATTTCTTATTAACATACATCAGAAGAGAGGCTTATGAACAAATTGTGAAAACGCAATTTAAAGTCTCAAAATAAATGTTTCTGTGGAGTGAATAACGTTTAGCAGAACCTCCGCACAAACGCTGTTCACGGTTTCTTGTACTCTGTATTAGAAGTATCCTCTTTGTAATCCATTAGCACCTATGGTTTCTCAAAACCAAACCACCATTGCTAGCTATCACAAGATTAGATCTTCAATGGATGGAGATTTTTAAGCTTTTATTCTGAGATAGGGAAATCTACACCCAAAAAAAGAAAAGAAAAAAAAAAGAAAAAAAGAAAAAACAAGTGTTTTAAACAGTGGAATTTAGCCAGTTAATGCAATAAAAACAATAATTTATAGGAATATTTCTGTACAATTGCTTCCTACAATTCCAGTTAATCTATGTGTTTATAAAATTTCAAGTACAAAATAAATGACAGCACATTAATCCATACATTTTTAAACTTAGCTTGCCCATTTATTGAAAATTCAGCGTTGACAGAGAATGTAATCGATAATCTGATTTAAGTACATCACTATGGAAATAAACAAACAGCTCTTAGAAAACCCAGGTTCTAAACATACAATTTAGAGAAAAAAATGTTCTAATCAGACCTCAATACCTTTAAACTAGATGTTAACTACCTTTTCTATATAACACCTCTCTACTCTCGTGCAATCCCTATACATCAAGGATGTTGTAAGGGTTTCCTAAGCTTCAATTTCAGTTAAAATGTGCAGTTGGATTACAAACCACACTTCAAAATGCAAAAGTGAATCAGAGTCATTTTACATAACTATCCCAATACTGTGCTTTTTGCACTTATCCATAAAATCTGTCTGCCTCCAGAAATGAAACTTAAATGCATCAGCAAAACACATTCACATAGTCACCACTTGCATGGTGGAGCACATTTTAGGACTTAGGTCGGTAAAAAATTTGCAGCTAAGGTCCTTTCTGCTTTTGTCAGCTCTGACCTGTAACAAACTAGGCAGCACTGCATCCTAGCAAAGAGAGGCTCACCACTGGAGACCAATTTTAACTTCCAGCCAAATTCTTACGTACCTACGTTTTGCATTCTAAATCCCTGATTCCCTGTTTTCCTTATAATAAAACATTTCTGCATTGTTACCAGTGTTATTGTTGTCAGATCCAACAGTTCTATTTTCTGAAGTGAAAACTTCTTAAAATATATACTTTTTTCTTCAAGAAAATTCTAAGAATTATAATGACAAAAAAATAAGTAATATGAAAATCATACAAATTTCTGATTTCAGCCCTTGAATCCTCGAGCAGACTCTGTCCATATTTGGGGAGCACAAGGTCAGATGACCTCACTTCTAAACTCTGAAATCTCATTCCTGAAAACCAAACAGAAGATAAATGCTTGACATGTTGCATGAAAAAGCTTTAAACAAGCCAACTATCCCTATACAGTACAAACAATTGTGACTTCTATACAGCTGTCATAAAAAGTATTTTTACATCAAAATCACATGGAAAGAAATAATCAGAGTATGTATGACATAGCTGCTGTAAAATCTGAAGGATGGGCGATGCAGAATAGTGTTAAAGCGAACTGTTAAAAACATGCCCTGGAGGGTTTTTTTAGAAGATTTTACTTTCAAAGACAGAGAACACGGATTGCGTCTTCAAAGAAGAGAAATATCAATATTATTAGACAGGAACGTGGACTTATAATTACTTTTTCGCAGCACTTGCTTTGCAAAATTCCAAGTATCATTCACCCAGACATGCAACTATGAGGACTATTTTTTAGTAGCAGTGCAGATAATTTCCTTGTGTTGTTTAGAAGCATCCTAAGCCCGTGGCAAAGAAGAGAAGTGAGAAATTAATTAAGGAAGAATTGCTACTTCAGGAGCAAACACAATGGTTTCTCCACATTTTTCTCTTACCCTTCTACAGCAAGAAGAAATTAACCAAGTTTTGAGGTGGGACCAAACACATTTCATTTCAAAGACAGCATTAACGCTGCCATCCCTCAGTCCCTAGAACTGAATCATTTAGGTTCGAGGTATGATGATACCAGCACTTTCCCAAAATGCCTGAAAAAACTTACCTACTTTGCCACATTGACTTGACCAATTTTGATCTTTAAGTATTATGTTAAGGTACTGGCAATTGTGATATATACGTGTGTGTGTGTGTGTGTGTGTGTACAGATACATATATGCGCCTAGAATTTTTTTTTGTTTGCTTTTGTTCAAACCGAGGTAGTTCTTAGATGGTTGCACTCAATAAAGACAGCAAGTATTTACTGAACATTCATAACTGATTAGGACTTTTGGATGAGCTTTCCACGGTATTTTTAAATCAGCCAAACAAAAAGCAGATACAGGAAGCTATATTTATTATTGGTCGAGGTTTCTTGTCTCTTAATGCCTTAGAGACACTTAAACTACCCTAATTTTATCTAGGCATTTTATTTTTAGGTAACTGCGCTGCATATTTTCTGATCTGCACTAAAAATGTTTTGAAATTCAGACTCGTGGTTTCAAGAGCAATCTAAGAGTTCACCATTTTTAATAAATGTGAATTATACCCTTCTTGGTGTGCTCTGGCATGCCAGCAGCCTCACTCTCTTTTTTGAGACCAGTGTTCACACGAGACTGAATGGAGCTGTACGGACACAGCCTATGGCCTTGAATCTGGAGCTGCTGTTTAGTTGAAATGAGTTTGTTCCGGAGGCTCTCATTTTGTTTCTCAAGCTCACGAACTCTTTCTCGCAAATGCTCAATCGTTTCTTCCAGCTCCAGAGCCTGACCCAGCCGCGTGGGTCCACAGTCAGCCCGGTCACATTTTCTTTTATCATTAACAAGCCGTATTAACTTGGTGGTCATTCTGGGGAAAACAATCAAAAAATATGAAAAAGAATGTGAAAAGTCAGCACAAAAAGTATTTTGTTGAAAGGAACATAACCACTGTGAAGACCTCAGCGCAGAACCTTGATAATAAATTTCAAGTTTTCATGTAACTATTGCTACCTGTGACAAACTCCTTGAAGATAACTGAAATCACTGTGCAGCAATCTGCTTTATAGCACTGACGAGTAACAGCTTCCTAAGGCTTATCATTTAAGGTTAGTAAAGGAAAGACACATTACTCCACAGGCTGCTTAATTTTTAACGCATGACCTTATATCGGAACCTCTGCATGCCGTTAAGTTACGGACTTGGGATCTTTGGGATGGGGCAAATTATAAAAGCGACAATACCACAAAACATCTGACTATTGAAAGAATGATAATTTTAGGATTTAAATATACATTTCATTTCCAAAGTGCCTAAAATACACCAATGGAGATACTTAAGAAGGTACTCCTGAAAAAGGGACTTAACAGTACCCGTTACCATACTCAGTTTTATTCTGGGTAAATATGACCAATGCGCTTCGGAGAAGGAACTAACAGTTAGCTGAAGAATATAATTAGATATAGAGCATATAGCTCTCATGTCTCTTCAAAAGGATAAAAAATTTTGCCTTTGGCATCTCGAGTTGTACTTTTCATTTCCTTTAGTTTTGATAAACATTAGTTGCTGGAACAAAAGGCAGAGAGAGCACTCGGGGGTGATTTAATTTAAAAGAACAGAAAACACACCTAGCAGTAAACGGAAAAAGCCTGGAAGAGAAATAGAGGAGGAGAGGGAAGGGGAGTAGAAAAAGAGGGAGAAAGGGGGAGAGGGGAAGAAAAGTGGCTTTGATGAGAGACAAGTTCAAGACTTCACAAAATCAGCCGCACATATTCAAGATCTGTATCTAGTTTACAGGGCATCTACTTTTGAAGGCCTAGAAAGAAAACTAAAAATTTTCAGCTACCCTTTGATTAATTCATTAGCTCCTCACCAGAAGCTGGCTTAGATGCAGAAAGACTGTTAACAATTAGCACAATGCGAACACAGAGTATGTTTTGGTATTAGTCAGCCCTCCTGCAGTATCATAATACTACAAACAGTTCTGCACGGTCCAGATTGGTTTGCCGCCACAGTAAGCACTGGCAAAGATTAGCACACAAATCTTAGCATATTAAGTTTAACAATCAACCTAAAGCTGCTTGTATATTTGTGGGCAAACTGGGTACTGTGCTCCCCATGGTACTTGGGAGCTCTTCACTGAAGTTACCTATTACACTGAATAAAGGAGCGATAATTATAAAGAAATTTTAGTGCTAACTCACCAATAAAAAGCTAGATGCTATTCAGCCTCTTGAAAGACAGACAGGGACCAAAAAAGGGGCAGAATCTCTCTGTATAGGCCATTTTGATTCTAGAATGAAACTCCTGATGAACCATTAGGTTTCTACAGCCTGCTCTTCAATTCCCAGAACACCTCTTATATTTGTACTCCGCCAGCACGGCTGGGAACCCAAGGCATCATCTCCGATGTACTAGACAGTGATGTATGTCTGTACACAGAGATCTAATAGGGCTCCCTGCAAAAACCATCTCACATACTCAGAGACAACTAGAAATCAACACAAAGATCACTTCCAGTGGGTGATTTTTGCTACTGCATTAAAAAGTGCTCTGAGAGAAATCAGCATGATTTTTAATTTGTTGATGATGCTTTCAAGGGACAAAAAAGTGCTGTGAGTTAAAAAAAAAATATTAAACTCCATACCTTTTAATTTTCTCCTCTTGCTTATTTGCATACTGTTTGAGTAGGATGTGGTCATCACGTAAACGAAGGAATCTGTCTTCCAGCTCCTCTCGACTGATTCGTGATAGGACTTGTTGAGCTTTTACGTTCTGTGTAGATGATTCTACCCAAATCAAGGCAATTTTAAATTACCTTCAATACATTCAACAACACATAATTCAAAGTCTAACTCACTTTGAAATTCTGAAAACAAATTATTGAAAATTTCCAAGTAATTTGATATTTTATACTTATTTCGGTCTATTGATCAATCTCCTCATTGATTAATTTCCTCAGACTTACTGGCAGGTTAATCACTTCCCTTTTTTCTTCCTCTTACAGACTAAAAAAGCCCGTAGTTCAAATGACGCAGCAAATTGACTACCTACCAGGCAATGCAAAGGTAGCAATTTAGCAAACAACCAGGAATGGTCAAATATACTAATTAAAAAATAGGATGAGCACTACCATTGAGATGCTTTCTAATCTGTTTCAAAGTGAACATACTCTCTTGAAGCTTGAAAGAATTAACTCACAGTTGTGAAAATGGACTCAAATACAAGACTAAGCCCGGTAGTTCCATTCTAATAGCAGCTGAGTAACTTATAAGAATTGCATAGTACTTCTGGTTCCCATTTTGTTACATGGATCTCACCTTGTCCTCCATTCAGCAAAAAAGCATTCTCTTTCCTCCTGGAAGGATGAATGCTATAGCTCGATGAATTTTCCAGGTTTTAGCATCTCACAGCAACTTCTCTCTTATAACAACCAACTTGAATGTACAATGGGTCACAGTATCTTTCAAAATTTAACCCAGATTTTGAATGGTATTTGAACTTCATTTTGTGAAACATTTTTAGAAAGAAGCTAAGGAAGCCACTGATCGAAGTCTGTAATTGCAATAAATAGCATCTGGTACAAACCTTGTGATCCTTCGATTCCAGCTGGAGTTAGGACTGTATCTCTCACAGCCAGGTTCCCCACAGTTTCATCAGCTGAAACAGGCATGGCTTACCTAGGGATAACAAAATTCAAATGCCTCTGCATCTGCAATTTAAGCTGTGAGACTAGAATGAACTACAAAACATCATATAAAATGATGGCAAACGTAATGACAGGTTCACTGGAATGACAGACTTGTGCATTACTGTAAATGCTCCTATCTCAACTGAATTGCTCAGAGGGCAATCAAAACCTTCAAGTTTAACACTATGCCATCTTTAATCCGTATCACAGCGTCCCACAGTGGTAGCGAGGAGAAGAGAGATCCAACAGGCAGGAATTCTGCAGCAAGATTCCTCTTATTTAATTATTTTATGACTCTTTTATAGACTTTTTTCTTCATAGTCTAATTGTTCAAAGGATCAGCCATCCCTTAGGGTGATTGGCTTAAAATCCTAAAACATCCATTGTCAAAATATTTTTCTACTGTACTATTAACAAGGCTTTGCAAGGTCGCAGGTGTTCATAGTTTATGGACAAGAAGCAAGAAAAATTCTATAGTTTATGGAAAGAAGCAAGAAAAATGCTTGCTAGCAGCAATATTTGTATCCACAAATCCATGCACAAAATACGGCTTATTTCGTTACGCAGTAGCTCCAGTTGTATTTAATGTGCGCAGAATGTATTAGCTTTTTAAGTTCTAGTTCTGTTGTCTTCAGCAATCTTTAGGCTAAGGCCAAATTTCTAAGTGGATGTGGGAGGAGGACCTGAGCGGGTTTCCTCGGGGTTTTTTTGGTTTGGGGTTTTTTGGTTTTTTGGGGGGTTTTTTTTGTTTGTTTTTTTAATTGTTTGTTCATTTTAAGACAGGTCAAAGCTTAAGGCATCAACTTAAGGTAGGTGAGTAATGCCACCTTCCACATTTTGAATGGGACTCTGAAAGCAAGGTGCGGAGGGTTATGGAGTCATTTCAATGTTACCTGCCAATCTCCTAGACTTCTTTCAGTCGTTGTCCTAAGAGAAATTATTTTTTAAAATAGACACTCCTATGAATGATACTCATAAATCCAAACACATTTCTTTCTTGTGACAACAGGAAGTTCAGCTACATGACCAAGTGAGATTAGGAAAGTATTATTTAAAATATCAATCAGTGTAATATAGGAAGATACCGCTATTTTTTTCTTGTCTTCCAGCGCAGAAAATTAAATGCTGGCCAGAGAATGAAGGAATGCTGAAACAGCATTAAAAGGAGGCGCGTGAAGCCCTTAGGACAGCATTTCTCCCCTGCACTGCTACACCTTTCAGGTGACATAAATCCTTAGTGAATCCAAAAATATCTAGGAATGCATTGGCCTATTAACAGTGATGTTAAAAAGACTTGCATCAGAAGACAGAAGTGACATAGTATAATTCACAGACATTCCATGAAATCTCTCTTAATTTTATCATCAAAATTACTGCTATAGTGATGCCTTTCTTTTACCAGTAAAGCCCTCTATCATAAACTAGTCTGCATATGGCTTTGTCCTAAAGGAACAAAAAGGATTAATGGAAGTTCAGTTTCCAACAAGTCGGTCTTGCTTTCAATCTTCTGGTTTTTCACCACTAATATTTAGAACAAAATAACAATTTATACCTTGACAGATCCAGATGCTACACTGAACCTTAAAAATTTAAATCAGATTTTATTTCCAAAAAAAGTTACCATACAGTCACTTCTGCATTTTTGTTAATCAAAAATAAAAGAACTTCACGTACAAAGAGAGGAAAATTTTCCATATCTCTAGAACTGGCCTGTAAGAACTCCCAGTTAGCTCTAAGCAAGAATTTTATAGTTGCCGCAGTTAAAGAAACTGTAACTTTCTTGTATACCGCACTACTTAAAAAGATGTTTCTATCACCATCTGACAAATTACAAAAAACTGCACGTGACTTTGCAGCATTATGCAAGACCAGCCTGTATTGAGATGAATACTTACAACTAGAGAATCAAACCTCATGCTTTAGGTCCAAATTTTCATATAACTCACAGAAGCAAACCGTTGC
Organism: Corvus moneduloides; assembly: GCF_009650955.1. NCBI lineage: Eukaryota > Metazoa > Chordata > Aves > Passeriformes > Corvidae > Corvus > Corvus moneduloides. Next base: position 20,643,521 of record NC_045489.1, read on the forward strand.
CCCAGCATCATTCCAAAGCAGCAAAACTAAAGACTGATTACTTAAATTTTCAAAAGTACTCAGCCAGTGGGTGTGGCAACTACTGCCAGGGAACGGGTTTCTAGGGAAATCTCTAAAATTACGACATTTAATTGCTTCAACGGGGATTTAGAATTTCACGAGTCTCGTACGTGGCCAAAATGATTCTTTTCTTGCTATTTTCCCGCACTCGAGCAGGAAACGCAACTCCCGCTTTTTACGTACAAAACAGACACCGCAACTGAAAAGGCCTCTGGAGCCGCTCTGAATAAAGAGGCGAGGCACCGCCTTTCCCACGGGCATCGAGCTGCGCGTGAGCAGCCTCACGGGCCTGACACTACCTCTTCAGGAGCTCCGCCGCGGGCCGGCTCCCCGGCGGGGGACAGCCCGCTGCAAGGCGCGGTGCCACATCCCCCGAGCAGCTCCGGCCTCGCAGCGCTCCCCGGGCCGTGCCCGGATGAGGAGCGGCCACCCCCCACTCACCGCCCAGCCGCGTTCCCCAGCGCTCCGTCCGCAAGTGCCGCGGGACAAACGGCTCCTTCCGCTTCCGGGGCCGCTACCTGCGAGGAGTTGGAGTTCGGGGCGAGGCCGAGCAGCGCCGCCCCACGCTCGGGACTCACCGTCGCTCGCTGCCGGCGCAGTGCTCGGGGAGCAGAGCAGGGGGGCGGCAGCGAGAAGCGAAGGTACCGCTTCAACATGTGCAATATGTAAACGTTTTCTAGAATGCAGCTCTCGATGGCTGTCGTACCTCTGCTGGGTTTGTTTACAAAATAACAGTCTAGAAAAGCAGTAAGTGACTCCTTTAGAAGTGTAATGCTCGGTTTAGTCATATTAATGAAAGGCAGGCTAATTCTATAAAAAGATTTTTAAAAAGCTTTCTAAGATTGCAATCGGATGCACCTGCACAGGGTGTACTGGGTTTGGTATTGCTATTAATTTACTATTCAACATTAAAAGTGTCTATACGGGGAGGTGTCGGGAGGAAAAGGTTCAAAACGGATTGGCGAGGACAAAGTTGTTTCTAGAATTGTTTTCTCTCAAAGACCAACCTTGTCCCTGGGAGATCCTAAAATTTCTCAGTGTGGAAATTTCAGGTATTTGTGTTTGCTTTAAGTTGTTTTCTGTCAGCCGAAAGAAATGGAATTCTCTCAAAGAAGATATCAGGATGTTAAAGACTTAAGTGTATTTTCCCCGTTTGCTTGGGCCTACTTGTGGGGGGAGAGAAGAGAGATAGAGACGCTCAGAGATTGTAAAAACACACCCTCGTGAAGCAATGTGCCCGTGCTGGGCACGATGTTACCTTATAGCAGTGCGCAGGCCTGCCGCACACACTTTTTGCCCCTGCTAAGATCCAGTAAGCTTAGTGATGTCTGTGTCCACTGTTTTGCCAGCGTGATGATGGAATAAATCTATTTTTTATACTTCAGATGTGGATTTTGGCCATCTTGGCTACTTGTATATTTTGTGACTCGCACAGCAGGAAAAGATCCGATCTAAGTTTGCAACCAAGGATTTTAATAGAAAAATAATTTTAGAGCCTGTTGGCAGTGGTAAGATTCTAAATAACTCTTTAAAGACAACCTGGTCATTTTGTAATTGGTCTTGTTTTGGTACAGTTGCATACAGTTAAATGCTGTCTATCAGAATCCCAGGGAACTGGCTTTTGAATTGTAATGATGCAGTATGTATGTTTCTTATATGTGATAAGCCAGTCTCACTCTCTGAAATTTTCATGCGTACAGCAAGTTTTGTTTTATGCCATTATGGAAGAACATTTCTGTTCCAAGTACACGTGGTAGAAGTTCTTTAGAGTGCAGGGCTGTCATACAGCAATTTCCACTTTGCAAGTCACTCAGTTGTAAGTAAGATTGAGTGTGTAGCAGAAATGAAATCGCTTATGCTAGTATTTAATGTTCCAAGCCCAAGAGGAGGAGGAGGATGTAAAAATTCATTCTTGGGAAGAGGGTCTGAAAAAAGTTTGGAAGCTACAATATTGGAAATGATGCAACACTTAAATTTTTTTTTCCCCGCAGGGGTTTGTTCACCTTCATCCAGTGGGAGGGGGATTTGAAGTTTCTCTTCAAAAGACTCTGTTCAAGACTCTGTTCACTGGGTGAGGCCGGATGAGCTTAACATGAACAGATTGGGAGTAGCCAGAAGACACACGGGAGATAAGCAAACATTACCCCCCCAGTGCAGTTGGAGACACCCGGTCTGGGAAAAGACTGATAAGAGAACCAAAAAATAAGGACCAAATTAGCATCAAAAGCAAAGGAATCAATAACCAATAGGAGGTCGAATACAAAGAATTATGTCATTTAAGACTGTTCCGGTTTGGCCAGATTTAGAAATATATATATACTCTGAGAGAAGGCACAACCACCCCTCCCCCCACCAGGTTCGGGAAAAAAAAAGACGAATGAACAAGAATTTCTTTGGGTTTTGCATGTATAAATAATATGTGAAAAGTCTGGTGAAGAACCACGTGTGATGGAATGGTTTTCACTGCACAGCCCATGCATGTGTGGATGAAATAATTTCCATTGCACATCCTGGCCAGAATAAAGTAATACATAATTCTCTAACATGGAAAAGATGTTGTTGGAGAGTTTCTATTTTTCCCGTAGTTTCAGTGACGATAGAGCGCTGCCTTCGCAGAGGAGGTCAATCCCACCCGGAACGGGGAGCTGCGGCGTGTGGGGAACGAATTCCCCCCGGCCTCCCGCCCCAGGGCGTCCCCCTGGGAGCAGCCGTGCTCCAGGCCGTGACTGTCACCTGCACACCTAAGGACTCGGAACGGGCGTTACGCACCACGGCTGTGGCAGGGACAGGGTCAGGTGCGGCCACAGAAGTGGCCACGGCACTGTCCGCACGCTGTCCCTGCCGCTTCTCCCGCAGCCGCCGGCGGGGGGCAGGAGCTCCCGGCCACCCGTGCTCCAGCCAAGGGGCCACCGGGACACTGCGGGGGCTCGTGGAAGCCAGGGGCCATCGTGACACAGCGCGGCCGCACGGAACCCGCGGTGCGTTGTGACCCCTTGGCACCCAAGAGACCCTTTGTGACGCTGTGGAACTTCTCGGAATCCCGGGGACCGCTGTGACACCACGGAACCTCGGGGAACCCCGGAGACTCTGGTGACGCTACAGATCGCCTACAAAAAACGACGTTCCAAAATACCAGAATAACCTAGTTTCAAAACAATAGAAAACCAAATTTCAAAATACCAAAGAAAACCAGGTCTCAAAAATCTCAGATTTAAAATACCAGAATTTTAACCTAACCCTAGTTCCAAAATACCAAAGTGACCCCGTTTCAAAATACCAGAACAGCAGGTTCAGAAATAGCAAAATAATTCCATTTCAAAATACCAGAATTTCAAGTTCCAAAATATCAAACTGCAAAATACCAACTTTCAGATCTCTTATATGGTCAGGATTCCCAAACCCAAAAAATGCAATATTGTCAAAGTGGGATCTGTGCTACCAAAATGGATATTTTCTCCTCTGAAAAGCTTTTCCCTGATGACCACCAATCCCTGTATTTATTATTAATTGTACGGCCAAATGCAATAAGAATTTTATTTTAAAAGCAAACTCTTGTAGAAATTTTCTGCTTAGATTATGTCTGCGAGAACTGGCATTCAGGCCAGAGAGCTGTGGTTGGGAGCAAAGGATGGAGTAAATCTGCTCCCCGGATGGACAAGGAAAGACTGAGTAGCAGGTAACAGGAGTATTTACAAACTATATCAATATTTCACTGAAATTCAGGGTGGACCGGCGATGGGGTGCTTAGGTTCGGTCTAGACCTGTCAGGATCAGCCATAAAAAGCCCTGCCAAACCCCCGGCCCCTGAAGTGTCAAACGCTTCAACAGAAACACGATTCAGTAACGACTGCGGAGGAAAAGCTACCGGTCATCGCTTACAACCTGTGGGAAATTTCCTGGGTAATTACGAACCTAGGACATAGGGAATTTTGGAGGCAGGATCCCATTTTTGGCCACGGGCACCCGGACGAGAAGGTCAGTTCTTCTCCACGGAAAGGAAAGCCCGGCACCCCGGTGTTTCGGGGGCAGACAATGGCCCGTGCAGGGCAGAGAACGACCGGCAGGACCTTTCTCCGCCTCCCCCCTCCCACCCCGCTCCAAGGTGCGACCGGCCGCTTTCAGAGCGTTACCCGGGTACGCCTGCGCAGGGAGCCGCTAGTCCAGAGGGGCCAATGGGGGCATCCCGAGCGTCCGTCCAGGAGCAATGGTCGGAGCACCGAGCAGGGGCCGGGGAGCAACCGGATGCACCTGGGCACGGAGCGTTGTTGCAGGAGAACGCCCAGGGAAAAGCCCTCGTGCCGAGGGGCGGCACCTGAGCAGGCAGGGCAGCGTGTGGGGTGCCGGGGAAAGCTTTCAACTTTCCCCTTTCATCTTGTCAGTCCCTCCCCAGAGCCCCCAGAAAGACAGGGGTTATTAGGAGAAAAGAGGTTTAAACGGAGGGGAAAAAAATTCCTTTTCCATAATTGTCTGTGTTCAAATTGAGGGGGAATCTCCTTCACCTGCAATTTTAATGGTATCTGCCGAAGGCAACCTTGCCTTTTCCATGCTTTTAGGGCTATCAGCTGACAGGGAATCCCCATTTTCCATTATTTTCCAGTTCAAATAGAAGGAGATAAACCTAGATGTTATTTTATGGGTTTGAATTACAGTTTACTCCCCCATTTTAAGTGGTTCAGTTGAAGGAAGCTCTCCCTTTTTGAGCATTTTAAGGGTTTTACTCTGCACTTCAGGGCACTCCTACCCACACTCCAGTACCAAATGTCATATGGGAGCGAGCCCGGCACGTAAGCAACCTTAACACCGCCCAGGGGGCTATTAATTTTTTGTATTTTTATTTGTAATGTATGTAGCCCTAATTAGAGGTCCCAATGAGAGTTACACTATTCATACCATTACTATTCTTCTCCACCCTACTTAGTCACATGTGGAGTGCTACTTAGTAATTACTAAGGAATAATTATGTGAATTAACAACAAACTATCTAATTTATCTACCTATGCTGCCAAAGTATGAAGTCTTATTTCTTACCCAGTCTCTGCCCTTTTGCTTGCTGTAGCTGCAGTAAAACAGAAGGTGTTATCGTTTCCCTGAAGAGCTGCTTTTCCTCTCCAGCCCTTTACTCCTCTTCACTTTAAACTAGAGTAGCCAAGCAGCTACAGCTCCTTTGAGAGCTTTTATAGCTTGTGGTAATTACCTCCTCCCCTTTCCCAGGCATGGTGGGAATGAGAGGTGGACCCAGCCAGGGGTATATTAACCTCAACCTTTGCCACAGGTATTCATTCCCTTTCTGGGATGGATGGGGGTAAGAGCCCTTCTCTTGCTTCAGTGAAGGAGGTCTTTCTACTCATTTCATCTTTTTTTATTCAGCAGATGCTTTTGGCTTCTAAAGCAATAGGGAGTATTTAAGGGAGTATTTAAGCTTATGATTTTGGGTTGAGTGTTTAGGGGTGGTAAGGTGCTTTTGTAATATTGGTTTTTATTTTGTTTTTGGTTTTTTTAGGAGCATTGCAACTTCTGGGTCCTATTGAGTATGAAGCTTCACATTTTTTGGTGTATTCATCGTGTCTCAAAAGGGACCTGCCCCATGTCAAAGATGACATCTAAAACTGAGGCTTCTGATAGGTAAGCTGTGTATTTGATGCCTTGAGAGGCCCCCTAAAAGCACAGACTAGACAAGAATAAAGGTAGGTATTTATTTGAAAGGCTCTCAAAGGTACACCCTGGGGAGCCAGAGGCTACTCTCAAAATGGGCCCCAAGATGGATGACAGGTCACGAGTTCTTCACACTTTTATAAGTTTGGTTCATTTGCGTATCAGGGTTAATTCTCTAATTAAAGCTTTAGTTAATGATGTAATTTCCCCAAGCTTGGTGTCCCCTTTAGAGGCTTCTGGTTTATACTTTTTGGGCCTAGGATGGTCTGAGTGTCCTTGGAGGGTGAGCCTGGAGAGACTTTGTTATGTCTACCTAGCATGAGAGAGCAGAAGTTAATAGGCTACAAGAAACTTCAGAGTTATACACTAGGCAGTACAGGATTTGAAAAATACGAAAGCTAAAACCTAAGGTATCAGATCGCATCTGGGAGAGGGAGCAGGGTAACCAGTTTAGGAAGTGCCAGGAGGGGTTTTGAAAGCCACATGGTGGGAAAAGGTGTCCATTTGGGACCCCCTAAGGCTTTTCCTCAAGCACAGCAAATGCGTTTACATGTCTCAAAGGCTAACCTGGCTGTCACGGGACCTTCTGAGATGCCTGAGGAGGACTCATTTTGTGTCCAAAGCGGATTCACGTTGCCATCCGAAAGATAAGTTGTGGGCTTTGAGTCAGAGATGGGATCATAGCAGGGTAGCAGGGTGGAAATTCTCGGGAAAGATTTAATAACTAGCGCAGGGGTAAGGGATATCCTCTAAGGGGCCTCTTAGGACAGCTAAAGGCAGCAGGTCTACTTTTGATTGCAACTGTAGGGTGTGCAGAGCAGTTCTAGTCTGTCTTGTGCTGTCTAGCGTGTCTTTGGGATCCCTTGGATCAGCTATCTCTGCTTTTTCCCCTTGAGGACCTTATCGCAAGCATCGTTTGCCATCTCTAGGTTCTGGAACGTTTGCGCTTCTCGGCACGACGCCAGTATCGTTCGTTCTTTTACTGGTGGGCTCGGCCACATCTTGGAAGTGCATGTCGGATGCCTTTTGAGGCCTTGTTCCCGGCTGTATTGCCATCCGTCCTTTCCAGCTGTGAATTGTAATGTCCTGGGGCTTGTAAGGATATGAGGAGCATTCTCAATGTAGTGTTGTCTCGCAGGCGTCTTGATCACTGTGACTGACAGTTCTTATAACAGGTCACTGTTATGGTCTTGTCTTCTGCTCCTTAGAGCCTCCTCCGTCCACTGTTGCCATGCCATTGGTCATCTCTTTTGGCATTGTCTCAGTCCTCTTTCTTCTTCTCCCCGAGAGCTTTTTTTTATCGTTCTTGTGTCACGCTGTTTGTAGCATAATGTGTTGTTTGTGTTTAGCCTGGAACTGCTCTGCCCTGTGGAATAGAGTGGGGGGTAGGTGGAATAGAAAGAAGACTTTACAGGTAAGCTTTAGCTTTGCTTAGCCACCCGAGTCACACCTCAGACACAGCTACTGCGTACAGTCTGTGCGAGGTTCGGCGGGAGTGGTACGGCGGCATCTTGCAGTTTTCTAGCTGTTTGTCTTAATGCACACTGTTGTCGGATCCTAGGCGGTTTGCTTTGACAAATGAGAACTTGGGAAAGGTTAAGCTTTCCTTGTGTGTCTGAGTGACTTCGACAAATAATTTTTTTGCAGAGGGATAGGATGTAAACCTGATACGAATGGAGGAGGCCAGAGGAGCACGGCGACGAGGCGGGTCAGCACCTGACCTCCGAGCAATGGCCTGACTTTCAGCTCTGTTTACCTCATCATTCAGTTCTTCATTTCATTTTGAAGATGCGAAGCACTTGGCATGGCTGGGTCTAGGCACTGGGAAGACTGTTAGCCAGCTGAGTACCGGTGGCCAAGATAAGTATTCATTCCAGCATAGAAGTAGATGCTACTTTCTACTAGTTGTTGTATTAGTGGAAAAATTATAAGCATCCTTTGGTTTTTTTTGTATTTTACAGGTGGTCTGTAGCATTCAAACCACTATTCCAATATGACAGAAACCCTTGCAGAAAGAGGTCACGGTCAAGAGGTTTCAGACGAAAGCTACCATGCTAATGCAATGATTTCGGACCCTATGTGGGTACGAGCCTTTCCTTTTTGTTCTGCCCCTTCTCGCCCGGGAAGGTCAGTCATCGTTCGGCTATTCAAGGGAGGTGTAAACGGTAGCTATGTTACGGCATTGTTCCTTGTCTTTATTTTTAGGAGATAAAGCCAGATCTCAGCAGTCAAGGTCAAGTGAGTGAAGTAAGCGGTGACCGGTGGACAGAATGAGTTGTTACTGCCTGCTGGCGTTGCGGTGTGTCCTGCTCCGGCTGCAGCCCGCCTGTCGAGACCCCCAGCAGCAGCTGCCCGGGGGCTGCGGATCGGGCAGCATCCAATCGGAAGCGTCGCAGCGTGCGGCAGCCAATAGGAGCCCTGGCTACTCCGGCAGCCAATGGAAAGCGCCGTTACCTGAGGGACCAGGCGCACCTCGAAGCCCCTCACAGCTGCTTCGTCTTTTGGGACATTTGTGGAAAGTTCGGAGTTCATTTTTTTTTCTTCTTTAGCGTACCTTTTCCAGGACAGGAGGGATTCCGGGGCGGGAGATATCCCGCCTCGGGCGCTTCTGGGCGGTTTTGAGGCGGGGGGAGCCCACCGCGGCAGTGGCGGGAAAAGGGGGTGCGGAGTATAAAAGGGGGCGCCGGCGTCGCGGCCCCTCAGTCGGGGGGCGGCGGCGGCGGCGGCAGGAGCTCCGCGGGGTGGCCCGGGTGCGGGGACGCCGCTCTGTGCGGCCGAAGGCGCCGGCCCTGAGGCGCGGGGAAAGCGGCGTGGCAGCCGCGCATCGGCTTCGTCATCGGCAGCGCCGCTTCGTGCCGGTAAGGGAGCGGGAGAACGCGGCGGCGGGTGGTGAGTGCCGTCGGCGAAACGGGGCTTGGGCCGCCTGCGGTGTGCGATCTCCCGAGAGCAGCGGGGAGTCCCCCGGGGAGCGGCGGTGGGCGGGGCGCTGTGGGAGCCGGCGCATGTCCCCGAATGAGCCGCCCGGCGCAACGCGCGAGGTGCCAATGAAATAAAATGAAACACGGTAAAGTGCCATAGAGGATCCGCACCTAGAGGGCTCTCCGCCCCTGCCCCGTGGTTAAAAAGAGCAGCACGGGAAAGGCTGGGAAGTGTGAGCAGAAAAAAATATTGGCAATTGTCCAAGAAATATTCAAAAGGTACTGCAGCAGGAGTGGCCGCTGCCCCGTGTCACTAAAAGAGCTGCACCGCGGGACCGTCGGGGCGGCGCTGCTGGTTAAAAAGGGCAGCACGGGAAAGGCTGGGAACTGTGAGCGGAATAAAATATTGACAAGGGGAAGTGTAAACGGAATAAAATATTGACAATGGTCTAAGAAATATTCAAAAGGTACTGCAGCAGGAGTGGCCGCTGCGTGTTGTCACTAAAAGAGCTGCAGCGCGGGACTGTTGGGGCAGCGCTGCTGGTTAAAAAGGGCAGCACGGGAAAGGCTGGGAAGTGTGAGTGGAATAAAATATTGACAAGAGGAAGTGTAAACGGAATAAAATATTGACAATGGTCTAAGAAATATTCGAAAGGTACTGCTGCAGGAGCGGCCGCTGCCCCTTGTCACTAAAAGAGCTGCACCGCGGGACCGTTGGGGCAGCGCTGCTGGTTAAAAAGGGGCAGCACGGGAAAGGCTGGGAAGCGTGAGCGGAATAAAATATTGACAAGGGGAAGTGTAAACGGAATAAAATATTGACAATGGTCTAAGAAATATTCGAAAGGTACTGCAGCAGGAGTGGCCGCTGCCCCGTGTCACTAAAAGAGCTGCACCGCGGGACCATCGGGGCAGCGCTGCTGGTTAAAAAGAGCAGCACGGGAAAGGCTGGGAAGTGTGAGCGGAATAAAATATTGACAAGGGGAAGTGTAAACGGAATAAAGTATTGACAATGGTCTAAGAAATATTCAAAAGGTACTGCAGCAGGAGTGGCCGCTGCCCCGTGTCACTAAAAGAGCTGCACCGCGGGACCGTCGGGGCGGCGCTGGTGGTAAAAAAGGGGCCCGGAAAGGCTGAGAGGTGTAAAGGGAATAAAATGCTGAGCATGCTAAAAGAGGTACAATAAAGGTACTGCAGCAGGTGTGGCCGCTGCCCCGCATCACTAAAAGAGCTGCACCGCGGGACCGTTGGGGCAGCGCTGCTGGTTAAAAAGAGCAGCACGGGAAAGGCTGGGAAGTGTGAGCGGAATAAAATATTGACAATGGTCTAAGAAATATTCGAAAGGTACTGCAGCAGGAGTGGCCGCTGCGTGTTGTCACTAAAAGAGCTGCACCGCGGGACCATCGGGGCAGCGCTGCTGGTTAAAAAGAGCAGCACGGGAAAGGCTGGGAAGTGTGAGCGGAATAAAATATTGACAAGGGGAAGTGTAAGCGGAATAAAATATTGACAATGGTCTAAGAAATATTCAAAAGGTACTGCTGCAGGAGCGGCCGCTGCGTGTTGTCACTAAAAGAGCTGCACCGCGGGACTGTTGGGGCAGCGCTGCTGGCTAAAAACAGCAGCACGGGAAAGGCTGGGAAATGTAAACGGAATAAAATATTGACAATGGTCTAAGAAATATTCGAAAGGTACTGCAGCAGGAGTGGCCGCTGCCCCGTGTCACTAAAAGAGCTGCACCGCGGGACCATCGGGGCAGCGCTGCTGGTTAAAAAGAGCAGCACGGGAAAGGCTGGGAAGTGTGAGCGGAATAAAATATTGACAAGGGGAAGTGTAAACGGAATAAAGTATTGACAATGGTCTAAGAAATATTCAAAAGGTACTGCAGCAGGAGTGGCCGCTGCCCCGTGTCACTAAAAGAGCTGCACCGCGGGACCGTCGGGGCAGCGCTGGTGGTAAAAAAGGGGCCCGGAAAGGCTGAGAGGTGTAAAGGGAATAAAATGCTGAGCATGCTAAAAGAGGTACAATAAAGGTACTGCAGCAGGAGTGGCCGCTGCCCCGCATCACTAAAAGAGCTGCACCGCGGGACCGTTGGGGCAGCGCTGCTGGTTAAAAAGAGCAGCACGGGAAAGGCTGGGAAGTGTGAGCGGAATAAAATATTGACAATGGTCTAAGAAATATTCAAAAGGTACTGCAGCAGGAGTGGCCGCTGCGTGTTGTCACTAAAAGAGCTGCACCGCGGGACCGTCAGGGCGGCGCTGCTGGCTAAAAACAGCAGCACGGGAAAGGCTGGGAAATGTGAGCGGAATAAAATATTGACAATGGTCTAAGAAATATTCAAAAGGTACTGCAGCAGGAGTGGCCGCTGCGTGTTGTCACTAAAAGAGCTGCACCGCGGGACCGTCAGGGCAGCGCTGCTGGTTAAAAAGGGCAGCACGGGAAAGGCTGGGAAGTGTGAGCGGAATAAAATATTGACAAGGGGAAGTGTAAACGGAATAAAATATTGACAATGGTCTAAGAAATATTCAAAAGGTACTGCAGCAGGAGTGGCCGCTGCCCCGTGTCACTAAAAGAACTGCACCGCGGGACCATCAGGGCAGCGCTGCTGGTTAAAAAGAGCAGCACGGGAAAGGCTGGGAAGTGTGAGCAGAAAAAAATACTGGCAATGGTCTAAGAAATATTCAAAAGGTACTGCAGCAGGAGTGGCCGCTGCGTGTTGTCACTAAAAGAGCTGCACCGCGGGACCGTCAGGGCGGCGCTGCTGGCTAAAAACAGCAGCACGGGAAAGGCTGGGAAATGTGAGCGGAATAAAATATTGACAATGGTCTAAGAAATATTCAAAAGGTACTGCAGCAGGAGTGGCCGCTGCCCCGTATCACTAAAAGAGCTGCACCGCGGGACCATCGGGGCAGCGCTGCTGGTTAAAAAGAGCAGCACGGGAAAGGCTGGGAAGTGTGAGCGGAGTAAAATATTGACAAGGGGAAGTGTAAACGGAATAAAATATTGACAATGGTCTAAGAAATATTCAAAAGGTACTGCAGCAGGAGTGGCCGCTGAGTGTTGTCACTAAAAGAGCTGCACCGCGGGACCGTCGGGGCAGCGCTGCTGGTTAAAAAGGGCAGCACGGGAAAGGCTGGGAAGTGTGAGCGGAATAAAATATTGGCAATTGTCCAAGAAATATTCAAAAGGTACTGCAGCAGGAGTGGCCGCTGCCCCGTGTCACTAAAAGAGCTGCACCGCGGGACCGTTGGGGCAGCGCTGCTGGTTAAAAAGGGGCCCGGAAAGGCTGAGAGGTGTAAAGGGAATAAAATGCTGAGCATGGTAAAAGAGGTACAATAAAGGTACTGCTGCAGGAGCGGCCGCTGCCCCGTGTCACTAAAAGAGCTGCACCGCGGGACCGTCGGGGCAGCGCTGCTGGTTAAAAAGGGCAGCACGGGAAAGGCTGGGAAGTGTGAGCGGAATAAAATATTGGCAATTGTCCAAGAAATATTCAAAAGGTACTGCTGCAGGAGCGGCCGCTGCGTGTTGTCACTAAAAGAGCTGCACCGCGGGACCATCGGGGCAGCGCTGCTGGTTAAAAAGAGCAGCACGGGAAAGGCTGGGAAGTGTGAGAAGAAAAAAATATTGGCAATGGTCTAAGAAATATTCAAAAGGTACTGCAGCAGGAGTGGCCGCTGCGTGTTGTCACTAAAAGAGCTGCACCGCGGGACGGTCAGGGCAGCGCTGGTGGTAAAAAAGGGGCCCGGAAAGGCTGAGAGGTGTAAAGGGAATAAAATGCTGAGCATGCTAAAAGAGGTACAATAAAGGTACTGCTGCAGGAGCGGCCGCTGCCCCGTGTCACTAAAAGAGCTGCACCGCGGGACCGTCGGGGCAGCGCTGCTGGTTAAAAAGGGCAGCACGGGAAAGGCTGGGAAGTGTGAGCGGAATAAAATATTGACAAGGGGAAGTGTAAACGGAATAAAATATTGACAATGGTCTAAGAAATATTCAAGAGGTACTGCAGCAGGAGTGGCCGCTGCGTGTTGTCACTAAAAGAGCTGCATCGCGGGACCGTCAGGGCGGCGCTGCTGGCTAAAAACAGCAGCACGGGAAAGGCTGGGAAATGTGAGCGGAATAAAATATTGACAATGGTCTAATAAATATTCAAAAGGTACTGCAGCAGGAGTGGCCGCTGCCCCGTATCACTAAAAGAGCTGCACCGCGGGACCATCGGGGCAGCGCTGCTGGTTAAAAAGAGCAGCACGGGAAAGGCTGGGAAGTGTGAGCGGAAGAAAATACTGGCAATGGTCTAAGAAATATTCAAAAGGTACTGCAGCAGGAGTGGCCGCTGCCCCGTGTCACTAAAAGAGCTGCACCGCGGGACCGTTGGGGCAGCGCTGCTGGTTAAAAAGGGCAGCACGGGAAAGGCTGGGAAATGTGAGCGGAATAAAATATTGACAAGGGGAAGTGTAAACGGAATAAAATATTGACAATGGTCTAAGAAATATTCAAAAGGTACTGCAGCAGGAGTGGCCGCTGCGTGTTGTCACTAAAAGAGCTGCACCGCGGGACCGTCGGGGCGGCGCTGGTGGTAAAAAAGGGGCCCGGAAAGGCTGAGAGGTGTAAAGGGAATAAAATGCTGAGCATGCTAAAAGAGGTACAATAAAGGTACTGCTGCAGGAGCGGCCGCTGCCCCGTGTAGCTAAAAGAGCTGCACCGCGGGACCGTTGGGGCAGCGCTGCTGGTTAAAAAGGGCAGCACGGGAAAGGCTGGGAAATGTAAACAGAATAAAATATTGACAATGGTCTAAGAAATATTCGAAAGGTACTGCAGCAGGAGTGGCCGCTGCGTGTTGTCACTAAAAGAGCTGCACCGCGGGACCGTCGGGGCGGCGCTGCTGGTTAAAAAGAGCAGCACGGGAAAGGTTGGGAAATCTAAACGGAATAAAATATAGACAATGGTCTAAGAAATATTCGAAAGGTACTGCAGCAGGAGTGGCCTCTGCCCCGTGTCACTAAAAGAGCTGCACCGCGGGACCGTCGGGGCAGCGCTGCTGGTTAAAAAGGGCAGCACGGGAAAGGCTGGGAAGTGTGAGCGCAATAAAATATTGACAAGGGGAAGTGTGAGCGGAATAAAATATTGACAATGGTCTAAGAAATAGTCAAAAGGTACTGCAGCAGGAGTGGCCGCTGCGTGTTGTCACTAAAAGAGCTGCACCGTGGCACCTTGGGGGTGGTGTTGATGATAAACGTGCAGCACGGAAAAGGACTGGAGGTGTGAGGGAAATAAAATATAGAGAATGGTCTGAGAAATAATAACAGCACGGTAGCAGGAGGAGCCGCTTCCTCAGGATAAAATGAGCTGCACCGAGGCGCACCTGGGGCAGGGCTGCTGCTTCAAAGGTGTCACGGCAAAGGTCGCATCTGTGAACGGAATAAAATAGAACGGTCGAAAATGCTTTAAAAGTACTGCTGCAGAAGAAGTGGCCGCTGCCCCGTGTCACTAAAAGAGCTGCACCGCGGGACCATAGGGGCAGCGCTGCTGGTTAAAAAGAGCAGCACGGGAAAGGCTGGGAAATGTGAGCGGAATAAAATATTGACAATGGTCTAAGAAATATTCAAAAGGTACTGCAGCAGGAGTGGCCGCTGCGTGTTGTCACTAAAAGAACTGCACCGCGGGACCATCGGGGCAGCGCTGCTGGTTAAAAAGAGCAGCACGAGAAAGGCTGGGAAGTGTGAGCGGAAAAAAATATTGGCAATTGTCCAAGAAATATTCAAAAGGTACTGCAGCAGGAGTGGCCGCTGCGTGTTGTCACTAAAAGAGCTGCACCGCGGGACCGTCGGGGCGGCGCTGCTGGTTAAAAAGAGCAGCACGGGAAAGGTTGGGAAATCTAAACGGAATAAAATATAGACAATGGTCTAAGAAATATTCGAAAGGTACTGCAGCAGGAGTGGCCACTGCCCCGTGTCACTAAAAGAGCTGCACCGCGGGACCGTCGGGGCAGCGCTGCTGGTTAAAAAGGGCAGCACGGGAAAGGCTGGGAAGTGTGAGCGCAATAAAATATTGACAAGGGGAAGTGTGAGCGGAATAAAATATTGACAATGGTCTAAGAAATAGTCAAAAGGTACTGCAGCAGGAGTGGCCGCTGCGTGTTGTCACTAAAAGAGCTGCACCGTGGCACCTTGGGGGTGGTGTTGATGATAAACGTGCAGCACGGAAAAGGACTGGAGGTGTGAGGGAAATAAAATATAGAGAATGGTCTGAGAAATAATAACAGCACGGTAGCAGGAGGAGCCGCTTCCTCAGGATAAAATGAGCTGCACCGAGGCGCACCTGGGGCAGGGCTGCTGCTTCAAAGGTGTCACGGCAAAGGTCGCATCTGTGAACGGAATAAAATAGAACGGTCGAAAATGCTTTAAAAGTACTGCTGCAGAAGAAGTGGCCGCTGCCCCGTGTCACTAAAAGAGCTGCACCGCGGGACCATAGGGGCAGCGCTGCTGGTTAAAAAGAGCAGCACGGGAAAGGCTGGGAAATGTGAGCGGAATAAAATATTGACAATGGTCTAAGAAATATTCGAAAGGTACTGCAGCAGGAGTGGCCGCTGCCCCGTGTCACTAAAAGAGCTGCACCGCGGGACCGTCGGGGCAGCGCTGCTGGTTAAAAAGGGCAGCACGGGAAAGGCTGGGAAGTGTGAGCAGAATAAAATATTGACAAGGGGAAGTGTAAACGGAATAAAATATTGACAATGGTCTAAGAAATATTCAAAAGGTACTGCAGCAGGAGTGGCCGCTGCCCCGTGTCACTAAAAGAGCTGCACCGCGGGACTGTTGGGGCAGCGCTGCTGGTTAAAAAGAGCAGCACGGGAAAGGCTGGGAAGTGTGAGCGGAAAAAAATATTGGCAATGGTCTAAGAAATATTCAAAAGGTACTGCAGCAGGAGTGGCCGCTGCCCCGTGTCACTAAAAGAGCTGCACCGCGGGACCGTTGGGGCAGCGCTGCTGGTTAAAAAGAGCAGCACGGGAAAGGCTGGGAAGTGTGAGCGGAATAAAATATTGACAATGGTCTAAGAAATATTCAAAAGGTACTGCAGCAGGAGCGGCCGCTGCCCCGTGTCACTAAAAGAGCTGCACCGCGGGACCGTTGGGGCAGCGCTGCTGGTTAAAAAGAGCAGCACGGGAAAGGCTGGGAAATGTGAGCGGAATAAAATATTGACAATGGTCTAAGAAATATTCAAAAGGTACTGCAGCAGGAGTGGCCACTGCCCCGTGTCACTAAAAGAGCTGCACCGCGGGACCGTCAGGGCAGCGCTGCTGGTTAAAAAGGGCAGCACGGGAAAGGCTGGGAAGTGTGAGCGGAATAAAATATTGACAAGGGGAAGTGTAAACGGAATAAAATATTGACAATGGTCTAAGAAATATTCAAAAGGTACTGCAGCAGGAGTGGCCGCTGCCCCGTGTCACTAAAAGAACTGCACCGCGGGACCATCAGGGCAGCGCTGCTGGTTAAAAAGAGCAGCACGGGAAAGGCTGGGAAGTGTGAGCAGAAAAAAATACTGGCAATGGTCTAAGAAATATTCAAAAGGTACTGCAGCAGGAGTGGCCGCTGCGTGTTGTCACTAAAAGAGCTGCACCGCGGGACCGTCAGGGCGGCGCTGCTGGCTAAAAACAGCAGCACGGGAAAGGCTGGGAAATGTGAGCGGAATAAAATATTGACAATGGTCTAAGAAATATTCAAAAGGTACTGCAGCAGGAGTGGCCGCTGCCCCGTATCACTAAAAGAGCTGCACCGCGGGACCATCGGGGCAGCGCTGCTGGTTAAAAAGAGCAGCACGGGAAAGGCTGGGAAGTGTGAGCGGAGTAAAATATTGACAAGGGGAAGTGTAAACGGAATAAAATATTGACAATGGTCTAAGAAATATTCAAAAGGTACTGCAGCAGGAGTGGCCGCTGCGTGTTGTCACTAAAAGAGCTGCACCGCGGGACCGTCGGGGCAGCGCTGCTGGTTAAAAAGGGCAGCACGGGAAAGGCTGGGAAGTGTGAGCGGAATAAAATATTGGCAATTGTCCAAGAAATATTCAAAAGGTACTGCAGCAGGAGTGGCCGCTGCGTGTTGTCACTAAAAGAGCTGCACCGCGGGACCGTCGGGGCGGCGCTGCTGGTTAAAAAGGCGCCCGGAAAGGCTGAGAGGTGTAAAGGGAATAAAATGCTGAGCATGGTAAAAGAGGTACAATAAAGGTACTGCTGCAGGAGCGGCCGCTGCCCCGTGTCACTAAAAGAGCTGCACCGCGGGACCGTCGGGGCAGCGCTGCTGGTTAAAAAGGGCAGCACGGGAAAGGCTGGGAAGTGTGAGCGGAATAAAATATTGGCAATTGTCCAAGAAATATTCAAAAGGTACTGCTGCAGGAGCGGCCGCTGCGTGTTGTCACTAAAAGAGCTGCACCGCGGGACCATCGGGGCAGCGCTGCTGGTTAAAAAGAGCAGCACGGGAAAGGCTGGGAAGTGTGAGAAGAAAAAAATATTGGCAATGGTCTAAGAAATATTCAAAAGGTACTGCAGCAGGAGTGGCCGCTGCGTGTTGTCACTAAAAGAGCTGCACCGCGGGACCGTTGGGGCAGCGCTGCTGGTTAAAAAGGGCAGCACGGGAAAGGCTGGGAAGTGTGAGCGGAATAAAATATTGACAAGGGGAAGTGTAAAGGGAATAAAATATTGACAATGGTCTAAGAAATATACGAAAGGTACTGCAGCAGGAGTGGCCGCTGCCCCGTGTCACTAAAAGAGCTGCACCGCGGGACCGTCAGGGCAGCGCTGGTAGTAAAAAAGGGGCCCGGAAAGGCTGAGAGGTGTAAAGGGAATAAAATGCTGAGCATGCTAAAAGAGGTACAATAAAGGTACTGCTGCAGGAGCGGCCGCTGCCCCGTGTCACTAAAAGAGCTGCACCGCGGGACCGTTGGGGCAGCGCTGCTGGTTAAAAAGAGCAGCACGGGAAAGGCTGGGAAATGTAAACGGAATAAAATATTGACAATGGTCTAAGAAATATTCAAAAGGTACTGCAGCAGGAGTGGCCGCTGCGTGTTGTCACTAAAAGAGCTGCACCGCCGGACCGTTGGGGCAGCGCTGCTGGTTAAAAAGGGCAGCACGGGAAAGGCTGGGAAGTGTGAGCGCAATAAAATATTGACAAGGGGAAGTGTAAACGGAATAAAATATTGACAATGGTCTAAGAAATATTCGAAAGGTACTGCAGCAGGAGTGGCCGCTGCGTGTTGTCACTAAAAGAGCTGCACCGCGGGAACGTCAGGGCAGCGCTGCTGGCTAAAAACAGCAGCACGGGAAAGGCTGGGAAATGTAAACGGAATAAAATATTGACAATGGTCTAAGAAATATTCGAAAGGTACTGCAGCAGGAGTGGCCGCTGCCTCGCATCACTAAAAGAGCTGCACCGCGGGACCATCGGGGCAGTGCTGCTGGTTAAAAAGAGCAGCACGGGAAAGGCTGGGAAGTGTGAGTGGAATAAAATATTGACAAGGAGAAGTGTAAACGGAATAAAATATTGACAATGGTCTAAGAAATATTCAAAAGGTACTGCAGCAGGAGTGGCCGCTGCGTGTTGTCACTAAAAGAGCTGCACCGCGGGACGGTCAGGGCAGCGCTGGTGGTAAAAAAGGGGCCCGGAAAGGCTGAGAGGTGTAAAGGGAATAAAATGCTGAGCATGCTAAAAGAGGTACAATAAAGGTACTGCTGCAGGAGCGGCCGCTGCCCCGTGTCACTAAAAGAGCTGCACCGCGGGACCGTCGGGGCAGCGCTGCTGGTTAAAAAGGGCAGCACGGGAAAGGCTGGGAAGTGTGAGCGGAATAAAATATTGACAAGGGGAAGTGTAAACGGAATAAAATATTGACAATGGTCTAAGAAATATTCAAGAGGTACTGCAGCAGGAGTGGCCGCTGCGTGTTGTCACTAAAAGAGCTGCATCGCGGGACCGTCAGGGCGGCGCTGCTGGCTAAAAACAGCAGCACGGGAAAGGCTGGGAAATGTGAGCGGAATAAAATATTGACAATGGTCTAATAAATATTCAAAAGGTACTGCAGCAGGAGTGGCCGCTGCCCCGTATCACTAAAAGAGCTGCACCGCGGGACCATCGGGGCAGCGCTGCTGGTTAAAAAGAGCAGCACGGGAAAGGCTGGGAAGTGTGAGCGGAAGAAAATATTGGCAATGGTCTAAGAAATATTCAAAAGGTACTGCAGCAGGAGTGGCCGCTGCCCCGTGTCACTAAAAGAGCTGCACCGCGGGACCGTTGGGGCAGCGCTGCTGGTTAAAAAGGGCAGCACGGGAAAGGCTGGGAAATGTGAGCGGAATAAAATATTGACAAGGGGAAGTGTAAACGGAATAAAATATTGACAATGGTCTAAGAAATATTCAAAAGGTACTGCAGCAGGAGTGGCCGCTGCGTGTTGTCACTAAAAGAGCTGCACCGCGGGACCGTCGGGGCGGCGCTGGTGGTAAAAAAGGGGCCCGGAAAGGCTGAGAGGTGTAAAGGGAATAAAATGCTGAGCATGCTAAAAGAGGTACAATAAAGGTACTGCTGCAGGAGCGGCCGCTGCCCCGTGTAGCTAAAAGAGCTGCACCGCGGGACCATAGGGGCAGCGCTGCTGGTTAAAAAGGGCAGCACGGGAAAGGCTGGGAAATGTAAACAGAATAAAATATTGACAATGGTCTAAGAAATATTCGAAAGGTACTGCAGCAGGAGTGGCCGCTGCGTGTTGTCACTAAAAGAGCTGCACCGCGGGACCGTCGGGGCGGCGCTGCTGGTTAAAAAGAGCAGCACGGGAAAGGTTGGGAAATCTAAACGGAATAAAATATAGACAATGGTCTAAGAAATATTCGAAAGGTACTGCAGCAGGAGTGGCCACTGCCCCGTGTCACTAAAAGAGCTGCACCGCGGGACCGTCGGGGCAGCGCTGCTGGTTAAAAAGGGCAGCACGGGAAAGGCTGAGAAGTGTGAGCGCAATAAAATATTGACAAGGGGAAGTGTGAGCGGAATAAAATATTGACAATGGTCTAAGAAATAGTCAAAAGGTACTGCAGCAGGAGTGGCCGCTGCGTGTTGTCACTAAAAGAGCTGCACCGTGGCACCTTGGGGGTGGTGTTGATGATAAACGTGCAGCACGGAAAAGGACTGGAGGTGTGAGGGAAATAAAATATAGAGAATGGTCTGAGAAATAATAACAGCACGGTAGCAGGAGGAGCCGCTTCCTCAGGATAAAATGAGCTGCACCGAGGCGCACCTGGGGCAGGGCTGCTGCTTCAAAGGTGTCACGGCAAAGGTCGCATCTGTGAACGGAATAAAATAGAACGGTCGAAAATGCTTTAAAAGTACTGCTGCAGAAGAAGTGGCCGCTGCCCCGTGTCACTAAAAGAGCTGCACCGCGGGACCATCGGGGCAGCGCTGCTGGTTAAAAAGAGCAGCACGGGAAAGGCTGGGAAATGTGAGCGGAATAAAATATTGACAATGGTCTAAGAAATATTCAAAAGGTACTGCAGCAGGAGTGGCCGCTGCGTGTTGTCACTAAAAGAACTGCACCGCGGGACCATCGGGGCAGCGCTGCTGGTTAAAAAGAGCAGCACGAGAAAGGCTGGGAAGTGTGAGCGGAAAAAAATATTGGCAATTGTCCAAGAAATATTCAAAAGGTACTGCAGCAGGAGTGGCCGCTGCGTGTTGTCACTAAAAGAGCTGCACCGCGGGACCGTCGGGGCGGCGCTGCTGGTTAAAAAGAGCAGCACGGGAAAGGTTGGGAAATCTAAACGGAATAAAATATAGACAATGGTCTAAGAAATATTCGAAAGGTACTGCAGCAGGAGTGGCCACTGCCCCGTGTCACTAAAAGAGCTGCACCGCGGGACCGTCGGGGCAGCGCTGCTGGTTAAAAAGGGCAGCACGGGAAAGGCTGGGAAGTGTGAGCGCAATAAAATATTGACAAGGGGAAGTGTAAACGGAATAAAATATTGACAATGGTCTAAGAAATAGTCAAAAGGTACTGCAGCAGGAGTGGCCGCTGCGTGTTGTCACTAAAAGAGCTGCACCGTGGCACCTTGGGGGTGGTGTTGATGATAAACGTGCAGCACGGAAAAGGACTGGAGGTGTGAGGGAAATAAAATATAGAGAATGGTCTGAGAAATAATAACAGCACGGTAGCAGGAGGAGCCGCTTCCTCAGGATAAAATGAGCTGCACCGAGGCGCACCTGGGGCAGGGCTGCTGCTTCAAAGGTGTCACGGCAAAGGTCGCATCTGTGAACGGAATAAAATAGAACGGTCGAAAATGCTTTAAAAGTACTGCTGCAGAAGAAGTGGCCGCTGCCCCGTGTCACTAAAAGAGCTGCACCGCGGGACCATAGGGGCAGCGCTGCTGGTTAAAAAGAGCAGCACGGGAAAGGCTGGGAAATGTGAGCGGAATAAAATATTGACAATGGTCTAAGAAATATTCAAAAGGTACTGCAGCAGGAGCGGCCGCTGCCCCGTGTCACTAAAAGAGCTGCACCGCGGGACCGTCGGGGCAGCGCTGCTGGTTAAAAAGGGCAGCACGGGAAAGGCTGGGAAGTGTGAGCGCAATAAAATATTGACAAGGGGAAGTGTAAACGGAATAAAATATTGACAATGGTCTAAGAAATATTCAAGAGGTACTGCAGCAGGAGTGGCCGCTGCCCTGTGTCACTAAAAGAGCTGCACCGTGGCACCTTGGGGGTGGTGTTGATGATAAACGTGCAGCACGGAAAAGGACTGGAGGTGTGAGGGAAATAAAATATAGAGAATGGTCTGAGAAATAATAACAGCACCGTAACAGGAGGAGCCGCTTCCTCAGGATAAAATGAGCTGCACCGAGGCGCACCTGGGGCAGGGCTGCTGCTTCAAAGGTGTCACGGCAAAGGTCGCATCTGTGAACGGAATAAAATAGAACGGTCGAAAATGCTTTAAAAGTACTGCTGCAGAAGAAGTGGCCGCTGCCCCGTGTCACTAAAAGAGCTGCACCGCGGGACCATCGGGGCAGCGCTGCTGGTTAAAAAGAGCAGCACGGGAAAGGCTGGGAAGTGTGAGCGGAGTAAAATATTGACAATGGTCTAAGAAATATTCGAAAGGTACTGCAGCAGGAGTGGCCGCTGCCCCGTGTCACTAAAAGAGCTGCACCGCGGGACCATCGGGGCAGCGCTGCTGGTTAAAAAGAGCAGCACGGGAAAGGCTGGGAAGTGTGAGCGGAGTAAAATATTGACAAGGGGAAGTGTAAACGGAATAAAATATTGACAATGGTCTAAGAAATATTCAAAAGGTACTGCAGCAGGTGTGGCCGCTGCCCCGTGTCACTAAAAGAGCTGCACCGCGGGACCGTCAGGGCGGCGCTGCTGGTTAAAAAGAGCAGCACGGGAAAGGCTGGGAAATGTGAGCGGAATAAAATATTGACAATGGTCTAAGAAATATTCAAAAGGTACTGCAGCAGGAATGGCCGCTGCGTGTTGTCACTAAAAGAACTGCACCGCGGGACAATCGGGGCAGCGCTGCTGGCTAAAAAGAGCAGCACGGGAAAGGCTGGGAAGTGTGAGCGGAATAAAATATTGACAATGGTCTAAGAAATATTCAAAAGGTACTGCAGCAGGAGTGGCCGCTGCGTGTTGTCACTAAAAGAGCTGCACCGCGGGACCGTCGGGGCGGCGCTGCTGGTTAAAAAGGGGCCCGGAAAGGCTGAGAGGTGTAAAGGGAATAAAATGCTGAGCATGCTAAAAGAGGTACAATAAAGGTACTGCTGCAGGAGCGGCCGCTGCCCCGTGTCACTAAAAGAGCTGCACCGCGGGACTGTTGGGGCAGCGCTGCTGGTTAAAAAGGGCAGCACGGGAAAGGCTGGGAAGTGTGAGCGGAATAAAATATTGACAAGGGGAAGTGTAAACGGAATAAAATATTGACAATTGTCTAAGAAATATTCGAAAGGTACTGAAGCAGGAGTGGCCGCTGCGTGTTGTCACTAAAAGAGCTGCACCGCGGGACCGTCGGGGCAGCGCTGCTGGCTAAAAAGAGCAGCACGGGAAAGGCTGGGAAGTGTGAGCGGAATAAAATATTGACAAGGGGAAGTGTAAACGGAATAAAATATTGACAATGGTCTAAGAAATAGTCAAAAGGTACTGCAGCAGGAGTGGCCGCTGCGTGTTGTCACTAAAAGAGCTGCACCGTGGCACCTTGGGGGTGGTGTTGATGATAAACGTGCAGCACGGAAAAGGACTGGAGGTGTGAGGGAAATAATATATAGAGAATGGTCTGAGAAATAATAACAGCACCGTAGCAGGAGGAGCCGCTTCCTCAGGATAAAATGAGCTGCACCGAGGCGCACCTGGGGCAGGGCTGCTGCTTCAAAGGTGTCACGGCAAAGGTCGCATCTGTGAACGGAATAAAATAGAACGGTCGAAAATGCTTTAAAAGTACTGCTGCAGAAGAAGTGGCCGCTGCCCCGTGTCACTAAAAGAGCTGCACCGCGGGACCATCGGGGCAGCGCTGCTGGTTAAAAAGAGCAGCACGGGAAAGGCTGGGATGTGTGAGCGGAGTAAAATATTGACAAGGGGAAGTGTAAAGGGAATAAAATATTGACAATGGTCTAAGAAATATTCGAAAGGTACTGCAGCAGGAGTGGCCGCTGCCCCGTGTCACTAAAAGAGCTGCACCGCGGGACCATCGGGGCAGCGCTGCTGGTAAAAAAGGGGCCAAGAAAGGCTGAGAGGTGTAAAGGGAATAAAATGCTGAGCATGCTAAATGAGGTACAATAAAGGTACTGCGGCAGGAGTGGCCGCTGCCCCGTGTCACTAAAAGAGCTGCACCGCGGGACCGTCAGGGCGGCGCTGCTGGCTAAAAACAGCAGCACGAGAAAGGCTGGGAAATGTAAACGGAATAAAATATTGACAATGGTCTAAGAAATATTCAAAAGGTACTGCAGCAGGAGTGGCCGCTGCCCCGTGTCACTAAAAGAGCTGCACCGCGGGACCGTTGGGGCAGCGCTGCTGGTAAAAAAGGGGCCCGGAAAGGCTGAGAGGTGTAAAGGGAATAAAATGCTGAGCATGCTAAAAGAGGTACAATAAAGGTACTGCTGCAGGAGCGGCCGCTGCCCCGTGTCACTAAAAGAGCTGCACCGCGGGACCACGGCGGTCTCATGCTCCCCGTATGGCCCCAGTGCCCTCCCAGTGCTCCCAGTATGGGCCCAGCGCCCTCCCAGTGCTCCATGTAGCCTCGGTGCTCCCAGTATGGTCCCAGTGCCCTCCCAGTGCTCCCAGTATGGCCCCAGTGCTCCCAGTAAGGCTCCAGTGCTCCCAGTATGGCCCCACTGCTCTCAGTATGGCCCCACTGCTCCCAGTAAGGCCCCAGCGCCCTCCCAGTGCTCCCAGGATGAACTCACTGCTCCCAGTAAGGCCCCAGTGGTCTCCCAGAGCTCCCAATATGGCCCCAGTGCCCTCCCAGTGCTCCCAGTATGGCCCCAGTGCTCCCAGTAAGGCCCCAGTGCCCTCCCAGTGCTCTCAGTCTGGCCCCAGTGCTCCCAGTCTGGCTCTAGTGCTTCCAGTAAGGCCCCAGTGGTCCCAGTAAGGCCCCAGTGCCCTCCCAGTGCTCCCAGTAAGGCCCCAGTGCCCTCCCAGTGCTCCCAGTATGGCCCCAGTGCTCCCAGTCTGGCTCTAGTGCTTCCAGTAAGGCCCCAGTGGTCCCAGTAAGGCCCCAGTGCCCTCCCAGTGCTCCCAGTATGGCCCCAGTGCTCCCAGTAAGGCCCCAGTGCCCTCCCAGTACTCCCAGTAAGGCCCCAGTGGTCCCAGTAAGGCCCCAGTGCCCTCCCAGTGCTCCCAGTATGGCCCCAGTGCTCCCAGTAAGGCCCCAGTGCCCTCCCAGTGCTCCCAGTATGGCCCCAGTGCTCCCAGTAAGGCCCCAGTGCCCTCCCAGTGCTCCCAGTATGGCCCCAGTGCTCCCAGTAAGGCCCCAGTGCCCTCCCAGTACTCCCAGTATGGCCCCAGTGGTCCCAGTAAGGCCCCAGTGCCCTCCCAGTGCTCCCAGTATGGCCCCAGTGCTCCCAGTAAGGCCCCAGTGCCCTCCCAGTGCTCCCAGTATGGCCCTGGTGCTCCCAGTATGGCCGCGGTGCTCCCAGTATGGCCGCGGTGCCCTCTCAGTGCTCCCAGTAAGGCCCCAGCGCCCTCCCAGTGCTCCCAGTATGGGCCCCCGTGGCTTCACAGTGCTCCCAGTATGGCCCCAGTGCCCTCCCAGTGCTCCCAGTATGGCCCCAGAGCTCACAGTATGGCCCCGGTGCCCTCGCAGCACTCCCAGTACGGCCTCAGTGTATTCCCAGTGCTCCCAGTATGGCCTCAGTGACCTCCCAGTGCTCCCAGTATGGCCCCAGCACTCCCAGTATGGCCTCAGTGCCCTCCCAGCACTCCCAGTATGGGCCCCAGTGGCTTCACAGTGCTCCCAGTATGGCCCCAGTGCCCTCCCAGTGCTCCCAGTATGGCCCCAGAGCTCACAGTATGGCCCCGGTGCCCTCCCAGCACTCCCAGTACGGCCTCAGTGTATTCCCAGTGCTCCCAGTATGGCCTCAGTGACCTCCCAGTGCTCCCAGTATGGCCCCAGCACTCCCAGTATGGCCTCAGTGCCCTCCCAGCACTCCCAGTATGGCCTCTGTGCCCTCCCAGTGCTCCCAGTATGGCCCTGGTGCTCCCCCAGTGCTCCCAGTGCCCTCCCAGTGCCCTCCCAGTGCTCCCAGTATGGCCCCAGTGCCCTCCCAGTGCTCCCAGTAAGGTCCCAGTGCCCTCATGGCTTCGGCAGAGAGCCAAAGGCGCACCTTTACAGCCAAAAGATCCTCTTTAAAAGTACATCGCTTATTTTTATTCATCACCATCATGCATCATTCATTAATTCTTTGGAGTTGCTGAGTATCATCTTATCAGTCTTATCTTTTTCCTTGGCTCCATTCCGTCTGGTTTCGGGTTCTTTTCTTCTGATAAAACTTTCCAGGAATGTGAAGACCCCCCCCCCATCCTTCCCAAACTGAGCACCCAAACTATAGACATTCTACAGCATTACATTACAGAACCCAGGCAAAGCTTTTCTCACATTAAGGACCATGAAAAAACCAACATCACAGTCCATTCATAACAATGATGGAACATGCAAAAAGCCAACATCACAATACCGTTCAGAACAGAGGGATCAGCGGTGATCCGGCCCGCCCGCGGAGGGATCAACGATTATGCGCATGCGCAGGCAGAGTGATCCGCCAGGAGGGACTATTTGTGATGCGGTCCTGCCCGCGGAGGGATCAGCGGTGATGCGCCCCCGCCCGCGCATGCGCGCAGATCAGCGCATCCGCAGCCATCTGCGCACGCGCAAGGGTCCGCACACGTGCAGCTGCGGAAACGAGCTTCTCTCTAGAATTTGAAGGAAAGTTGACGAAAAGGGACAGTTTAATAAAAGTTTAAGGAAATCAGGAGACAGCAGCACAAAGGGCGCTACGGCCGGGTGCTTCGCAGAGAGACAAAGGTGCACCTTTACACCCAAAAGATCGCCTTTAACAGCGAGCTCCCGCAGCCAGCTCACAATCCCAGCCCGCCTTCCCGGGCAGGGTTTCTTTCAGACCAGGGCTGCATTTTCATCCCCTGCTCTGTGAGTCACCAGGTGCGTTAGGAATGAGCCGATCCCGCTCTCTGAGATACAAGGGCTTGCTCGTTCCTGTTCCTCTGTTCCAGCCACTCTGCTCTCCCCAAAACACCATTTCCTCGGAGCTCCTCTGAAACTGCATTTCCATGGACCCAGGGCTCCAGAAGCTGCAGAGTCGTGCAATGGGGTTTTTTTGGGAAGGGACCTTAAGCTCTTGCAGTTCCACCTCTGTCATGAGAATTTCAGGGCTCTAAGACTCACAGAACTGATTTGGGGCTTGGAAGGACCTTAAAGCTCATCCAGTGCCAGCGCTGCCACGGGCAGGGACACCTTCCCACTGTCCCCGGGCTGCTCCCAGCCCCAATGTCCAGCCTGGCCTGGAACATTCCAGGGGATCCAGGAGCAAATCCCCCCTCTCTGGGCAGACAGAATGAGCTAAACCTGGCTATTCCTGAGGGAGTGATGGCAGCACAGCCGAGTCCTGCATCCCTGATTCCCACTGGGAATCTCCATGTCCTTCCTGCTGTGGGACCCAGGAGTTGCAGTAGGATTTTTGTGTTTTGTGCTGCATTTCCAGCACAGCAGAACCTGTCACCCTTGGAAACACGGCCAGCGTGACAAGTTTTTGCTCCCTTTCTGCTTTGTTTTTGCTGTGTTTTGTTTCTCTCGACAGCTGTTTTAGAACTTCTGTGTTGCTGTTTAGACATCAAGCTTTGGGGCTGAGGTTTTTTTATTCCCAAGTGCTTGCTGGCAGTAAAAATACACTTCACATCTGCAGTGTGTGCACGTGGCTTGGGCTGTGGATTCACAATTCTGGGGCAAAAAGAAGTCCCTTCACACCTGTGCTGCTGGTGGTGTCCCCTGTGAGAAGTTTGGTGGCTCGTTTGTGGCTCTCTCAGTTGTTCCCTTTCACAGAGCCCGGCATTTCTCCCCTTTTCAGTTTCATCCTGCAGAGCTTTGTTCCTGCTGCCACAGCGTGTTCTGAACCCTCCGCTCGCAGCCTGGGGCTGCCTTTTGTGCTGCTCCTCCGTGGGGCTGACTTGAGAGCGGAATCAAGGTTGGAAAAGACCTCGGAGATCACTGAGTGCAACCAGCACCACCACGGCCACCGCTGACCACGTCTGCCCATGCCACAGCCACAGGTGTTGGAGCACTCCCAGGGGTGGGCACTCCAAACCTCCCTGGGCAGCTGTGCCAAGGCCTGAGCACCCTTTCCATGAAGGAATTTCCCCAATATCCACCCTGAGCCTGCCCTGGCCCAGCCTGAGGCCGTTCCCTCTCCTTCTGTCCCTGTTCCCTGGGAGCAGAGCCGGACCCCCCCGGCTGCCCCCTCCTGTCAGGGACTTGTGCAGAGCCACAAGGTCCCCCCTGAGCCTCCTTTGCTCCAGGCTGAGCCCCTTTCCCAGCTCCCTCAGGAACTCTCCAGTCCCTTCCCAGCTCCCTCAGGAACTCTCCAGCCCCTTCCCAGCTCCATTCCCTTCCCTGGACTCGCTCCAGCCCCTCCATGTCCCTCTTGTCCCAGAGCTGCCCCCAGCACTGGAGGTGCCCCAGCAGTGCCAGCACAGAGACAGGCACTGCCCTGGCCCTGCTGTCACCCCAAGCTGGCACAGCCCAGGTGCCCTTGGCTTTGCCCACCTGGGCACACCCAGCTCGTGTCCAGCTGCTGTCCCCAGCACCCCCAGGGCCTTTCCCAGTTTTCCAGCCCCTATTCCCCCAGCCTGGAGTGTTCCACGGTGGCCCAGGTGCAGGAGGTGGCACCATCTCACTCCATGGTGGGATTTTTACATTCTTTCATTTTGCCACTCCGAACGCTTATGCAGCTGCATCTGGGCTGGAAAAGTCACTTTTTTACTGGTGTAGCTACTCAGGAGATCTCTGATAACTCTGTTACCCAAGAACAGGGAAGGATGTGTGATGTCCAAGCCCCTGTGCCAGCAAATCCCAGTTTTTGTGGTGTTTGTTCTCCCCCAGCACTGTTTGATGAGATTTGTCCAAAACAGCTTTCCTGGGGCACTTTGCTTCCCTTGGAGCTCTGTGCCAGCACGGGAGGCTGAAGTCCTCTGAAGCAAACGGTGCAGGGCTGACCTCAGGAACACTCCCTCATGAAAAAACCTGGGAAACGGGTTTATACTTGAGAGTTTTGCTGACTTTAATATCACTGAGCTGCACAGTTCTGCTGAAAGTGGGATCAGTGCCAGCAAAAGGAGCCTTTGGACAGCTGGCAATTGGGCTGAGATTCCCACAAAAGCACTGAGGTCACCCCCATGAAATTGTGTGGGCTGCTCCTGATAGCTGTTAATATGGAGATATTCCATTGTCATTAATTATGACTTCTGCTGATAATCATAATTAAAATATACATGAATGTGATAAGACTGGCATCAATCCTTTCCAAAGGCTTTCTCTGTTACAGGCCAGAGTGTACCTAGAGAGGACAAATCTCCTTTTTCAGAGTATTTTTGGGACGAGACGCGGCGCTGAGGAATCCCACCCGAACGTGTCGGGATGCAGATCCAGCGCTTTGCAGGGAAAGCTCCAGCAAACAAAAGTTAATGGTTCAGAAAAAATCCCTGTCAAAATGCTGCTTCTCAGGAGGCTGCTGTGCCAACCGTCTGGTTTCAGGTTTATGAGGAGCTAAGGAGTGGTTTGAGATTTATTGGGAGCTAAGGAAGACTCCATCCTGGCTGAGCAGCTGGGATTGCACGTGCAGAGATCATGGCCAGCATCTGCTGAGCACCCCAAATAAATCAGCTCCAAATTCACCTCTGCACCCTAAAGCAGCCCAGCTGAGCAGCTCAGGTGCTCCCTGTATTTCCCAGTGCAGGAGGAACAGGCCTTGGAGCAGTTTAAAGTCCCGCTTCCTCCTCTCCCCTCTCCAAATTAACTGCCCTGACACTAATTGGTATCTCCTCAGTGCCTGCAGCTGCTTTCAAGGAGCTCCAAACAAATGAACTCTTAAACAAGGTAGGGAGCAGCTCAGGGAGAGCTGGTGCCTGGGAACAGAGGAGCAAAGCACAGAGCCGGAAAAAACTGAAGTGCAAACAGCTCCTAGTACCTCTGAAAGGAGAGAATTGAACTGTGGAGAGAATTAAAGTGTGGAGAGAGCAGCCCTGCCAATATTCTGATTATTTAGAGAGAGGGAGGTGCGGCTGCTTGGGTTCCACAGAGGAAATTGGTGGGAAAGGCTGGGACTGGCTTGGGAGGTTTGAGGAAGTTCCAGCTCAAAGCTGAGACAGAACCAGGTGGGGGGGACCTGGAAAATTCAGTCCTGCTTTTCCTTTCCCGGCAGGAAAGGGGCAGCTCCAGGGCAGGGAGCTGGGATTTGGCGTTTCCAGAGGCGCAGCTGAGCCTGGGCAGAGCCATCCCTGCACCCTGGCTGGGGTGAGGTGTGCCCTGAGGGAGCTGCATCACCTGTGTCCAGGGAGATTCCAGCCGGTGCCCTCCTGTCCTGCACATCCCTGTCACACACATCCCTTTGCTGCTGTGCTCCCGGTATTTGAGGCACGGGAAGGGCTCCCTTCCCCCTCCCCTGGAAGCCATCTCAGAAGCCCGAGTGGCTTCTCCTTTCCTGCCTTCTCCTTGTCCTGCTCCTTGTCTCTGCTCCCTCTGGTGTTCCCAGGCAGCTGCTGGCTCTCCTGAGCCAGTTCTGAATTTTGGATTTCTTTTCCCTGCATTTCCCACTGCGGAATGCCATCGGCTGCCTCGGGAGAGGAACCAGTGCAACCTCCACCTCCCCTCCTCGTGTCACCCTTGCGCCAGCACCTGAGGCCAACTCCGAACCCCTTTGACTTCCAGCCCCCACGCTTTGCCCTTTCCGGTGATTTCCAAGTCATTAACTCATTCTCAGGTCGTGGTTTGGGGATTTCTTTTCCATCCATTAAAGCTCTTTTCTAGTTCCGGGAGCTGGAAGTTTGGGAGGATGTGACACCTGGGATTAGAGCCCCCATTCCAGCAGCATCCATTGCACCTGAACGTTGTGCTCGAGTCCACTTTAGACTCAGCCCAGCTTTGATTAAGTCTACCAAGGCTTTTGAGGCCATGAGATGTTGCCTGGAAATCAGAAAATGCCAAAGGGGACTGGAGATCCGTGTTGGAATCACGGGATCGCTGCTGCAGAGGGGAGGTGGAATTCAAAACCCCTCATGAAGAGATTATGTGCAGAGTTTTGACTGAAATGTAACTGTTTAACGAGCTCCAAATTGTGTGCTTTATAATATAAACATTCCATTTGCAGGAGAATATCTGGAAAAGACCTTTGGGATCGCCAAGTCCAACCCTCAACCCATCCCCACCAGCACGCTCCCCAGCCACCCCTGTCCTCCAGAGCCACATCCACAGTTTTTGAAGCCTTGCAGGGATGGTGTCTCCACCCCTGGCCCAGCCTTGGTCATCCAGGGACAAGGATTCCTCTGCTTTTGCAGGAAGAGGGAAGGGGAAGCGTTTCCCTCGCAGATGGGACAGGAACGTGTTCCACAGGCTCCAGGAGTGGGTGAGTGACAGCTGAAGGCTGAGCCATGGTGAGCAGCAGAGCTAATTACCACCTTCCCCAGTGCTCTAATTAGCACCTCCCTCAGCTCACCCTTCCACCCAGCCACTTCCCCAAGCCTGTTTTTCAGGGGTTTTGTCACCCAGCATTCGGCTGCCGCACAGCTTTGTTCTCCAGGTGCTGCTCCTGCCCGGAATTGGACCCAAGGGGATGGAAAACGCCGTGGTTCCAGTGGGATTTGGGTCTCCAGCACATCCCTCCCGCTGTGCCCTCAGCCTGGTGCCCCCAGCCACAGGGAAAGGGAGCAGGTGGTGTAATCCCCCACCTAATCCTAAAGATTTCTCTCCAGGAATGCTGGGGCCTCCCAGCTCGGCGGAGCATTCCCTGGTGGCAGACGCTTCCTCACACGCAGGGAAAAGGTGGAAACCCAACGCTTTTCCCAAAAGCCCAAAATATTCCCCTATCTGGCAGCCGGGAGCTGAGGGAACGGGCACCTTCCCCTTCTGTCTGGGTGCCTGTGGCAGCTCCGAGGTGTTGCTCGGGGATTTTCAGTGCTGGGGCTCCTGCAGGGCCAGGGAAGTGCTTTGGGCCCCGTCATCCGTGCAGGGAAAAGCAGATATTCCATTAACCCCTTAGAGACCATTGCAGGAGCTTCCTGGGGGAGCTGGGAATGGGGATCCGTAGGGGGATTGACTCCCAATTAATGCTGTCAGAAACCCTTCAGCCACCCCAAACCACCCCAAACCTTCCACAAACAAACCTGGAGGAGAACCCAGGGCCTCCTTGTGCCCTGGCCGTGTCACACCCTGGCAGTGCTGCTCTGTGCTTCCCCTTCTTTGGGCCAGAATTGTTCCCAGAATGATAAACCCGGAGGGAAGTGCTTCCACCTGGGAAAGTGAGGCTGTTCCCACACCACCCTCCTATTTATTTCATGAGGAATTTTGAAATTTTGGTTTTCTGCTCCAGCCAGGGACAGAAGAAAGTTTGGGCAGCAAAAAAAATCTGAAGTTGAATCAGATCTTAAGCCTGGATTTAAAATGGATCACATTAAAAGAACCCAAAAAATCCAGAAAAGAATGAAAGAATTCCTAATTTTCCTCCTGATCTCCCTCTGCTGCATCCCTGTCCTCCCATCCACTCTTCCCATCTCCAATTATAGATCCCTCCAGCCAGAGCCCTGCCAGTGCTTTACAAATAATCACAGGGAACACAGATTTTGTGAAATATTGAAGCTTTTGCTGTTAAAAAAAATGAAGTCTCTCTGCCATATTAGCCACGATGAAATGTCAGTGTGCCACCCTTCCCCAAGTAACATCCTTCCCTCTGTCACTCTTGCTCTGGCACATGGCAGGCCGGGATCATCTCCTTCCCACAGGGAAGGAGTTGGGTTTAAATTCGAGACACAAACTTGGACAAAATTGAATGTCTGAGGTGTGTAAGAATAAGGGAAAATCGTCTCAGATCTTCTTCAGCTGCCTTTGTTTCCTGCCCTGTAACTCTTCACTCCCTGAAATGACTCAGAACACCTGGGGATGAAGGCACCGTGTTGAAGGCTGCAGAATTCTCCCTGTTCTCCCTCGACTTTTCCAGGACCTGAGCATGTCAGGAGCCTTGCAGCCCATTCCAATGCTTGACAGCCCTTTCCATGAAGGATTTTTTCCCAATGTCCACCCTGAGCCTCCCCTGGCCCAGCCTGAGGCCGTTCCCTCTCCTCCTGTCCCTGTTCCCTGGGAGCAGAGCCCAACCCCCCCAGCTGCCCCCTCCTGTCAGGGAATTCCAGAGAGGGAAAAGGTCTCTCTGGAGCCTCCTTTTCTCCCGGCTGAGCCCCTGGGAGAGCAGGGATTGAGCAGGTGTGGTGGCTGAGGTGCTCCAGCTTTAAGGTCTCACTCTGAGAGCACTCCGAGTTTGTTTCCAGGCTGGAAATGGTGCCTGGAATTTTGGGTGGCCAACGGGGATCTCGAGGATTTGAGGTGGCAGCTGGGAGAGAAACCTGCTGCTCAAATGGCACTGGAGGTTATTTCCCTCCCTCTGGAATCTCTGCCAGTTAAGAGCCCAGCCTTCTCCGGGGCTGCAGTTGAATTATTTGCTTTCACCTCCGATCTGCCCGAGGTGGAGCGAACTCCTCTGGAGCTGGCAAACGCCAACAGATCCCATCTCCGCAGGGTTAAGGGATGGAATTGTATTTCTCTTAACCTCTTTTGATGAGGAAGTTGGGATTTTCTCCCTCTTCCTGATCCCTGTTTCTCCTTTCTTGAGTTGTTTTGGGGAGCAGAAGGTTCAGGGCTGTGCCCCCGAAGCAGCTCTGGCTGTGTGAACACAGCAACTTTCTGCAAGTTAAATCTGCTGCTATTTCTGTATTGGAAAAGGAGCTGAAATGCCAGTGGTGATGTAATGTTCATTTACATTTAGGGTCTGTTTCTATTTATTTTTGCTCCTATTAACTGCATCTTGATTCCAACAGTTTGGGGTTTGTTTTTTTTTTACCCGCTGAGGCTCTCTTTGCTGTGAACAGCTCGTTTTTTACTTCAAGCCTGCCAGATTTCCTGCCTTATTGAGTCCATAAATGAAGAAGAATGACAGGTAGAAGGGGAAATGGATGTCTCCTCCCCAAGGGAAGGCTCCTAAATTGGATAGGAGCCGTTTCTCTAGGAACTGCTGCCTCTGATTGCCACTGGAATGGCTCTGGAAGGAGCTTAGAGGGGATCATTCACCTCGGGTTTGTCCTGGATGTGCAGAGCTGGGGAGATGCTTTGGGGCTGAGAGATTTCCTGTGCCATCTTCCATGAACATGCAGAGAGGTGGATTAAAAGTGCCTGCAGAGCTCTGATGTGCAGCCTGTGGCTCCCTGCTCCCACTGCTGCTCCGCTCAAGGAGTTTCTCAGCCCCAGAGCAGGAGAAAAAGGCAGAAAATCATGGAATCTTGGGGTTGTTGAGGCTGGCAAAGGCCTTTAGCATCATCAAGTCCAAACATCAACCACCACCATGGTCACATCAACCCATGACCTCAAGTGCCATGTATTTATCCATACATATTTATCCCTGTATTTATCCATATATTTATCCATGGATTATCCATATATGTTTATCCATATACATTTATCCATGTATTTACCCATGTATTTATCCCTATATTTACCCATGTATTTTATGAACACTTCCAGGGTTGGTGACTCCACCACTGCCCTGGGCAGCTGTTCCAGCGCTGGACAACCCTTCCCATGCTGGGCCGGGAGACAGATTCTGGAATTCCAGACTCCGAGGAGCAGGGGATTAAGGCAGCATTGGATTCCTTTATTCTCCCAGAAGGATAAAGGAGATTTATCCCCAGACGAACCAGAGGTGATCACACTGAGGTCATCAGTGGGATTTCTTCCTTACTCCCACAAATACCCACTGGGGTGACAGAGTTCCCTACAAGGGCGGTGTTGGAAGGAGCTGCTGGAATGTTTTGCTGTTCATTGTGATCCACAGGATGTTTGGTGTCTCTCAGAGCTGTTCCAGGCTCTCCACAGACCCAAACACTCCTCACACTTCTCCTCAGAGTAGAGAGGTTTCCCAGAGTGTTGGTTTTTAATTTCAGATGCTGGGATAACGACACGGCTTCAGGAGGCAGGAGACTCATTGTGCTGTGCCTCAGTCCAGGCAGGGACAACCCCCAGCTAATAAAAACCTCTTTAAAGCACAAAAAGTCCCATTAAACTGATATTATAAAGGCTGCAAATTGAAGCAGGCCTCAATCAGAAAGCAGCAGAATTTAATTCCCCCCCCTTGCCCATTTGCATGATGATCTCCTTCCTAATTGCCCATCCACGCTTTTCCCACAGAAGGGCTGTCCCGAGGTTGGAGATGGTTCCAGCTTTATGGAGCTTTGATCTTGATCTGGTTTTACTTTTTACAGAGCACAGAACCCGAGAGTGGCAACTGCTTTCCTCTTGTTCCTCCTGTGGCAGTGAACTGCTCTTCCCAAGGACGGCTGCAGGAATTCTCAGGCAGCAGAATGTATGGAATGCCAGGCATGCTACAGAATTCCAGTGGGAGCAGCAGGAACTTCTGTTCTTTACTGGCAGGGCTGTGCCATGAAGGGGAGCTCAGAGATATTGGTCAGCTCAGGGAATGAGCCTGGCTCATGGTAAGGAAATTCGCTGTGCAGTTACTTTGGGCCCTTTCTCCTCCTTCTCCTTCTCCTTCTCCTTCTCCTTCTCCTTCTCCTTCTCCTTCTCCTTCTCCTTCTCCTTCTCCTTCTCCTTCTCCTTCTCCTTCTCCTCCTTCTCCTTCTCCTTCTCCTTCTCCTCCTTCTCCTTCTCCTTCTCCCTCTCTTCCCAACACCGGTTCCAGACCTCAGTATAATCCATGTTCCCACAGCCTGACCTTGCAGTTTTCCCAGCTTAGCAGCCCCAGCAACACTTGCAGCCTCTCTGTCTGGACTTTGTCTTGCTGAAATCTCCCTTTGTTGATCCTTTGCTGCCTCACCTTTTATCCAGCAATAACGTGCAGTGGGTGGAAGCTTCTCAGAATTCCCTCCCTGTTCCACTGGAAACATTCCCGAGTGGAAGCAGCTGCACTGCCCATCAGCACTTCCCTGCTTTTAGGGGTGGTTGAGGCATGAAGGATGCAACAAATGGAGTTGGCTCCAAGGGGATGAAATGCTCCCCGTGAGGCTGCTCAGAGAGCTGGAGCTGAGGAATCCGGGTGGGAATCACTGCAGGAAAAAGGAAGGAAAAGAGAGCAGAGGAACAGGGATGCAATTCCAACCTCTCCAAGGACTGGCATGGGCACATTCACCATCACCATTTAATCTAGACACGATTTCTTCTTTGCCTCTGGCTGCCATGAGCAGGATGAGCAGTTTAATGAGTTTAAATAGTGAATAGTTTAATTAGCTGGAAGAGACTGGATCAATAGCTGCTTAAACAAACAACTGGCTCCCTGTTTCCAAGCTTGGAAGTAGTTTTGGAAGGTTCCTGGCAATTTGGCAGGGATTAGTGATGCTGAGAATGTGTGCTTTTTTGTGGGTTTGGGGCTTTTACTCCTGTTCACGTGGCTGCTTTTTCTTGTTGAGTGGAAAACAGGAGGGAAAGAGCAACCACGGAAGGAATTCCACTCTTGTTGCTTCAAGGGATGGATCAGGAAGGGAACAGGCTGCAGGGAATTTGGAGTGCAAACTGAGATCTCTCCGATATTTTCGGCTCAGTCCATCGGTGCTTGGTGGCTGTTTAGGCCACGTGCAAGGTGAATGATGGTGCACATCGCAGAGCTGCTGGTGGCTCCTTCCCCTGCCCGGCTGTCAGTCACCCTGCAGGGTGCTGGAGCAGCGTGCCAGAGGCCACGGATCCTATGGATCCCATGGATCCAGGGGCGTGATCAGGAGCCTGAGCCTGCTGGCCACTCCTTGCTCTCTCTTATCCTGACTTTTCAGCTCTGCAGCGAAGCCAGCTCGAGCTTTTCAACCCCCTAGAAACCCAGGGACCTTTCATGTCTGTTCTCAGATCTGGGATTTAAATCCAGCCCTTATCAAAGCACCCCGTGACCAGGCAGGCCCTGAATCCCAGCAGGGATCTGATAAAGAGGGACCTGACATCCTAAAGAAACCCTTTGAAATCCTGCTGGGATTGATTTGTATCCATAATGGAGCCCAGAGCTCTCTGCCAGGGAGAGATGAAGCTGCTCCTTTGCTTTATCATCCTCAGGCCCTTCCCAGCTTTGAGGGAAATTCACTTCCTCTTCAAGCCCCAAAATCATGGAAAAGTTCCTTTGTACCCTTCTCTCCACAGCCCCTACGTGGATTAACCAACTTTTCCGAGCTGATTAATGGTTTGACAGAAGAACTGCCTGGAGAGCAGCTGAATTCCCACGGCAAAATTCCTGACTGAGGGAAACGACCTTGGGTTCCTCCCCTTCCCGTAAAGCCTGGGAAATCTGGGAAAATCACAGCTCCAAAGGAGCTGCTCCCCTCGCCCCCGGATTCAAAGAGAAATGGAGAAACACTCAAGGAAGTTTTGAGATAAAACCACTGCAGATAAAATTGAAATGAGCCCTTCAGCCCTTTTTTTGTGTGGTATTTAGAATGCAAGGGAAAGAAGGGCTGGGTAATCCCTGGGATTAGGGAACAGCACGGCTGAGGTCCCAGATTTCGAGGCCAGGTAATGGCTGGAACAAAACATTAATATGGACTTTGTCTTTAAAAGCAAGAGCTTTAAAAATTAGGAATAGAACAGAAACTCTCATTAGTTCAGGACTGTACAGAGCCTAAAGCC